>NC_090935.1:742206413-742831413 GCF_040938575.1 Ambystoma mexicanum
TGTAAGTTCACATGGAATGTTGGTTATAATGAGTTTAGGAGTGGGTTCATTTCCTAGGGTCTGTTCACATCCAGTCTAGGAGTACATTTGAGGATTTTAGTGGACATATCTAGGGGGGGGGTGTTCATAGGAGACATTGGAGACATTATCAACCTAAGGGCAGTCAGGTGCAGGAAGATAGTAAACATTGTAAACATGGACAAAATTAGTAGTTCAGGCATACACGATAGTACAGACTAGTTTAAGTCAATAGGCTGATCAAACTACGCAGAAACCTGAACAGTACATAGGCCAGTTGCAGTTGAAATAAAGAATCTCTAAGGTAGCAGGGTATAGTTATCAAAAATGAACATTATACTAATGCTATATAGTGTAGGTAAAGGCTGGCAGTATTAAAGGAGTCAGCTATCACAATAGGCGATAGTATTGGTAATCAACAATGGCGATTTGTATGTGCAGACATTCAATATCAATGGATAGGCAACAGGTTAAAGATGTTGTACATGTGTTAATCGTATAGACATTTTGGGGAACACATATTCTCACACACTAATGTGCAAAAGCTAAGCGTGGTGGTTGCAGTCAACAATGAGTGTAGTAAATTAGGCATAGAAAGGCAATTTGTTATCAATGTCCATTACGCTGTGACTGGAAGACGTAGCAACAAGATAATAGTTGGTCGTGTATATGGGCCTAGCGTGATAATGTTTATGGTTATCTACGCTGTAGGGAGCATGGTCTAGACTCACCTAAGTAGTAAATGCAGGAAGTTCAAATGCACAAAGAATCATGGCACCTGGCTCCTGTGGCGCTCTGTCAGCTCTGTCAGCACAGGCCTTCTTTCCTAGGCCGGCTAGAAGCCTGTCGGCTATTGGGCTAAAGTAAAAACAAATGCAGCAGCCAATCCGTTGCGAGTGAGGACAGGCACACAGCAATACAGCGTCAGGCAAATGAGCAAATCTGGGCGGCGGCCATCTTAGAAGTTGTTTGCTTCGTAGTTTCAAGTGGATCTGGTTCAGGGAGTCCAAATATACATGCAGTTTGATGCATCTGGACAGCTGGAGGCAACAAGTTTGTGGATATCAGGAAATACCTGACGGTGAGTAGCACGGATCGGGCGGAGATAAGGTGTGCACTGAGGGGCTTCAAGGCAGTGGATTAAGATGCCTGGAGCTTACCTCCTCTGCACAGCGCTTTTCGGTTGGGTGTGCTGCTCCTGCAGCACACGGTAGCGACAATGCTGGAGGGCTCCTGTTCCAGCATAGGAAGGTGTGGGAGTCTATTTGGACAAGTCTATGAGTGACAGCTCAGTAGAATGTTCCTGAAGGGTTGGTGTGGGACTGTTTAGAATATGCCAGTCGGGGGCCTGCACTGGAGTGCTTGAGGATGGCGGGTGGAGGGTTTCTCTCCTGTGTACATCTTAAGAGGACCTGGAACATGTATATAATGTAACTAAAGCTACCTGGAACTTCTAACACAATTCCTCACAGCTGGTCTGTGTCTGGAGTACAAGCAATCCTTGGAGACGAGTAGTAACATTGGAGACGAGTAGCTAACGGCCCTCAAGGAACTACGAGAAACAAGCAAGGAGAGCTCTAGTCAGGGATAGAACATCCATCGGTCTTCTCCAATGTGATATGAGCAAAGCTGCATAGGAAGCAGGCTTTCTGTCTGTCAAGGGAAGTACAGAGGAATAATAGGTATTGTGATCTGCATAGCTCAGCAATTGGACAGCCCCCGCCAATGCCCAGGGGTAGGAGACAGGAGGAACAGGTGGACTTTCAGCCCACAGGCAGGGTTCCATCAGACCAACGTTGTTCAGGGATGAAACAAGGAGTTTTAGCACCCTGGACGCTAAGTGTAGCATGGCCACAGGTTCAGGACCACAGAAATATTTGTATGTGGCAACCCAATATAGTTTACTGACTCAAAAGTGCACCAAGTAAAAAGCACAGGCCCTCCGTTTTGCAGCTTGCCAGTGCACGGTGCCCATTGGGCAGATTGTCTATAGCGTACATTGGTTTAAGGACAGTGGCTTGGCAGTATCATTCACAGCTTCAAAAGATAGAGAGCAAGCATCAATGGCCCAAGTAAGTATTCATGGACACACCCAACACATTGCATGCACCCACTGGCACCTTGGTTTTGATCTGGCCAGGTCGGGTGCACTGACAGCAGAGTGGCTGTGAGCTTGGCATTGTTCAGCACTTCCCTTCCAGTGATGACATCTGCAAGCAAAGGGACCTGCCTATCAGTATCCTGTTGGAGTTCTGTGCCAAGCAAGGCATTCCCGACTGGAAGGGATGGGTGAGAGAATTGTGCTCTTCACAAAATATTGCCAGCAGGAGATGAAACAATGCATGATACAACGGTGCATAGGTCGTTCCACAATGTAACTAACATTAGCACCCTGAAGGGGGGTGTCAGCCCATCAGGAGTCTCGGAGCACGGGCTGTACTCTATGGTACAATCATACGTTCTGAGCTGTCTGGGCATCCAGCGCCCTCTTCCCTTCCCTGCTCTCCCTTGCTCCCTCACCATAGCACCCATGTATTTTCCCTCAGGGGTGCTAAAGATGTATTAAAAAAAAGAAACATACCTTTCCTGCGCGGCCCGGCGCCGGCAGTGCTGCTGTCCCCTCACTCCATTTTCCATGCTGATGACGTTAAAATCATTGAGATGGAAAATGGACTGAGGCTTTCAGCAGCACTGCGTGCCACTGTTGGTGCCGCTCAGGAAAGATAAGTTTTGTTTAAAAAGTATTATCTTTTTAAAACTTTAACATCCGTGTAGGGGACTACACGGGTGCTAATGGAGATATGCCATTCGGTGGCGGGTCGAACCTTTCGGTAATGGCACCGCCATCCTCATTAAGGGACACTCTCTGCACTCGGGCCCTTAACTTGGGCAGCGGGCCGTTACCTACAGCGTCAGGCTTGCCACCTCGGGGCATTTCGCCTCATTATTGCCAAATCCAACGGACCTACTCGAATGACAGCTCACACTTTAAAGGCGTGGCATGTGCAGCTCCAGAGGATGATTGCGTCAATTCCACCATGCCTCGGGGTCACAGGCCACACTGGACACTTGAGTTCCATACAAGGTACTGTTTGGAATTTTAACGTGCAAACTCTTTGAGGCTCAAGGCAGAGCAGGACATCTTCAAGGGCATTGCATTTTTTTCATTTTCTCAGTATATACTGTGGCATTGGTGCTGGCCTACCGGTGGGAATTGCACCAAGTCCGCTATTTTGTATTACTACGGGTCTGTGCAGGTATGCAATATGAATAATTGGGATGTAGCTATGCAGATCTGGCATGCCGTGTGCACTGTGTTTGGTGCCCCTATGTTTAGGCTGTGGGTATTTAGAAAGCGAGCCCTATCTTTCCCATGAGGATTCTGGACATGTGGTTGACATTGAATGCACACATTCCATCACAGTTAGGTTTGTCACCGTTGTTTTGCTGAAGTGAATTCATTTCCAGTTAAATGCTGTGGCCTTTAGGGAAGAGGTCAGTCATTTACTGTAATGTTTGTTGTGACAGGTACCTCAGGGCATTGGGATAACAATAGGTAGATTCCTATCTATAAGCTTTAGAATTAGACCTCAGAGAATGTGTAGGTTTACGCGTTATTCACGTTTAGTTAGTCATGACTCTAAACCCAGCTGTTAGTAGGTTACTAGTGGATCCATTTTACTTTTCAGTCTCTACGTTGGGACACTTGAGATTATGTCCAGTCCTGTGATGCTGTGTGTTTGGTGATACGTGCGGGTGCGTCTGGTGCAGCGAGGAGTCAGGTGACACAGGTTTTTTTGCACATTTTAGCTGGAACTTTCCTATGTATGCGGGGTTTTGCGTCTATTGCATAGTACCTTCCTGGGATACCAGTTGACTCGGTCTGTCTGTATTTTGGGTAGTGGTACTCATTTCTAGGTGAGTAGCGAGTTGTATATTGGTGAGGGTGGCTGCACTGCTTTCATTTTCTGCTGGCTACGACGAGTCAACTTGCGACACATTGGAGGGTAGGTGTGACACCACACAGTGGCAGGTAGTCTTGTTTCGGCATAGGCCTGTCTAGGTCGGCATGCCCAGGCTCAGGGATAGGTGTATCCTAGCCCTCGTTGAAGTGGTGACCTATGGTATGCACGTCTGAATGCTTGGAGAGTATTTCGGCGGTGCAGGTTTGTGCTGGTTGTGATCTCGCATCCACCCAGTTGCTGCTGTGTGTTGATTGAATGATGTGTTGTAGGCAGATATTGTGGTTGCACTTCTATATGTAAGCAAGGAATGTGTTGTGACTGGCTGAATCTTGTCTTGCCCTGCTTGCCATCTAAGAATGCTAGTCCTATATAACGTGTCTATGAATAATGGCTCAGTTTAAAGACGCTGAACGTTTGGTGTGTGAATGTTCTGGACATGTCAGTTGGAGGCCTGAGCTGGAGTGCATGAGGATGGCCGGTAGGTGGTCTTTCCTTTATGTACCTTCAGAATAATTTAACTGTACATAATGTAAAAAAAGCTTTTCTAAGTAATTGGTCAAAGCTGGCCTGTGTCTGGATTACAGTCAATCCTCTTTCCATGTTCCATACATTTTAAAAGTAGCGTTACTCCACACATAGCTCAACACCCCCACAGACCATTCATTATTTACCAAGAAATTGGTAAGCCGGGCATGGCACAACAGCAACAGCTTCTACACCTGTGCTAGTGTGTCCTGTGCTAGTGTGCGGGCTGTGATACCTCTCGCCTACAAAAGCAATCCACGCCATGTTCTCCCGCGTCTCCCAGCACTCAAGGGAAGACACGCCTCTGCGTACATTTTCTGATGGAAGTATTCTTTTATTAAACCGCATTCATGCTCAGGCAGTCCTCACACTTGCAGCAATGTTTTGGGAGCAAAGGAGGTTGGCCTACACTAGCAAATGAATGTTGCAATACAATTTCATAAGAAGTCTAAAAAAATGAAATAAAAGCAGTTGCATTGGTTCATTGGTCTCAATGCTGCTACTTTCTCACACCACCCCTTCACCATGAGTCAGTTTGCACTCAGATAAATATGCTAACCTCAGAATTCTTAATTTAATTTAATTCATGGTTGGGAGAGAGTCTGAACCCCACTTGTAGACAATTCCCTGCTGCTTTGTTCTCTTATTCTGAAGTGAAAGAGGCAGAGAGAAGGTTGTGGGGCAGGTGAACCATCAACACCCACATTTCAATGTGTTCTGCACAGGCTGTGCACATTCCCATTTCTGCTACTGCCCATTGTCTTAATGGTGTCGGGCACTCCAATCACATCGGCATTTTCTACTGGGCACGCACCAGTGTGCAAGGCAAGGGTATAGGGATCACGCACACACATATTTAAGGAAACGAAGGCACAACTACCCTCTTATGAACTAACATGTTTCTTCTTTTTAAAATTATAGTGGTTACGACTTTACTGTCCGAGACAATGGACTTCAGATCGACCAGCCTCCTGGAATAGGGAATGCCTCCACGGTCAGAATCATTATAATGAAAAATGACAATGCGGAAGGCATCATTGAGTTTCATGCCCAGTTTCTTGATGTCCAAGGTACGTAGGCAGCTTTTGGTGTGTGTGAGGGGCGGGGGTGGACGGCTCCTGAAGGGGCACAAGGTTTCTAAACAATTCATAAATGTTTTCCGGGAAGGGTTTCACATTTTTCCTCAAATTAGCAGGAGCGGGCAAGCATAGCGAGGGAGCTGTAAATAATGAAGGAGGATTCGGGGGTGGGGGCTTCCCCCTGGAGTGACTTTTTTTTAATTAAAGTGTATAAATGATGCATTTTGAAGACCAATTTCTTTTTTTTTTTTTTAAATCAGATGAAAAGCCTTATATTTTATAATTGTTTCCCTAGGGAAACAACACAAATATCCAATACATTTCATGATTCATGGGCATTAATGCCTGGTGAATAATTTGAGTGGAGGTGTCCTAAATATTTCCTCAAATTAGTGCAAGTGACCGGGCTTAGCGAGGGAGCCCAGAATTATTAAATGTCAAAATGTTTTTTAAATAATGTGCTGAAATAATGCATTTTGCAGCAGAATCTTTTACCAGAAAAGTGGCAAAAAGCCATACAATTTACAGTTGGTTCACTTGGAAACATCCAGGAGATGCCATGCTACCAACAGTGCACTACATAGGAGCACTTTACACTATTTCCATGCGGCTGCTGCCACAGCCTATCTGTGCCAGTAAGATGCCAGTAAGAGTCACTTTAGATTACATGCATGATGCACTTCATGTATGTGATTTTAACGTGACCATTACTGGCATAGATGGGACAACCTATTTCTGCCCCTTAGGGTTACTTTAAAACACATGCATGAAGGCTGAAGCGTTTAATGCATATGTTCATGAAGCAGGTGCCACACCCATCGGTAGCTGTTACAGGCTCGTCCTGCTCCCCCACGACACATCAGGCACTCAGACACAAATAATACACAGGAGACCAAATGTAGAGAGACATGGGCTGCAATGCAAGTGCTGCTTACTGCTCTGCCCCCGCCCATGCCTGACTCAATCCATTCTCCACCCATAAAACAGCACGAATAATGCATCTATAATAACAAACAGGTCAATTCTGGGGAAGCAGTATAGCCTGCAGTTGCAAAATGCAATGTCATATCTGTGAGGCAGCCTCTGACCTTGGGGATTTGAACCAGCAGTGTTACCAGCTGTGCACTTCTCAGAAGGGGCTCCTGAACTGACCCATGCCTGAAGTATCACGCATTCCACAGATCTGCTCTGCTTTGATACCTCGCTTGGCATGGGTGTTTCAGCTGTAGGTCAGTCTGTAGGCCAGTCTCATTGCATCCATTGTGTCTCAAAGAAACCAAAAGAAAATGCAGTATCAGAGTTGGTAACATGCCCAATTTGTTTTCTCGCTTCTCATTTTATCGATGATCCACTATACTCGCTGCCCAAAGCCTTGCACTACTTCTACATAAAGCACACTGCAATAAAACTATTCTGATATATACATACCCGCCATATTGTAACTGTAACTGTAATCCGTGACTGGTATTGGCCCTATCGCACTTTAACACAGGCTTTCGAACTCACACTCCAACCGGGTGCACTCTACAGCATTGACCCTACACCATCTCTCTCCGACCGGCCCTCTGACTGTATCACAGGTGCCTAAGAATGCTCTGACCCGATTGCAGGCAACCCTATATTGTACCACTGCAGCACTCTAAGGGCACTCGGCCTCATTATGACCCTGGTGGCCGTGGTATGAACGGTGCCAGTAAGGTACCGGCACCGTTTATACCGGGCCGCCACATTACGAGTTTGCTCGCGGGTGGCGGTATGCATGTCTGGTCTGGCCAGACTTGCATACTGGCACCCGCAAGCAGACAGGATGCTAACAACAGACTTGTCATTAAGGGGTCCTTTGTTAACATCCTCCCCATTCCCATTTGGCCCTATGGGGGCTCAAATGGGTAAGGGGACGTACCGGGTATGGGTCCTGAAATGGGATTTACTGGGCCCGCAAATGTTGGAATGGCCTGGTAAATCCCATTTTACGGGACCCGGACCCGAGTTTGGGGGTAGCCATGCCGCTAAAGACGGCATGGCTACCTCCAAACTTGTAATGAGGCCCACTGTCTCTGTATTATTCCTAGACTCCCTGAAGAATACAGCATCCCCTAGTTAAGGTTGAAACAGGCACTGTGAAAAACACTTTTTTCACCTACATGTTGTATTGGTGTATACTCCTCTCATGCAGGTCAGGAAGGGGAGCTACAAGAAATCGACACCAATACATTACAGGCTTGTCCTGCTCCCGCACAACACCTCAGCCACATCAGTCACTCTGACACAAATAATACACAGGATACCAAATCACGAGAGAAATTAGCTGTAATGCAAACACACCAGTGCATGGGAGGGCTGCTTACTTCTCTACCCCCTAGGCCTGACTCATCCTTATATACAAACAGAGTGGCTAAATCCATTCTCCACCCATAAAACAGCACGTATAATGAACATATAATGACAAACAGGTCCATTTCGGGGAAGCAGTATAGTGTGCAGTTGCGAAATTAACTGTCATATCTGCAAGGCAGCCTCTGGCCTTGGGGATTTGTGCCAACAGTGTCGTCAGCAATGTGCTTCTTAGGAGGGTCCTCAATTGGCCTGGGTGTTGAGCTGTATGTCAGCTTGTAGGCCAGTCTGTAGACCAGTTTCATTGCATCTGATGTGCCTCAAAGAAAGCAAAAGAAAATTCAGTATCAGAGTTGGTAACAGCGGCTGGTGAATTTCTTAGTTGGAGGGGTGTAAATATTTCCCACAAAGTGAGCCTAGCCTAGCGAGGGACCCTGAACCAAAGTGGGGCTAGAGGGGTTCCCACCAGGAAATACCTTTTAATATTGGATTAAAATGATGCATTATACTGCACACTTTCTGTAAAAATCTGCGTAAAGGGCTAAACAGTTTGTAATTGGTTTCGTGGGGTAACTCCAGTCCAAAAATACAAGAGATGTAAGTGCCCAACAGTGCACAGAAGCATTTCACAACACTGTTTTGCAATGCCTCTGGCGACACTATATGCTGGTATAAAAACATTTTCACACTGACGGTGCCCATACATTTCCATGATGAATGCACCAATATTTGTCAGAATTTCTATATAAGAACATACTCATGTTTGCTTTGCACATAATGCCAGTAATAATAATATAAACAAACATGTCCACACTGGCTATGCCACTATATGTCTGTATCCTCACAAAAGAACATACTCCTATTAGCTTTTCCTTTAAAAACGCTATGCCACAATAAGAAAATATGTCCAGACTGGCTGTAGTCTAGTGTAAACACGTACTAACAGCTATCATGTTTGCTTTATCCTTGTTGCCCAGTAAGAAATTCCATGACCAAGTAAGAAATAGCTAGACTGGCTGCACCAAAATGCCAGTCTAGCCAAGTAAAAACAGATATCATGCTTGATTTATCATAAATGCACAGTAAAAAAAGAATGCCACAGCAGGAACGGTCTAGACTGGCTGCACCAAAATACAAGTCTAGCCACGTAATAACATATATAATGCTTGGTTATCATAGATGCCCAGTAAATAAAGTCATGCCACAATAAGAAAGGGCTATTCTGGCTACCCCAAAATGCCAGTCTAGCCAAGAATTAACAGTTAACATACTTGCATCATCATAAATATCCAGTAAAAATATCATGTCACAGTAAGAAATGGCTATATTTTACCCCAAATGCTAGTCTAGCCAAATAAGAAAGCTTAACATGCTTTCTTTATCATCCCTATCCAGTAACAAAAAAAAGTCATGCTGCAGTAAGAAATGGCTTGATTGGCTGCCACAAAATACTAGTTAAGCCACGTAACAACACATCTTTAACAAAAGATGCCCACTAAAATATGCATTCTTAACGTGAACCCACCCACTCCCCGGCCCAGTACATACACATGTGCATACCGATTCACACACAAGATTCACTCAGTCATTCACATGTGCACCCATGCATCATACCGTCACTCATTTGCACCCATAATACATAAAGAAATCAAATCTGACCTGGCTGCAGCCCGATACTCACAGACTCTGCCACCTCCAGAAAGCCTCCAGAAACTGAGCATAGAGAACAAGAACCAGCAACCATGCTTCCTGGTTTCTGCACAAGCACAGAGGAGCCGCAGCACTGATGAGGTGACACCCCACTCCGTTTGGATGTGCAGGGAGATGCAGGAGTGCCAACTCACACATACAAGCATGCAGTACCCAAGCCTACAACCACAATGGGCCATGCAAGGCTGGGGAAGCAAAATGACCCCAGCCTTGCATGGCCCATTGGATATGTGTGGCTGAGGTACAAACTGTCAAAAGGAAACCATGTTTCCCTTTGACAGTTCAAACCAGCCCTGGAGTGTTCCCTCAGCTTCACCACAAGCAGCTGCTGGAGCGCTACTTGGCTAGTGTGGCTCCTCCACAATGTGCAAGGGTTCTCGTGGGTTGGTGACCCCCCGCCAATTATGGACAAGCTGCCGCATGCCACAATCTATGCCAGTAATGATCAATTTAAATCACACACATGAAGTGCTTAATACATCGAATTCTAAGTGTCCATTACTGGCATAGATAGGTTGTGGCAGTAATGGTAACTTTAAAACTCATGCGTGAAGTTACTGCCACAACCTATCTGTGCTAGGAATGGTCACTTTAAATCACATGCATGAAGGTTGAAGCGCCCTATGGATATTATTTAACGTGACCATTACTTGCATAGATAAGACAACCTATCTATGGCGGTAATGGTCACTTTAAATCACACGCAATGAAGCGCTTAATGCATCTGATATAAATTGACCATTGCTGGCATAGATAGGTTGTGGCAGCAGCTTCATGCATGTGTTGTAAAGATACCCTTACTGGATTGAACAGTTTGTGGCAGCAGCTTCATGCATGTGAATTAAAGTGACATTACTGACATAGATCTTTTCTGTAAAATAATGTAAAACATGCATGAAGCTGCTGACCCACAACCTACGTGTGCCAGCAGTCTCTGCAAGGGACTTTCAGTGGCCAACCATACAGAATGTGCGGTTGGTCACTGTAAATCCCTTGACACATTCATACATACAGACACACATTTATACACACACACACACACACGCACACATGCATACTGGGTGCAGAAGTAAGGCTCGGGCATAAACTGGTATGTCTTTGGCTATCGACTTTTATTAATTATAAGAGGGTAGGAACAAGGCCTCTCCATCCCTAAATCTGAGAGGGGTTTCCATACCTCAAAGGAAACTAGTGAAATTGTCAGGAATTCTGAAACTACAAAGTTTGTCACTGTTGTGTAACAAAAACCTACTTCTGTCCCTAACACTAATAATCTAACAATAACTGTGCGAGGGTGAACTCCACTCAAGGTAACATGTGTTCTCTGTGTTTTCAAGCAAACACAAAAGTTCCCAGTTTCACTGGTAGAAAAATGTGATGCAACATAATATTCCAAAATACAAGATTTCAAAGCTAGGGTTGTGCTCCTTTCCCCTAGACGTCTTCTTATCTCAAGTTGTTCGATACCTCACGAGGAAATGTTTCTTAGTTTCACAGTTCGTATTTCCTATCAGCTTGGCACGCTCCTCTACCAAGCATAGGATTCCAATACTAAGGTTGTGTTCCTTTCCCCTAGTCTGCTTCTTATCACAGTTCTTTATTCTATCAACTTGTCACAGTCTGCTACCAACCATAGGACTCCTTTTGTCAATACTTGGGTTCTTGACCCTCTTGTTCTCAATCTCTCATGTAAGTGCGGGTCCCAGACTCACAACACTTTACACGGCTTGGCTCACTCTCCAACCCAGAAAGCTTTCTCTCTTGATCTATTTCTTTTCCTCTCACAGGGTCCCAGACACACTTTGCTTTAAACGTTGGCTTCTAAAATTGGTGCGAGTCAGAGACTTGCCCTGTTGCATTGTATCCCTCGGTTCTCTCTCCTGCCGAGTATATAATTCTCATTTTCTTCAGGGTTCCAGACCCATTCTTGCATCAGGGTCTTAGAACCTCTTATTCTTGGGTGTGGGTCCCAGACTCATGCTGTTGTGTTGTGTCCTCTTGGCTCACTTTCCTGCCATTTATACAACTGTCTCTCATTTGCTTCAGGTTCCTAGACCCTCTATTTTCAGTTCCTGAGCTCACTCCATTGCTTCCTCAGACCTCTCACAGCTCCCGGGCAACCCGTGTATCTGTTTGCTTCCTTCTCAGAGGTACCAGCGTTTCCAAGGCAGCTGTATCCCTTATCGAGTCTCCTGTAACATTCAGGTGTCCAGCAGAGTCTGCAGTGGCTCTGTAGACTGGTGCCTTCCTCCAGCTGCACTGTCTGTCTCTTCCGCACTTAAACGGGTCCTGCAGCTCAAATCAGCTACTTTCGTGCCTGGCCCCTGCTATTCCTCTTGCGTCTTGCGGGTGACGTTTCTCTGAATCTTGCGTCTCTCTCTTACAATTCGGTTTGAGCTTGAGCTTGAACTGCCCTCTAAATTCCCACGTTGTACTGATGTACTGCTCAGGGCCTATCAATGGCCTTTGGAAACTAGACTACTCGCTCTGCTTCTTGCGAGTGATCCTTGTACTTGCGGCCATCTTCTACGTCACAGTGCCAGCCTTAAAGCTACATACAGGATACTCTGTATTGTCTGGGTTTTCAGTGTTGTCATGTAGGTTAGGTTGTCCGACTTGCCAATAAAATGTATTAGATCTATCCAGGGACGGGGCAGGAGGATTTAGTGCTGGAGCTGGGTTTGAATATGGTAAAGCGGGGTGCTACCATGTTTTCTGGCGATGGCCATCCCCAAACCCATAGGGGGATTACTTCCCCAGGTGATCCTCCCTAAGTGCACCACCCCCAGGGAGACTATTGTACTGTGGATGCAACGCCCTGGCCCCATGAGAAAGGTCTCCCTCCATGCAAGAAGGGACGAAATCCTCAGATTCGTCACAATGCATACATATTTACCAAAACACTACACTTAGCTTAGGTCGACAGGGGCATAGGGCAGGCAGCACCACACTTTGTTAATTGAGTTGCGCAGCACTGACCTGCCTCAGAACGCACCATGCATACAACCACACAAATTTCCAAGGCAACCCTGTGAGTGACGCATGAGGTGTGACACTCATAGGTTTTCTTTTTAAATAGCACCAAGACTGACTGAGCACCAGTCCTGGTGACATTAACAAAAACACAAAAAAAACTCTGTGTTGCGCGCTGCACTGTATGCGTTGCGTATCAATCACAGGGTTAACATATTTATTTATTTTTAATATCAAGACTGCTTCTTAGTCAGAGAGCCAGCCGTGCGGCAAGCCTGGAGGTGCGCCGGGCACCAGGGGGAAAGCAGGGGGAAGGCTGACCTCCTTACTGTTCCTGGCTCCTCCCCTGTACTTACAATTTGTTTAATGGCACACATCCAACTGTTGATAAGAAGAAGAGCTAACTTTCATTGGCAATGCGCTGTAATACTGGATTGGGTTTCAAGGCAAAATGTTTAATTATTCAACGCAGGGAGTCTTCTAACATCCCCACAATTCCATGAGATTGATGTTATTATATCAGGCCTGTGTTTGGCAGAAGTAGTGTAGCACCTTACAGTCTACATCATAACTCGGGCATAGCTTTCTACCAGAGTCATAACTTTGTTATGAATTTTATTTTCAATATTTTGTTTAGTTCAAAATGGAGTATATACGAAATTACAGATACAAAACACCCGTTCAATGTAAAGTAAGGCATATTATTATTCGAGCTCAAGTTACTGTTTCAGGCATTGCGAGAAACAACTAGCACACTAAATAAAATGCATAGATTTGCATTTGAGCAACAATTTGGCACTATTAAGGCGTCCTGTGCAGATTTGTGCTGGTTACCATTTTATTATTATTCATTTTCTTTATTTTGGAAATATATCAATAAAAGCCAAAGGACAATTAACAATCACATTTCATCAATTAATCCACACTAAACTTACAGTACTAGTCAGTGGACCAGAAATCAAGTAAACAATATATATTAAAGAATGTTTACAACAGAAAATAATACATAACTACTCTTTACATCTAGGTAGAATTAATTTCACAATGCAAACCAACAAAATGCACCCTAAAGCAAGCACAATAATAACACCCTAAAATAATGTTATAGTTTATATTTTTAGTGCAGGACACTAATAAAAGAAACACATATTTAACTACAAGTGGCTAGGTACCCTAAATATCTACAGGAATCATCGAGATGTAAGCACATTTTCCCTTTTTGCCATGCTCTTCCTACATAGTTAGAGAAGGCAAAAGAGTTACTAGGAATTTCAGCAGGAAATTCATCAACATGGGACAGATTTAACAAACCTAAGGCTGTACTTTTGAGGTAAAAGCCACCAACGTCTGCTCATAACGATGATCACAATATAGGTCCATAATGGCGAGAAGATTGGCAATTTAAGACACGTCACTCCAAGGGCATAAGCTAGTGTATCAGCCATTTTGTGATATGATTAGAATACTAAATAAAGTGAAGGCGTTTGCATTTGGCCTACCTGTAATCATAAGATATAGGGCACATAAGACGAACAAATTGATCTCATCTTCCTTCATGTCTTGGCACACCTGGACGAAGACAACATTTGGAACAGGACAATCCTTGGCAATGCTCGAGAGTGGGGTATAACAAGACGAAATTACTAAAACGAAATTCCAGGTACAGGCCTTTACAATATATATCAGTTCAATCCAATCTAAATATCATACCTTTCTATGCGTCTATATAAGACCCTCATTCGAATATTTGCCATTCAGTTTAACAAGCTATCTCCTAAAACTAACTCTGAAAACCTATCCTTTATGACATCTATATCTCCTAATAGTTTTCCCTGGGTTTTCCCATAACTCCCTCAAATTCAAATTTGATAGCATTTCCCTAACATAGTTTACCCAGGGAACTACCCATTCGACTTGGAGCCTTCATCAAATCTTTTATGGCAACTCAATACGGTTCTTATTCAGTTCTCATTCCGTTGTTCTCCACAATCTGGTCCAAACCAAAACTGTATTGAAAGGCAAAAGATGCCCACCCGCCTCTCAAACCTATCTGCAATTGCAATGCCAGTGTGAGCGGTCCTCGTGGGACAGGCAACAGAGCACGTAAAGATGTGTTTTCTTCACTTGTGAGTGAATCCACACCATTATGGGGGCATAACTGAAGTGTTGCATGCTGTCCTTGCATCCTATAAATGTTTGCAGGAGGACTAGTTCCTCTAATGTCAAATCTTTTGCCAAATGAAAGGGTTGTGCCCGCTCTTTAGCTTAATGCCACCTCACTCTTCTTTCTAGGACCCATTCTTGCACATCGCAATACCAAGATAATTAAGATATTCCGCAGGGCTGATAACCTGCCCTTCCAATTTTAGTCCAATAGTGACTTTTTTTGCATGGCACCGTACAATTATTTGTTGTGCCTTAATAGCGAAGCCAAGACCTCTACATAACGCATGTAGGTGATCAAATTGATTGTAGAATCCTCTTGCAGTCTTTGATATTGAAACTGCGCCATCTGCAAATCACAAAATCCATAATGGTTTACTGTCCAGCTTTGGTGCCTCAGCCTCCAAATTCACCCTTTCTCTCCCCATACCAATTTCGGGAGGATAGCTCAGTGACAACGTGCTCGCCTTGGAAGCAAGATGGCACGGAGCAAGACAGGTTCAGACCCTCGTCCGCGCTTAGAAACCTCAGGGTATTAAGTGCGTTATAAATAACTTATCATATCATACCATCTATGTATTTCAAGAATAATAATACGGCTAACACATCCTTGGTGGACCCCAAACTCAATCGGAAATAGATGGCAAAATGACCTGTATTCATGATCTTAATAGCTTTTAATAAATACATTGGAATTTTAATTAATTTTAAAGTATTCCACAGAATTTTCCTATCAGCGCAATCACTTGTGGTACTAAAATCAATAAAAAGCATACGTTATGAGCCTTTCCTTAGCTGCACAGATTTTTCTATCAAAATATAAATTTCGATTTTGCCCATTTTCTTCTTAAAGCCTGCCTGTATCATGTGACTTATAATTTAGACACATAGAGCACAGGGAAGGTGGAATAACAATAATGGAGAGTTTAAGAGCGAGGAAGCTTCTTATAAACAAATACTTTGGAGTACAGCCATAAAGTACACATTTCACACCATATCTGAAATTCTATGTGTTTGTCTCTGGTCTTTCTCATACACGGATGTTTTATTTTTTCAGGCTTACAGTTCTAACTCACATGCAGCGAGAAAAGGGGGCCCAACTTAATTCAGAGAATGGCAGCAGGGATTTAGGAGGGGGCGGGGGGAGACCTCACACATGTCCTTGGTCTTTCTGAAAGCCAACATTGTGGCAGGCCTTAATGTAACCTCAGACTATCCCTCGCTCAAACCACATAACCACCAACCTATGGCCTAATCTCAGAGCAGCACATTCCCCAATGCACAAGACTCGCCCATCTCCCTAAGCATCACCTCGGGGAGGAGAATCATACTATATGATGCAGCCACTTCAGCCAGGCAGGGTGGGGAGCTTGAGTAATGGTAGGAGGGAAGAGGTGGGTTGTGAGAGTGGGGCACTGAAAGGAGAGCTGGAGGAGATTAGTTTGGAGAGAGAGTTTTGTATAGATTGGTGGAAGAGTGGGTACCATCTGGAGGGAGTGATTCGGAGAGCTGGAGGAGAAGAATGATCAAGAGCAAAGGAGGAAAGAAAGGGAACCGATTAATGTCAACATCTGTGGATAAAAAGAAAGATAAGCTAAATGGGTAGATACAGCTGCTAATGATAAGGAGGTGGGAGGAGCACAGGTCCCTTTTTAGAGATGGAGACGAGGAAGGTTATAGTGGACTAGGTCTGTCAAGGGCAGAATCTGCAGTTGGCAGGAAGACATATGAGATGGTGCCATTTCAGTGGGGCCGGGAGACTATTGCAAGCATTATCAGAAGGTCAGAGACATTCTGGTCATTGCCAGAAGGTCTGGTCCCCACAGGGACCAGAATTGTAGAGCAGCAAAGTTGTCAGCAAGAAGAAAGCATGCATAGCCTAATCCTGAGTCCCTGTGAGAGTGAAGCAGTGCTGAGAAGATTACCTGGTGACTTGTCCTCTTGAAAGAGACTGACCGACTTTGCAAGCCTGGAACATGGTGGCTGCAGAAGGCAGGGAAATCAGCCTACACCCCGAAAACCTGCAACCCAAACACAAAGGCAAGAGTCATCTATTGGGGTTTTCTATTCAGGCCGCAGAAGCCTATTTCCTGGAACTTTGTAAAAAAAACTTGTTAATATGATTACAATTTGTGAGCTGAAAAGCATCCTGCTATGTCTTTGTTTTAGCAAAAATACATCTCTAGATTCTGAACACCATATATTTATGTCAACACATCTGTGCCTCCCAGATTTCCACCTCGTATCAATTTACATACTTGTACAGTAAAAGGAGAGAGCCCTCTAATGCCATCTGTGCAAAGCCTTTTGGGATCCTTGCAGAACATAAAGAAAGCATTCACATTCTACAAGTGCCCCGATGCCTGCGGGCTGTGGTGCTATATAAACATATAAACATGAACATACAGGCTGCAACAGCACCCTGTATGTACTTGACACCACCCTTGAATCCCATCCCGGTCCACAAGCACATATGCAAGCCTGTGCCATTGATTTACCATGAATTGTTTGTCACTACATGTGAGCCTCACTAGGTGAAAGATGGAGTTTTGTATGAAAAGGTATATCTTTCACCTAGCAACCGGAATCAAGGAGGGCGGCAGCCCTCCACCGACACACAGGAACCAGCACTGGTTTTGACTGGTTTTAAACCTTTGAGTAGCAATACAAAAACTACCTTAGTGAAGAATGCATTGTTGCACTAAGGTGAACGCCTATTCCTCTCCCACCTCCCCGTCTGAAGTCTTACTGAGCATTTGGGCTGCCAACCCATCCTGCACTCCCTCCAACCCTTTTACATTTCAAATAATCAAGCAACTTGTACCTGTCACCTCTTCTCTCAAATGGAATTTCCCCAACCTGCTACAAAATAGCAACAGTCATACCTATGATAAAAACGCATTGAGTCCATCAAGCCCTCGCTCTACAGCTCAAATGTCCTTGAGAGGACTGTCTTTAGCCTTATAGCCAACTATCTTGAGGTACACTCACTCTATGATCCCCTCCAATCTGGGTTATATTCCAGCCATTCCACCGAGACCGCTCTCATCCATGTCTCCATCTTCTTAGCTACTGCTCCGCACTCTCACCTTGCTTCCATCTACATGGTACTCCATCCCTCAAACCTTCTAAATGTTTCCCTTTCGGCTTTAAGGACACAATACTTGACTGAGTGGCCTACTGTCTCCATGGCCACTCTTTCTCCATCTTATGCATCTCCAGCACATCCTCCGTCACGCCCTTGTGATTGTTCCCCAAGCATCAGTATGAGACCCACTCCTCTTAACCCTCTACAACTCATCTCCATGACCATTGGCTGTCCATACACTGCCTTATGTTTTACTTCTAAAAGAGTGATGTCAGCTTTCTCACAGCCACCTACACGCACTCCGTTCTCCCTTCTCCCCCCCCCCCCCCCCCGACTTCCTCACCTGCTCATCCATGAGCCCCAGTCTCAGGGTCCTCTTGACTGTGACCAGAAACTCTTCCAGTTCACCAAGACCATTGCTACTCAGCCAGGCTTAACTACTTTAGCATGAATAAAATCTGCTCACACCTGATGCACCACTCAACACAATCTTTGATCTCTTACCTAGTGTTCAGCAGACTAGACAAATGCACAAGCCTGCCCCTTGGTCTTCCCATCTACACCTTTGTTCCACCAAACAAGGTTCTCTGATTTGCTACATGCACCCTTTTCAACCTTCCCAGACCCTACAGCACCGCCACCTTCTGTCAAGAGGCTGGATAGGTGTCCCTCCAAATGTATTTGCTCCTCAGATCCCTGCCCCTCGTCTTCACATCCATCCATTGTCTTGCCCAGAACGGCGTCGCTGACTATATCTCACTGTACTCTCCCTCTCTCTGACTCTGCTCCCCTCTTCTCTTATCAACCCATCTGTCTCTTCCATCTCTTCCCACTTTCAATCCTTCTCTCTGCCTGCCCCACCCCCTGGAATGTGCTCTCCCAGCAATCCAAGCCACTCCATCAGTGTAAGCGTAATCAAGTTTATGAGCCACATTCCAGCAACTGAGAGAGCCCCGCCTCCACCGCATGGGCGTAATTTTAGGGGGGTCAGGGGTGTTTGTCTCCCCCAACTTCCATGGCACACCATTTTGTCCCCATTCATTTGGCTGGGGCACCTTTTCTTCGGATGTCATGTCCCCCCCAACATTTTCAGCAAAGTTACTCCACTGCTCCACCGTCTTCTCTGAGCTGATAACCCAGCTCACCTACCCTTCCAAGGTCTCACAGAATTACACAGGTACAGTGTAATTATGTAACTCTGGCTCTAGGCCCTGAATGTTTAATCATTTATGTTTGTCCCCCATTTTGCGTCCCGGGTCTATGTTCCCTTGTATTACCCTTTCATCAGTAGCCCCTCCTCGTCCATTCTACCTACCGAGTGACTGCTACCTTTTGTAATGCACACTATGCATGCCATTTCTGTTCTACCTTACTTTAAATAAATTTAAAAAAATCAATTGCTACCTTGCAAGTCCGGCTATTCTTTTTACTCGTGACTCGTATCAGTCCTGTCTGTTCTTTTTGTATTCTTTCTTGCGATACAAACATGGAACAGAATTTGAAAAAAAAACAAGTTCAATGCGCATTTTGCGGAAAATCTGTTTTGTATGGGATTGAACGTCCAGCTTCAGGAATATCGTTCAACTAAGAAGGACAGCGTCTTCTATTCTGTGTATTCCATTTGTGGATGTGTTTATCTAGTTCTCAGAAAGGCCCTGAGTGCACCGGTTCTGTAGCCCATGTTTGTCCTGTGTCTTGTAGAGACTGGTGCAGAATCTGTCTTGGGGTTTGCTGTCATCGTAGGCCATTGGTGCTGCATCTGCACGCCCCTCTGCTTTACGGAGGCTGGCGATGATGATGATGATGATGCAGGGGGATTTTTCGTTGTCATTTTTTCGTTATAAGTGCATTCTACATAAAATGTGTCGTTATAAAGACTGGATACCAAATAAAGAGGCCTTCTTCAATGCATCCCATCTGTTACTTCATTTCTGATTTTTGTCCCCACAATGTTTTTTTATCCCACCCTTTTCGTGTATTGATTAGAACACGGGAACTTTCAGTACAGTTTGTGCGGGCCACTATCTGCAAGAAGTAGTTGATTTGCGCATACCCAAAAGAGCTAGTAATTGACTGTTGCCTGGATTCAAGAAGAATTATATAGAATTATATGGAGGGCTGCCTTACTGAAGAATGGGAATTATGGGTATCAGTGATATTTAGCATTAAGATGCTTTTGACGGGACAGTGCAGAGTTTAAAAGTAAGACATCACCTTATTCCTCTTGTGACCGTGTACAAGTTTAATGCAATTGACGGGCATGCAGGGAGCAAAGAAACAGCTGTTTATTGTGACCAAGCTTCCTTCTTAGAGTTACCTTGTATTGACGTTCAGTGATTCTAATTCACAGTGGAGGAGGATGCTGGGATGCTCACCATTCCAGTAGTGAGGAGGCGGGGGACCTATGGCTTGGTGACTGCTGATTTCATAGCTCGAAGTATATCTGCTCTTCCCAGTGGCGTGGACTACAATGTAAGCAATGCAACAGTCACGTTCTACCATGGCCAGAACCAGAGTTTCATCAACGTCTCTATCACGGATGACGAAGAAAGGTAATTAGACAAAATCAGTTCCAACCATGATTCGTTTCTGTGCAGGTAGTTTATGGTGCCTAGGGGTTGAGACATTGTGATGCAGTTCATTGATTGCTTCTGGACAATATCACACACACATACATGCACAGTCACAGATACACACGCACACACAAACACGTCCGCCCACACACACACACGCACACACATACACCCCCTTTCTTCCAATGACCAGTTGCCCACCTTACGTAACCTTTTAGTAAATGCTAAATATATTCTGTAAGCAGGAGGGAGACACAGAAGCTATGTGTGTTGTGGTGTTGATGGTATTTAATAAATACAATAGAAACGACTCAAAAATCATAGAAATCAATGTGCAAAGAGTTTTAAATTACTGGTATTTTAAGAGCGCCTAATGTCTCTGTTTTAAGGGGCTCTCATTGCGCTGTTGTGGTTGCTTTTTTTCAGTGAAAACAAGGCTCCTGTAATAATAGCTTTTTCCAGGCATTAATGGTTGTCATTTATTCAATGCGCAAATTGCATTTCTCAAGTGGAAAAGTGGAAAGTGGGCGTGCGCAAGGCATGTACATAGGATTACATAGCTTACGTGGAAGTCACTTACACGTCTGACGTTTGGTCTTGGCACACTAGAAGTGCTGCATTGGGCGTAGAAAGTTGCCCCCATTGCTGTGCTTGTTTTTTCAAAGTTGTTGAAAGGGCAGATGATCACCTAAAACATCATTATAGACCTGGGAAAAATGTAAACCACGTTGTAAAAACCATATACCCCTATCAATGTTGTGTGTAAACATTGTGTGCTGTGTAAACACAGGTGCTGCAACATATTTAGGCCTCTTTGTGCATGTCCATCTCCGTCAGTGATCCTTTAAGGGCACCTTGAGCATGTATAGCGCTTTGTGGCTATTATGTACACTTCCAGTCTATTCGTCTGCATACTTTACTTTCTCACTCGACTCCGTGATCTTTATATTTGTTTGAACCATTGGTGTAAGGGGTGCCCCCGCAGATCCCGCGGTGCAAGGGGCCCCATGCTGCCCATGCCCAGCACTGGGGCCCAGTGGCAGTAGTGGGGACCCCCCAGCAGGGCTTGCTGGGGGGCCCCAACATTTTGTGTTACGCCACTGGTTTGAACATTTTCATCATATATAAAACAGTATTTTTCAAATGTATACGTTTGACCAGAGAACATGTCAATACTGTTTCCGATCTAGGTACATGTTTGGTCATGTGTTCACTTGTCATGCAGTTGGGCAAAAATAAATACTTGAATATTTACGTATGACAGTGTGTGGCAGCAAGCAGCCGGATCTCATTACAGAACCCTTGCACCACGTATACTTTCAATGCGTTTTTACACCAAGGCACTTTTTGCCCTCCTACCAGTAGGGCACATGGTAGCAGCAAAGGGAATATTGCCCTCGTACAAAAATGTATTGAAAGAATACACATTTGCACTCGGCCAATCTTTATCCTACTACTAATACTGCACTCGGTTAGAATTGCAGTGTATCAGTAATGGGACCCCGGCATGCGCCCAACAGGTTGAACACCTTTATCCCTTGGGTACTTTAATGTTAACTCAATGTGTGAAGAAGGCGAGCGTGTATAAATGGGATGTGGGTTTGTGACTTCATGAAGGCCTTACTGGAGAAGCCGGGGAGCCGTTAGTGTACCACCAAGTTTCCTCTTTCATTTGATTCATGCAGACTTGGCACATTCAAGCTCAAGACACGTCCCTGACTACTACTTTGCATCACCTGAAAAACATTGTGAAATGGAGAAGTGAAGCATACAAATAATCCAGTAATCATTACCCATTTCTAGTACAGTTCTAAGTTATTCATGCAACCTCCTCCTTGAAACAATGTTGTGCCAATTTCCGACTGTCTTGATCTTAGTTTTCCTGTATTTGTTTTCTATCCTCCTAACAGGGAATTTGCTGAGCAGTTTGAAATCCACTTGGTTGGGGCAACTGGTGGTGCAATCCTTGGGTCCAATCTGGTGAGCCGAATCACTATCGCTAAAAGTGACTCCCCCAATGGCGTGATTCGATTCCTTAACCAAAGTCGAATACTGATCCCTAATCCGAATACGACAGTAACCTTATCTCTTGCACTTGAGAGAACCGGAGGGCTTCTAGGGGAGTCACAGGTACGTATGGTCTGATGAGTAGAAACATCTGATGAGTAGAAACATATATTGCTATTTGGCAATTGGAAGTTTGGATGTCATTCGTCATGAAGTTCAGTAGTTTTGGGTGAATGCATGAACGAATGAGCCATTAAATAATTAACTAATGAATCAATAACCATTTGATCGATACATGTGCACACTTAAATTGCACTGCCATAATGGTTTAAGGGTGTGACGGTTCTAATGCCGGGTCACAACCTCCTTCCAGATCCCGCCTTGGGGTCAGGGAAGGGGTGCCTGCTGAGTGTCCATGGGCAAAGAGTTTGTCAATAGTTTCAACAATCCAGAGTCTTTAGATATTTTTCTCTTTTTTTATTGCATGCATATAGGAGTCTAATATATAAGACTGCGAATATGCTCTGCTAACGTCTAAACAGAATTTAAGCATAGGCGTATCCCTTTCTTTTGAGTTGAAAAGGCATTTCTTGAAGCTCGTAAGATATATTCACTTCACGTTAAACTCCATGTAAGTTGGTGCACACCCAGAGGTAGCTCTCCCGCGGTGTGGTCCCTCCATGCCAATTTGAATTTCAAGTTGGGTCTCATTACAAGGTTGGAGGTAGCCTTGCCCGTAAAACTGGCAAGGCTACCTCCAAATTTGCAAGAAAGTCAGACACCAGCGAATGGGCAATTACTGGGGTATTCTGGTCCCGCCAGACCCAGTAATGGCTCTTTCGGGGGTGCCGGAATCGGGTGATCCCCATTCCCATTTGATTCCAATAGGGCTCAATGGGAATGGGGATCCCTGTAGCACCGGCATGGTTCATTACTGTGCCAGTGCTACAGGCATGCTGTGCTCACGGGTGCCTTTCATTCCTCCAGGTCAGACCTGGCCGAATGAAAGGCACTCGCAAGCACAACTCGGAGTTTGCCAGTCCGGATACAACGATACCGGTAAGCTTACCGGTACTGTTGTATCCGGACCTGGTTGTATCCGGACCGGCAAACTCGTAATGAGGGCCATTGCCTAGACGGAGTCACTCAACAGTGCAGAGCCCCCTCCCTGCTCAGATCCAGATTACACTCCACTGCGGCAGGTTGAGCGTTGTGTAGCTGGTTGACCTCCAGATAGATGGTATGGCTGGATTTGTTTTTGATGAATAAGATGCTTTAAAGAAACTCATCACATACATCACAATTCATATTGAGGACATGTAGGTTCAGTATGAGTGATGGTAACAATAGGCATAATGTGTCGGGATGCAAGGGACTGCAAATTCCTTTTGACAAAATACGTGCAGGCATTATCCACTTAGATCTTCCACACAGAATGAATTCCAAGAATGTGAAATCATTCCCAAATGAACAAATGCAAATAGCTCATTGTCTCGTTTCTAGTGAGGCAAGAGCCCTAGGGAGCCCCT
The DNA here is from genome assembly GCF_040938575.1 of Ambystoma mexicanum. Classification (NCBI taxonomy): domain Eukaryota; kingdom Metazoa; phylum Chordata; class Amphibia; order Caudata; family Ambystomatidae; genus Ambystoma; species Ambystoma mexicanum. The sequence continues at coordinate 742,230,378 of NC_090935.1, forward strand.
TGAAAAATTATCAGCGTAAACACTTTACTGATGAAAACAGAGGCCACGGGCCACCACCACAGCAATCTGAAACCTTAGTGACCTACACAGTTATTTAAAACTACAAAAAATAGAGGTGGCAATGACTACCCAGGACATAGTCTAGCAATGCACAGCCTCAGCATAAAAAGCGTGGTGACAGGACAACAGAGAATGAAAGGCAGGAATCATTTGAGCATTAATTATTTCCCAGGCTGTTTGTCTACAATGTATACATACCATGACATTTCAACTGTCCCAGGAGAATATGATCATCTATACATTAGGATAAGCGATTTCATATCATCACTTGTACGATCAGGTAACAAATGTCAACACACACAGCATTATGCTTGTAGGGTTTGTGTTTGTGGGCCTCGATCTCGATTCCTATTACTGCGCGCGCCAACTGACTCAGGGTCACAGCAGGGCAGGCTGCCCATTTAATCAACCCTGTGTCAGTGCACTGTGGAGCGCATGCGCTGGCGGAAGAAGGGCATGTGCGCCCAGGCCTGGTGCCTGGCTGGCTGGTGCCAAGGTGAAAGAAACAATGTTGCTATTTTCTGCCCTACCTAAGCTGAGGCTGCTTAGCAATATACATTATAAAAATCAACGTGGCTGCTTCGTGCGGCCTGGCCTGTCTTTGCAGGATCACCTCGAGCCCTGTACGAGATAATGCAGAGACTGGCTGATGTCTCTGCTTGCAAGTTGCATGCAGGCCACTCAGTCAGTGACCACTCACTTTAAACGTACGGTACTACAAAACAGTGAGATTATTTGTTCACTAGCACATTTCTTTTAATGAGATGTGGACTTGCGGCGGGCTGATGGTGCAGCGACCCCTAAAGGCTCAAGACGCCAGGCAGCCGCCTGATCTGCCTGATGCAAAAACCGGCCCTGCCCTTAACTAAGCAAAGCGACAAGAGTCCCTCCCTTGATGTGGAGCTAAAGGAAAAGCTCTAAAGCCAATTTGAAATGAAGGTTTAAGGGAACACACGTTTGATAAAGTATTCAGTTGGAAGCAATATTTATTTCATCCTGGAAGCGACTTCTAGATTGCTGACAGAGCCGGATTATGCAATATGAGGGCCAAAGACAAGAAGAAGCTGCCACTGTAAGCAACAAACTCACAGTCAGAGGGAGCCGATGGCAGCTCTCTTCTGCCCACTTCTGAGTACCTGGCATTATCAGCAAACACACACCCAGTGCCTGGTTTAACTCACTGCCAACCCACCGTTAGATCAGTGTATCTTCTGCAAAGGATTTAGGACATTCTGCAGTGCAGTTGATGAGTGTGAAGAGTGGCCTCATACATATCTTTCCAAAATCAAGTGGTGACAAATTGATCCATGCATTCCATCGGGAAAATTTGGCTTCGATCTGACAGCAAAACTAAACTGAAGTGTAACCATTTAAATATTATGCTATACTCACAACATCAGAAGCCCTAGTAAAGCCACAAACAATACCCTTCCTCGCATCTTGACAGCCATGATGTTCAGAGGCTTCCATCCCATGATGGGGACGGATCCTGGATTGGAACTGATTCAGTAGGATGGAGGTGTCCAGAGGTTCCTGATATGATATGATATGATATGATATGGCATTTGTAACGCGCCTATACACAAGTGTTTCAACTGTTCCTGCAACTGAGTTACTAATTCCCCCATTGATGTTTTGGCCTATCAGAAACAGGTTGGTGAGATGTAGGTAGTTTGAAAAGGCCTTTGCTTTACAAGGGATATTTCTTCAGGGGGTGTTTTTCTTTTTACCACAGCATGCTACTAAATCTTTCAGCCTGCTCCACATCATCAGGTAGATAAATTAATTTGGATGATGCCCGAGGAACTGGCCTTTGGCAGCATCCATGGTTTACTTTAGAGAACAGTGGAAGACGGGATATATCATTCTTTTTCAGCAGTACTGCAATTACTGCATGTCATGTGGATAGAGGAAGGAGCCCCCTCTCCTTAGATGTATTAAACAGCTCCTACATCAACAGAAACACTTTGGCAGGCATTACCTATGTATATATAAAATGATTAGGTATGTTTCCATACACAGTTGATGCAATTTAATAGTGTTAGGTTGTCCTCTGCTCTCCTAATAGCAAAGTGTACCGCTCTGTGCCCTCTCACTTCAAAAACAGCTATCATTTTAACAAACAGCTGATGCAATTCATCACTGTTAGGTTGGTCTCTGGTGCCCAAAGGGCAAAGTGCACCTCTATGTGCCATTCCATTTCAACTACAGCTATCATTTTAACAGAGTGAGCACGGTTTGACGCAGTCATCTTCACCTCCACTATCACAAACATTAGGAATTATTTCAAGTTACTTCTTTTCACCCCCACTTAATTCACACAGGACATGATAGTTCCAGTCTCAATGAACAGTAAATTCCTTGTCCAATGTTTCAGTCTGTAAAGAGCAAAACACTGTAGAACGAATGCCTCCTCACGAGCTAAAACTGAAATTAGGTGCTATAATTATGCTACTACGCAATCTTATGCCATCATGGGGACTTGACAATTACGCGTCTACAAAGACACACATAGAGGACTGTATAATTGATGGATCAAACTTAGATACTCTTCTTATATCGCGCATACCCCTCATTCCATTTGATACAAATATGCCTTTCAAATTCAAAAGAAGACACTTTCCTATACGTTTAGCCTGTTCAATGACCATTAATAAGTCACAGGGACCTAGGCCCCCTTCCTGGAAGTGATCGGTTGTAATTCCAATATTTAAAAAGGGAGATAGAAGTGACCCTATGAATTACTGACTGATATTGACCTTGACGATATGCTAGAACAATGCATGTTACGCCGGGAAGAGCTAGTTTTATAGAACTCCATAGGTAGACCATCCGAACCAGGACACTTCCCAGCATTAAGGGCACGCACGGCGCTCTTCAATTCATCACACGTTTGATACGCCTCCAAGTCAGCCACCTCATGTTCCGTCGGCTCTGGCAGATTTGAGCAGCGTAAAAAATCCTACACGTCCTCTGACAAAACGCCATCAGATGAATGCAACTTTGCATAAAACCTCTGAAATTCTTCATTGATGTCCTTGGGATTAAAAGAAACCCCACAAAAATCTTTTTCTATCACTAAGATCATTCTGTCTTTCCTCATTGAGTGCAGACGATGGGCCAACAACCTGTCTCATTTTTCACCTTTCTCATAATTAGAACACTTAGGCCTCATCACGAGTTTGGCGGTAACCCTTAAATGCGCCGGTAACACTATTACCGCCACATTTAAGGGTCCGCCAAATCATGGGCTTGGTGGATTTTCCCCCAGCTCTGAGCTAGGAGCAAATCCTCCATGATTTTGCCGATTTTCAGTGCTATTACCGCTGGCGGTAATAGCGCCGAACATTCCCCATTGGGCCCAATGCGGAATGGGAAATTCCTGAATGGGCCCAATGGGGAATGGGGACTTACCGTTCTGCCAAACCCGTGATCCGACGCTAATAGCGCCAGGGAGTTTGGCGGTAGGGCTAATAGCCCTGGTGGTATCACCGGCAGGGTTAGCGTCCAACTCGTGATGAGGCCCTAGTCCAGAACAGTACATATTCTGCCTTTTTCCGAAAGAAACATATTCAAATCACATTTAACCTGTCTCAGCAATCACTTCTTCTCTTCCATAGGCAAAACCATCACTGTACTTTCAAGATCCTTAATCTCTCGTTAATGGACTCATCTTTAGTCTTCTTCCTCCTACTAGACAGACCAATGAGGAGCCCCCGCATACTACACTGAAAGACTTCCCACACTGATACAACCTCCACCTCCCCTCTCTCACAATCATCTCCACCGTTTCCTTGTCATCCAATAGAGAAATATTTATTTCCCAGAAATTGTTTTCGCCAACTGCAAAATGCAGGGAAATCAATAACTCGACAGGCGCATGATCGGATATCTGGATATTTTACTACTCAGAAAGTTAGTTGAGGCTAAACCAGCAGTCAAAAACATATCCAGTCTGGAATAAACATTGTGAGCCCCGAATAGAAACTATAATCCCTCTCTGTGGTAAGGTCTCCCGTTGGTTTGTTTTTCGCCTTTGTCAAGCTATTGTTACTTCTATCCAAAAGCAGATCCATGACCTCATTAAAGTCTCCACCTAGTATCGCACCCTCACATTCCCTGTCCTGAATATACTGTAGAACCCCATTGTAAAAGTAACCATCCCCCACCATCGGTGCATATGTGTTACAAATAGACATGAATTCCCCCTGTATGCGGCCAAGGACAACGCATATTCTCCCCTCTTTATCCTCTTTGTGTGAGAGCACTTCAACCAGAACATTCTTTCCAACAAAGATTGTCACCCCTCTGGAACGGGAGTTAAAACTAGAGCCATACACCTGCCCAATTCAAGCATGTTGCAGTTTCTCAGTTTCTGCCTCTGTAAGGTAGGTTTCCTGCAGTAGGGCAACATCAAACTGGAGACCCTTTAAATAACTCAAAACCCTTTCTTCTTTTCACTGGGTAATTCACACCATTAACATTCCATAAAACAAGTCTTAAGTCCACCTTCTTGTCAACTGTCATTGCACAATCACATAAAGAAATCAATACCTGGGGCAGTGGGAAAAACCAAACCCGAAAAAACAGAAGATTTAACCCAAAGCCTCTGAAGAACATGCTGACCCTGACCAGAGACAGTGCCCACACCAGCATCCCACAAAAACCCCAAACCTCCATACCTCCCTCCCCACTTGACCATTGGAACACTTACTGACAACCCATAAAATACTACGGAACATCACCTCCTCATCCAAACCAACCCCATCCCAGATAGCACATTCCTAGAAAGGCTGCTAAGAAATGGCTATGATCAGCCTCCAAGCCTCACTGATATACACACATCCCAAGAGCACAACCTTAATCACAAATATACTGAACACCACAGGGTGTTCATGTCTAACACCGACAGTTATCAAACAGTAAATAGTAAACATTGCCGCCCTCAAACAGGTTGACTCAGGAGACTGAATCCTAAAATGTAATTACTCCATTAGTCAAACCTAAGGAGGTACATGTTAACTTTGGATATTTAAAACCTTCCCATTCTTCATACATCAAAGCATTCTTCAATCAGCCCCAGGATGGTATTTTAACATCATAAACATAAATATACCTACAAATGCAGAGAACATAAATCGAATTGGATAATCCGGGAGTACGAGGCCAGAAATGTATAGGACTGGAACAGTTTGGGCCCTCTTTAGGTACATGCTATTCTGAAAATAAAACCTCCTGCACTCATCAATTCCATCGCAGCAGAACAGCATAGGATAATCTTATCCAACCCAGAAAGGTGTCACAGACATGGGCATACAACACCCAAAACTAAATAACAAATGTTGCCGCCTTTGGACAGGATAATTAGGGAGACCGAGTGCCTGGTGCCGATGACTTTAATAGTTATTTTCTGCGCACGAACATACCGTTTGTACATAAAACCTTGTGCAGCCTTCGGGTGCATTATAGCAAGGCGTTCCTCATTCAATCCCAGTGAGGGCCCTCTAAGTACTCAGGCGAGCGTAATCCAACTGAGTACCCACAGTGTTCAGTTATTGTCTGCTGTCAACTGCTTCCCGTGCATAAACATTAGTCAAAACCAGTTGTGGAAAAACGCTAACGCGCCAGCAACTTGGTTGGAATGCAAAACACTGAAAGGACTCAGCCTCCCGTAGGACTTTTGGGGCCCTGGGCACCAACATCCTTGGGGCCCCCCTCCACCCAACCAAAGGAATTCAGTGATCAAAAATATCTGGCTGCCCTCATCCCTCCCAACCCCCCTTGTCACAATCACAACATACAGGTTGATATGCTGCCTTGCAGCTTTCAAAAAATAAGCATGTTTACTGCCTTTCAGTCCCCTTGCCCGCTTTGTTCTTGCTCTAATCAAAATGATAAACAAGTAGCATTTGAAGACCAACATTAGCAGTCTACAAAGAGGTTACTTCTGTTCTAGTATAGTTACACAATACTTTTTCTCAATAGCATCCAGAAAGGTATCCAGCCTGTAGTATTAAAGCAGGACTGTATGTAAAAAGTACATGTAACCCAGAATTGACAGAGAACTCGCACTAGCTGCCTCACAGAATGCAAAAGTGCTCACCCACAAATAGAGGAGGCCAATTGGAAGGAAGGAGAAAGCTACACATACCATAGCATGGATAGTGGAGGCAGATTAGAAGCTACCAGGAAGGTGTTCAGACAGACTGAGATTAGAAGTGGGCCACGGATTTTAAATAGTGTTGCCATAAGAGATCAAAAGAACAAGTGCCTGTGGTGTGCAATTTATCAATGCTCACTATTATAGTGAAGCAACAGTATAGACAGTGAAACCATGAGTGAGTCTTTTTTGAAGATCATACCCTAAGAAGGAAATCACTTGGAAGGGCTGACAATTTTGAAATGTTTTTGGACTGTCAATTTTGAGAGGTTCGGCAATACAAGATTACATGAGATACCCCGGATCACACATTGGTTAAGTAGTGGAGTAACTTTGCTGAAAAAGCTGGGGGGGGGGCATGGCATCTGAAGAAAAGTTGCCCCAGCCAAATGAATGGGGACAAAATGGTGTGCCATGAAAGTTGGGGGGACAAACACCCCTGCCCCCCCTAAAATTACGCCCATGTTAAGGGGTGAAGCTGGGATTTGTGCCAACTCTGCAAATTCTGCATTTGAACACTTTCTTTTCCAGTTCTTACCATAAACTAAAATAATCTCATTTTATAAAACTGACCTGGAAAGTACACAAATCACATTGCCAAACAGAACAATTTTTTTAAACAAAATATTATAGAAGGGTGCTACGCAAAACGGGAATGATCTAGCTTCATTCTCTCCATCCTCAAGGGTAGTAAATAAGTACCAGAATACCAATCAATGTGATTTAACAGATTTAATCTGGGTTTGTGTTTTGTATTTTAAAGCTTTAAATACTTCCAAAACACTGGCAGAAAAAAGCAAACCCTTTTTTGTGTCAAATGAGCAGACCTTAAAATATGCTTGCCTGAGGCCTACAACATCTGGTCTGCTCTCTTCTGTCTACCACCCCTTCCACTCAAATGGTCTACATAAGAAGAAAGATCAAGTAATGGGCTAAACAGTGCCACCAGCAAGTGAGAAGGCAAACCTCACACAAGACAGCACAGAGATATTAGATGATTTGACCAGAATCACTGTATCGCCTCCTGGCAAAGCCAGGATACATGTATGAATGCTTTGATTCCACAGTCTTGAATTTGGATACTTATTCACCTCTTGGACTAACTGTTCATGCTCATCATTGGAGGTGTTTGCCTAGGTTTTACAACACCCCATCTGAAGAAACCTATTTCTAGACCTTCACCATATGGATGACATGTTAGTTTTGATAGGAACCCCTATCTGGTGCAGGTAAATTGCTGATCATAGCACCTGGTATGCTGTAAAACCAAGTACATATGCAGGCAAGTTTATACACTTCAGACATAGGAAAGGCTCTGCCAGCCTTGCTTGAATGTGCTATCTAATCTTGCATATGAACATATTTCTCTGCAATGCGTGCTTAACACACTGAGCTAACTTCTGAACCATTGTGACACTCAATTTATCAATGTACATTTCAACTTTGGCTATTGCACATGATCAACATAATTCCCAAAGGAAGGAAATTATGCTACAGAGTTGTGCCTTAAGGAACACAGAAACTATGTATACCACAGTGAACACAAAAAGCATTACATGATGAATTGATCAAGGCATAATTTACTTGTCAAAAATAATAGGCAATAGGTTTAGAGCCTCAGCAGCATGTCATAACGTGTGCTATTCAAGTCTGATGAACAATGGAATCTTGCTTTTTAGATCAGGTAGCCTTGTGGGGTCCCTTCAAAGGGGGGGCAGGACAGGTGCCCCTGTTGCCCTCCCATAAAGACGTCTCTGGGATCCAAATGTACAAACACCAAACTAATCCCCACAGCACTCCATTCAGACTCTGACTGACCATCTTCTAGCCTCTGGGCTCTCCCGACCGGATCAAAGCCACGTCGGCAGCGCAGGAATAGAAAAACAGACCCACAGTTAGGAAGCAGGAAGGTCTTCAACCAGGAAGGACATAACTGAGCGAGGACATTAGAACTCGTGACTTGGTAGGCTGTTAACTGTTCATGGCCTCCGGTGCCATTTTAAAGTGTATCGAGATGAAAAATAGCATGAATAAAAGGATCAACGGTTGTTGTATAAAGACCATAAATTAAAAACGGGCATTTGTCCACCACCAAGGATTCAGAAATATCAGCCCAACCTTGGCTGAGCTTTTTTAGCCACTATAACACCTCAGCAGCATCTGCAGTCGTGTTGACACCTTGAGGCAAATACAGCTTCCTTAAGGCTGTTTTGGTTAAAATTGCTTTTATGTGTTTCTCCTTGTCCAAATCTTTGGCCTCTCTAAACGTTCTCCTTTTCTCCATCACCTCCTTAGGGTAGTATGGAAGTTCCAAAAAGGGCCTCCCTCCAAATTGCACCCGTCCTTTCTCTCTTGCAGCCTTTAAAATCTGCTCCTTGGTGCAGACTTTGGTGAGGACCACAACAACCTGCCTTGGTCTGTCTGAGTTCTGTTTACCTACCCTGTAGGCATAGTTCACCTCTGACACTGATAAAAATGCCTGCTCCTTACAGGTTATGGCTGCAGGTCTTCAACTCCTACTCCATAGCTCTTCTTTTGACTTGGGAAAGTTTAGCCTTCAAGTCCTTATAAGCTCGGAAGGTGCCAGCTATTTCTGACCATTAGCTAGCGGTCTCTCCTATTTTGGTAACCCTTCTCCAAGAGTAAATATCATGTGAGCTTGGTAACTCCCCAATCTCGGTAGAGGTCTGCTTAGGTTTTTAGGAACTGGATTCTCAGAAATGTTTATCTTTTTTCTTAGTATTCAGTATCCATGAGAGAGGGGCAGGAGATGCTGGCTTAGGCCGCTGCTCTGTCGCGCAACATTCCAGAATCAAGGAGCAGAAATGCAAAGTTAGAGCTACTCTCCCTCAGCTTTTTGTCAGTACTTATACGAGAGGAAATTCTGAGCAATGTAGCCGAAGTGCATGGGACGCAAAGACAACTGCAAAGATTAACTGTGGGAAAGGACATTTTTAGTCTGCTGCCACATATAATAAACCTCCCGGAGAAATAAAAAGAAAAGTAAGCCCTGTGCCCTCAGAACCCTTTCCAGCAATGTACAATGGTGTTGCCACAGCTGAGGAGTATTACATCAATGCGTTTCAGGGGTGCCGATTTACAATGAATGTCACCCTAACCACTACTGGAGAAAAGTCACACATGGCAACAATATCACAAGTTAAGCACTGCCAGGTGCATCTGTGACAAATGTCTGCCCAAGAGAAGTATGTGTTGGTTCTTTCCAATCACTTGATGGAAGTTGATGTAAAAGCAGGCAGGAAGTTACTTATTTACTTAGGTGGGTCCATTAACAACCTTAAATATATTGGACTATTTTGCAAAGGAAGACAAGCATTAACAAAACCAATCATTTTGACTGTTGTAAGGTAAAATAACATTTCTCATATCATGCACACAGGCACATATAGGCCAGGTCACCAAAAGGACACATGGCCATGACACAATAATTTAATATGGCCCCAATACATGCCTGCATTTCCACTATAAAACACGTTCATTACGTTATTCCCATTATATATGTCAACATTCCAAATGTAAAACACTTTTTCCATGAGCCACCCAACTTTAAAATACGTTCACAATGCTGCACACAGTATCCATAATCATTGTCACTGTAATATTGTCATGTTGCTGAAGCTGCACCCATATGTGCCAGCATTCTCACTATTAAATCTTTCATGATGCTGCACGCACAACATATGCCATCATTCCCACTGTAACACCATTTAACGATGGGGTACTCAAAATGTGTGCAGGCATTCCCACTTTAAACCCCTTTCATGATGCAGCACACACGATGTATGCCAGTATTTTCATGTAACCCTGTTCCATAATTTCGTGTCCACAACAGATGGCAGAATTTCCAAAGAAAACCCCTTAATGTTGCTGAGCTATCTATATATATCAGCATTCCCACTGTGAAGCCCTTTGCTGAAGATGCACCAACAATATATATTTCCACTGTAAACGCCTTTCATTATGATGTACTCATAATAAATGCTAGCATTCCCTCTGCAAACCCCTTTTATGATGCTGCACCAACGATATATACCTGAAATTCCACTGTGAACCCCCTATCATGATGTTGCATTTACAATGCATGCCACCATTGCCACTAGCATCCCCTTTTCATGATTCAGTGGCCACAATATACACCAGCATTCTCACTATAAATCACTTTCATGATTCAGTGCAACCCTCTGTCCTCACAGAAAGAACACATGTACCCTTCACACATGGACACAGGCAAACATGTACTTGTTCACTCAAACAAACACATGCACAGATCGACTCACTCACACATTAGAATTATTACACATGCACACATTGCATAATATTTGAAGCATGCACATAAACAACAACATACATTTGCACACAGTGATCAGTCCTCGCCTGTAGGGAGCAGAAGGATTCAGAAAGCCTGTCCTAGTTTGCCTGGTGGCAGAAGTAATAACAAACATGCATGTCCTACTGACATCTAAACGTGGTTATCCAGCAACCAGTGAGATGCATCAAGCAGACCTTGTATGGCACCACTCAGCTCACACATGGGCCTTCATCACCAATTTAATTTCACTGTTATACTTTTGAATCCAAGAAAGTGAGGGCTAGAGGAGCGTTGGTGGTAGAGGGGCTAAGGTGGCTGGCAGCTCTCCTATCACCCAGCCTCTTTGGCTCTGCAACTGTATCTACATTGCTATGTGGATGAGGCCTGGGGTAGTGAAGAGGACCACTGAAAACAGGAACTTTCAGGGTCAGGACAATGATGGGCACTAGAGATTAGACGCACAGTGTATTAAAGATAGAACATGGTACACTACGCCTTATTGAGGTCAGGTATAACAAAAACAGATCAAATAAATGATTATTTTGCTAGCGTCTTCGCTCCCTTAACTAAACAGCAAAATTACGTAACATAGATTTTCACTTTCTTTCCAAGTATGGTGGGTGAGGATGGACAAGAGCAAGTGTTATGGGTGGAGTTGCCGGAGTAGTCATCCAGTCAGCGGGTGCATGATGATATCTTGTAAATGTCAGTCAAATACTTTGATGACGCACATCTCCTAGCAGAAGGGGCATGGCATCCATGTATAACAATACCTTATATACCCTGTTCTTAGACATGCAGCCTTTTAATTTGATCATTTTGCCTTATTGCTGCTGCCAGTTGTTTTATCACAATGTTAAATAGAAGATTTGACAGAGGGCAACCCTGCCACATACTCTTCTTCCTCTGTGTAAAACAATCTAAAAGATGGCTATTGGTCAGGTCTCTTACTTGGTCCAAAACTTGGTCCAAAAAAAAATAAATAATTGAAGGCCCTGATAGACTAGCACCAAACCCAATTTCACCCGCAGTGTAATGTGAATCTTCCTAACCAACCTGATCAAAGGCCTTTTCGGCATCAACAGAAACTGCTACTATGGGAGCTTGGCCATCTTTAAAGAGAATGGCTAAACCAAGAAGGGTTCTAACATTACTGGTGCTACATATGCAACCCATGACCTTTCTTTGCGTCCCATCATTGAGTCTTCCAATAACCCTGCCCATTCTACCCACCAGGACATCCCAATAATCTTTGCATCCACATGTAGCAAAGGGATCAAACGCTAATTACCACACTGGCTAACACTGGCTTAGAGATCAAAGCAATCACTGTCTCCCTCATTGAATCAGCAGAGATCCCAATGCACTTCTACTGTAAAACATGTCAGGCAAAAGATGTTTCCTAAGAATTCAGCACAGGAGCCGTGTTGACCAGGCGATTTGCCCACACACATTGCCTCGATCGCCCCTTGTACCTACTCTTCCTTGGTCTCCTCATCTAATACGGCCCTATCAGCCTGTGTAGGGCATGGCAAGTGAAGCCCATCAAAGAAGCCATCAAATGAATCCCGAGTCTTAAAGAGATCCCTATAAAATTCATGAAAGCAGCTACTAATTACTGCGTTGGCATTTACCAATATCCCATCTTTGGCAAAGACAGCCTCTGTATAGCTAAAATACTATGACTTTGCTAGCTGTGCTGCAATGAGTCAGCCAAACGTATCACCATAGTCCCAATAGAATTGACTGTTGGGAAAGTCTGCTTTTTCAATCTGGACATTATACAAACTATTCCACTTTTCCTTGAGTCCTTTCAACTTCACTCTATCAGCGTTGCCCACGGTCCAGGCATGGATCACCCCAGCATCCTACACCTTTTTAACCAGCACTTTCATATCTGTATTTTCCTGCCTCTTCATATGCACAGTGTGGCTAATGATGGATTTCATTGCATCCTAGACCACCTGAATACCTGATGACCCAAGGTTATCCCTGTGGAATGATTATATTCTATTGTCAATTCATTAGATAGATTCCCGGTCTCCCAACACATAGGCCCTCATTACGATACCGGCACTAAACCATGGCGCTATTAGCACCATGGTTGGTGCGGTATTGTAACGTGTCCGCCATGGTGAAATGGGGACATACCGCCCCATTCCAAGGTTGGCGGGGCGGTATTTCCCCATTTCCCCATGGCCCTTCCCCATTCCCATTTTTGCCCCATAGGGCATAATGGGAATGGCGAAGGCGCTAAGTACGGAACCGCAAATTGCGGTACCATACTTACCGCGAAGGTCCCTTTGCGGGTCCCTACTTTAACGGCTGGTCTAGACCAGCCGTTAAGGTCGGGTCCCGCAAATGGACCTCGTAATTAGGCGCTAATGGGTTAACGGCGCCGCAGCCTTTTACGGCGCCGTTAACCCATTAGCACCAGGGTCGTAATGAGGCCCATAGCTAGGAAAGCACCATCTAAATTCTATCCCTGACTCCCCGCCCAGGAAGGACTGGCATATGTCCGAAATTACAATCTCACTCTTCTCCACCCTGGAAATTCTACGTATCTAGGTCTTTGAAAGAAGGATGTAACCAATTCATGAATAGTTATAATGGACCGGGAATAGCCAGGAAATTCTATCTCTTGAACCAAGAGCCTTGTAAATCATGATCCTAAATCAGCCGACATAAGTGACATGAAGGCTGTACCAGTGCGATGCAGCTATGTCTCGACATATCAATCTTGGTATCTAACACCAGGTTAGGTCTTCACCTAGTTCTAGATGTCAGGGGCCACATGTCCAGTGCCTTGCTCAAGGACAGAAACCCCCTACCCCTTACAGGACGTTTCAGGGGCATGGAAACTGCCTGAAATATATCTGGCACTATTCATGAACACCCGGACAAGAAGAAAGATGACCTTATACTCCCCCAGTTCCATCCCTAATTTAAATCTCAAAGTTTTCACAAACAGAATTACACCATGCCTGCTTTCAGTCCTGTAGAAACTGGAGACCACTGATTATATTTTATTTAGGACAATAACAGAGCCTGCCTCTTGGAGATACCTCACCTGAATGAAAGCCAGGTCAGCATTCTGTTTCAAATTGTATAACAGGCCTGTTTGCCTCTTAACTAGCAGATGCAAACCTTTGATGTTCCAGGTCAGGGCGACTAGCTCTGAACTTCCCATATGAGGTCACGCATCATACATTTAGATGAGGACACGCCATCAGAATGAAACCTAAAACAGTCCCGAAGGGAGAACATTTGCAATTGACAGGCACGCTACAGGAGACATTAGATAACATCCATCAGCACAGCGTTACACCTTTAGTAAAGGGCATAATAGAAAGGGGACACTAATGAACACACAACAGGAGCAGAAGGGAAAGACAGGCAGCCAAAGGTACAATTCTAAAGAGCCAAGTCAAAACCAGACTTGCAGTAAAAAACGAATTTACAAATTAATAGAAATATTAGGGCTATCTGTCCCCAGGCTGGTCGCTCCCTCTACCCCCTGCCCTTCCCATGTATATCTTGAGATCCTTTTAAGTATACTCAGTAGCTAAAGGAACAAACAAAGCTCAGAGGCATAACTTACTACGCTCTTAGCCAAGCTCGCCCCGCCTTTCTCAACCACACTCAGGGAGGTACAATAACTTCAATAAAGCTCGCTGACAGGCAGAAGGGCAAGCGACACCTAGAATCACAGGCTGGCATTAGAGGGCCCTAATAGATTCATAGTAGTTGGCTTAGTTTTAATATCTCAATACTGTGTATGTTCCACACTAAAGAGAAAGAACTGCATATGTCATGTAATGGCATTCAGTCCTATGACCCATCCCAGGGTGCAGGAGCCAAGACACCTGAGTATTTGCCGGGCACCATAAGTCATACGCCTGTGCTAATGCAGGCTTGACATGTACGGCACACAAAGTTTGCTTAGTTATGCCCATGTAATTTAGTCCACTACAAGGATCATCATACTAGATAGTACAGTCCAATGAATGTAACTTCGTGCCGAAGATTACAGGGTCCAGGTCAACCATGTGGTCACTTCTGCACCCCCAAAATGCCAACTTCTCATGCTTACACACCATCAAACCACAGGGTGCCAAGACCAACACTCTTGACAGAGCAATTCCCACAACAGTCAAGAGATTATATAATGAGGCACTGCCTTGTTCTGTGACCTACTGTCCTCCTTTGCCAACATTGTCTGAAGTGTCCTAGTCTTACCCTCCACATTTACCTCACAATTGTGACAGAATTATGGAATGCCCTATTCTGCCTCTTATGAAATGGTGGAGGAAAGGTTTCACTTCTTCTCGCTGAATCAAACGTGGGGCCAGCCACACCACCCATTCACCATTCACAACAACATCACCCTTATCACAAATGCAATCTGTCCCCATCCTAGATCACCCCAGACTCCATATGCCAACTTTTATTCATGACAGTGGAGGCCGTCAGAGTCCAACCACCTTCACTGATTTGTCTACTCACCTCGCTCTTCACAGGCACCCACCAATGCATCGCCATGGCACCACTACTCTCTAGTAATGGCATTATAGTGGCACATCAAATGCACAGAGCGGATGGAATAGATAGAGTGGATGTGTACCCTGCCCTTCTGTTTCCCATGTTGTTGCTACATATCCTTATCCCCCCCTGTCGCTGTAAGCTCAGCCCCCTGTCTCTGTGTGTCCATGTGTCGCTCTGTCCCCTGCCACCATGCACACGTGCCTGGTCTCAGGCGCTTTAAAGATAACCCTCATATCACATCACTATGCTTACTCTCTACTTTACACCATCATTCAACTAGAACACAGCTATATCCCTGATTAATTCGGCCTAGCTGTTCACATACAAATATGACCCCATGAACACTTCATCACCCTAATAAAACGCAGCTAGCCGAGCACATTCCAGCCTAGTTGCTTACATATGTGTGCTTCAGGTCTAACGCAGCCAGAACCCAGTCTAGGTTTCCACCCACCAGACTGCACACATGCAACTCATACCTCTTGCACCACACCTAACGCTAGGATGCAGCTACCACCCAGCAATTACATTAGCTGCACATATATCCGGTGCACCCACGCACCCTACGACTCTATCTCTCTCTACTGACCAGAACTACGATTCCACAGGGCATTCAACCTACCAGCACTTTGAGGTCATACCAATGATATATAGGGCACTATATAAATGCCAAGTAACATAACATAACATAACATCACAGGTATTTTGTGAATCTACTCTTCATATTACACAGCCAGCAAATGTTATCATAGAATGTGGTGAGGGATGGAATTCTGGTGCCTGACTAGTGATCTCGCCTCCGCTCCCACTGCATGTCAACTAAGAGAGATGGATAGCGGCATGGTGCCCAACCACCCACCAGGTGGATGGCGGTGTGGTGCCCAACCATTAACAAAAAAAGAATGAACAACAGTGACATGTCCACCGCATCATTCTTTGACCATCCCATGATCCCAGGCTACTAGAGAAAACAGACCCCAAGCACAGTGCACTATTTCTCCCGGTGGTGAGGAGCCTGTATTAACAACAACAACAACAGGAACAACCAAGTGCCTTACACCTACTGGTGATATTCTGCAACATTTGATCCTCATTAGTGGCAATACAAACAGGCAACACAAGTAGAGGGTAAATGCTTCTATAAACTCATGCGCATGTACAAAAACATAGATCGAACAACATGAAGCTGGTGTCCATGCATGGGAGATTGCCAAGATTTCTTGAATCATTTCTGCCCCTAGCTCCCAGTCCTGATCTCGAGGTGTGAGTGTGCCCTTCACTCCTTGGTGATCCATGAATGTGCTCCATGAGCTCCTCCTACAAACAATTCAGAAATTCCTCCTCCTTCAGGGGATCCTGAAAGACATGTACAACCCCATCCCGAACCACTTTAAGTATTGCCAGTTTCACCAAATAACAACTAAGCTAGCTTCCGTAGCTAAGTCTTTAGGTATCCTGATCAGCTTTCTCATATCTTTACTTTAGTCCACAAAACCAATGTTCATTTGGCCCCAAGACCACATGTTGTAGCTGTCTGAAAAACATTTCATTTCACAGGCTCCCGGATGCCCTTTCAAACTCAAGAGATGTTTCTGGGGATTGCTGAAGCAGGGAGGGCAGGGTCTTCTGAATACAGTCAAAAGGGGTGCCCCTCTCAACTAACTCAGGAAAACGTAAGTTGGACAGGTCGTTCCTTCGAGAAAAATGCTCCTGTTCAGAAAACTGTCTGGCAGTCTGGCAACTGGCCAGTAGCTTTTAAGTTCTGACAACAGTCTTCCCTCTTTGAGACCCTCTACTCAAGAAGATTCGTACATCTGTTCTTTTGGATCTGGGCCTCTTTCATTTCCCTAATGGATGTCGATATCAGCAGTGATACTAGTCACCATTGCCATGACTCTATCCTCTCTTTGAGTGATGTTTTCCCCAGCTAGGCCTTCAGTATCCTCTTTGTGTTGACAGTGAGGCAATTCTTCTGTGGGGGGCTTGTGAACATCCTGACCAAACACTGAAAGTCAGATCTCGCCTGTTATCAGCAGAATTTCCAGGGAGTCAGGGGAACCGGAGCTCTGCAGCTAGGCTGCCATCCTCTAGCTGGTCAGTTAGAGAATACATGATCTTCAGTTTTAAAGAGTTCTGTGAGATGTGGTAGCCTCGGATCTTCGAATGCGTCCATATCACTTTTGGGATTTTAGATAGTGACAGAATGACTTCAAATCATTTAATAGTAGGATGCTCTTTCTATTTGTATTTGTTTATTTTTTGTATTTGTTTATTTATAAAGCGCATCCAGGCCCAGGGGCATACGGGCGTGTAAGTTTAGATCTGGTTACAGTTACAATTGAATACAGTAGGCAATGGTTACAATGGTTACGGTTACAGATAAATACAGACATTAGTGTTACAGGTACATGCATACATGTTGCAATGTTCAGGTGGTAGGCAATGGAGGATGCAGATAATATAGTATATATTGTGTTATTTACAATACGTACAATGGGCAGGTAGTAGGAGTAGGATTTAGGATGTTAGGCTGTCATTGTGTCTAGGTCGTGAAGCCAGCGCTTTGTGTTACGTTTGAATACGTTGAAGGAAGGTTCTGACCTGAGAGGAGCGGGGAGTGTGTTCCATAACTTAGAGGCTTGTACGGGGAAGCTGGCTCCTCCGGAGTTATGTAGTTTGAATCTCGGTATGGACATGGTGTTTGCTTGAGCTGCTCTAAGTGGTCTAGATGAAGTGTGTGGGGTAAGTTGGTTGGTGAGGTAAGAACCTCAATGAACAATTTGAATGATGAAAATAGTGATTCATTCAAAATACTTTACTTTGTCTGAACGCCATCAAAGTGAATATAAACAGCAGACATTGTACACACACTTAAAATAAAAATGCATGTACACCATGAAAATAACCAATTAGACTTAAGTATAAAGACAAAACAAGAACAAAATATCTGACATCGTTTTTACAAGTTTCTTGTTCCCACATTTGCAGATAATATGTAAAATGACATAATGACATAAGAATACAAGGTGAAAGTGCACTAAGAATTATAAGCACATTACCTAAGAATTCTTGCCATAGATGTTAGAAACACAACTAAGCACATGATACACAGGAGCAAACATTCCAGATTGTAAATGAATCATAGGAAAAAACATAATTATTTCGGCACTTGCCCCTCTCATTTCATAGACTTCCAGAATGCAGATCTTTACAGCCATGCTCTATACACGTATTTAGCTACAGCAAACGCATTTGCAGCATCACCAGTCCTTCTACAAAAGGACAAGGCTTCACTTATTGTATTAATTCTCAGTAGAAGGCCTCAAATATCTCCTTCTAAAGTACAAGCACAGTGGGCATGCTAAAAGGACATGCTCTCGGGTCTTAATCCTATCGAAACAGCATAGACATGTTATTAGACACAGTAACATCCCATTCATTCTTTATCTGAGCCACCGGCAGAATACTGAATCTCATCCGAACGTGTAAGGGGCGCAAAGCCTTGGCTTCAAAACATCTAGGTAAGATTCATAACCCCTACAGTCTTGTTTTCCCAATAAGTGGTTAAAGCATCGGAGGCCGGGTTGAGCGTCAATGTGTCCTGTTGCCATTTTTGCCAGTACTCTTGATGATTTCTCTTCTATCGCAGGTCATTTGTTCCGGGTGTACCCATAGATCACCATGCCCTGTGCCGTACAAAGTTCTTTTAATATGCGAGAAGCACAGTAAAAACAGCCCACCTGGTTGCCCCACGACATCCTTAACTACCTCTCTGTACTTTCGAAGTTCAGGTCTGATCCATTACCTAATCCAGTATAGAACTGCCCTAAGGGCTGCAATGTGCTGAACAAGAGGCAGTCCTGTTTCCTCATGAACTAATAGCGTTGATGTGTCAATTGCAAGACCTACGTTTTCCTCTTTTTTTTAAACATTCTCAAGCCCACCAAGGTAGCCACAATTGGTATAGCCCCACATTTCAGCTCCATAAAGGGCAGGCTGTCTAGCTTGGATTTTATCTGCCTGTAATAACAGACCCATCACTCCATCCCTGTACTCATATGAGAATTTGGTGATAGCCCTACCATATATAGAGACCGAAGCTCCAGCTCTATTCAGTTGCTGGTCACAATTACGAGAGATTGCAAACCTCACTCCCAGATATTCATAGAAAGCCACTTGTTCTATGTCTTCTTCACCCAATATTAAGTTACAGAGAATTTAATTTCCTTTTTCTGGAATAAAACATGGATTTTATCTTACTGGCATTGATCTATAAGCCCCTTTCACTAAAACACTCTTGTAATAGCTGCAATTGATTTTTTTTATAACCTAGATGGCATCAAAGAAACAAGAATTGCATCATCTGCAAATAGCAACAATGGGTATCTATCCCCAGCTTGGGGTGGATCATCTGTTGGCATAGCCAAAACTGTACCTATTGAACCATTTATATAAAGAGAGAATAAAGTGAATGCCAACACACAGCCCTGCAGCACACCCTTTTGTATTTGGATTGGAGTAGTGCCCCACCACCAAACCCCACATAACTATGGCTTCATGAACAGTATGGCCAAGGGTAGGGCATGTGGGATACCGTAATCTCTCACATGTTCCCAACGTTTCAGGCGGGATACTGCATCGAATGCTGTGCATGGGTCAACAAACAAAACAAAAATTGTGAACTTTTCTTGATACAACACATTTCTCAATCATTAATGATAACCTAAAGCACTGATCTACATGATGAAAATTGCAGTTGTATTTATATAGTGTAAGCTACCTCTCCTCTGAAGCACTCTCTTGTGCATTCTCTGCTCAAGAAACCCACAGCTGACCCTCCAACCTTGACTCTAACATTCTCTCTGTCCTCATCCTACTCAATCTCTCCTCTGCCTTCGACACGGTCAACCATACCATCCTGCTCAATCGTCTCCATGACAACCTGGGCATCACTGATCAGGCTTTGACCTGGCTGACCTCTTTCCTCTCTGATCGACCCTCCCAGGTCTGGCCTGGCCTGGCTGACCTCTTTCCTCTCTGATCGACCCTGGCAGGTCCAACTTGGGTCCTTCCTTTCCTCTATCTCACCTCTCTACCTGTGGTGTTGCCCAGGTGTCCAACCTCTCACCCTGGATCTTTAACCAATACCTGGGAACTCTTGCCCACTGCATTGCCATTTTCTGCTCAAATATCCAGTGCTATGCAGACGTCACTCAACTCATGTTCAGGCTTCCCTCTGCCACCTCTTCTCCCTTCTCTCATCTCTGACTGCCTATCTGCCATTCAGGATTGGTGTTCCGCCAATGATCTCTGCCTGAATGCCAGCAAGACTGAGATCCTCCTCATCGGCACACCTTCACCCTCCTTTCCTGTCACTCTCTGGCCAGCCTCCCTTAGCCCTCCTCCTACCCCCACATGCAAGGCCAAGAACTTTGGGGTAATCTTTTGACTCCATGCTTTCCTTCTCTGCCCACATCTCTGATGTCTCAAAAAAGTCAAACTTCCTACTGCACCTCCTCAGAGGTATTCTTCCTTTCCTCTTCTTCCCCCAAAAGCTCACTGTCTCTCAAGCCCTGGTTCTCTTAAGGTTGGACTATTGCTACAGCCTCTTTCTAAATCTACCTGCCTCTACTCTCCACCTTTGAAACTGATCCAGAACAGGACTGCAAGACTTGTCCTTGGCCCCAGCCCTGAACTCTCTCCACTGGCTAATTCAACACCCTTTGCATTGTCCACTGGGCTTTCTGGGGCCTGGGTGCAAAACACCTTCAGCTGTCCTTCTGTAAATATCTTCCCTCGCCAGTCCTTTGCTCCTCCACTTCTAACTCTCTCAGGGTCAGTCGTTTTTCTAAGAAACGAGCTGGGGGTAGATTTCTGTCTTCGGCTGGGGCCTCCCTCTGGAACAGCCTCCCTGCCACTCTGAAACTTGAGGAGAACCACCTCTGGCTCCGGAAGCACCTCAAGACCTTCCTCTTTGCTTCTGCCTTCTCTCCTACTCTCCCCTGTTGATCTGTTCTGTCTCAGCATCGTGCACTTGGTCTCCCTCTGTCTTTAGGGCCCAGGTACCTGCTTACCCTGCCACCCACCCGCACTGCCTCTGGGCAATCCCTTGCACTGTGGTCTGTATCTATAACTCTACAGTTCACCCCCGCCCCTTTTTCCTTTTTTGCACTTATTCAGACACACCCTGTCTGTTGCCTTATTTCTAGGACTTGCCACTTGCTGGCTGCACTACCACTGTCTGTTGCTTTTTGTTATTTATTTATTTATTTGTGGTTTATTTATTTATTCTGCACTTTCCACCTCTCCCCCCCATGCACTTGCGTGTTCTTAATGTCACTCGGCTTTTTAAGATCGTTGTTTTTGTTCTCCCTTGTTCCCCTCCCTTGCCCCGTCGCTCTCTGAAACACTTCTGTACGAGCGTGATACAAATAAAATATCAATTTCAATATCAGTACCATAGTTCTGCTGTTTCTTAGTTTAGTAAATTAAAGTTGGTATTATCAAGAAGAAGATCAAATAAATGTTTTGGTCATACAGGATTAACACATATGACCTCCAGGTTAGATTTGGACTGCAGCAGTGAGCACTTAGGCCACTGAGCTACCTAACAAAACCTAGAAAAGTGTATTGTGAAAACCACTCCCCACATATTCTCAAGCTGCAGAAGGTTCACAGAGCCTTACAAAAGACAACCGGCAAAATCAATGTATATGAACATTCACTGCCACCTCTTTTTTTTTAAACGGTGTGTGTGTGCGTGTGCGTGTGTGCGTGCGCGTGTGTGCATTTGTATAGTCATAAAATAAAAATAAGATAGAATATTCATAGGGGCTCACACGTTTCAGATAATGGAAGAGCAGCCCATCTTTTTTGCATTTTTATATCCCTACTATTTCCAAACGACTCCTTAGTTCATTGTATATGGAATCTAGCATAAGGTTCATTGGCACACTGCACCGGTAGCTAACGTAGGCAGGTACTTTATGTCACGTTGTGACGAGATATTACTGTCAAGGTAGTGCATTTATAGTCAGCACAGACAGAAGGAGGTCTTCAGCGACCATGGCGTCATTCAGATTTCTGTAGACGCCCACCATGAGTTGAAATGGTCAGACCTGCGCTCATAATTTTACAATCCAGTGCGCAGTCTCAGATCACACTGAATCCTGGTCAGGATACAGATCCAGCACATAGTCTCTGATCACACTGAAGCCTGGTCGCATTTGAGATCCAGCACACAGTCTCTAATCACACTGAAGCCTGGTCGTGTTCCAGATCCATCACACAGTCTCTGATCACACTGAAGCCTGGTCCCCTTCCAGATCCAGCACACAGTCTCTGATCAAACTGAAGCCTGGTCGCATTCCAGATCCAGCCCACAGTCTCCGATCACACTGAAGCCTGGTCGCATTCCAGATCCAGCACACAGTCTCCGATCAAGCTGAGGCCTGGTTGCGTTCCCGATCCAGCACATAGTCTCTGATCACACTGAAGCATGTTGCGTTCCAGATCCAGCACAGAGTCTCCGATCACATTGAATCCCAGTCGCGTTCCAGATCCAGCACACATTCTCTGATCACACTGACGCCTGGTCGCTTTCCAGATCAAGCACATAGTCTCTGATCACACTGAAGCCTGGTTGCATTCTCGATCCAGCACACAGTCCTTGATCACACTGAAGCCTGGTTGCATTCTCAATCCAGCACACCATCTCTGATCACACTGAAACCTGGTCATCTTCTAGATCCAGCGCACAGCCTCTCATGATACTGACGGCTGTTCTCGTTCTATATTTGCATAAAAGTATGACAATTCGGATTTGTAATTGAGCCAAATACTTCCAGCAAACTAAATAATTCCTGGGTAACACCTGAGGAATAGGAGGTGGCTGACATTGCGGGGGGAGCGGTGGCCTCAACGTGTAGAAAGGCACACTATTACTTCCATGAAAGTACATACAATTTGTTTCCTATCATCACCAAAGAAAATGGTTTGAACAACCTAACATAGCCATCAGTAATGAACTGTACACGCCCTCCCTGTTACCTTTATAGTCCAATATTTATTTTATTGTTTCATACTTGACAGGACTACGAGTTTGTGTGGAACTCATAACTCAAAAGACAGGTTGGATATAAAAGGCTCCAACACCACACTTGGAAGTGTATTTGAAAGCAACATGGTTTAATGCAAAGGAATGGCACATACTTGTTCTCACTGTGTTGTGTCTGCTGGGCTGTGTTGATAATGTTGAGCAACTGATGTGCCTTTCTACTTCCGTCCTGATGTAGCTTTGCACATCTCTCCTAATGCAGCGTTGTACATCTCTCCTGATGCGGTTTTTACATCTGTCTTTCACAGATTAGTTGGACCATCCTGGGACCCAATTCCGGAGAAGTCTTGCCTCCTCTGAACACTGACATCGGCGATCCAGTCAATGGCTCTTTCTCCTTCGGAGACGGGGAGGGCGGTGTGAGGATCCTTCGCTTGCAGATCTATCCCCATGCAGATATCGAAGTCCAGGAGACGTTCATTATCAAACTCCGCGTCGAGAGAGGGGAGAGCGAAATAGATCCGAAAGCGGGAAGTGTTTCCATCATAGTGAGTGTCCCCCACCTTTCTGTGGATGACGGCATAGGATCATGAAACACCTGCTGCCAATATGGATTTTTCCATCACCTCTTTAACTTTATACTTGCATTTGCTTCTTGTGCTAGCACAGAAACATGCTACCTACTCATTTGAGAGTATTCTTCCAATGTTGGGTATAACCTACTGCACCTATAGTTTGCTTGCACATCGCAAAACTCAACAAATACACACTTAGCTTCTGAGCAACGATTCTGCTCCTTTCTAGCATTCGATCAAACCAAGTACTAACTATGGACATAGAGGACAGACTCTGTAAAGCACATATTTAGCAAGATTTCACCATCTGGTAGTTCCTACACCTAACGACTAATTGTTCAAAGTGCTTGGTATTTTATTGCAGTTCATTATCATGTGTTCTCATATTTGTAGTTTGTCCATCTGGGCAGCCGTAAATAGCGTGAAAACCGTCCCTTATTATTCGACACCTCTATTTTCATCTTTTCAGCTGCACATTTTGTACTTGCCACATTACTATTTAGGCACTCTCTCAGCCATTGCGTTCTGTGGGATATTCAGTCTTGCAATTACTGGTGCAATGAATGGGTAATTGGCCTGCGTGAATGTGATCCTTGGCTTCCGCGTAGTTGGCGATGTGCAATCCTACCTACTCTATTTGCGTAAATGATCTCCATGATCAACCTGTGCTGCACCCATCATCGTTATGTGGCGGTGGCAGACATACTTGCAGCAGCCCTGAATGGCACAGCCTTCTGCGTGTGGCCCTTTTGCGAGGGTGAGTTGGACGTATTGAAGCCTTAGAGATGTATTCCCTGTGGAAATGTTGTAGCTTTGGGGTGGTTGCAGGTAAAATATGGCATTTAATGCAAAATAAATTGCTTAGTGTTTTGGCTGGTGCCTTACTTTCTTTGTCTACCTTACATCTTACAGGATTAAATTCAAGACCCTTTGCATTGTCCACAAGGCTTTCTGGGGCCTGGGTCCACAATACCTTCCACTCTCCCTCCGTAAATACGTTCCCACACAGGCTCTTCGCTCCTCCACCTCCAACTCCCTCAGGCTTAGACGCTTCTCCAAGCAACGAGCTGGGGGTAGATCTTTTTGCTCGGCTGGTGCCTCCCTCTGGAACAGCCACCCTGCCTCCCTGAAAATTGAGGAGAACCATCTTCGGTTCCGGAAGCACCTCAAGACCGTCCTCTTTGCTTCTGCCTTCATGCTTCCTCTGATCGGCTGATCTGTCTGCTTCTGTACCGGGCACCAGGTTACCCTCTGATTTCGGGCCCAGATCCCTGCCCACCCAGCCACACAACCGCACTGCCTCCTGGCAACCCTTGCCCTTGGGTCTGTATCTGTTACCCTATTGTCCCCTTCTTGCACTTATTAGACACCCATTGTCTACACCTTATTCTTGCACTTACCACCTGCTGGCCGCACTTCCTGTTGTTCTATCACATGTTTCAGCACTTTCCACTCCTCCCCTGCCCCTCGCACTTTCCCCCTTCCGTCTCCCCTCCACTTTCACGATCTCAATGTCACTGGGCCTAGTAAGATCATTGTTTTGTCCTCCCTTGTACCCCTCCCTCGCCTCGTCGCGCTCTGAAACACTTGTGTATGGGCGTGATACAAATAAAATATCATTTCATATCATATCACATTTATTTTACATCTTACCTCTCTCATCTCTAAGAAGAAAAGTACAATACAGACGGATCCATTACTTTCCTATTCATAACAATGCCCTGGCATTAACACAAGGATGCATTATGAATATAGCACCTCACTTTAAATAGGGAAGTTACAGGGGCATCGCCTATATATGTCGCACTTCAGTGTAGCCCAGCTTTAAAGCTTCAGACTTGTCAGGTGCGTGGCACCCTGACAAAGATGTGGGCGCTTCTTTGCCTTTATGTGATTGTACAGGGGGTTTACCTGGCCTTTTTTTTAAGTCCCACACTAAAGTGGGTGTTGTCAATGACTGCCATCCTATCACTGCATCTCCCATTAGGGGCTTTTGGAGCATGCCTTAGACCCCTCGTTGCCCCCCTCCAATCAATCCAAGAGTAATGCACGTGTTGCGAGCCCCCGGCTCCTAGTCATGGGAAGCGTTGCCACGAACACATTTCCAGTCATGGGGTCATGCATTGCAGAAATGGGTATTTTCCGATTGGCAGGGTGCACGCTCCAGTAAGGGACCATGTTCTGATGCAGACGATGCCTTAGGGCCCTTCTTTAAAGAAGCGTGCCTGGCTCCAGGGGCGTTGCTAGGGGGGGGGGCTAAGGGGGCTATAGCCCCTGATCTTTTGGTTGTAGCCCCGGATAGAATCTCAGGAGCTACAGCCAAAAGACTAGCTAGCCCCCAGTCCCAACAGTTCCGACATCAGCTTAGCCCAGGGTCTTTTCTAGACCTAGCAACTCCCCTGCCTGGCTCACAAACCAAATGAGGCAATGTTCTCTAGGGTACAAACGCTGAAAGAAAGTGGGTGGAACTAATTAGTATACGGGATACTCAACACCACAGTAAGTGCCGTCAAAGGGTGTGAAGTCACAGCAAACCAATCTCAGCCCCTAGTCAGTTAGAAACCATTTACATGACTGGCAGGAGTACATATGCTCCTGTCTACCAAATAGTCACTGGCGTAACGGAGGTCCCGACACCACATGTCCTGGGAGGGGGGCTCCCTTGCACTTAAAAAAAAAGATGTTTTAATTTTTCATTTTGGTCCCTCTGCCTTCTTAAAGAAATGATTTCTGTTACAGCGTAACAGAAATAATTTCTCTATGAAGGCAGACTGACTACAAAAAGAAACTTTTTTTGAGGTCTGAGGGCTCCCCCATCCCATGACATGGAAGCCTTGGCCTCCATGTCATAGGGTGGGTGGAGCTCTATAACTTAAAAAAGGAATCGTTTATTTTTGAAGTCACTCTGCCTTCATAAAGAAATTATTTCCATTATGTTTCGGCCCTTAACGGAAATTATTTCTTTATGAAGTCAGAGTGACTTTAAAAAGAAACCATTTCTTTTTGAAGTAATAGGACTCCCCTCAACCCCATGACGTCTGCGTGTGTGAGTGTATGGAGAAAGGGTGCACACTTAAATGTGTAGGTGGCTGCCTGTGTAAGTTTATGGTGAAAGGGTGCTCACTTAAATGTATAGGTGGCTGCCTGTGTAAGTTTATGGTGAAAGGGTGCTCACTTAAATGTATAGGTGGCTGCCTGTGTAAGTTTATGGTGAAAGGGTGCTCACTTAAATGTATAGGTGGCTGCCTGTGTAAGTTTATGGTGAAAGGGTGCTCACTTAAATGTATAGGTGGTTGCCTGTGTAAGTGTATGGTGAAAGGGTGCACAATTAAATGTATGGGTGGCTGGGTGTGCATGTCGAGTGTATGGTGAATGGGTGCAGACTTAAGTGTATGGGTCGCTGCCTAGGTGTGCCTGAATGGTGAAAGGGTGCACACTTAAATGTATGGGTGGCTACCTCGGTGTGTGTGACTGTATGGTGAAAGGGTGCACACTTACATGTATAGGTGGCTGCCTGTGTGAGACTATGGTGAAAGGGTGCACACTTAAATGTATAGGTGGCTACCTGTGTGAGTGTATGGTGAAAGGGTGCACACTTAAATGTATTGGTGGCTACCTGTGTGAGTGTATGGTGAAAGGGTACACACTTAAATGTATGGGTGGCTGCCTGGGTGTGAATGTATTGTGAAAGGGTACACACTTAAGTGAATGGTTGGCTAGGTGTGCGTGTGTGTGCGTATGGTGAATGGTGTGTGTTCAGGGGTGCAACAAAACATACATTTCAGGGGTGGGGGTGCTAACCCTTCAAATGTTGGGAGAGGTGCTAACTTCACTGGTTGTCGGGGAGGGCAAACTTCTTTGTGTGGTGGCACCTAACTTCTTTGTGCTTTCTAATGAGTCTATTCTAGTGCAGCTTCAATGTTCCAAGCAGTTAACTCTCTCCTTTAAGTCTGAAAGCACCCACATATGGACTGCTGTGAGAATAAACGGTCTCCTGTCCCCCCTCTACCCTTCCAATTACTTCCCTGGCATGTAAGTAATAAACCCACATCAAGATTTCAGTTGCATAAAGAATTAGGCGTTTGATAACAGAGAAACCCAGGTGCCGTTTAACATCTGTGTCCTGTTCTGTCCGGCAATGGCTCTGTAAATCAGCCAGGTGGAGTCAACATAGCCCACAATTTCATGCGGGGTTAGGTGGGAGGGCTAAAGCTCAGTCAGCATAATGGTGTTTTGCCACTACTTGTGTTCAATCCCTTGGTTTCTTATTGATAATTTTAATTACTCAAATCCCTATTCTACTTTGTTCCAGTACTTGTGTATGAGGCATTTTACACAAGTACTGGGATGAGAAAGAGGGACATGGAGGTAATGCCTGGGTTAGTTACCTGTACTCTTCATTACTCCTAGTCCCACTCTTCCTCATCCCAGTATTAACCTATGAGGGAAGGAGCCTTATACTTAAGCACTGGGACAAGGAAAAGGGACGTGGAGGTAATTCTGGAATGAGAAGCTGATTTTGGGGGTTGGGTCAGGGGGTGGGAGGGAAAGGGGATGTGTTGGGGTGGGGCGGGACCGGTATTGTGCGATAAATCTTAATGGCCATCCATGTCCAGGCTAAGCAGGCATGATATGTGGTATTAACGGCTAGGGAGGCATTTTGGTGCAGCTAGCCTAGTCATTTCTTAGTTTGGCTTGACTTTTATTTAACTGGGCATCTCTGATGAAGTAGGTCTGCTAAGTGTAATTACCTGGCTACACTGGCGTAACAGGGGCCCCCGCAACCCCTGCGGTGCGGGGGGCCCCGCCAGCACATGTCCTGGGAGGGGCCCCCACTTGTAGAAAAAAATATATTTTTTTTTTTGCAACAAAAAAAAAAATGTCTTTTTGAATTCCCTCTGCATTTATAAATAAATTATTTCTCTAACAGAAATAATTTCTTTATGAAGTCATAGTGACTTCAAAAAGAAACGATGGGCCTCATTACGGGTTTGGCGGCAACCGTGCCATTGCTACCAGCAGGTTGCCGCCAGATCCATAATGATTTACCGCCGCCCGACTTCCCGGTAACACCGGGGGATTACAACCCTGGCGGTCTGGGAAGTCAGGCGCCGGCAAATTGTAAGTCCCCATTTCCATAAAGTCCTATTGGACTCTATCGGAATGGGGACCATAGAAGCACCGGCACCGTTAATAACGGTGCCAGTGCTTCCGTGAAAACTATGCGGGTGGATGCCATTCTGCCCGGCAGGTCTAACCTGCCGGGCAGGACGGCAACCTCCCGCAGAGCTGTAATGTGCCGGCCCGGAAACAACAGTGCCGGTGAGCTTACCAGCACCGTTGTTTACAGTCCGGCATAGTTGTATGCACAATTTCTTTTTTAAGTGTTAGGGCTCCCCTTAACCCCATGATGTGTGCGTGTGTGAGTGTATGTCGAAAGGGTTCACACTTAAATGTATAGGTGCCTGCCTGTGCGAGTGCATGGTGAAAGGGTGCACACTTTAATATTCGGGTGGCTGCCTGGGTGTGCCTGTATGGTGAAACGGTGCACACTTAAATGTATAGGTGGCTGCCTGTGTGAGTGTATAGTGAAAGGGTGCACACTTAAATGTATGGGTGGGTGCCTGGGTGTGTGTGCCTGTATGGTGAAAGGGTGCACACGTAATTTTATGGGTGGCTGCCTGGGTGTGCCTGTATGGTGAAAGGGTGCACACTTAAATGTATGGATGGCTGCCTGGTTGTGCCAGTATGGTGAAAGAATGCACACTTAAATGTATGGATGGCTGGGTGTGCCTGTGTGTATATGGTGAATGGTGTGTGTGCTTGCTTTCAGGGGCGCAACAAAACCTACATTTCGGGGGCTAACCCTTCAAATGTTGGGAGGGTGCCGACTTCATGGGCGGTGGGGGAGGGGCAAACTTATTTGTTTGGGTCATATAATTTCTTTATGCATTTTTATGAGACTATTCTAGTGCAGCTTCAATGTTACAAGCAGTTAACTCTCTCCTTTAAGGTTTAAAGCACCCACTTATGGACTGCTGTGAGAATTAGTGGTCTCCTGTTCCCTCTCTACCCTTCCAATCACTTCCCTGGCATGCAAGTATTAAACCCACATCACGATTTCAATTGCCTAAAAACTTTGGCATTTGAATGCAGGTACTAACAGTGAATTGCTTTATGTTAGTAATTGGTGGGTTCTTGTTAACAGAGAAACTCAGGTGCCGTTTAACATCTGTGTCCTTTTCTGTCTGGCAACTGCTCTGAAGGTCAGCCAGGTCTAGTCAACATAGCTCAACATTTCAGGGGGTGGGGGTGGGAGTGCTGAATCCCAGTCAATTCAATGGTGTTGCACCAATACTTGTGTTTAATGCCTGGATTACTTATTGGTATTCTTCATTACTCTTAGCCCTATTCTTCCTCGTCCCAGTGTGTATGAGACAGTACTTGTGTATGAGGCACTCTGCCTCATACACAAGTACTGGGATGAGGTAGAGGTACATGGAAGTAATGCTTGATTTAGCTACCTGTAATCTTCATTACTCCTAGTCTCACTCTTCCTCATCCCAGTACTTACCTATGAGGCAAGGAGCCTCAACCGTAAGCTCTGGGGCAAGGAAGAGGGACGTGGAGGTAATTGTGGGCCAAGGAGCTGATTTTGGAGGTTGGGGTGGGAGGGAGAGGGGATGTGTGGGGGGGCAGGATTATACAACAAATTATAATGGCTGTCCATGTCCAGGCTAAGCAGGCATGATATGCCGTATTAGTGGCTAGAGAGGCATTTTGGTGCAGCCAGTCTAGTCATTCCTCAGTTTGGTATGACTTTTTTTAATGGGGCATTTATGATAAAGCAGTCTTGCTAAGTGAATTACCTGGCTAGACTGCCATTTGGGTGCTGCCAGTCAGCCGTTTCTTACTGCAGCATTGTATATTTTTCTGGGATCAAATGATATGACATAAGTCATTTATAACGCACCAGCACACAAGTGTTTCTAGGCGCGACAAGACAAGGGATGGAAGATAGAGGGAGGACAAGACAAACAATCTTACTAGGCCTTGTGCCATTCAGATCGTGCAAATGCGATAACAAGAAGCGCAAGGGGAAAGGGACGGGGGAAGTGCAAGGGAGAGGGGAGGGGAAAAACAGGGCAGCAATGCTCTGAGTAAGTGCTGTCAGGGCAGCACAGCTCTGGGTAGTGCAAGGAGAACAAGGGACTGTAGGGTTACAGTTACAGCCCCTAAGTGCATGGTAGGACCAGAGGCAGTGCAAGGGTGACTGATCAAGAAAGAGTCTCGACTCAGTGAGGCTCTGAGGGTAGCCAAGCAACCAGTCGGTACAGCAGACATGTAGGTCAGGTAGGCCAGCAGGGGAGGGAGAGAGAGAAAGCAGAGGAGAAGAGGAAAGTTTTGAGCTGCTTCCAGAACTTCAGGTGGTCTGCTAAAGCTTGAGAGGGGCAGGGAGGCTATTACAGAGGGAGGCACCTGTAGAGGAGAGAGATCTACCCCCCACTCTCTTCCTGGAGAAGCGTCCAACCCTTAGAGAGTTGTAGGTAGCTGAGCGAAGGGCTTGAGAAGGAAGATATTTTGGAAGAGAGCGTTGGATGTAGTGCAGGCCCCGGGCACAGAAAGCCTTGTGGACAATGCAAAGGGTCTTGAACTTGATACTTGCAGCAACTGGGAACCAGTGGAGAGATTTCAGGGCTGGAGAGATACAATCCCTGTGCTTGAGGCCAAGGATAAGTCTTGCAGTCCTTTTCTGGATTAGTTGCAGGGGCTGGATAGTAGAGAAAGGCAGATTGAGAAAGAGGCTGTTGCAGTAGTCCAGCCTAGAGAGAACCAGGGCTCTGCAGAGAGTGAGCTTCTGGGGGAAAGTGAGAAAGGGAAGAGTCCCTTTGAGGAGGAGCAGCTGGTAGTGTGACTTAGTGTGACTTCTTGGCAATGTCTGAGATGTGAGGAGAGAAAGAGAGTGGAGTCAAAGATGACACCAGTGTTGTTTGCCTCACAGGAAGGCGAAGCAAGAGGACCCAAGGCAGGCGGCCAGAGTGAGAGAGGGAAAGCAGGGGCAGGAGTCCAAATGATAAGGATCTCCATCTTACTGACATTAAGGCAGAGATAGTTGGAGGCACACCAACACTGAATCGCGGATAGACAGTCGGGAATGAGCGAGAGATGAGAGGAGTCTGAGGGGAGCCTGAAGGTCATCCGCATAACACTGAAAGTTAGAGGAGAATGTAGAGATCAGGTGGGTCAAAGGGGACACATAGAGGTTGAAAAACCAGAGTGAGAGGATGGAGCGGGAGAAACGTACCAAGTTGGACCTGGGAGGGGCAGTCCAAGAGGAATGAGGTCAGCCACTCAAGGGCCTGATCCTTGATGCCCAGGTTCTCATGGAGTCGATTGATCAGGATTGATCAGGATGGCATGGTTGACCGTGTCCAAAGCACAGGAAAGATCAAGAAGGAATGCTGGAATCAAGGTTAGAGAGCAGAACTTCACAGGTGTTCAGGACAGCAGTTTCCGTGTCTCTGGCACTGAAGCCAGACTGATGGTCATGGAGACAACCAACAGATTCCGTGTGGAGAGTAAGCTGGGAGATGGCCAGCTTTTTCAACAGTTTGCCCAGGAAAGGGGTGATGGAGATTGGGCGATAGTTTGCCGGGCAGGCAGGATCGGCAGAAAGCTTCTTGAGGAGTGGGTGCATAAGGGAGTGCTTAACGGGAGAGGGGAAAGAGTGATTACAGAAATCGGTCAAGGCTGG
Organism: Ambystoma mexicanum; assembly: GCF_040938575.1. Taxonomy (NCBI): domain Eukaryota; kingdom Metazoa; phylum Chordata; class Amphibia; order Caudata; family Ambystomatidae; genus Ambystoma; species Ambystoma mexicanum. The sequence continues at coordinate 742,262,859 of NC_090935.1, forward strand.
AGCGAGGGTGTCAATATGGTTCTTGATGGTTCTGGTGGAGCAGGAGAGCACCTGTTTGGATGACACTTTCATAGATCGGACTTGTCTAGAAACCTCGTCAGGTGTTGTCAGAGAGAAAGAGGAGAAAGGAGGAAGAGAGATAGAGATGGCCAAATGTGGGCCGAGAGAGGAAGAGGGAGAGGGAGAGGAAGAGGAGATGGAGGACAGGATGTCCTGAGTTTTAGCGTAGAAATGAGATGACAGAGCCATAAAGAGGGCCTGGGAGGGAACAGGAGATGTAAAGACCTCAACAGGATTGACCAGTTCTTTTCAGATTTTAAAGAGTTTGGACGTGTTGTTAGAGGCCACAGAGACACAGGCTTGAATGTGTGTTCTATTCTTGATGAGTGTTATTGCTTCGACTGCCATTTTGGTGCAACCAGTCTAGATATGTCTAAATGTGGCCTGGCAAGCTTTACTATATTGTTATTACATGTCGACAATGGTCTACCTTGTGCAGCCAGTTGGACATGTTTTCATTGTGGCATGGCATTTTTAATAGCAAAGCTTTAATGTTCATGTGCTCTGTTGGTGACTTGCATCTATTGGATTGGTGTTACCCTACAAAACAATTGCAAACACTCTGGCTTTTTAGCCAATTTTTCTCAGACAGTGTGCTGTATGTTATATTAAAACACATATGTATATCTTTCTCCTAGTGCAGTGTGCAGCATATCCGTTCAGCAGCACGTTTGTGCGTATTGCGCAAGTGTGATAATCTAGGCTGGCCCAGAGTGTGGCGCGACCCTTGATTTGTTGCTGAGTTGGGGGGGCCCCCTCAGCATGGCTCGCAGGGGGGCCCCCACATCTTGTGTTACGCCACTGCCTGGCTAGACTGGCATTTGGGTGCTGCCAGTCTAGCCATTTCTTACTGCGGCATTGTATATTTTTCTGGGCATCTGTGATAAAATAACCATGATAAGTGTTCTTGCTTTGACTGGCATTTTGGTGCATCCAGTCTAGGTATGTCTAAATGTGGCCTGGCATGCTTTACTGTAATATGGTATTACATGTCTAGACTTGTCTACATTGTGCACCCAGTTGGCCATGTTTTCATTGTGGCATGGCATTGTTAATAGCAAAACATTATACTAATTAAAGCATTAATGTTCATGTGCACTGTTGGTGACTTGTTGTATTGGATTTTCGGAACGGTGTTTCCCTACAAAACAGTTGCAAACGCTCTGTCCTTTTAGCCAATTATTCTCAGAAAGTGTGCTGTATCATGCATTAAAACACATATCTTTCTCCTAGTGCAGTGTGGGGCGTACCCCTGCAGCAGCACGTTCGTACGTATTGTGCAAGTGTGATAATCTAGGCCGACCCAGAGTGTTGCGCGACCCACAATTTGTTGCCATGTTGGGCAGGGGCCCCCCTCAGCATGGCCCGCAGGAGGCCCCCACATTTTGTGTTACGTAACTGCATATAGTTGTAACCTGACCAGGAAATGCTGAATTATAAAACATTGAAAAATCTCTCCCCACGTTTCGCACATGAAATCAATCCTTGATTATTCACACACATTACACAAATATGCAGAGCGCATAAATGATGTTCTGCATGTACTGACTTTTAGCACACATCATTTTGAATTACTGAAATGATGTTGTATGCTTTATAGCCGTAGGCTACAAGTCCCGGAATGCCAAGTGATGTGAGCCTTCGCTTGCAACTGCCAAGGGATAACTGGAGATCTCTGTAAACTCCCCAAATACTTTAAAGACTTATGCTTACACTCCAAAAGCACGTGATGATGTCACTTGCTTTCAGCTATTCTTTAACACCAGCGCGCAGCTTGCAGTTCTGCATGATCATGTCAAACAGAATAACATCAAGGAAATGGAATAGACATCTTTAACATCAAGGAAATGGAATAGACATCTTGGAACAGTTTATTTTTGTTAATACAGTTTTTGTTTTCTAGTGTGCAGCTAAATACTGTTCAGCTAATTGTAGGCAGCCTGGGGTTTTGATTTTTAGATGCGGGTGTGAAGGTAACTAAAACGGCTCAAAATAAATTTTGAAAGTGCGCTAAGAAATTGCAGCCCGGCATGCGGCCCTGCTGAGGTGTTGAGTCCAGAGGCTCACACTTCTTTCTCCTTTGTCTAACCTAAATGGGACAACATCCCCACTTTAAAAACAGCGTCTCCCCTTCCCCCCAGGAAAGGCCAATTGCGTGAAAGCCCCTATACGTTACAATGTTTTGTTGTTTTGCCACCAGCTCCCGCCGGGAAAATCAGTGGTCGTAGTGGGTGGTAGCGGTTGGCAGCGGTGCTCCTCTACTTGTTTTTTAAAAAGTTGTACTGTAAATGTAGGACGAATTTGAAACTTACACTTCAGTGCACTGCACTGAACATTCCATTAAACAGAAGGTTTGTTTGTTTGGGGGTTTGGATAGGGCGTGGCGATGGGGTTTGTGGGGAGCGGGGGCAGGTCAGCAAAGAACATAGTTCTACTACTTCTTTTCGTACACCTTGACCACTGGAGAAAACCAAAAGTCTGCCCCACACAACAACCACCCACATGTCCACTCAACTTGAAGCCCTATTGTTTGTGTCTGTGGGATATATATTTTTCCATAAAATATGACACAAGAGCCTTTGGGCCCGAATCATGGAATTTTTTCGCGTGGTAAATCAGGACATTGCGTGCCAAACCTCAGTTTGTTGATTCATGGACTCGTCTGCGCTGGACTTTTTGGTACTGTACGGGGACTTCGTGCAGGCTCGGCACGTCTCTGCAAGTGGCCGAGTGCCCTGAGCGAGACACCTTGCAAAGAGTGGGTGTGGCCTGTCCATAGACCGGAGTAGGGGGCGGAACACATAAAATGGGGAAGAACAATCTGCCACCCGACAACAGTTGCGCATGGGAATCACTGCACAGAGCTAAGATCGGGTGTCAGATTTAGGGGTCTGTGCATGCAGTCAAGGTTCCGATCGCACTTTGGGGTGCTCGTACGCAATTTAGCTGGGTGCAGGGACCATTAACGGGGGTTTGCATGCATATTTACTGGAAAATGATGATTTTTACGATATGTGGTGCACATGTTGAGGGGGTGCTGGGAATTGTTACGAGGGAACCCACGCACCCCCGCCGGGGTGCTGGCCTGGTTGGGGGGTACGCAGGCTGTTTTTCTGTGGTGCATTTCTATGCGCACAAGGAGTCTGCAAAGATCTGTTTCCATGGCTGGAATGGCCCTGCGTGTGGGTGTTTCATGGGCTTTCCGGCCACGACTTGCACGTGGGGTTACTTTGCGTGAACAATTCCAGGAATACGTGTGGTGCACAGATTTTCTTATGGGTGACTGGCCATGCTGGTTCATTGTTGGTGCGCAGGCTTTGTGGGATCTATGCACACTTTTCCATGAAACGGCCCTTTGTATCTACCTTTTTGCAAGCCTGCCCTGTACCACGATGAATGTATGTAATGTTACTTACAGCCTAAAGGTTACTTAACGGAGAACACTGGCAGCTGGCTGAGAAACCCCAGACAGACAATGCGTGCACCCAAGATAGGAACAGAAAGGTCATTAGCTGTACAAAGACGATTCCACCAATTAAAGGGTTTCTCCTCGTGGTGTCCTCGCTTTGGCAAGAGCCTTGTGCTTCCTTTGCGCAGCACCTGTGGAAACACTGGCAGGATACCCACGCCTGGTCTTCCTCCTTTGGCCACTACCCCATGCCCTTCCCAGTGCCCTTGCCAATGCGTTGCTTCTCTTTCCCCATCTGGCAACATTCTTCCTGGCTGTTGCACTTGCCCCTTAATGCATCCCTCAGGGAAGCCTGCTGCCTCCACGTCCACCCCTTTGGTTTTTCATTTCATGGGCGACACCTCCGTTTCCCTCACCTCTTCCCTCATTTCTTGTATGCTGTCTTCAGTCCCTCATCCCATTCTCCTGCCTGGTTCAAGTCATGCGAATACACCTGAACTAGCAGACTGCAGAAAGACAGATCAGGCACTCATTCAACCATCCACCAACATCCCCCACTTCAGGACCGTCAGGTACCCTTCCAAGAAGCACTATGCTTTTGATATCTATTTTCCCGGTCTTTCCCAGCTTCTTCTGTGCCCATTTAAGCTACTCATCCGCTATATTGTTCTTGTCCTTTCAATCCACGCACTGTTTCAGAATCTGGAAGCAATTAACGTTACCTACGCAGTGCAGATGTTATGCAATGTTTGTGTAGGTTTTTTTCGGATGTTTTCATATCTGATTTTTCTTTTAGATTGAGAAATTTGGCGATCCGAATGGCATTGTGCAGTTTACAGCAGAATCCTTGTCCACGAGCAATTACAGTGAACCCGACGCCTCGCAGGGCCCTCTACATATCACCCTGTTTATCAAGCGAGTCCAAGGAAGCATGGGCAATGTGAAGGTACTGCTTTGCATGCATTGAAGTCACTCATGGGCAGTAGAACGACGTTTTTTTCTGAACTGTTTCTTAGTCACGTCACTTCCACAAAGCCCTAGTTTTCCCCCAACACAGCTCTTTCTCCTGCACCAGATATTTCTATCCAAATTAACAGTTCGTCAGGGGTCTCCTATTTTGGTTTGAAGCAGGAGACGCACTACTATGCATGCTGTAACTAGATGCCTCCTTGTATTATCACCTCCATGGACAGTTATGTCAACCTGCACCCGATCTTCTAAGTGTAAATATGCAGGTCGGAGTGACAAATGTATAGCATGGTGAGTCTGTCACATGGAAGGCTATGACAGCAAACAAAAATATTATTGAAACATGCAACTTTGATATTTCAACACATCTTTATATACACACTTTCTGGCAAAAGAAACAAAGTTGCATTGATGTTGAATTGATGTAAATCTTTCAGTCTAATCTTGCAAAAGCCATGACATGTGGCCAGATAACGTAGATATCCAATGGGATCTGTCTTGCCTATGATGCATTACTGATTACATAAGATCTTGCACAACATCTCCAAGTGGCAGTGCACATGATATGACTTATGGCATCAGTTATGAAATGTTAGCACCCTGCCATACAAACGGAAAATGAACTAGTGCTGGTAGGCTGCTAAGCACCCATTACTCGACAGCCATTCCGGAAATGTTGTTTCCTTTCCACTCCGCTGTGGCCATGTACTAATATCATTATTGCCCACATCTGCTAAAAATACGGGTTCCTATTATCCTGTGCGTTTTCCTTGCTCATAGGAGCAGGCTTCTACAAGGATTATCATGATGATAGGCACAAGGTTAGAGTACGTGTGTTTAGAGTTGGTGAATGGGTCGGTATCAGATGCCCAGGAAGAGTAGACAGAGGGTTGTCCTAGTTTGGCAGACCTGTAAAAGTAAGCGACATTTTAAGAAACTCCATCCGTACAGAAGATGGTATGATATGGAACATGGAGCATGTGGCCAAGTCGGTCATGGACAAAGTGAGGAAAGTTCCACGATCAGGGGACGATCATGTATGGGACTCATATTTTCCTTCAAGGAGTTTAGAGGGGCATTTTGCAAGAGACGTGGCACCAACGAATTGGAAGAGGCAAGTGGAGAATGCATCTAGTACCCCTGAGTGGGATGGTGTGCAGAGCAAGAATATTGCTCCAAGTGAGAGAGGGTATGATCTCTATATGGAGTCGAATGGGGGATCATGGCACCTTAGTAGCGGGAGAAGTTCTCAGTGTAACTCATGAACAAAAGGGGCACATGGGGAAAGAGTAAAACAGGAAGCATCTTTCACGCATTCCAGTTAGGCACAGACAATTATTATCATGGGCTTGCTATCCCTATTGGCCACACCTGCACGCCTCTGCGATATAATAAGTAGGACGTAGGGTGGCTAGAAAAGGGAAAAGATAGCGCAAGTAGCGTAGGCGCATTTTGTCTTGTTGAAAAGATTAATCGTTGTTCATCTAGAATGTTACGAGTTACACATGTGTTGTTAAGTCACAAGAAATATGTTGATGGTTGCTCAATTGTAATGGAGGGAGATATGGTGTACCTGGCACAAGAACCTAGTCATCGCGCCAGACTGACTTTCGATTTTGCGTGTGAGCCCGTTGGCTTAATAAAGACTTGAGGAGAACCTCACCTGACTCTGTATCGATCACAGTAGCATGCTTTTGGGATCATAACAGATGATATTCCCTGCAGCAATAACACCTACAAATATGGCATGATAGGCCACACCTTTATGGGGTCTAACTATAACTGTTGGCCTAAATTTCCTCTGCTGTGGCCTCAATGATAATGCCAGCATGTAACATGCTGGTTGTGCTCTTTGCCCTTGGGTGCTATGCTGCTTCTGGGGGGAACAATCCCGAACCTCCTCCTCAACACATCCTGCTGTGCTCCTTTTTCACCCTAGACATCTCTCCTCCTCCCACCTTTATGTTGCCCTGTCCCGTACCCATAACTGAGGAGAAATAACAAGTCTCTTCATACTATCCTAAATCATCATGCCACACCCTCACACAGCTGCACAGCCGCCCCCTGAACCTTGCCCTGCATGCACACTTATCATTACTGAGTGGCGTGTTTGTAACACTGTACATTGTGGCATCTTTTCTCCAGTCAACTTTCATCATGCAAAGAAAATGTAAAGCTGCCAATGTTGTTCAAAAAAGGCAAAATGGTAGACAGAAACCAGTCTTATAATTAGAATGGTGTCTCTATTGAAGATACAATACAACAGATGTCCACAACCTTGTGGATCTCTCCCGTCCCCTGCACACCCAATGTTTATTGTAAATACAACCAAAAAGTAATATGTTTTTTGTAGGTTCAAACCTTATTATAAACGTAAATTTCAAAAGAATAGTATCAAACAATCTTGTGATGTATTTCATCAATCAATTTATAGTAAAAAAGAACATTGTTTTCCAATCTTCATTATTATTCAAACAAAGTGCATTTCGAAATTGGTATTAGCTTTTGACTTATGTTTTGTTTCAACATGGTATGGATAAACAAATTGAAATCATTAATATCAGATAGTTTTTCATTCCTTTCAATAATACTTCTTATTGAACATCCAATATTAGATTATGTGTCTCTACGCGTTTCGGGGTATTCTATCCCCTTCTTCAGGAGTTGTCTATCCTTTTTCATGTGCAGTTATCACATCTACAACAAATAATGTTGAAGAAGCAATGCCTTTTTTTTTATAGCAAAAACATGCAATAAAAATAAGAGAACTATAAAGTTGATTTGTGAAGGAACTGAGAGTTTCTGATGGGGCTTGAATGATCTACTTTTCTCGATCTTTATCTCTCTTTCTGGCTGCCCTCCCACTCTCTCTGCAGTATCTCTCTTTTACCCTCTCTTGCTCACCCTGCGCTCCTTCCATTTCTGTTCCCTCTACTCCTCTCGCTCTTCTTCTCCACATCTGCATCCCTTTACCTTCTCTATCCCACCTAGAGTGCACTTTTTACATTACCCGGGGTCTAAGGTAAACCTGTTAGGAACATATTGGCAACGGGCCCCTAGATTGTCCCAGAGGCTCTCTTTGTATCTGGGTAGTGTCTGTGTCAGAAAACTTTAGGTTGGCTCATTCTTAAAAGGCTTCCGAAGTGCACACCCTGCTTCCCGAAAAGACCCCAGAAAGTTCATGGAAGGACGCTGTTGGGTGTCCTGACCCACGTTTGAGCTATCATGCTGCAACATTTGGTGCTGTGGGCTTAGAAAATCCAAGATGGCCAAAAAGCCCACATGTGCGCCAGAATCTAGGAGAACCACGCAGTTTGCGCACACTAAAATGGTTGCCTAACTTGCCACCCACCAGTGCGAGCAGGATGGGCCGGGGTGCCATGAGTGAAATGTGTGCCAAAGGAAAAACCGCACTTTAAAATCACCTTTTGTTTCCCTGAATGCCAGCTCAAAATGCCTATTTTCAAACATTGCAACATATCCAAAAATCTCACTGAACACCAGCGGACATCTGGCAGAATGAAGTATGTGTGCATACTAAATCTGGGAAGTTGAAGAGCCCCAAAACAATGTTCATAACAAGACTGGCTGAGCTCTGCAGGTCTGCAGCAGCCTAACTGAAACTGGATTTAAAACTACCAAAAATCGAAAATGTTTAAATTAACTGAGTGACCTACTTTTGAGTGTCACATAGTTTGTCACTGTTGAAATGTCATAGTTTTGAACTTAGAATCAGCATTCTAGCTGCATATGTAAAAATTGTCTTGACTTAAACTGGGGAACAAAAAGTGACATTTTATCTGAAACCTGGCTTAATGAAACTGAATTCTGCCTGACATCTACCCCCACAGGAGTTAAAACCTGCTCAGCCACTCTTCCCCTTGCCAAAAGGAGTTGTCACATCTCTGAATAGATTAGGGGTGGAGCAGCTACAGGGAGTTGAACAAAGGCCTGTCCTGGGCCCAGGCAGATGGTTTATTAGGGTGGCCGTAAAATAGCTTCCTCTTGGCAGAAGCTGGGAGGGGCAGGGTCTCTGAGCTTGGCAGAAACTGGATAAACTGGTTTCTACACCATGTGACCTGAAAAGACACACCCCTGTTGGCCAGAATATGATTTTAAGAAAGATGTATAACTCATGGTGCGGACTTGTCAAAATTATTTAAATGATACCATAATTCTTGTGATTTTTCTGTGCACATTTGCGTTGGGAATTTGTGTGATGTTCTGGGGCAAAACCCTGCTATTTATGGATACTACAGACTCTGTGTTTAAGCTAGAGACATGGGAATTTACTGGAGTATGTATGGACAGGCCGTGTATATGTGTATAATTTCTAATGAAAAACCAAGGTTGCATAACCCACTAAAATCGAAAATGTTGCCGTTTCTGAATGCAAGCCCTCAGGAAGAGCAGATTTGGGACAGAGACTACCTCATGTGATAGGTAATATGTACATGCAATGACAAACCACAATGTATTTGAGAAATGTGCATTTTGATCAAATATAGATTTGTGGGCAAACTGACCAGGGGAGGATCCTCTGACCCATAAAACCTACAGCATCACTCTGACTCACAGTTCCTTCCCCAATCATGGGAGAGGGGAGAATTGGGCCAATGACAAGTTGAAAGAGGGGCTGGCTAGTGATGCTGCACACACACCCATTTTCAAAAGACATAAAAGAGCCACTGGAAGCTAGAGAGGACATTCAATTCCATTTGCTGTGGAGCATGCTGCCGGACCATACAACATCCAGAAGATACCAGATTCAACACTTAGACTTTAAAACTCCAAAGAACTTGATTCAGAACTCAAGGCAAGGGCCTAAACCCACAAACTGAGAACTCTTCTCAGTAGGCCTCAGCATCCAGCAAACCTAACAGCGGTAGCAGCATCCAGGAGCCGTGCAGATCAGCGCTGGATCCAGAGAAAGCTGTGCAGAAAGATCCAGAAGCAGTGCTGTACCCAGAGAAAGCATAGCAGTATCCAGAACCAGAGGCCAGAGATCCAGAGCGACCCAGACCGCTGTTAGCAGAACCAGAGAGCTGACCCAGATCACTGTGAAGTGCCGAGACCAGAACCGGAGCCCAGTCCAAAACCTGACCAGATCCGTGGGGAGGCCTAATTCAAAAATATATTGTGAGTACCTAGCAGAACTGTGCAGAACCAATCTCTTAGTTAAAATCATCTAATCCAAACTATTTTAATCTAACCAGAACTGCCTCCTAACTGTCACCTGTCATTTGCAAAGCTGTCACCTGTCATTTTCTAGCTGCAAGCTGTAACCTGTCGCTTTGAACTTTTAAAATTTCAAATCCGAAAAACTACCTTTATTTAATCGTCCGTATCTCTGGAACCGTTTGGGCTAGGAACTTGGTTTAACTTTCCTCTGAAAGCTTAGAATCACTTCTTATACTTTCTGCGTAATCACGATTCTCACACCCGCGAATTTTCCCGCGATTTGCGATTTGGCCCGATTTCTTTACTTGTAAAAAGATAGCTGCTTTTGCCTGAACTACTAAATTTCGTTTGCCTCTTAAGAACCATCCCTGAATCATTGCTAGAGTGAGCCTGGACTAATATTAACTAGATACCACTCACCCTGAACCTCCTGTAGGGAATTAAAAGCATTTTCAGCATATTTCTCACTGCATTGTCACCATATTCAAAGCACTTGGGTCTGTGTTTCAAAACTCCTATCCGTTGTATAAGCTGCTGGGGGGGAATTGAACTGAACTCTATTTGATTGCATTCCTAAGAACTGAGTCCCATTCTATTCATCTCCTTACATTGCATTAAGGGGGGGTGAATTGTCCAAGAAAGTGATTACATTGTCTTTTGCTGAAATCCTATCAAGTTATTTTCTGTACTGCATTTCATTCCACATTGCATCCATTTGAAACCATAAAAGTATTCTTGCTATCGTATCGATCCTATAACCACTCATCATTGATTATAAAGTGTGCTAGTGCCGGACTATCCATTATTGATTACTGCTCAGATTAAGTGTGATATTCAATTATTAATTTATTAGAAAGTGTGATATATATATTTTTTTTTTTTTTGCATTTGTTAAGCGCGCTTGCAGCCCATAAGGCATCGAGGCGCTGTTACAGAGGATAAGAAAACTTAGGATTACAGACAGGTGCCAGGAGGGCTCTTAGTTACAGATTGGTAGGCATATATGCAGTGGACGATACAGGTTCAGGTTAAACAAAGAGTCTAGTTTTGATAGCCTTACGGAAGGCTAGGTGGGATTGAATGAGTCTTAGGTGAGGTGGCAGAGCGTTCCAGTGCGTGGCTGCTAGGGTGGGGAAGCTGGAGCCACCAGCGCGCACTTTCCGAGTAGTAGGCGTGACGATTGTGTTGGCATAGAGGGACCTGAGAGGTCTCTTGGCGGTGTGCCTAATAATTCTGTTGGTCAGGTAAGGAGGGGCAAGTTCGTGAAGGCATTTGTGTGTGAGAGCAAGAGTTTTAAAAACAATTCTCTCTTTGACAGGGAGCCAGTGTGCTTGCCTTCTGATTTCGGAGATATGGTTTCTTCTAGAGGTACCGGTAGCTGCCCTTAGCGCATTGTTCTGGGCTAGCTGCAGTTTGGCCAGGTTTTTGCTGGATGTCCCCACGAGGAGGGCATTACAGTAGTCAAGTCTTGACCCGATAATTGCCCTGGCAATCGTGAGGCAATTTTGACGGGCCAAGAAGGGCCTGGCTGCGTTGAGGACTTTGGAGTTGTAGGCTGAGGATGCAGCGATAGCATTGACCTGTTTATCCATGGACAGGTCGGAGTCAATATATATATATATTGTTTAAATTATCAAATAAACCGTTTAAACTTGCAAAACAGAACTACTTCTTGGCTCAGTGGGGTCAGGGGGATTCCAAGAGAGGGGTGTTATATAGGGGTAGTCATCCAGAACTCATGAACTGGACGTAAAGATATATCAATAAGGGTTTCCATTCAGTATCCCAGACTAGGCATTGACTTAGCTGTAGTGTTAAATTGAATCCTCTTACAACGCCTTGCTGGAATAATCTGAAGCAGCTGCTGCTTGGCGTCAATGGCCGCGGTGCAAGGAAAAGATGTCCGCTCATTGAAAATGTAATGACATTAGCGTCGGTATCATCCAGACCCGAGGAGGTTGTGTAACTGATCTGCACATTTCCAGGGTGTAAGTACTCTGTTTGTGCTGCTGCAGCTCATGTGCCTCATTCATTTTTTCTGACCATCGAAGCCGGAGTTCCTGGTGCTATTGCTGCATCATGCTTAAATGGCCCTGAAATGGTTTAAACAACAGGCCCACAACGCTTCTGTGCATTCATGATAGCATTGCTGCTGTTGGAAATGACCCAGCATTATGATACCTTTTGGCTGTCACTCTCATGTGATGCCATCCTGGTGCCTGCAAACTGTGGTGTATTGAATTCAATGCTTCTGTTTCTAATGAGTTTAGCTGTAATCAAGCCGTTTGCTAATGGTATGGAATTGACATAGGTTCACGCGGATCCTCTCGGTTTTGATGACCTCTTGCTTATTATTGTTTGGTGATATTCTCATCTATGGATTGCTTTTCATTATAGCAGGTTGTTCTTTGTTTTTTAAGGTGTACTGGGCAATGCACAGTGATTCCGATATGACTGGCGATTTCCTCTCAACTAATGGCTCGGTGACCATCAGCGACAAGCAGAGCACAGCCACCATCATTCTCCAGCTGGCCCCCGACGATGTGCCAGAGCTGGATGAGACCTACATGGTGCAGCTCACGGCTGTGGACGGGGGAGCGGAGCTGGACCTCGAGAGACGGGTTTCACAATTGACTGTGTTTGCCAATGATGACCCACACGGGGTGTTCGTCCTTTACTCCAGGAGGCAGGCGATATTTGTTGGGGCAGACTTGAGTCGCTACATTCAGATTAACATCACTCGCCTTGCTGGAGCATTCGGCAATGTCTCGGCTGAGTATCGAATCTCATCCGGAAACCAAGAACAAAAGATCCTCACAGAGAAGACTGTGGGGAGAGTATTCATTAAAGGTGGTGCCGGCTATGAGGTGGATACAGTGCCAATAAGCAGCCAGGTCAGTGTTCACCAGAAACTGTAACATGTGGGTGCCTTGAAATAACACTTTTTCATGTGCGATGCAGACTGTATGCCAAAGACCCTAATGCTATTTCCTGTTAATGCCAATCGTGTAGGCAATGTATTCTAATGCCTGAGTGTAGGTGTAGATGTAGGGTCAGAGTGAGGTTGTATGGCTAGTGTGAGGGTGTGTGCCACTTTGTGGGTGCATATGTAAGGTATAGCCTCACAGGTGCCGCCAATTTTTGCCTCGTGCAGCCACAATAGACACATCAGACTCCATCATAACCCAGATAAAGTCACCATATGAAAGGGATAGCCCCATAGTACAGGTGCTGCTATTTTACTCCACCTGCCCCCTCCTATAATGCTATCTGAGTAATGGTATAGTCTCCATATGTAAAGCACGGTATGGAGTAATATAATTGCGGCAAAAATATTGCCAGTTAACTCGCGGCAAAACTGCCGTGGTTTGACCAGTTAAAGGTGTACCCCATTACCCCATTACACCATTTAAGGGAAGCTGGGGTTTCGGGGGTGTCCCCCGCTCTCCTTAAATGATATAATAAGTCTGAGGGTTGCGGGGGTGTCCCCCGCATCCTTTACATGGATTCCGGCGTCAAAACCACAGCATTTTTGCCGCAATATTTTGTGTTCATGGCCATTTCTGCCGCGATTTTAACACGTGGAACCTAAGGCACTGCCCACATGTCCAGGTCTTGGTATAATATGTCAATTATATCTTCAAATGCCCCGATATTGTCATTATATGGCTGGTGTATCCATCATATGTAGGACATGCCCTAACATATGCAGGTGCTGCTATCATATACCAGGTACAGCCTTCAGTACCACTAATTTAGGTAATAATATTCATGCTGTCATTTTTCTAAAAGTATGCACCAGGAAAGCCTGAAGGGGTGAGCATATCACTCTACAAAAATACAAACATGGTATGTTTAATACCTTACTAATGCCATCATATGCCTGCTCTAGTCTCCATGCATTAAGGTATAAAACCTCATGTGCAAGTGGAGTCATTGTATGCCAAGTGCTGCCACATATGCCCCGATGCTTGCATGGTATCCCTAGAAAATCATTATATCAAATTAAATGCCTTTCAGGTGCTGCCATAGTATGCTTAGTGCAGCCTCAAATGCCAAATTACTACTCCGGAGGGAGACCCCCTCACACACCAGGGCTTTACATATAGAAGGTCTGTTAAGAAAGTGCTTCAGCCCTTCCCTCTGAGTTGATTGAAGCTGCACCCCTTGAGGCAATGTCACTATCGTCTGCCACCTCCTGGCATTGGCCGAGGCTAAATAGTTCAAGGTTTACAGATAAGGCTTACAATACATGGGTTTGGAAGGGGTTAAAAAGTAATATTAGGCTCTGACAATGCAATAGATGTTTCTTTTGTATAGTGCAGTGGCACCTGGGTTTAGATCTACTTGATCGAAAATATTTGACCTTTTCCAATTTGACCTAATTTTCATTGGTTGTTTTTTTGTTTGAAAATAAAGGGGGAGACCCCCGCACCTTCCCACTTCCCCCCCACCTTAACCTATTCCCTTACCCCTCCCCATATATTTATTTAATATAACCTAAAAAAAAAAAAAATTCGGTCAGGTTGAAAAGGTCAAATGTTCTTCGCTCAAGTATGCTAATACCGCACCTATCCATGCAAATAGAAGAGGCATACCGACAACCAGGCCTGAAAAGACAGCACTCAGAAAGGTACCTTGTGAGGATGGGTGGTAGTGGACAAGTACATGGGTCACCCTCCACTCTTTACAGATTCTCTAAAAGATCGGCCGCGTGCTTGCACTTTTATGTCCCAACTTAAAAATTGGTGCGGATTTCCCGCAAAAAAACTACACATCTTGCAAAGGATATCGGAGAAGGCTTCCTGACTTGCCTTTGGCCTGAAAAATCAACACTCACATTGCTCGCCTTTTGACGGTTTCAAATGGACTGCTGGTTAAAACACGCATTGACTTCAAGATGCTATGTGTGATCCACAAGGCAATTCATGGTGGGGCCCCACGGTACCAGCTGACCTGATGCCTGATGTCAGCCTCCTATAACCTGCTCATTTTCAAACAGCCAATACTGCTTCTTTATAGGGGGTGGCGCATTCTATGATCATGGTTCTAACCTCTGGAATCCTTCCAAAAACAGCCAGGCCTAGTACAAGATCGTGTGAATTGTATCTGTCCACTGTAGAAAAACATGCTAATTACTGCAGATATATCTAGATTTAATTTCAGACTCTCACATGTTTACTTTCAATGTGCACCATTGCCTCAATGCTATGAAGAAACTGTGTGCTCATGCTTAGTGCTATACAGGAAGGGCAACCCCATAAACAAATGAACTGGAGGAAGTAGGATGTTCTTAGGGTTCAATGCCATTTTTCCAACGGTAATTACTTCGAAAAACCACTTACATTTACTTGTTTATTAGGGGGTGCCGACTCTTCCCCTTCACTAGTACCCCTGCCCTAAGCCCCTCTCCAACCCGTTTAACCCCATAACCCACAACCACTTATATAATTTAAAGTTTTTTCGAAGTAATTACTTGGAAGTAACTTACTTTGTAACAATTACGGTCAGAAAACCACAGGATACCGTTCTTAGGTTGTAATGTGGCCAGGTTTATTCGAATGTGTAGAGGCCTGGGTCTTCCATGTAAATCTTTTCACGGTGTTGGAGTGTATCAGGAAAAAGATTGTGTTTGGTTTATTCCTTTGTGACTTCCCAAAGTCTGACAATGGCTTTGTCGCAAGTAGTTTTCTAGTCTCCATAATCGGCAAGTTAGTTGCCATACTGCTATGATATGATATGATATGGCATTTGTAACGTGCCTATTCACAAGTGTTTCAAGGCGCGACGAGGCAAGGGAGGGGGAACGAAGGGAGGACAGACAATGATCCAACTAGGCCAAGTGTTATTCAGATCGCGCAAGTGCATGGGATGGGGGAAGGGGAAAGTGCGGGGGTGGGGGAGGAAGAGTGCAGTACATGGGAATAGAATAATATCAATAAGTAAAGTAACGGCCAGCAAGTGGCAAGTGCATAGGTAAGTGCAGAAATCAGGTGTCAAGTGCTGATAGTGGGACTGTTGGGATACAGAAACAGTCCCCAAGTGTGGGGGTTGCCGGGCAGGCAGTGCAGCTGTGTGAGACTGGCGGGGGAGGGACCTGGGACCGAGATCAGAGGGTGACCAGGTAACCAGTGCAGTTTCAGTTCAGCCAGGAGGTCCGCAGGGGAGAGGAGGAGAAAAAGCAGAAGCAAAGAGAAGGGTTTTGAGGTGCTTCCGGAACTGGAGATGGTTCTCCTCAAGTTTCAGGGGGGCAGGGAGGCACCAGCCGAAAAAAGAGATCTACCACCAATTCGTTGTTTGGAGAAGCGACTGACCCTGAGGGAGTTGGAGGCGGATGAGCGAAGAGCTCGAGAAGGAAGATATTTAGGAAGAGAGAGTTGAAGGTATTGAGGCCCCAGGCCCCAGAAGGCCTTGTGGACAATGCCGAGGGTTTTGAACTTAATCCTCGCAGCCAATGGGATCCAGTGCAGAGATTTCAGTCCTGGAGAGATACGATCCCTGGGCTTGAGGCCAAGGACAAGTCTCGCAGTCCTGTTCTGGATGAGTTGCAGAGGACGGAGTGTAGAGGCAGGCAGATTTAGTAAGAGTCTGTTGCAATAGTCCAGCCTAGAGAGAACAAGAGCTCTGGAGACAGTGAGCTTCTGGGGGAAGGAGAGGAAAGGAAGAATACCTCTGAGGAGATGCAGCTGGTAGTGTGACTTCTTGGAGACGTCAGACATGTGAGGAGAGAAGGAGAGTGTGGAGTCGCAGATGACCCCAAGGTTTTTAGCCTCGCAGGTGGGAGCAAGAAGAGGGCCAAGAGAGGCCGGCCAAAGAGTGACAGGAAAGGAGGGAGTGGGGGTGCTGATGAGGAGAATCTCAGTCTTACTGGCATTAAGGCAGAGGTCATTGGCGTCACACCACTCCTGGATAGCAGACAGACTGTCAGTGATGAGAGACGGAGAAGAGGTGGCCAAAGGTAGCCTGAAAATGAGCTGAGGTTCATCCGCATAGCATAGACAGTTGGGGCAGAGGGCGGCAATGCAGTGGGCAAGAAGTGCCAGGTATTGGTTGAACAGCCAGGGAGAGAGGTTAGACCCCTGGGGGACACCACATGTAGAGAAACAGATAGCATAGAGGAAGGACCCAAGTTGGACCTGGCAGGGTCGGTCAGAGAGGAAAGAAGTCAGCCATGCTAGGGCCTGACCAGTGATACCCAGGTTATCACAGAGGCATCTGAGCAGGATGGCATGATTGACTGTGTCAAAGCCAGAAGAGAGATCAAGCAGGATGAGGACACAGGGTTGTTAGAATCGATTTTGGAGTGCAGGTCTTCACGGCTGTTCAGGAGAGCAGTTTTCATGCTTCTGGCAGCTCTGAAGCCAGACTGATGGTCATGAAGACAACCAACAGACTCAGTGTGGAGATTAAGCTGGGAGATGGCCAGCTTTTCTAGGAGTTTGCCCAGGAAGGGAGTGATGGAGATTGGGTGATAGTTAGCCGGGCAGGAGGGGTCGGCCAAGGGTTTCTTAAGAAGACGGTGCAAAAGGGAGTGCTTCAGGGGGATGGGAAGACTCCAGTGGCGAAGGAGTGGTTGCAGAAGTCGTCCAGGGCTGGAGCGAGGGAGTCGATGTGCTCTTTGATGGCTTTGGAGGAACAGGGGTGAACCTGTTTTGACGAGACTTTCATAGACCGGACTTGTCTAGAAACCTCGTCTGCCGAGAACAGGGGAAAGGCGGAGAAGGAGGGAGGAGAGGTGGCTGCAGAAGGGCCTGAGGAAGAGCAGGAGGAGAGTGAGGACAGGATGTCCTGAGTTTTAGAGATGAAGTGAGAAACCAGCGCCATGCAGAGAGCCTGGGAAGGGACAGGAGAGGTAGAGACTGCAGCAGGGTTGGCCAGTTCCTTGCAGATTTTAAAGAGTTCAGCTGAGTTGTTAGATGCCGCAGAGACACGGACTTGGATATGAGCTCTCTTCTTGGTAAGGACAGAGAGCCGGTATTGCCTTTGGAGCAGGCGGCAGGCCAGTTTGTCAGAGGATGTACGTGAAGCACGCCATTTCCTCTCGTCCACCCTGCACTTGCGTTTAAGGGTGTCGAGGTCTGAGTCATACCAGGAGTTGCACTTGGCTTTGGGCTTCAGGTGGATTCTCATGACAGGGGCAAGAATATGAAGAGTATCAGAAATGGCAGTGTGGAGCATGGAAAGGGCTGTGTCATGGTGAGAGTCAGCCAAAGTGGGAGGGGGGTGTGAGAAAGTGTTGGCGAAAGCCTCAACTGAAACGCGCTTCATGGATCGGATGACCGAGAAGGTGGGCGGCAATGATGGAAGTGGCTTGGCCTAGGGGGTAGAGAGGGTGAGATGGGAGGAAAGGAGAACGTGATCACTCCAGGAGAGAGGAGTGGTGAGAGGGACAGAAAGGGGAAGGTCTGAGGAGATCAGAACAACCAGAGTGTGCCCTGCAGAGTGAGTCGGGACAGAGGGGAGAATAGAGAGTGAGAGAGAGTCGCAGAGGTTGCGAAAGAGTCCAGAGGGAGGACAGGAAGCATCCAGGTGGATGTTAAAATCTCCAAGAAGGAGGAGTTGAGTGGTCGAGACCAGGAGGGAAGAGGAGAGGTCTGCCCACTCAGAGAGGAAGGGGAAGATCTGACCAGGTGGCCGATATATGGTAGCCACAGCAAGGGAATGGCTAGGGGAAAGAGAGAGCCTGCAGATGAGGCATTTGAAAGAGGAGTAGGCCTGCATAGGAACGACAGAGGCAGGAGTCCACTCAGGAAAGATCAAGGCTACACCCCCTCCAGAACAGTTGGATCAGGGGGCGGAGAGGATCTTGTAGTCATCGGGGAGGAGCGTATCAAAGCTTGTGACAGAGCTGGCTGTGAACCATGTCTCGGTGAGACCGCGGACATCGAGGTCAAGTTCCTCCAGAAGGTGGCAGATGTCTGAGGAGTGTTTGACAGCTGAGCGAGAGTTAAGAGTGGCAATATGGCTAAGGTTTCCATCCTTGAAAGACTTCCGGGGAGGGGTACAAATCAGAGGTAT
Organism: Ambystoma mexicanum; assembly: GCF_040938575.1. NCBI lineage: Eukaryota > Metazoa > Chordata > Amphibia > Caudata > Ambystomatidae > Ambystoma > Ambystoma mexicanum. The sequence goes on from NC_090935.1 coordinate 742,281,496, forward strand.
GCCCTGCAGAGGTGTAGAAGGAGCCTGAGGGGGGGCAGAAAGTGAAGGAGAGGGCAAGGTAGCCGAGGAGAAGGCAGCAGAGGGAGGCGAGGAAACCGTGGAGGGTGTAGAGGGGACAGCAGGAGAAGAAAATAAATTGATAAGGCGCAGGAAGCGTCTATCGAAGAGGTGAAGGTTGGCCTGAGGGCCTTGGACCAGGATGGTGCCATTCACATAAACATTAATGATGACCTTAGAGGAGTGAAAGGAGGCCAGGAGGGCATCCCACCGGATGCCACAATTAATGGGAGAAGAAGAGAGAGGAGGGAACTCAGAGACCATATGTAGAGTCCATAGGTCTGGCGAGGGAACAACAAAGAGGATGTCGGTGAGGGTTTGCCTAGAGGAGGCACTGGTATAGGTGTTAGCGATAGGGAGGCCTAGGTTGGTGACCAGGATGTCCTTTTTAAACTTCTTCCTACCAGATTTAATGAGGAGAGCAGGATAGTTGATAGAGAAGCAATTAGAAAAAATAGGAGAGACAGAGAGCACCATAGGGTAGATGGGGAGAGGAGAGAGGGGGAAGGGAGAGGGAAGGGGAGAACACTAGGGAAGGACACAGGGTAGGGTGCAAGCAGATGAGACGAGGCAGCGCGAAGCAAGACGGTTGAGCAATTGGACAAGAAGGCGATACTCAGAATTAAGGAACAATCACAATGCAAATTTTAAAACAGGAGCAATTTTAAATACTGATTCAATGCACATTTTAAAACAGGAGGAAAACCCACCTAAGTTTGAGAATCCTGAATAGAGGGAGAAGGGCCTAGGTTTCACAATGCAATTTTAAATACTGATACAATGCACATTTTAAAACAGGAGGAAAACCCACCTATGTTTGAGAATCCTGAATAGAGGGAGAAAGGCCTAGGTTTCACAATGCAATTTTAAATACTGATATAATGCAAATGTTAAAACAGTTGAGAAAACCCACCTAAGTTTGAGAGTCGGCTAGGTGGACAGGATGAACTGTATTGATAGAATATAATTAATGTGGAAATAATTGGGAGAAGAGTAGCAGCTGTAGAGGAAGACATTACTTCAAAGCAAATTGGAAACCACTAAGGCTTCAATTGTTGAGCGGGAAGTTGGAAGGTGAGATAAAACGTTAGATGTTTATTTAGGACATAATCATGCGTTTGGTGACCTTTGATGACCTTGATGATTAAATGTAAGTGGCGGCCCACTAACACAGGATTGCACAGAATGCAAGCATGTAACAGTAGGCATTGGTCACACTGTGTGCAGCCAAACTGGCTGCTCATATCTCATTGGGTACTAATTTTCAGACGGGTCTCAGTTAGTATAATGCAGATTGGGCTTTTTTGGATGCAGAAAGAGAGGTGTGTGTTGATATTGATCAACAGAGAAGAATGAGCACATGTGTTTAGTGTGGGCAGATTCGCTTAAGGCTTATGTCACTAGCCACTAGCTGTGTTTTTGTGGGATCCTTCACAGAGGCTTTCAAAGAATTCAGTCATTGTAGAATACATTTTCCGGTACCCAGAAACACCAAGGATTGTACGAGTCTGAGTGATGATTTTCAGGCAGTGGATGTTGTGTACTGTACTTAGGATACTGGTAGAGAAAGCTGGCTATAGCTAGTATGGTATAGATTGAGGTCCTCTTCTGCCAGCAGTGCCCCCAGTGATTACATGTAAAGAATGTATATTATCCAGCAAGGCAGGAAGTTTGTGGGCGTAATGGAGGAACCTGGATGCCTCCAGCTAGAAAAAGCTGCAGTCATGGTGCCAGATAAGAGGTCAACCATTTGAATACAGTTTGCTGAAGGTTGTGCAAGTTGAGAGAGTGGACAGGAACGCCCGGTGGCCAACTACATCAAATTCTGCTGGTAGACCTAACAGCCTATTAAACTGGGGATTCCCATTTATTGGTGAAGCCTACAGCATCCTCCACTACCTGAATGGAAGGGCCTTTGGTGCTGCTGATACGTCACATGTCAAAGTGTAGGAACGGTGAAGGTTGCTATTGTCAATGTGGGCCATGCAACTAGGGTTTTTCCCAGGAAAGTGAGGTGTATGATAGTACTGTGTGTTGCCTTTGGAACAGGTGTGGGAAAGGAAAAGCAAGGTTACTTCTAGGGGGTGAGGAAAGAGTGGAAAGTGTATTTCACGGTCTTGCTCCATGGAGCTCAACATCAACATAGTAGGTATTCTAATTATAATTGTTCTTTTATAATGCGCTTAACACCAGAGATTGCTTTCTAAGCGCAGGATAGGGATTTGAACCTGTTTTGCGCTGCATTTTCTTGCTTCCAAGACAAACGCATTTCCCCTAAGCAATCCCCCCTCATTCACCTTTGTTTGAGTGTCACTAAGTGGAGACTGTAGTAAAGTTATTTCATTATGTTTTTTAGGCCCTTTGGTTGGGGGAGTCTGTACATTATATGTAAGAAGATATGGTGAATGGATGAGAGTGGGAGGCTTTTTTAATAGGCTATCAAAGTTGGTGCTTGCTGGGGAGGCGAATGCCATGAGTAGCTGAATGGATTTGTTTAGGGGGGCAAAGCTGGCCACAGTTTTGTGTTTGTAATTTACTCATCCTAGATGAGGGCATTGATGATGGTTGTGGGTATGATCCAGAATGTAGTGTTGTAAAAAGTTTCCATTATGTGATGTCTGATTAGGTCAGCTATGTCTTCTACATGTTTTGATGAGGACTGCATGTTAATGAGTATGAAAGAGTGTTTGGGTGGCGATGCTATTGCCTGTGGATGGGCTGCTATGCAGGGGAAGGTGGATGATGTGACATTCGGTTGAAAGGTGCGTATGGCCCAGGTGAGGGGGTGTATGGTGCCTTGCCTTAAATTTGGGGATCAGGAGCTCTGTCCTTTGCACTTTGTGATTCTCAGAAGCCAAATATGGAGTCATAGAAATATTCCTTGCTTCTGTTACCTTATTTTATTTAGTGATTTGTAATGCACTGTTATGCAGAGCAAACAACTGCTGCAGAGCACCAATGGATCAAAATGGATTGGAGCAAAACAGAAGGTGGATACTGGCACATTTGTAAGAAAAGCAAAGATGGCAGTGCTAAATTGCCTTGAGAAGTCAGCCTTAGGAATGGTCTTAGATTGCCTCAGAGTTGTCATTCTAAATTAGCAGCTGTGATGCTCTGGAAGATGGGCTGCATGGGAGGGCAGGGCAAAAGTCATGATAACAGATGTGTGGTGATCAATTAAAATTGCTGGGGGCCTGGGCAGCCAAGCCAGGGTGGCGATAACGGTTCTGAGATTAATTGTGTTTTGTCAGCCTCAGTGGATGGTGGTGGGTCTTAGCGCGGGAACCCAGCTGTGCGAGCAAGAGATATATTTGGAATGGGGGTGTGCTTATTTCCCTGTGGCTCTGGCTCTTCCTCATCATGTGACCTGATGACGTGAGCTTGTGCTGACCAATCACATTGTGCAAGGTGGGTGCAGATAGTGGAGGAGACCAGCAGGGGGGCACATGGTGGGCGTGGGCCTGACTTCTTCCTCTTCTTCATGGTATCAGGAGATAGCGGTGGGAAGTAGCTGCAGCGGAGCTTGCAGGAGTGCAGGGAAGAGGTCTGCAGTAAAAGGGTAGTGATGACACTCATTAAGCTGCATTGGTTTAGCTACAATAGGCGGTTTAGAAAACAGAGACTCCTCCTCACACCCCGCATCTGGCCAAATTGGGGAAAATAGTTAATAAAGAAGGAGTACTCAGTCTAGTGTGCAATATTCACAATCCCCCCCACAAGTCATAAGCCACAGCAATAATTATGTAATTTTCTTAAAAAGTGGACATTCTGTAGAGGAAACCCACACATAACTTCGGCTGCTTTTAGTCACGTAAGTACTAGCGATGTGAACGGCCGCGCCCTTAGCTTTCTCACTGAAAGGCCAGTGACATGACAGTTCACATCCGCACTCATACGTTAGTTAACACCGTTCAGCATTTCAGAGAGATTCCCTTGAGCACTCAAGGCGCTAATAACTTTGCAAAAACACACCCATATGTTAAAGCTCACGAATATAATTTTCATTTTATAACAAAAACGTCAGTTAGTTGAGCAAGAAGCTAATAAACACTAACAAAGATGACACCCAGAACCAGCAACAACACAATAGACATGCGCGCTTTCACACTCAGGAATGTGACCCCTTCAAAAGCAGACCAAGCAAGACTGGGGATGGGAAATAGTAGCTGCTTCCAATTTAAAAATTAGAATAAAATAATAGATTAGTTTTGCCCATTTTGTAAATAAAAATTATATGAGCAAACTTGACGCAGGTTGCAATTCACTAACACGTTTTCTATTCAGAGCTTTCATATTTTGGAAATATTTGGGAGAGAATGCATAGGTTTAAGAATTGTATTTATTGCTAAAAAAAAAAAGCAACAACTGCACACAAACATATAATCAAAAGGCTCTAATATTTGGGATTGGAAGACTATTGCATAATATTACCACTCTTATTGACAGCGGGCACAAGTAATGGCAAAGTAGTGAAAGTGACTAGTCAAAGATGGCTGACCGATACATCCTCAGCAGTGTTTTCACCCGGATCTCAGTAGTTTGCCACAATGGATTGCAAGTAGAAAATTATCAAGCAAGGAATGGGAAGGAGTGTCGTAGCTAGAAATTGATATCTGACAGGTATCTGATGATACCAAACAGGTGACATTCTTATTGATTGATGATAACTACTGTATGTTGAGATTTCTTTAAAAGGTGTAGAATTTTAGAGAATACGTCAAATGTATGATGTTTGTTTTTTAGGTATTCCTTTCACCTGGATTTAATTTTACACTTGAATTGACCAATGTAAGCCTAATTGGAGAAAGTACGGTCAATGCACCTCAAATCCTGAAGGACGGTGGGAAGCCAGCATCCGTGATGGTCCCCGATGATGCTGCCAACTCAGAGGTAGAATGAGGAAGTGCGATTTATTGATGCCGACCTACCACTATCATTCAGCTGGAATTGACATCCACGCTGAAACAAAGCAATTTCTGTATTGTTTAGTTAATTTTGATTTGTTTTAAAAATCGTCACATTTCTGCATTAAAATCCAATAAACGTGTACAATCATAACAAGTGATTGCACAAATGCCTGGGAATCCTACCCGGGTGTGGTGGGTTGCTTTCTAGCGTGTACATCGGGCCACACTTCCAAAGCCACTTAAAAGTAAGCTATTTTTATGTTTGATCTTGGCTTGGAAGATGAAGCTTCACTTTTCAAGGCAGAACATGATACAAATAACATTGTTAAAGTAAGGGCGCAGGGAATTTCTTTGTCAAAATCTTATTTTCAGCTTCCTCTTACTTGGTCAGGTGCTCCAATTTTGAAGACGGTTGTTTGATAATAAAGCGTCCTGTGCTTCACGCCTAATATAAGGTGTGAGAGTTGTTTCCCCTTGTCTGGGATGGAGTGACTCTTGGACAATCAGTGTAATGTGAACATAGGAGTCGTCAGCTTCTCGCCTGTATTCGCTAGTACGGGATGAAGTGTATCTTGGATGATTTAAACAATGATGATGTCTTTAGCGCCTATTGCATGGGTTGCTGGTTTCTCCAAGGAAGCCACTGATTCTAACATGATTGTGCTTTCTTGCATTAAAATAACCACTCAACTACTCCCATCAGAAATTGTCGTTTATATGTCACAATCTCCAACATTGTTTGACACATGAGGTTACTGATGACTCCTAAGGCCAGTGTCTGTAACATTGTTGCATGCCAGTTTACAAAGAACACAACGGGAATCATAATCGAAGTTCATGAGGTTTGGTAAAGTGAAGAAACATAAGCAAAGAATTGCATTGAAAGACTGCCAAATAGATAGACAAGACAACTATTGCTATTTGGGCCATGACATTTGCGCTCAAAAGGAAAGTGCTTCTAAAGAAGCGACACATGAAGGCAGCGGCTATTATGCTGCTAATTAATAACTTGGTTTCTAGCGATTCTGAGTATCGCCTTATTGGTATGATCTCACTGTATACGCTGGTTGCTAGTATGGCTTATGATCTACAGTGCTGCTTTACGGAGTGTGACGTGTGGGCTAATTTTTAGAGCGTACTATTTGGCTGCAGGTTTTGGGGCTGTCCAGAACGACCCCAGTAGAAGCAGTGCGTTTGGGGCTTGGACTGACTTCACTGGCAGCATTAATCAAAATAAATAGAAGACAGTTGTATATATAAAGAAAGTGCAGCGAGACTAATACGGTGTTAAGATGCGATTGTGAATATGGCGAGTCCAGCTTTAATATAATTTAAGGCCTTTAATGACCGTTTATTTAAAAGAATTGCATGGTGTCTTGTTTGGGGGGGAAGGTGGAGGTGTGCTTCAAAGATCTTCTAGAAAAAAGGCAGTGCAATGGGATTGGGTTGCCAACCACGACCTTGTATCTAAACTTGTTTCCTTGAATATCTTCGCTAGAAAGAATGTTATGATTGGCAAATCCCAGAAGTATATCTTACAGTTTCCTTGTCCAGTTCTGAGATGGATTTGTATGTTAATAAGGCTAAATAAGTTACCCGTCTTAGATATTATTGGCGCCTGGTTAGGTGTGCCCAAGGTCAAACGATGCTGTAGGCTGAGCTGTGATTCTGCGGTGATGGAAATATCTGGACATGTGATTACTTCTTGTAAATATATGAGCACGTACTATGTTAGGTACTGCATGAAACACGTAGATGGGCTGTGTGAGATGCAAAATGAATTATTTTGTCTGGAGTACATCAATGCCAATGGCAATTGCAAAGGTATGGCAGGCCTTTCAAAGGGAAATAGCCTTGAAAGTGTATTGATATAATATGATAGGTTATTTATAACGCGCTTAATACCCAGAGGTTTCTAAGCGCGGACCCAAGGATCGAACCTGTGTTTCTCTGCGTGGTATTGCATCCAAGGCGAGCATGTTGCCCCTAAACTATCCTCCCAAAACTTTGATGTAGCAGCAGTGTTTTGAGTGCAATGTGATATCATGATGGTTTGGGAATGTAAATAATAGGGGTCGTATCGTAGTCTCTTAACGTACTTTCCCCATTTTTATGGTATTTGTTTATTTAATAATGTATTTTAAAATGTCAATGAATTGAATTGCATGTGTTTTGTATGAACGGTTCTTCTTGGACTGAATTGCATTAAATCATTAAAGTTAGCCATCTAAACGTGGCAATGTTATCTTTCTCGTTCCACAGGTTGGCTTTGACTCGGTCGCCTTTCGGCTCACCAACATCTCTGCGGGGGCCAGCCTAGCAACCCTTTCCAGAAGGGGATTGTTTGGTCCGTTAAGGGTTAACTGGAGATCTGGCTATCCTGCTGGTACAATGCCAGAAGGAGCGCATCCTGGTACCGTTGCTCCAGAATTTGGTAAGTGCTTTCCCTCAAGAGCCCCAGAATTCTAAGGATGATTAAATGGTGAAGAGGATGCGACTGGAAAGGTCTAACTTGCTCAGCGCTGTAGTTCTTTGCCAACGCATGCGAGGAACATACAACTTCATGTGTGTTCTGTACGTTTGTTTAAACCACATGTTGGTGAACAGCTGTTAACCTCCTCTCGAAGATCTCATGTCAGCCTCAGAGTGACACATGGACAGTCTTTTCAGTCATCATGGGCATGTTTTATAAAAGCGTTTTTCATAAAATCCTATTGAAAAATGCTTTGTAAATCCGGCCCCATTAGTCTCCAACGTCAAACTACTTCTACAAACTGCACATACTACAACACGGCATTTTAAATCCAAAATACACGGCACAGGTTTTAAAAGCAGTGACGGGGAACTGTAAAAGGCACCTGTATTAAAGTGATTTTCAAACACAATGATATTTAATATGAGGTTAATGGATGTATAATGAGTTTTCATTTGGGTAATCGATTGATTAATTTGTTCAGAAATATTCCATTTCTTAAGACTACTACATTTAAAATGACAGTGCAAAGCCATGTGAAAGTGTAATTGTTCTTCTATTTTAGGGTATTGCAAAAACACTTGTCAGATGGTCACATGCCATGCCCATCCCCATCATTGGTGCATTTCATACACACTTCCGGTCTGGCCCCTGGCCGCCCCCCTACCTTAACCCGAGGTTTCACTTGTATGGACAACACAAACCATTTCTAGGTCAATCCTGCTTAATTCTAATATCATTTCATCCCCCCTTGTTATCAATACATTCACACAGTGATCAGTTGTTATTGTTTTGAATGTTACTGTCACACCCCTCATTGAGGCTCCTCCCCCACTTCCATGTCCCCCTATTTCTGTACATGCCAATTTGCAGCTTTAGCACTCGCCCTACTCTCCCTCCTGCCCCTTGACTGTGCCTACATTGCAAATGCATTGACCATGCACATTGGGAGAACATACTAGAGTGTGACATCATGCGTCCGTTGTACATACTTGATGCACACATGTTCATTGTATTGCATTTATATACCCGCATGAGGGCAATAATGATAGCAGGGACTTCGCTTTCATCGGATTCTCGGGGCAGGCAGACGTGCTCTCATTGCGACGGGGTGATCGAATTGAGCAGTGCTCCTGTTTTGCCTAGAACACCTAATCTAAAAGTGCTCTCCTCGTCGCTCGGTGGCCTCATTTAGAAGTGCTCTCAGTGTGGCAGGATTTTCTCATTTAGAAGTACTCGCATTGTGGCAGCGTGGTCTAATTTTGATGTGCTCTGCATGTCACAGGATTTCACTCATTTCAATTTGCTGTCAGTATGGCAGAATGGCCTAATTTAGAAGTCCTCTTATTGTGGCAGTGAGCCCTTATTTTGATGTGCTCTCAGTGCCGCCAGTTGGCCTAATTTCGATGTGTTCTCCTTGTCGCAGGATTGACTCATTTGGATGTGCTGTCAGTGTGGCAGGATGCCCTAATTTAGTAGTACTCTCCATGTGGCATCGTGGCCTTATTTTGATGTCCTCTCAGTGCCGCTGGATGGCCTAATTTTGATGTGCTGTCAATGTGGCAGAATGGCCTAATTTAGAAGTCCTCTTATTGTGGCAGTGTGGCCTAATTTCGATGTGCTGTCAGTGTGGCAGGATGCCCTAATTTAGAAGTACTCTCATTGTGTCAGCGTGGCCTTATTTTGATGTGCTCTCAGTGCGGCTGGTTGGCCTAATTTTGATGTGCTGTCAGTGTGGCCAAATGGCCTAATTTGGAATTTCCCTCATTGCGTCAGGGGTGCCTAATTAATCCTTTACCTGAAGTTGAGGGTACACTGCTTGTCTGAAAAACCGAGTGATGCGCTACATCCTGGAAGAATTTGGCAAGATCTAGCTGGAGATGTTCACTTGCGACTCTATGATTGGCAATCTGTTAAATATGGAGTGATGGTTCATTGGTCTCTCGGTTGGAAGTGAGTGGATGACTACATGAAGTCCCTTTGTCGGAAGTCATCCCATTGCCTAATATTGCACCTATCTTTCCCTTATCACTACTGAAAGAGTTACAGGAATTCTAGACCCTGGCTTAGAGGATAAGGATGCAGTGGAGTTAAGTTCATCTCCAGCACCCCTCCCCCGCCACTCAAGGCACACTCTTTGCTTCTTGACCATGATGGTCTCCTCTCATCACACGTGGATAGGCATCCCGAAAAACAGACATTTCATTCATTTGTCCACTGTTACAGAATAGAGTTTTGGGTTAACACTTTTCACTCCATAGTCAGAGCAAAGCACATAATCAGGGTCAAATCATGTGCGTGCAAAGTTTCATGTCATGCAGGTCAAGCCAAACAGATTAATACAACTCTCTCCTAATTTTTATCTAGCGATGTCACTTGATTTAACACTCTTTATCCACTATATCCACTATGGCCCTTATTACGAATTTGGCAGAAAACTCCCCCTACCGTTAACAGCGCCTGATATCTAGGTATTAGCGGGATATTCTAAGTTCCGGCAATGGCAGGAAGTCCCAATTCCATGGTAATTTCAGCATTTATTTGCTGGTGAGGGCCCGATTTACTGGCAGGTCAGGCCTGGAGGGAGATACGCCCCCCCCCGCCCCTCCCCCCGTCACCCCCAGCAAAGTTCAGTTCTCCTGTATGATAATAATGCTGGCGCCAGAATTACCAGCAATTTTACTGACATTTTGACGGTACCGGAGAAACTGTAAATTAGCAAATTAGGTGTAAACATTGGCGGTCCCCTCCAAGTAACTATATTTGTTTAAAAATGAGGCCTACTGTGATTGGTATGCCTTATGAGGTTAAGGCTACGTGATGCCTTTTAAATAATTGGCGCCATGCATCACTCTGCCACTCTTTGGTATCACTTCTTTCCATATGTCTCATTCCTTTACCCTGCCGTCTTTCTCACTAGGCATTGTGAGTTTTTCGCACGGGGAGCCAAGCAAGGTGATACCATTGCTTCTGACTGCAAACACAAGTAGACCAGAGTCCTTTTCACTGCAACTTACCGATCTGAGTAGTAATGTGTCTGGCGGAGCTCGACTGAGGTAAGCACATGCAGCGCTTCAATAATATGTATTTAACACTCTTTTTCCACTATGGCCCTTATTACGTTAATGTTTAACCCATAAGCTATGCGTTTTTCATGTGCATCTGGTTCCTAAAAGTGCCCTGATGCCCCCGGGCTAAGGCGCTCTACAAATGCAAAAATAAATAAATAATATGTGACTTCACAATAATGTATGTTTTTTTCTCTTCTTTATCATTATGCAGGGATGGGTCGGCAATATTTGTATTTTGTGCGAATTTACTGAGATTGTGCAAACCCGGAGTGTATTGTGAGTGCACTGGGACTGTCAAACTGCTCATTTACTGGGGTTCATATACTGGAAGTGTAGTGGAATTGTGTTCACTATAAATATATTCAGCACGTCAAGCTGGGCATCTACTGTGATTGTTAAACCAGGGCTTGTCAAACTGGGGTATACTGGGATTGTGCAGACAGAACATACACAGTCATTTTGGCCAGTAGTAATATGCTGTGCTGTCGAACTCGGAGTTTATTGGAATGGTCAAACTGGGGATACACTGGGATTGAGAAAACTCTGAATATGTTGTTTTTGAGAGTACTGCATTTAAACTGAAATTGCAAATACTGAGTCATTCATGAAATAAGGGGAATCTCACATCAATAAAATGGTCAGATACTCAAATTAAATGCAATGGATACACACCTCGATTGTACAACAAGGCATATACTGGTATAATGCAAACTAGGTATATACCGGGGGTCTCATATTTGGAATATACTATAATTGGCAACTTCAGAATATACTGGAATGGTGTGACCTTAGAGTATTTTGGTATTGGTAAATCAGGAGTGTACTGAGCTTGTTATGTTTGTTTGTTTGTTTTATTCACTTATGATGCACACCAAACCCAAAGGTAACCGGGCGCAACAGTACAGAATATGCGAGGCTTGAAGTTACATGGTTACAGATTATAAGCAAAACAGAATATATACAGGCAATAGAAGGTCACAAAAATAGACAAAAGAGAAAATGTGCAAATGGGCAGCAGGATGCTGAGTATGCATATATATAAAGAAGGTGGCATCAGGAGTCTTGTATGAACTAGTGAGCAACTAGTTGTCGGCATACTTCATGCGATTGATATAGTTGGATCTGAATTTGAGATAGGGCTGCTCATCACGTAGAGGATGTGGCAATGAATTCCATAATTGGCCGCTCGGACCGGGAAGCTGCCGCCCCCAGTTTTAGCCAGCCTGTATCTCGGTATGATAAGGCTATTGACATTAGTAGGTCTTGCGGTCGGGTGGAGCTTCTCTTTAGGAATCTATCCGTAAGATAGCTAGGTGCAGCATTATTCAAAGCTTTCTGAATAAGGGATGCAACTTTTAAATGAATTTTGTTTTGGGTAGACAGCCAGTTGTTTTGGCATCTTATCTAAGATATGTGCGATCTTTTGGACACACCAAGAGCTGCTCTCAAGGCATTATTTTGTAGGATTTGAATTCTGTGGATGATAGATTTGTTAGCACCGATATGTAGGGCATTGCAATAGTGGAGCCTAGACAGAATCAGGGCTCTAGCTAAGATAATGCAGTTGTCATCTGAGAGAAAGTGTTTACCTTCTGTAATGAGCTTACATGTGTGAGCTGTGGCTGATGCCAGGGATTTCACCTGTTTATCGAAGGAGAGGGTGGAATCCAGATAAAAGCCAAGTGTCTTCACCCCCTTGGACACCTTGATGATATTGCCATCAATCTCAAACGAGGTGTAGTCTTTGCCTACTTTTTTAAGATTAGAGGGAGTACCCATGATGATTAGTTCTGTTTTATCATCATTCAGACAAAGACCATGGGTTGCCATCCATGCCTGGATGATGAAATACACTCTATTTACCGAGGCCAAATCCTTGTTGTAATCCCCGGAAAGTGGGCGGAGAATCTGGGTATCGTCTGCATAATTAGTGTAGGTGATGCCAAGAAGGTCCAGATCATCAAAAAGGGGCTTAGTAAATATGTTGTATAAGGTGGGGGAGACACAAGAGCCCTGGGGAACTCCGCACAGAATAGGGATCATGTCTGCCGCTGCCAAAGGGGAGAACACCCTCATAGTCCTGTCGCTAAGGAGAGACTCAATCCAGGTTATAGCCTCTTTGGAAAAATGTGCAGCTGAGTCTAGTTGGCTGCAAAGGACCTTGTGGTCGACAAGGTCCAATGCAGCCGAAAGGTCAAGCAACAGGAGAAGGGCTGTTTACCTTTGTCTCTTAGTTCATCTATTTGTGCCTTCAAATCGATGAGGGCGGTCTCAATGCCATGTTGGGGTCAGAATCCTGATTGACGTGCTCCTAAGAGCTTATGTTGTTCTGAGAATTTTTGAAATTGGTTGTAAGCAATCTTGTCCAGGATTTTTAGCAAAAAAGGGACTGTCGTAATGGGATGGTAGTTTGTAGGTATAAGTGGGTCTAGGGTTTGCTTTTTAAGCAGAGGCAGTACCCAAGATTGTTTCAAGTTGGTAGGCACAGTGCCCGATGCAAATGAAGCATTGATAAGTTTAGATACAAATGGGGAGAGATCTCTGGCAGCGTCTTTTATAAACTGGGCAGGGCAGAGGTCACCTTGGCAGTTGGATGGCTTGAGAGAGAGGATGACTTTCTCTACCTCAAGGATAGAGGTTTTTGAGAACATAAATCACACAGCTAAGTCCTGTTCCTTTGAAGGGGGGTCAGTATTCAGATTGTTAGTCTGGGATGGTTGATTGAGAGGCTTTTTTCTTAGCTATTTTCTTTTGGAGCATAGTTACTTTATTTAATAGTGCTTGTTGTATATCTGAGCACCATGTTTTATCTTTGCAACACGTATCTGGAATGGGGATAGGTGACTCTAATTCCTTGAAGATGGTGAACAGTTACCTCATACTCGAATTAGCATTAGATATGTGCTTGCTATATGAGTTTCGCTTGGCCAGGTGTATTTTCTTTTTGTAGTGAGAAGAGATTTCCATTAGTTTATTTTTGTGATCTTCTGAGGGGATTAGCCTCCATGAGGTTTCACAACTCCTCTTAAATTGTCGTAAATCCTTTAGTTCGGGGGTGAACCATTTATTTAGATGGGATTTGGGTTTACTCGGTCTGAGTTTTAGAGGGGCAATATTGTCGAGTTCAGAGAGAATGTTGGCAATGGTGGTGGTGTATTTGTCTATGTTATGTTATGTTATCAGAATTTGTTTAGGGCACATTCGCCCGAAGGCATCATGACGCTGGAGGCGTGAACAGCAGTTTTTATATACCAGAATTTAGAATAAAAAGGTTTTCAATGACCGGCGGAAGGTGCGGTGGTCAACAATCTCACGTAAGGTGAAGGGAAGGTCATTCCAGGCCTTTGCGGCAACCACTGAGAAGGCGCGGCCACCCATCCGTGACAGTCTGATCCGAGGGACCATCACAAGGAGAGCGGATTGGGAGCGGAGACATCGAGTGGGGACGTATTGCTGAAATTTAGCCTGTAAATATTCTGACCCAAGGCCATAGAAGGCATGGTATACAATACACATGGACTTAAAAATAATCTGGTTATCAATAGGAAGTCAATGGAGCTGTCTCAGCAGCGGGGATATATGGGCGCCAAGCGGAGGGCGAAGAATGGACCTGGCTGCGGCATTCTCAGGTAGATGGAGCCGGTTGATAAAAGTACGAGGCTGTTCTAAATTGAGTGAATTACAATAATCTAACAAGCTCAAAACAAGCACAGCCACAACAGTGGCCTGACACTTTGAAGGATTAAAAGGGAGAACTTTCCAAAGAATACAGAGCTTGAATGGCCAGTCTTACAAACCGTCGCACCGCAGAATTTAACACCCAAATTCCTGACAGACGAAACAGACATGGGAAGAGAACCAAGAGATGTAGGCCATAAATCAGCAGTCCAAAAAAGAAGATGAGAAGTTATGTCAACGACCAGAACCTTGGTCTTATTGACATTAGGCTTTAGCCAGTTGGTCGCCATCCAGGACCCAGATCCACAAGACACTCCATAAGCTGGGTCGCTGTATCAGATTGGGTCAGATCAAGGCGGACCAAGATTTGTGTATCGTCAGCGTAGGTATAGTATCAAAAACCATGGGACAAAATAAGCAGAAGAGGCCTAAATAAACGTTAAACAAGATAGACGACAGAGCAGATCCCTGTGGAACGCCACAGGAAAGTGAAACAGGGTTGGAGCAAAAAAGGGGGAAGGGAGACCACCGACTGGGAATGATCGTCCAGGAACCTGCCACCACTTGGCCAGACAGACCAGTCACAAAATGGCGGGAGATCAGGGTGGGATGATCAACCGTGTCGAACGCAGCAGATGCGATTTTCACTAATAGGACTGAGCACACAGGACATAGATTGTTGACATGTGGCTTGCTCCTCCTCCTCCTTCTCAACTGGCTACGTATTGCCTGCACCACAGAAAGGCCAATAAAGCATTTCTAAAATACTGTTGTCACTTCAAAACGTTTAGACTGTGGCTTTTTGCGGCACACTGCCTCATAGGCAGTGCCCATCTCTAGAACAGGCCATCACCAACCACCACACCTTGTTCCTATTTCTTCTGCCTGTGGTATGGTCAGGGGAGCACCTTGTAGCTGTCTGGTCCCCTTTTTGTCCCGGAGGTATTTTTTCTGTTCCCATTGGTCAACCCATTGGTCAATCCAAAGGCTTGCTTTAGTGTATTTTACTTTTTGCTGGATATTATTATTATCAAAGCAATTTACTATCCCCTGCCGCCCTGCACCAGAGGCGGTATACAACTGCATTCAAGAGCTGCATTGTCTTCGGTAGAGTAGACTTTAAAATTAGCTACTTATGTATGCCATTTAGAGGCGTTTAGCCGATAAAAATCGAGGGCCTGATTCACAATGGATCACACAGGCACATAAATTACAGAAAACATGTTTTTCTTTTTTAAAATGTGCATGTTTCCAAGACACATACAGGTGTCTGTTTTCATAAAGGTGATCTGCACATTTCTCAGGGCTGCGATACACAGGCCATCCCCTTGCATATGCGCGCTGGTAGTGATGTATGATAGACTCACCCACATAAGTACTGGGGCAGTGGTTCACTGTGACGACCGCTTAGGGAGCCTGTCATCTTGAAAAGTGTTCAAGAGGAAAATAATGTCCTCCATGTTGGGGGATAGAAATGCAAGCAGGAGAGCAGCTCCTCACTAAAGTAAGTGCACAAACCAGCCATGATGGACCCTCTCATGTATTGTACCCTTACCTGCACCTGATCTAGAGGGGGGGGCACTATACCTTTTCATAGCGCATTCCATTTCTGAATCAGCATGAAGTTCTTAAATGCGCAAAAATTCCCCCTTCCACGCCCTGGCTTGCACAATTGCACATGGGCGTTATAGGGACGGTGTCAAGGCCTTTCAATTATTTCAAATGAAAGGGGCCTCGTGCCTCAGGGGGGCTTCCAGCAACTGCTCCCATTTTGCCAGTCAGCTGTCTTGTAACATGGCAAAATATTAATTTCTCTATTTTCGGTCTGGGGCTTACAATGTGCCCTTCACAGCACTTGCCTTACAAACTGTGTTTTCTGTTCCCACATGATGTGCAGAAGTGTTATCACCTCATTGTCTTCTAACACTGGTTCCCCCTCATCAGCCTCTTGCTGACAAAGAATAGTTTATAGGTCTTCAGTGGCCATTTAGTGTTTAAGCTTCCTGCTGGCTGGCCATCTCCTGGCCGTCTCCTGGTAATCGGCAGCTATTAACCTTCTCTTTGTCGCCATTGTAATGTATACACCGCAGGAGTGCCTCAGACTGTTTTTGCTCTCAGCAAGGGACCCCCAACCATCATGTTGAAATGGGCCCCAGCACATCATCAATGGGGCCTGAGTATAGGGCATCGGAATCTGCGCCTCTAGGGCGGTCACATTCAACGGTCCTTCCTGAATATGGCAACACTTTTTTCATGCAAGTGAGAACACGTTTTGAAAATCAGGCCCATAATGGCTGCTGGGCAGTATACACAACTTCTACTTTGGTGGCATAGGGCTCTTAAAGCGCAGTCCAGGCAACATACTGAACGACGTTTCTAGAAGGAACGCAAGTCGGGGATCTGAACTGCATAGAATGGAAAGTAGCACAGCAACCTCACCACGCCAGCATCCCTGGCAGTGATCTGTGTATTATGAGAAGACTGGCAAGAGTTAAGTGACATATAACGTTCAGAAGGTTTTCTCTTCAAAATGTGAACCTCTGTCGATGGATGGTCCTGTTTGCTCACTGTGTGAACTCCCCAACTATGCCACCTGTGAATGCAATGTGTATATATCAGGGATGTTTACCGCAATTGGCGCATCCCAGTGACGGCACATCATTCTGCTTAGAAACAGGTGCAGGCCCTCTGACGTTGTTTTACCGGGCTTTCTGGGGCTTCTTAGGACCATGCAGAGGTGGCGGTACCCCACTGAGAGACTTGTAGGTAGTATGTACTATAACGCCTGTTCTGTGGTCTGAGGGTTTTCACAGAGAGTTTACAGCACCTTGGCACTGTAGAAACACTTGGGTACAGGCGCGTTATAAATGCCATATCATATCACATCATATCACTGCCCCCACCAGGAAAGTTAGGGTGCACTGTTTGAATGAGAAGAAGTGGGTTTTCTAAAGCTTAGAATATTCCTTTGGTCTGTAAGAACCCACTTTTGCGAGCTCCGTCTCCACTGTCACCTTACCAGTTCCTACACTAATGTTAGACCAGGGACTTTTTACTTGGCATAGTTCATTTTACACAGAATGCTCTTTCTCTTCCCACAGCCCAAGCCTCTGTTCCGGAAATTAATGGGTACTAGAGGGCTTACTTTCATGGAGCAGGTGGCATCCGCTTCTGGGCGCGATTCTGAGGTGCATGCACAAATAGAAAAGTGTTGTTCAATTGAGGAGCACAACTTTTGTTAAAAGTACCATATTCCTATACCTTATGCCCGGTAAGATAGCGATCTGTGTGTGGTCTGCAAGTGTCAGGTTTGAATCCCAGCAAGGTCGACTCAGCCTTTCATCCTTCTGAGGTCGATAAAATGAGAATCAGTTTCAATTGAGTAATAATGATTGTATATAAAAATGTTCTATGTAAAGCACTTTGGATAAAAGCGCTAGAAACACTTGTGTACAGGCGCATTATAAATGACATATATATATATATATATCATATCATATAGAACAGCCCTAATGACCATCATTAATTCAGGGCAGACACTGTGAGGGCATTCTCCTTTGCAGGGCCCTTGCTTTGCATGTTAAAATAGGAGGTAGAATACGGCACCTGTATTAATTAATTAATTTACTAAAGGATCAACGAAACTTTAGTAAATAAGAAAAGTGACACATTTTTTAGAAATCCTTACACATTCTTGCACTGACATTGGTGCACCTGTTGCTCCCACAATGACAGATTTGATGAGCTTTTACAGCTGAAAAGCTTGAGAGCTCCCTTCCAATCCTCCCCACCACCTCAGAATGGTGGTGCTGGAAACTGGAGGGGAGAATTTGGGGTTTCCACTCCAGTTTTTCCCACAGCTCAGAATCAAGCACGCTGCTGTTATAACATTTAAAGATAGTTTTGCAATACTGCTAATTTTTTATCATTACCAAAACTGACTTTAAAAGCTATACAGCTCAAATCAGTACCCTTTGCATTGTGCTTCCAAATTACAAACAGGCCCACAAGATCTCCTGGCGACCATGGGACATAGTTTCACCACCTTTTTTGCTTAATGTCTAAATTTTGTTCAGGAGTTCACACGAAAACGGCCTGAGGAATGACAGTTTTGTATGGGACTAAACATGTTCCCATTCATTTCAGCAGCCATATATCACTGTGTTTAAGGCCCTCACCCCTCGCACTCCAGGGCCAGTTTGAATCCTTTGAAAGCCTTTTTTTTGGCCATGTCCACCTGGATAGCTTAATGATAGTTGAACGTCACCGAGTTGTGTGCTCTCTCTCCCTTTGGTGGAGAAATCGGGCTCAAAGTTCAGGAGAGGAAAAAGCAGCCATGGTAGCCAGAGTTCTGGGACAGTAAAATTGCCTCCCAGGCATTAGTCAAAGTATTCCTCAGGGGCTTAACACGGGAAGAGATGTGACTGGGACACAATATAGAGCTCAGATGACCTGGTCCATTGGCCAGTGGCCCCTGGCCACAAAGCCAAGACTGAATCTATCAAAACATATTTCTGAACTTTTTATAGTTTTTAATGTAGCCAGGAACAGGGCATGGCCAAAGACCAGGGCCAGCATGCTTCTTTGTGCCCCACGGCTGTTGCCAGATGCTGTCCCTTTAAGAGGCAGACATGAGGAGACCACGTGGGATGTGGGAGGGAGAGTAACAGAAAAGTCAGTACATAGATGTAATTGAATAAAGCAAGATGTTCTAATTATACTCCAGTGTCGCTTCCTCCTTTTTACTAGGCCATCCGGCCTCACAGCGGCCACTGTGTTCCGCACCCATAACCTCTTCACTCCCCGCCCAGCCCATTGGCCCTAACTCTCAACTTTCCATTCCTAAACAACGACCGCTGAACCACCAGCTCTGGGTAACCACACACCTCCATGAACACCCTTCAGGTGGACTCTACAACAACGTGCACCACATGCAGTGCACACCACCACGCATCCTCAAAACTTCCACACCGCTTGTGCAGAAATGATCCGGATCAAGCGACTAAGACATAAGGAAGATGGCTGCGTCTGGCTGCATAAACCCATCTTTAATCCAAATACCTAGAACTGACATGCATCACCACACACCACTAACCCCATCCACTCCCTTCTTATGCGACCATAAATGGCAAAGGCTGTGCTTTGCAAAACCCACTTAATTTCCATTACTGCCAGTAGTTAACTTAGGTGTTGATCATTTTGGGTTCACTCGCCTCAATCCAACCTTCCACCAGAACATTATAAACCTCACCATTATTCGATATTTAGCCCATCCCGTCTCCATTGGTTTATTCCTATACACATTCAGCTAAATGGCATAAAAACATACCTTGCCAAACTATTGAAATGTTGCTATCCGCTTATGTTAAATCATCCAATGCAATCATTTTGTGGTCATTTTATAAAGGTTCTGGGATATGTTGCATTAGATTAGCCATTATATTATAGAACCATATATACTGCTCTGTATATAATATGCCTATACTCAATTGATATTTGTGGGAGACGTTGATTTAAAGCATAGTCCAAACAACAGGATTCAACTCTTCTGCACAATGTATACCCGTCTTTTCTTCAGAAAGTTCGTTTATAAGAATAATTAAACTAATACAGTACAAACATTAAGTGAAATAAAACTTGAGTTAGACCTGTCCATCTCGAGGGCCGGCTCCATATCATATTTTCAGGACACCCCCATTAATATTCATGAGATAAATATGCATTCAATGATTTAAATGTATGCAAATGTTTTCTCATGAATATTACTGAGGGATATCCTGGAAACTGTCATGTTTCCAGCCCTCGAGGCCTGGAGTTGGACAGAATATGGGACATTTTAGCAGACGGGCGTGTTGCACTGTCAATGAATAGTCGTGCAAACTCATTTGCCCGTATTGTGATGTGTGTACATAATACCCAAGGCTTTTGTGGAAATCCACATGCCTTAGGAATTCCAGTCACGTTTCAATTTAAACTGGATTTTCTGACCCCACAGTTGACTCTCTTAGCCTTTTCTTTGCATGATATTTTTAGATCCATATTTAGGTGGTGGTAGTCCACTAGGAAAGATGCATTTAATCAATGCTGTCTGTGACAAATCAACTTCTGGGACACCAGTGGTGCAGGGGTGAGTATTGGTTTCTAGACCATGAATCAGCCCCATCTCGCTAGTACAACAGAAGGGATCCGAACAGATTGGAAACACAAACAAATTATAAACCTCTTTGTCCAATTTTGGTAACGTGGATGGAACGCCAGGCTTATCTCTGAAATTTTGTGGATCGTTGGTTAGTTGCAACACAGCAAAAATACAGTTATTACCCAATGATAAAAGGGACTGTCCAGTCAAGTTTGTATCAAAAATATCTTATGTATTTATATCACAACAGACAGTTCTAGCAACACTACAAAATACAACCCACCCTGTAAAGGAATGCAGAGGACAGACAGTTTCAAAGAAGGAAAAGGAATGCACTCTGGTTACTGACAGGTTAGTATGGTCAGTACTAACATACTGTCATTATGGTTAATAACCACAACAGTTTAAGGTTTTTTGGCTTCAGCACAAAGTGAGCAATTGGTCTTACTCATGGGGCCTTCTGGAAAGGACCAGGGGGACAGAACGAAAATGTACCTTGTGCTGTAGATGTTCTTGGTGCTCGACAGGGTTGAGTTGGCTTCAGGGATCTTTGCTGGCTTCTGTGACAGAGTTTGAGATGGGAATCAGCTGTGGGTATCAGGCGGCAAGAGGGTTCGGCGAGCAGAGCTGGACGAACGGCTGCAGGCTGGCCTAAATGGTGGCTCTGGGTCAGGAATCAATGTCTGAGTGCTGTTCGGTGGTACTGAAGCACTGGTCGAGAAGTCTCGGATGCGTTTAAGCGATCGCAGCTTGACATTGGTAAGCATTGCCATGGGTTGCAGATCGAGGAACTAGACTGGCTCGAAAAAGTCCTTTAAGGCAATGTAGGTATTTGCTCGTTGAGGCACTTCTCCCAGCTTATTCAATGGGCTTGTGTCCTCCTTTAAGGCGTACAGCCCAAATCTCCAGAGGGTGTTGCAGGCAGCTGCTGTGTCCTTGATTGTAGGTTCAGAGACCTTCTGGCACTTCCTATCCAGGAAGCTTGCTGCAGAGCCTAGCAGGGCACACTGTGTGCTGGCTGGGTACTGGTTCTGGAGCGGCCGGAGGGTCCTCTGAATTCTGTATCTCCCTTTGTTCCCTGGGAGATGTTTAGCGGAGGGATCTTGCTTCCTTCATTGGATGTCCTGGCATTCCTTTGCTGGCGAAAGATGTAAGGCTGACTGTACCTTCAGCCAGGGTCCGAGGATGAGTTTGTCTTGCTGCTTCTTGCAAAGCCTTTAGATGATCTGGCAAAAGAGGGCCTCAGCTCTCTTTTAAAGCCAATTTGGTCACACTGATTGGTATAGGGTAAGCCTACCTTCATGAACCAATCATGGGGTCCCTACCAACAATCTGCTGTATGCGTGAGGGCATAACCAGAGTACTTTGCAACGGAAAGGTAAAAGGGTGAAAACAGGAACAAGGTGTGCCCCAGAACTAAAATGGCGGAAACCTCCTCTCAACAGAAAGCTATCTGGCCACACTCCTTTGTGATACGGTGTCCCACCCATCTTCCTGTCTGTTGTTGATTAAAGAGTCTCTCTGGTTAATGGTCCTCTCTATGTGGTCCCTGTTAAAGCTGCAGGTCTCCCTTGAAACTGCAGTGAGACCACACTCTCTGGCTCCTGAAATCCACATTCTTGTACCTTGTGAATGGGGTCCTCGTAGTTGGGTGGCTTACTGTAAACATCATTCCCAGATATGACAGCTCACTGTCATTGATAGTGAGGGCGGGAACTAGCTTCAGGTGGACAAAGTTGCATATGAATGTTTGGTGGGTTTCCTCTCTTCTTTGTTAACCTCTGCAGCAAGCCTTGTGTGGGCCGGTTTGAAGCACCCCTGTTGGTATGTTAATCACTGCCACCAGCTGCAGGGCCTAACAAAAGAGCAGGGTGGATCCATGCAGCCTTGTTAGTTAATCAGGCTGGCCATGACAGGGGGAATATTGGTCCTCCCCCTTCCTGTAGATGACATGATGCACTCATGGCTGTCACACTCCAACTAAATATGACAGGGAAGACTGTGCTTGTAGGCTGTGTCCACCCAGAGTACACAGGTCTACGTGTTTGTCCTGCTGTGAGCATATGAAATGTGTGTGGATTAGTCCCACACATTTTCCTGAGTTTGGTCTACCTTCATTCCATTTAATAAAACATTTCAAAAAGCCCAAGCGAGCACACGCCCACCATGCGGATGGTCGAATTCCTCACAGTGTCACAGCTGGTAATTACTCCTATTGTGATTAATTTGTATGTTTTTGCATGAGTGCTTCTCAATTATGACTGCCCACTTTCTTTTGTGTTCTCGTGCGCGTGTATGTAAATAAATATATTAAAAACAATACAGAAACAAAATTAAGTAATAGCTAATTTTGAAGCCATGGGCGAAATTAAACTGTACAATATTTCATTGGATCCATATTATCAGAGGATTGCTTACTTGGGTAGCCCAAAGCGCGGCTATCATTTCAGGTTGTTTCCTCATCTTTATATCTGAAAAAGGTTGTATTACTTGATATTATTTCATTTAAAACAAGTTTTTGGTACTCAATAAACATTTAATAAATGAAAAATAGAAAACGAAAGAGGAAAGAGAGAATGTGACTCTGGTAGAATGGAGGGGACTCTTATAGTCGGTGGTAGGTGGACTGCAGTCGTGCTACGTCTTTTCCTTGAAAACACGCCATTGGTCACCATCCTGGTCTCTGTCATCTTGTCTTTTATGTTGCTCTCACTCATTTCTACTTGTTGCCTTTCATGCCACCATTATTCACCCCCCCTGCGGTTTCCTTCAATGTGCAGTTCCTCTTGATCTGCGGTGGCGCTCTGTAAGAAGGAGTCTTGCTTGTGTAGCTCTGTGTAAATATGAAAAGGGGTCAAAACAGCATTACCTCCACGTCCACTCATCCTCGTCGCAGTACTTACCTCATGATGCCCCTGCCTCTGACACAGGACCTTCTTTTATTTTATCCCCTATAACTCCTCCCCTCAAACCACGTCACCCAGTTGAATTTTTCCTGCCTTCGGCAGGTTGCACTGTTCCCGGTGCGGGGCTCGGAGGAATGACGATTGCTGGCCCCATGGTGGGGCTGTGTGGCGGGGCCTTCGGCTCCTTCAAGTGCGGCGTTGCTCCTGGGCTTGGGGTCCCAGTTGAGCGGGAATGCCTCGCCTGTTAATTTTGCTCGGCTCTAAGCTGCACTGATGGCATCATGGCCTGAGTCCTGCAGGGCCCAGGGTACGGTAAGGAGGTGGGGGCTTTCCTGAGTCTGCAAATGCCTTTGTTTCTCCTGCCGGTGGGGCCGAGTGTGTCTACGTGGCAACAGGCTCCATTCGAAGTATTCTCCCAATGTTGCTTTCGGGAGGCGGGTGGGCTCCGGCGGGTGCACTATGGAGGAATGGCCCATTCCCAAGGAGATAGACTGTGTGGTCTTCCCCATTCTGCAAATGCCTTTGTTTCTCCTGCCGGTGGGACTGAGTGTGTCTACGTGGCTACCGGCTCCATTCCAAGTATTCTCCCAACGTTGCTTTCCAAAGACGGGTGGGCTCTGCCTCCGGCAGGTGCACTATGGTGGAATGGCCCGTTCCCAAGGATGTAGATTGTTTGGTCTTCCCCATTGGTGGGAGTTTCTCCTGGCCTACCTTTTTAAATGTGTAGTGGGCAAATTTGTGATCTGTGTTTTGTGTCTGTTCACACCATGGGTAAACATTCTGAAAACCTCAGGCACCTTGTCCTGCCTTGTTCCTCTTCATCCTCTTCACCTGAACTGCGCAGAAGGAGAAAGAAGAAATCAAATCATTTTTCCTTAACCATGAAGAAATTGAAGAGGCTGCTTAAGCATCATGCTGGAGGGAAACACAGCCATGTGCATGGCCACAAGCGCCGGCGTCTGTCTTACTCTCCCTCCTCATCTTCTGGCACTGAGTCCTCTGCTTCTTCCTGTTCCTCATGGGCTGATGCAGAAGGGAAATATCTGGACAGGCATGGAGTGGAGGAGGTGCTTGCTCATGTTTGGGACTGCATCGAGTCTCAGAGCCCCTGGTTCTGGTGGAGGAGGCTGACCCTACTATTCGCCATTATAGGCATGCACCAAGGATGGGGTTGCCGTTGGTATATATCTGGTATAAAATCCTTTGGGAATGGTATGACCCAGAGAAGATTGCAATGCCCCGCCTTGTGGCCAAGTACTACCCATTGAAAGGGGGTGAGACTTTGCCATCAGATCCAGTTGCGGTTGATGATATCCTCTCCAGCCTAGTGGGTCGGTCCTCTATGTCAGGTGAGGAGGCAGCTGTCTGGGACCCGGTGGACAGTAGGGTTAATTCCAGCTTGAAGAATGTTCATACTGGGGCACATCTGGCCCTCAGGGGAAATATCTACGGTTCCTACACAGCAGAAACTGTGCTAAGTGGTTTCCGAAAATTGCAAAAGGCTGTCAATGGGGGTTCTGATTGTGCCCCTTTGTTATCCGAGATGCAGAGGCAGGTTGAACTTTTGTCCGATCTGGCATTTGATGGTGTGCGTGGCTCGGCCATGGCGGGCTGGTGTGTCGGCCCAGAGGCATGTGCATATGTGGGATTGAAAACAGAAGGTTCTCAGAAGGCGGCTGCCCTAAAACCTCCTTTTGATGGGTCCAAACTTTTTGGTGACTCACTAAAAGATAAAGTGCATAAAGTGTTTAGGGGTGACTCTGACAAATTGCGGCGCAAGCCTATCTCAATGATCATGAAGTCTTTCTCTGGTGTGGGTGTTGTCACCAGAAGGTCTCTCCTTGGCTCCTCCTCTTGGAGATCAAGGGGGGGTCTTGGTCCTCAACGCTCTTCACGTCCTGGTCCAGTACAGAAATCCTGACAATTTGGACAGGCCGGTGGGTGGGTGTCTCTGGCTGTTTGTTCCTGTATGGGACAGGTGGTGCTCTGATGCCTGGGTTCTGGACAGCATTCAGAGAGGTTATCTAGTGAACTTTCTGTCTCCTCATGTCCAGGCTTGCATGGTTCGGACTATGGTTCCCAGATTGCGGACCAAGTGGTTGGCCATGGACACTGCTCTATCCGAGTTGTTGCTAAAGGTGGCCATCATGCCCATCCCTTTCCCGTTCCGAGGTCAGGGTTTCTACTCCGGGTTTTCCGAGTCCCCAAACATTCAGGGAAGTATCGCCTGATTTTCGATCTCAAGGCCCTGTACTGCTTCATCTGGAAGGAATGCTTCAAGATGGAGACTTCGCAGAACATTCTCCCAATGTTGTACAGGGGGGCTGGGTGGCATCTCTGGATCTCCAAGGTGCATATTACCACGTGGCTCTCTGCCCCTGTCACATGAAGTTCTTCCGTTTTGCAGTGGGGTTCCAGCACTTTCAGTTCTGAGTGCTCCTGTTCGGGTTGCGCTCAGCCCCCAGAGTGTTCACCAAGCTGGTGGCTCCCCTGGTGGCGTATTTGCACCTAAGGGGCATTCAGATTTTCCCAACCTGGACAATTGGTTGGTCAAGGCGGCCCTCCAGTGGACAGTCCTGAGTTATCTCCAGCTGGTCTGCCAGGCATTGCGGGACTGTGGGTTTCTGTTGAACTGGCAGAAGTCTCAGCTGGCGCCCTCTCAGGATCTAGCTCTCATCGGGGCTCAGATTTGCACAAGGATGGGGAGGGTGTTTCTGTCCCAGGAGAGGGTCCATCGCTTGCTGGCTGTTCTGGGCAGGATTCTCAGGAGGCAGTATGTCTCGGCTCACCTATTGCTCAAGTTGAAGGGGCACATGGCATCTTGTGTGTTTCTGGTTCCTTGGGCGCGTCTTCATTTGCATCGTCTGGTGTCCTATCTTCTCTCCCACTGGCTTCCGACTTCTCATGTTTACGAGGCTTTGATCCCGGTGTCCCTGGCTCTGCGGGTCTCCCTGTTGTGGTGGTTGGGGGTTCCGAATATCCGGGTAGGGGTGTCCCTTGTCTTTCCTCCTGTGACCACTCTTACTACAGAAGCCTGCGGAAGAGGTTGGGGGGCGACATTTGGAGTCCTCTCGGCCAAGGGCTTGTCGGATCCGGTGGAGAGCTGTTGATCATCCAATTGGAGAGACTTGTGTGCCATTCTCCAGGCTCTGGTGTACTTCAAAGTATTTCTGTAAGGCCGGGCGGTTTTGGACCATATGGACAATACAAGGGCATTGGCATATGTCAACCGCTGGGGGGGTTCCGGCCGCTCCTTGAATGCTTTGGCTGCTCAGATAGGTTCTTGGGGGGATTCTCATCTGGTGTCCCTGGTGGCCTCGCATGTCAGCGGGGTGGACAATGTTTGGGCGGATCTTCTCAGCCGCAGGTTTCCCTCTTCTGCGGAACTGGTTCTATTGGACTGGGTCTTTGTGGAAATATGTGTCAGATTCGGCCCCCCATTCTAGATCTGTTTGCCTCTCTGACCTCGGTGAGGGTTCCCCTCTTCTGCTCACGGTTTCAGACCGAGAGGTCTTGGGGAGTGGGTGCCCTTTCGGTATAGTGGCCTTGGGGTCTCCTTTATGCATTAAAGCCTCTCTCCCTTCTTCCCCTGATGGTTCAGCACATCAGAGTGTCCAGGTCGACTGTATTGTTGGTTGCTCCGTTCTGGCCCCACCGGAGTTGGTTCCCCTCACTGTTGGAGCTTCAGTGCCATGAGCCTTGGCTGGTTCCGAAGTGGCCGTGTCCCCTGCAGGGGGTCTGGGGTTTGGAGTCAGACAGATTCAATGGGCTAGGTTGATGTCTCAGAAGTTTGCGGGTCCTGTGGTAGAGTCTATCATGAATGCTCGTAGATCCTCTACTCTGAAGGCGTATGGCAGGCACTGTGGCCATTTCCGGGACTGGTGTGGGCAGTCTGGGATTCCTCCCCTGAGTTCTGGTCTGCCCGCTATTCTCCAATTCCTCCAGTAGGGGTTTGACAAAGGCCTGGCGATCTCCACGCTTCGTTCTCAATGGGCTTCCATAAAATTCCTCTTGGGGGACTCTGATGGTCACCTAGATGGGGAGGTGTTGGTGGTGAAGTTGCTCCATGGTCTTTCTTCTTCCCGTCCTTGTACTTATAAATGGCTTCCCCACTGGGATCTCCCTCTTGTCTTACGGTTCCTTCAAGGGCCTCCTTTTGTGCCCGTTTCTGAGATTGACATCAAGCATCTTACTCTGAAGACTGCCTTTATTATCGCCATCACTTCTGCCGGAGGCTGGGGGAGATTGGGGCTCTAGTCACCCCCTGTCAACCCACTTTCCTGAGGGTGCTGCCGGACTCTGTGGTGTTGAGGTGTGACCCGAAGTTCCTCCCTAAAGTTGTGTTTCAGTTTCACACTTCTCAGGATCTGGTTCTCCCTGCCTTTTTTCAGGATCCACAAACGTCAGAGGAGGTGGCTTGGCATGCCATTGATGGGCGGCAGGCGGTGTTGGAGAATTTGGCTAGGAATGCCCCTTTCCGACAATCTGATAGTCTGCTGATTACTTTTGGCCCTGCTGGTGCTGGTCGCAAGTCCTCTGTGGTTTCCATTAGCTGGTGGATCCGTGTTGTGGTCTCTATGGCCTATGTGGCTTCTGGCCTGCCTGTACCTGCCCACATTCAGGGGCGGTCCACCCAGGGTTTGGCGGCTTCCTGGGCAGATGCAAGGGGGGTTTCTCTACAGGAGATGTGTAGGGCTGCCCCCTGGGCTGATCAAAGTACTTTCATCAACCACTATCAATTGAATGTCTCCCACTCGGCGGTTGGATCCTTCAGGTTTTTGGTTTTGTCTGTGGGGATGTGAATTTGGAGTTATTAAAGGTGTGTGTTTTTCGGCATTGTTTTTGGGTCCGTGTCTCATTGGGACCCTTTTCCCCGTTGCTGCTATGGTATACTGTTATAATGTGCATCTGAGATTAGGTGGTGACATCACTGTAACATGGAATGTGTTGATGTCAGCTTGAGTGGAGTGTTGGGGTGTTGTTCTCTGAAGCTGGGTTCTATGCTTGACAGTTAGAGATATGCTGGCTAGAGGGGACATGCCAATGTTGTTCCTGGAAACTATTTTACAATAAACCCACTTAATATCTTACCTGCTGGTCCGGGTGTTCTTCAGGTACCAAGGTATTACATATACCTCATGAGGTAAGTACTGGGACGAGGAAGAGTGGACGTGGAGGTAATGCTCTGATTACTTACCGGTAATCTTCATTACTCCTAGTCCTACTCATCCTTGTCACAGTACTGATGAGCCTCTTCTCCATCCCTGCAGGGATGGTCCCATGATCCGGCTTAGTTATGTAAACTGGGTGATGCGGTTTGAGGGGAGGAGTTATAGGGGATAAAAGAAATAAAATAAGGTCCTGTGTCAGAAGCAGGAGCCTTATGAGGTAAGTACTGTGACGAGGAAGAGTAGGACTAGGAGTAATGAAGACTACTCTTAAGTAATCAGAGCATGATGTCTCTTCCCTCAAACTCCAATTTCCGAGCACAGATTTCAACCAAGAAATATGAAAGACCTGACACGTGATGGTCAGCTGGCTCTGTACATTTGAAACGCTTTTCCGCATTCCGTTTTGGTTCTGTTTCTCTCACAGAAGTGGAATTGAGATGGACCAGGGCATATGCCCTCATTATGAGTACGGTGGTGAGGTAAAAAAAAAGTGGCGTAAAGGACTTACTGCCACTACTACCACAGCAAAATATTCCGAGGTTGGCGAGGGGGAGTTGGAGGAAAAACCTCCAGCATTAAGCTGGAGGTTTTCCACCACAGAAATCTCGGATTTATGGTGGCTGGAATTACCGCCCCTGGTAAATTCTCTAATGCGAATGGGGATTAACACCACCACAACACTATTCATAATTTGGTGGATTTACTGCCAAATCGAGTGGAGGTAACATTTTAAGAGCAAGGAGGCCCGTAAGTCAGTGTTTAAGCAAAATGGCTGAATATTGCGTAAATCTACTTCAGTGAATGTCTTTGCTCATTTCCACGGCCTACTTGGAAAACATTCTGCAGTCAGAGCATGTACGTTTTCACGCGAGTAGTAGGACACGACATGCTAAACTAACAATTGCTTTCAACATTGCATACTTAGGGCCCGATTCTAAGGTGCATGCAAAATCGGAAAGTGTTGTTCAACTTGTACGGCCTGACAACAGCCGTAGCAACCTTCGCTAAGGAGGGGCAGGATCGGCAATAGGAGTCTCCTTCATAAGCCTGGTTTTGCACGTCACAAAAAAGGAGTTCAAACACTGCACTTTAAGGTGTCTTTCATAATGGAGGCATTTCCCAGCACCACTTTTCTGACTTACTGAAGTTTCAAGGACACTTTCGTGAATCAGAAAATTGGCAGACTTTATCAAAATCTTTGCAGTGACACTGGTGCACGCCCTGATCCCACAAAGATAGATTTTTGCAGCTTTTGATCCTGGAAAGCACAACAGCTCCTCTCCAATCCTTCCACTCACCTCAGAATGGTGGTGCTGGGACGTGGAGGGGAGAATGTCAACTTTCGACACCACTATCCTCCCGAGCTCAGAATCTGGCACTCTGTGTCAGATCTCTCTGGCGCAGACATATTTATGCCATTTGTTTTATATAATTGATTCCGTCAGGCCTATGTTATATTAGTCAGTGGAAGTGGGTTTAATCATATTCTTAAATCCATAGCTTGCTATGTTGCCCCCCCATGAATACCTGCCATTCTCCCTGCCAGTGCTGTGACCCAGAGAGTATCCTTCCTCCCTAGCGGGTGGAGTCGCTCAGTCTGGACACCCCTCTTTTGGGATGGGTTATCGCCATGTGGTGTGAATACATTGATTTGTTCCATTGAACTATCCCAGTAATGCTGTTTTAAGTCAGAAAGTGCACAGCCCCTTTCACACTCTTGGCTTAACTAAGTGGCTCCAGGCTTCTGATATTTAAAAACACCTTGGAGTAAGGATTAGATTCTTCCCAGGTGTTGCTAAGGATTGGTAGGAATATCAATGCTTCGTATGTTTTAATATTAAAAGTAAGAAGCTACTTCTCAAGAGTCCAGTTATTAAGCTTACATCATGGTTTATGTATATGACTACAATATGCTTTCAATTTGAGAAATGCCCTCTCAGTGTAATCTATCGTGGCGTATGGCATATGTCTACACTGTGCTTTCACTATGAGAAATGCCCTCTCAGTGTAATCTATCGTGGCGTATGGCATATGTCTACACTGTGCTTTCACTATGAGAAATGCCCTCTCAGTGTAATCTATCGTGGCGTATGGCATATGTCTACACTGTGCTTTCACTATGAGAAATGCCCTCTCAGTGTAATCTATCGTGGCGTATGGCATATGTCTACACTGTGCTTTCACTATGAGAAATGCCCTCTCAGTGTAATCTATCGTGGCGTATGGCATATGTCTACACTGTGCTTTCACTATGAGAAATGCCCTCTCAGTGTAATCTATCGTGGCGTATGGCATATGTCTACACTGTGCTTTCACTATGAGAAATGCCCTCTCAGTTTAATCTATCGTGGCGTATGGCATATGTCTACACTGTGCTTTCACTATGAGAAATGCCCTCTCAGTTTAATCTATCGTGGCGTATGGCATATATGTCTACACTCTGCTTTCACTATGAGAAATGCCCTCTCAGTTTAATCTATCGTGGCGTATGGCATATGTCTACACTCTGCTTTCACTATGAGAAATGCCCTCTAAGGTCTTTGCTTTTTTTCTTCTTAGATCGGGATTCACTGTCGCTCAAATTGAGCCCTTCGGAGTCTTCCAATTCGCTCCCAACTCCAGACAGGTCACTGTGGAGGAAAGCGTGCAGGTGCTCACCTTGCATATTCAACGGCTTTACGGTTTCCAGGGAAACCAAATGAAGGTGAACTATCAAACTATTGCAGGAAGTGCCAAATCTCATGAAGACTTTTTGCCTATTGAAAATGGAGAAGTCATGTTTGAAAATCTTCAGATAGACGCAACAGTGAATATCTCTATCAATGACGACAAGATATCCGAGGTGGATGAAACATTCTACGTAAACCTTACTTCGGTGAAAAATGTGGGCTTTCTGCAAGCGAATCCTCGCTTGAATACAGATTGGAGTGTTGCATCAATAACAGTCCTGGCCAATGACGTCATTAATGGGATCTTCACCCTGGAGCCTTCCCTTATCTATACAAAAGAAGGCACCAATAACAGTACCCCTAGAGTAGTGCGGCTGACTGTCAGAAGAACCCAGGGATTGACCGGCGTGGTCACAGTGACAGTAAAAACCTTTGGCAGGTCTAATGCACAAGGTGGCTTGAGTGGTCTACCTTTCCAGGGCACTCATGAAATGACAAGCTTGAGGTGGGCCAGTGAAGGGTTGGACTTTGAAGAGCAGACGATTGCAATTTCCTTGCAGGACGGAGAGGCAGAAAGCAACGTTTCCATCAGAATTTTGGATGACGATGAGCCTGAGGGGAAGGAGGTGTTTTATGTCTTCCTAACAAATCCTGAAGGAGGAGCCGCGGTGGAAGACGAAAGAGCCTACGCAGCCATAGTTATTGAAGGTAGTCTTATTCTTTTATATTGAGCACCGAGATGTACCATATGAGAATGTGTCAAACCTAACTTTATTGCTTGGTCACTCATTATTGTTCAGTTTCCACAGGCCTATATGCCCGACACTCTCTCATGGTAAATTAATGCTTATATTTGTTAAAATCTTGTGCTGGTTATGAGTTAGCTGCAGGGGTTATTTCTTTTATGTCAAGAGAGATGTCATCGCGTGCTGGTTTTCCGAATGAGGTGCAGCAGCGCTGTCTCCGATGATGTCATACATCTCCCATCATGGAAAAGATGAGATGCACTTTGGACATGTTTCATGTGTTGCGAGGGATGTCATGTCACTTATGAGCGTCATGTCACTTAAAGCATAGGGTGTTAGTGGTCTGTCAGTTCAAATTAATCGTCCTGTTCACTTATATGTTTATTGCGGGGGGAGGAGGGGCGGGAGGAGGGAGACCTAGTACAGTTGAGAAATAATGCCTTCCTGGGCTGTTGTGGGGTAATGAGGAGGCCGGTCTCCCCTACGGGGAGATGTCATCGTCTTCTAATTATAAGTTAGGAGGAGGGGGGCCGGTGGGGTCCTGTACTCTGTATGCCTACCTGTGCCTGGTAAAAGTGAACACATTGGAAGGGACTGTCTTAAATGATGCTACCCTGTACTGGTAATGCCTGAATAAGTGGGCAGAGGAACTGTTTCTTTTCCTGAGACCTCAATCTCCGCCCAGCAATAGCCGTCCGGGAGGCACAGCTAGACAGGCATTCCAAAAAGCAGGCGTGGGATGGCTCAAGTGGGGGGTAGGCAGTGGAGGGCCTCTTAATGTCCCTGCAGGCCGTTGCTTCTGAAAAGATGGCAGGTTTGGGGAAGAGACAGTCCTATGTCAGCAGAGGCGCCACCATGGAGGGCCAGGAGAGAACCACCACCCTTTCATAATGCTGCCACCCTATTTGGCGCCTTGAAACACTTGTGCATAGGCACGTTATAAATGCCATATCATATCATTTAGGCCAAACCCCTGCAGTGAGCAGCAGGAGGCCCAGGGTTGGGCACAAGAAGCACACGCTGTGTGCAGTAAGTGTGAGAAACCTCAGTGTGATGAGTGCCTTTCTTGTACACTCTAGGCAGCTGACGTGTGCACAACAGTACTGGTAAAGTGGCGTGAAGTCTGACATTTCCACCACAACCCTCGCTGTCAGAAGCCTTTCTCCTTTTGCCGGTGCCTTGCCTGTCTTTCTGTGCTTCATTTGCCATATTCACAAGGGTACAGCCAGAGAAGTGGATTTGTGTCCATAGGACTACCAGTGCCAGTTTCATGTGTCTGTGGCCTACCTTTTTGTTTCATCTTACTGTGCCTTAAAATGTCCAGTAGCCAACAAGAATAGTTGCTATATCACATATATCACATATATCACATTTTTATGTACAGCGTTTCATGCCTGATCCCCAGCTTCTAAGCACTGTAGCAAGCTATCATCAGTACCAAAAGTAATGGCATTCAACTTCATGTAATGGATGAAGGACTGAATCAGGTCTGCAGAGGTTTGAACTTGCAAGTTCAGGCTGACACACCTTAAAGGTGAACATTTAATCCACTCAAGTATGTTGTTTGATCAACTGTGCAATTAACAAGGAACATTTATTATGATATCTACCCTCCACCGTCTCCAGTCCTTTTTCAACAGACAATATAACATTCTCACATTTATAATAAGCGTGCCTTGAGAGATTACAAGCTGCTTTCAAATACACCATCACACATGCACACGTAAGTATAATGTACCGCCATTAGTATGTAAAACCTAATGCTTTTTATGTCATATTTCAGTGGGTTTGGACAGTAAATTTCACATTTTGGGGGCCATTTCTCAAAACATTTAGTTGGCCCTCCCACACCCTTCTTGGAGTGGTGTGGGCTCGCTTAAAAATGAGCACCGGGAACTTTACACCCCATCAGCTTTCAAACTCACCAGCCGCCACTGAGCCTGAGCCTGAAGACCATTTGTTTTAGAATAAGCGTGTTTGCCATTCATGCCAGATCTTTCTCATTCCCTGACATGTGTTCTCTGAATATTGTCACATAGGAAACGATCTGCAAAATGGCATTTTGGGATTTAGCCTAGAGTCGCAGTATGGATTGGTGCTGGATGAAGACTCTGAAAACCGGACCGTGCAGTTGATGGTCACAAGGCAGCCAAACAGGTATGGTGCAAATCATTCAGAACGTCTGTACCTTTAATAATAATTATCTTCATTACATTTTAAAATGCTTAGCAAGCTAGTTATTCAGAAAGAGCCAGGTTTTGAGAGATTTGCGAAATTGGAGAATTGTGGGGGAAATCCGAGCCGACACCGGATTCAAGTTCCAGAGAAGTCGGGTGCAAAACAAGATAAGGATTGTTTATGGGTCCTCTCTAACCTCACCTAAGATCCAAGTCCCCTGACTGATTTCCCCAGCAGGGCCTTCAAGCTTTTCCATTGGCTCACCTGTTCAACAATGAATAGACTTCAGACCTCATGTCTGATTCAATTAGCTACCACTGGCCAACAAACCGCTCTACCTATATACAGACCGCTTTCTATCGATCGGCCGGCCAGAAGAATAAGGTTTGAGTCCCATAAACTACTGGCACTGCGACAGCCAATATAAGCCCATTAAGAAGGTAGATTGTTTTGCTTTTGAAGCTATTTCCACTGAAACGCATTCCAAATTCATCTGCATCCGA
Organism: Ambystoma mexicanum; assembly: GCF_040938575.1. Lineage (NCBI taxonomy): Eukaryota > Metazoa > Chordata > Amphibia > Caudata > Ambystomatidae > Ambystoma > Ambystoma mexicanum. Next base: position 742,315,994 of record NC_090935.1, read on the forward strand.
AGCAAGATGGCATGAAGTTCAGACATGCCCTGAAGACCTGCCAAGTCCCCCCTCCCCTCTTTGTTATGGATAGTAATTAATTTCCTTTCTCTACTTTCTATGATGACCTCTCCACATCATTATGAAGAGATGTGCTTAGTGCTACACGTGAAACAAACATAAAAGAAGAAATATCGGAAACCGTTTAATTTATCATGATACATTACAGTAATGAATATACCACATATTACATAACATCATGCTGCATAGTATTAAATATAAGGCCCTTTGTCAAGAGATCAGGATGAAGGCATACTTATACTAGTGGTAATCAAGCTTACAACGATAGACTACAATGCATTTCAAAATGGATTCTGTGAGCAACCTCTACAAAATCATGCTATATGCTCTATGCGCATTACCAGGACAATGTAAAGCAATGCATGCACTATATTTCGAAGCTGTAAAAATGTAGGTTGAAAAAGGTTGGTCTTTTTGGCACAGTGTCCCTCTCTGTGCAATTATGCACAGGCTTGAAACTGAATGAGCAATGCTGCTGAAGTCTATTGCTTTTTTAAATAAGATTGTTCACCCATGTATTTATAATTGTCTAGTATTTAACAAACACATTACATGTATGTATCCATTCACAAACACACACACGCACCACCAGTGGACTCCTACATCTCCCTCTATGACCTACAATGATATGCCTCGTCCCCCCTAACTCTACTCTTACTAAGCACCAACCAACTTGATGTTGCAGGGGATTTCAACTTCTGATTAGAAGACAATGTCATTGCCATTTCCAAAATAGTCCTTGATCTACGTGAGAAAACCTTCACCTAGTAGTTGATACTGTCTCAACACCATTCCACAACAGCCTAACATCCCTCGCCTTTATGATTCTCTGCGTCGAGTCTAATCATGACCAAAGCCGCCAAAACTCTGCTCCACTGAACATAACAACTTCTCTTCTGCCTCAAGTATAAGCATTAACGCCCAGAATGGGACACATGCCCTCACCAAGGCAATTTCTAGAGCAGTTGCTTGAGAACCTGACCAGAAATGGAAGGACAGACCCATGAAACAAAAACTCGCACAATTACTCTGTCTACCAGCTAAAACCAAAGTGTCACCAACTTGAAGCCTCCTTGTCCAAGTGCCAAAATTCCATGGTGAAGTAGGAACTCAAAACAGCTTGCAGAACATACCAAAAATCCCAATTTTCTGCCAAACAGCACTTCTGCTCAGGAAATATTCCTGACCTTGACTATAACTATGCTGCTGTAGAGGGTAGTTTGGCGCCTTTGCGACTACAGTGTCATTGGTCATTACAACTCATGTAGGTGCTACCTGTGTGTGAAGGTGCTTTGTGCCCTATATGTAGGGCAAAGTGTCCTGGCTTTGCAGGATTGGTTCTTGCCCCTGTGCAGTTAATTGGATTTGGAAGTTTGAAGTTAGAGTTTTAAGTTGCTTTCCGGTGATGACATAGGCCCTCCATCTGAGTTGCGGTGCGGTGCGGTGTCTGGGTTCTGTTGTTGGGGGACTGCTGGGGGCATGACATGTTTCATCCCCAAGGAGTGTCAGTCCGCATGATGGTGAAGGGCCAGCAGCAGTTGGAGCAACACATGGGGGGCATGGCTAAACAACCTAAACAGAGGTTGCAGCATGCCGATGAAGGACAGTAACTAGACCCAAATGAAGAAGGGGTCACTATGGCCCAATTGCTGGGAGCAATTAAGGATTCTCGTTCATCACTGGCGGGTAAGGTGCAGACGGTGTCCGTCGAGCTCTCATTGATAAGACTGGATCTCGGGAAGATGGGTGAAATGGTCACCGAAGCAGAGAAGAGAGTTGTAGAGGTTGAGGACATGGTGGCCATGTTGCAGTCTCAGATCAATACTGCCATGCAAGCTTTGGAGGTCATGGCCGAGGACACTGCGGGTTGATTTTGGTGGAGTAACATCAGGATTGCATGGAATTGTACCGTGAGCATTTTTTCGCAGACACCTTGAAAGTCAGGGGGTTGTCTATGTGATTCACGTTTGAGAGGGCGCACAGGGTAACTGGAAGGAGGCCTCGGTTGGAGCCCTACCATGCACCATAGTGGCGAAGTTATTGAACTTCAGGGATCGGGACGCGATTCTGTAGGTGCAGAAACAGTGCAAGTCACATGATGTGGTGAGGCAGAGGCTGGGATACCTAGAGTACGGGTACATGATGTTCTTCACGGCAAAGTTGAAGGTAATGGTTGAAGGTGGTTCCCTTTTTTTCAATGCCAGAGTGAGGTTTGGGATTGGCTGGACATTTAGCATGCAAGCAAGGCAAACTCACGACATGGGCAGGGTTCGGGTCTGGGCCCCAAGGACAGAGTTGGTCCTGGACTGGCCCGAAGGAGGCAGATTGAAAGGGATCCAGTGAGAGTCTGTGTGAACACGGACAGCGCGTTGGTTTTGAAAGACGACTCCCAGCTCTGGGATCCCTGTTACTCTGGAGCAATGGACAGTGGGGAGGATGTGGGTATGGGCCTGAAGGACTTGGAAGGGACTGGCTGAAGGACTTGACAATGACAAGTAGGTTTTTGTGACTGTTCATTCATGTCAGGGGACATCTAGGATGTTGTTCAGTGGGGGAAGGTTTCTGTTTTTGCTGTGAGAGTGTAGAGTGGGTGGGATCGTTGTCACAGAGTTATTGGAATTTAGGACATTATCCGAAGTTGGCTGTTGCGGGTGGAGATTTGGGCTGTGTAATCTCGGATATTCCTGATGGGGGTCAGTGGAAATGTTGGATTTGGGGAGGATGTCAGGGTGGCTTTCCTGGGCTGGGTGCAGTACTCCACCCTTAGTGTTCTACTTCTGCCCTTTTTTTTTCCCCCCCGGTCAGGGCAGGAGCCTATTTTGGGTAAGGGGGTTTGGAGTGCATTATTTGCTGGTGGAAATGGGTGCTGGGAGGTTGGAGCTGTTGGGGGAGGCTGAGGGTTTTGGGTGTGAGTTTATTTGGTTATGTTTCCTGGAGATATGTTTTGGGTTTGGGACTGCTGGGGAAGGTATTGCGGACACAAGGTTTATTCTATGGCAGCATTGAACATTCTTAGTTGGAATGTGAGAGGGATAAACAATGTTGTTAAGAGGAGTAAGATACGTTCATATCTCACCAGGCATAAGATCGATGTGGCGCTACTGCAGGAGACTCACCTTGATTTACACGGGTTACATGGATTGAATAAATGGATTGAGTACATGTTAAAAAGAGAAGGTGATTGGCACTGTCTTCTCCTCCTATGCTAGGGGATGATCATGTAGGTTTAAATATGCGTCTAAACTGCAGGTGACTCAGACAAGAGTGAATAAGGTAGGAAGATATGTCGCAGGGGCAGGGGAACTGTTGGGACGCTCCATGTTTCTGGTAGTGACATATGCCCCCAATGTGGCTCTCAGGCTGAATTTATCCAGAGAATGCAACATCTAATTGCAAGCCACAGGGATCATTGAACTCTGTGAGGGGTCAGAAATGAAGGCTGAGCACAAAGTTGTCATGTTTTTGGTTAAAGTCTTTTATTTAAATCAAATGAGGTTGGAAAAAAGCCTCACTGACACTATTATAAAGTTAGGTTTCCCTACCTAAAAAACAGAAACTAAGAATCTGTCTGTGTCAGGATGTCAATAACTGAAAAGCCATCCTTGTGTCCACAACATTCTTCCTGTCCCTCACAATACAAACAAAACAATAAAGTGTGAAAGGAAATGTCTTCAACCTGATATTGGCAAAAAAGGGTTCACAACTAAAAATTAGAACTGCTCCAAAGGAAATGTTCTCCAAGGTGAAAGACTTTGGGCCCAGAGGGTGGATCCCCTTCCCCTGGATTCTTGAAATGGGATGGCAATGTCTCTCTTACTAACAGTTCCTCTGTGTCTCTCCTTGATTCACAATGTACCTGTTAGGCAACAAGTTCCTCAACAGTCTTTCTTCAACACAAGTATTTCCTTTAACTAGCAAAACAGTGTTCTTCTTTAGTATTCCTTGTAGTTTTGCAACCCGCCTGGTTTACTTCCCTGCCAAGACTCTTTATGCAATTCCAACTGGCTTGTGTACTCTCCTGCCAGGACTTCTCTTTTGGTTTCACTTGCCTGGTAGAGTCCCCTGCCAGGACTTCTTACGTGTTTCAATTGCCTTGCATCATTCTCTTGCCAGGACTTCTTATGCCTTTCAATTGCCTGGTATCTTTCTCTTGCCAGGACTTCTATGCATTTCAATTGCCTGGTATCTTTCTCTTGCCAGGACTTCTATGCATTTCAATTGCCTGGTATCTTTCTCTTGCCAGGACTTCTTATGTGTTTTAATTGCCTGGTATCCTTGTCTTGCAAGGACTTCTTATGCATTTCACAATTCCTCTGTGTCACCAAAACTGGGCTTCACTCTGTTCTTTGCCTTTTCTGCATTCAAACAATCTTCTAATTGGAACTTGAAACTGCAGTTTGCCTTTTCTGCATTCAAGCAAACTTCTGTTAGTTTCCGTATCAGCAATCTCATAAATTGCTGGAACGCCCTGTGGTACCCACTTGCTTTGGGTTGACTCACCAGTTCTTTCCATCATCTCCGGTCCTGCTTGTGCTTCTGCAGCATCACTCTGCCGCTCACTTCCCAATCTGGATGGTGCAGATGTCTTTCTGGGCACCTTTGCAGCTCCGCAGTCACACGTTTGCTTCCCTTCAGGTACCGGTCTGGAGAACAATGCTTCTCCAAGCTGCAGAGCGGCTCTTGGCATCTCCACGGCACTTCCTGCCCTCACTCTGAGTGTCTCATTCTGCCTCTGCGATGGCCTCTGCTCTGCACTCAAAAGCCTTTTCATACGAGCTCACGCATTCTCCTGCACTGCCACACTCAGTAGTGGGGTTTCCATCTTTAAATGTCCCACACACAGGTATTTCTCTGGAACAAATAGTCTGCACATTGAGCTTCAGGCTTCGGTTACCTTGTACCAACTCCTTCATCCTCCTTGTCTCAGTACTTCAGGGATTATGGGAGTTGGAGTTAATAGATGTCATCGGATATATAGCATTTAGGTCATTTTTCTCAGCAGTTTTACATGAGCGGACATCTTCATATAAAGGTGTATTAGAAGCAAAAGGTGTCCTGTTGGAGCTCTATATGTCTAGGTAAAAGATGGGGTTTTGACCTAAGGAATAGTGAGAAGAGGTTTCTTTACTCCCTCTACAAGGGGGAACCAACACCTGACAATATGCCATTAAGGCTTTGGGTATTAGAGGTTCTTCCTCATGGGAAAGGGGGGGGTACGGCATCTCGTCCAATGATGTCTTGAAATCCCCTACGTAGCTGTCTCCTAAGATGTGATCCTCCCTCATACAGCCACCCCCAGGTTCAGCATCAGTTAGCGTCTTCCGTCCCCGGGCCACATGGCAGGAGGCCGCCGCCAGGGAATCCGTGATGACTCCATTGGATTAATCACAACTCTCGTGCTTGGTAACTTTATTTTCCTGTTGGATTGTACATTGGATCTTGAGGGTGCCACAGTGAGACTCCAGGGTGCCCTGACAAAGGCCTTAGCATGGATGGTCATGGATTTGTGCCTTTTGTGATGCTTGCTGTGCACTGCACGATGGGATGCACAGTGACTCCTATTATTCTGCTGTGCATGGGTCCAAATCTTGCACGGATTACACATTTGTGGGAGTGGAGGGGTTTGATTTGGTTGAGTTGGTGGCTTTTTCTTATAGGACGTTATCCGATCACTAAACACTTTTGTTGGGGTTGGTTAGGAAGGACGTTTGTCCAAGTGTCGCGAAATGGAAATTTGATAACTGGATGCTATTGGATAGCACCTTTAGAACACCTCTGGGGGAGCAGATACAGCAGTTTCTTGAGATCAACTGGATCTCGACGGTGGGTAGGTCTGGGGAATGGGAGCAACTTGACGTCTTCATAGGGTGGGTCTGCATTTTGACCAGTGTTGCAGGGTTCTCTCTAGGGAGGTGAATGGTTGAGAATTGAGGGTGGCGACTTTGGAACAGGAGTTGGCTAGAGCAGGGGGGTCATCAGATGTGGTGGCAGAGGCGCGTTGTGATCTGCCCGGGGCTAGGGAGTGACTAGATTCTCATTGCTGTGTTGAGTATGTTGCACAGCGGTATACCGGGGGGACATGTAATGAGTCCCTAAGCCCCGGGTGCATTACCACTCGAGGGAAGAGGCCCAAACACAATATCGCTATCCAACCAGAGCACATTGCCTGAGGCCTACCCTGCAAGTATTGCATTTGAGCATATTGCGTATATTCTTGTTTTATGCACTCTGCCTTTGCAAATAATACTCACAAAATCCTTGGCTTAGGTCAACACTGATGTTATTGATAAAGTTATATGTGAATTTATTAGTAATACCTCAAATTAGGTTATTTGTGATGTCATCTGTGACATTAAGAATGCTATCTGAAGAGAAGAGTGCATGGCCAGTAATGAGTTATGGTTGTGGAACTGGTCATAATTGATTAATTTCACAGGTTTGTAGAGTTTGCAGCATAGCCATAACATTGTTACTTAAACATAATGTTTCTATGCACACTTCTGCGTTTTTTGTATTCCTGTAGTTCATGATCTATTCTTAGTAAATAACCATAACACTCCTTAACCGAAATAATTATGTGGATGTCTTTTTCAATAAGGCATTTTAATCAGTCGTGAACTGTAGTGTAAAAGACAAGTGTTAAAGTGGTGTTAAGAGGTTTAACACATTTCTTTGGCAGTACGATTGAGGAAAATCCAAATAGCTGCCACATTTAACGATTGTGACATGCACTTAGAATGGATCACTTTGGAAATGTCCTGCTTTTATTTGGTAGCAATTGGAGGTGGATCCTATAGAAATACATTGCATTACCACGACCATGAAAATGTCATGCTAGCGTTAATGGTGTCAGATTTCCAAGGCAGAGGGGCAAGGCTATCGGTAAGGCTATCAGACATTCAAAGCCTGTTTCACCTAACCACCATAGAAATCTGCAAAATCTCTCATATTGATAAAAGTGTAGCAATAAGCGGAAAGCGGCACTAACCATTACCACCGCTATTACTGGTCTGGCGGGTTGGAAAATGACCCGCACCCCCTCAGTGTCTTTTCAGTTTTTGAAATGATGCAGTGATGCACTTGGAACTTGTATTGATTCCCCACGGCACACAGGGCATGCTGTGTGGCAGTGTATTAAGTGCTGCACTCCTAACCACAATGCCGGGAGGGCAAAGCCAGAGGTCGTGCCCATGCAAAAGTCCTAAATGCACACTGCCCCTGCAGCTGACAATGATGTACATGAAGAGAAAATAAGGCAACACTGATCCAGCAAACACTCTGTCCTTCATCATGAGTATTCAGTGGGAAGGGGATCTTAGATTCTTTACCTGGGTTTTGCTGCTATGTTGAACAACCGAGGAGAACCAGCTCTGGATTGTCCTTTCTCATTGTATACATATGAGTTCTTTACAGTGGTGCAGGATTTAACTTAATGGTTTATGTTCCATCTTCAATGTGGGATGGGCACTCACTCAATCAGGTGGCTTGCTGGAAAACCATGGTCAAGAACGGCCAGTGTCCCTCCCACATTCTATCAGCCACCTGGGCAGCTTCCACGTGTTTCTCCATGTTTTTTGACCCGCTGCCCCTCTGTCATACCCCCTGCTTCTCCCCCCACGGGCCCACAAGTCATGCTTAACCTCTACCATTTCCCCCCCGCCTCCACTTATCTTCTGGCCTGGGGTTCTCGGCTCTGACTGCCCTGCTTTTTCCCTTGTGGATTATCGCCATAGCAAACCCTTTTATGTTTGCTATTGCGGTGGCCATCTTGAATTTACTTATCTTTTTTTTACAGCCGATTGGGCTTGTTCAGTAAGCATGGAGCTCCTGTTCTGACAAAAACAAACCATTAAAACGGATGGAGCAAATATCTAACACCCCCATGGCTGCTAATGGGCTTGAGCCCTTGCTGAGGCACTTGCTTCACTTGGGCCTTCCTAAGCTCAGGCTAGCAGGCTGTTACCGGCCCTCTAAACCCGGCAACATGGTATGATAGCTTAACGATTATTCATTTTCCACATTACGTGCATCCTATCTGCATGGATATCTCCTGCAAAATGAGCCTTGACATATGATAGTTATTTCAGGAACACTTAGTAACCCAAAACAGAATTATGAAGGACCTGATCTCAAAACTCAAATGAGAGTAGAAATCTCATGATCAGCATGAATATCTTGATGTCTATGACCTCCTACATAAAAACATGATAACGAAGTTTAAAGTAGCAAAGATCTGATCTCACATGGGTGTTTACAGTTAGACACTTCATGTCACCTTCAATTGCAGGTGTTTCATATGTGAGAAACTCTAAACAGTTCACTTTACCTCTTCGCATATGGTAATAAATCTCTTTAATGTCTCAAAGTAGTATCTCCAGCTTAATCCACTGTGCATTCAAACAAGCATAATTTATGCTGTTTCTAAAAAAGAAATCTGCAGACCTGGTAAACTGTGCAAGTTAAAATGACTGCCCAATATCTACTATTAAATTCTGCACTACCCACCTTTCAGAATACAGAGGGTCTCACAAGCTTTGGGATGAGAGAAATTCTGGGTTCTGCCCTCGCAGAATCGCAGAAACCACACTAGTTTCATGGGAGAGCAGATACTAAGAGGCCTCCACAATACTACCTCATCAGTACTGATCCTCCTGGAGCTGTCGGCAGCCTATGATACCATGGACCACCCTATCCTCCTGCTGAACAGGCTTCATACTTATATGGGTATTGTTGGCACTGACCTGCCTTGAACAAAATCCTACATGAGCGGCTGTTCTTCCTTGATGAAGTTGGGTGGATTAACAATAAACCCCATGGGCCTGAGAATGGGGCTAGTGCAAGCTTCAGCCCCAAACCCTCTTTAAAATAATTATGATATCCAATCACTGACCACTCTCATCAAGCAAGTCTCTCCCTCATTCCAGACATTCTTTGATGACTTAGACCATCTGGGTGTCACCTACACTAACTATGCGGATGACACCCAGGTCCTTATCTCCTTGACAGGTGACTATGAAAAAGACATAGACCTGTTCAATAACATCTATCTCATCATTCAGGCTTGGATGGCTACCCATGGCCTGTGCCTGAATGATGAGAAGACTGAGCTACTGCTCCCAGCCACGCCCTCCAACCAGAAAAAACTGAGCAACCATTATCTCTCTTTTAATATTGATGGCAATGACATCAAGGTGGCTAAAGAGGTCAAAACCGTGGGATTCTACTTAAACACATCTCTCAACCTGCGCAAGCAAGTTAGTGCCACAGCGTCGCCTACGGCCTACGCCTCTAAGCTGATCTATACCTGCAAGCCCTTTCTCTCTACAGAAAGCTTCATTACGCTGGCAAGAGCATTAATCCTGTGAAAAATCGATTAGTGCAATACACTATACCTAGGTGCCTGTAAGTATATCACTAATAAGCTCCAGATTCTCCAGAATAATGCACTTAGAACTGCATTAGGCACCTCCAAAAGACAACATATCTCGGTGATAAGACGCAATAACAATTGGCTATCCATTATGGATAGAATACATCTCAAAACAGCCTCCCTGACAAACAAAAGTCTCAACAACTTGACCCCTCTCTACCTCACTGAGAAATTCACTAAGAACAACCCAGTACGACCCACTACGACCGCCAACTACGGTTGCCTAAGAGTCCCTAGGTTTAAACTAAAAAAAGCCGGTGGCAGTAGCTCTGGGACTCCCTACCATCCTCTCTAAGAGTTACTCAATCCTTCTATAAATTAAGGGGCCACACCAAACGTTGGCTCATATCCAAGGACCTCTCACGCCAGTAGCATCTTCTAAATGTGGATGTAGTTTCATTTCGAGCTGAGGACCCCGTATACAGAGGTACGCCGGACATACTGCGATTTGGGACCCACTGTGGCCCTTCACAGTCAGCGGAAACCCGAGAGATGTCGGCCTGAAGCACTCTCAGGCATATTCCTAAGTGCAATCACGCACACACTATCCTTCAACCACGTGAGGATATTTCCCAGCTTGCCACTGCCACCGGAGCAGCAGAATCAACGGACAGCACCACCAATGGTGCCTTTCCTGACGAAGGCCAGCATATAGACCGGCTTCAATCAAGCCATGTTTTGGCCGAAACACACCTGTGTCAGTCCCCGTGACACAACTGTATCTTCCCCCTTGTGTATGTTGTGTAAATATCTGTTGTGTACACCTTGTGTGAACTAACCCTGGGGCCATTTTCAAGCCTCAGGTATACTTTCCCTGCTTGATAGTTCTTTCTCTATCACATCTATACAGGGAATGTACTTCAGTGTGGAGTTTTAAACTCAATACATCAGAGGTTGACACTTAACCCGTGTTACCACCGTTCACAATCACTTTTGTCCGTTTGATGCCAAAAAACTTTCGTGCTTATCGAAAGACCTGTAAAATAAATTGTTGAATGAACTAAAAAAGGACTGTGTCAATGTAAAATAAACATACATGCACGGCACAACTGGCTTACTTGTAGGATCTTCTTCATCCTGATTATTCCTTTTTTTTGTGCATCTTCTAAATGGCCATAGTCTTATATGTATGTATGTATATTATCTCTGCACATTCTCTGTATATATTACCTGTATTATGGACTATTCTGTTTTGTATCATAGCTTGTAACTCTTTGTATTGTAACTAAGAAATTGCATATTCTTGTAGCGCCCAGATACCTTTGGGTGAGGAGCGCTTTACAAATAAATAAACAAACAAGCTACATGTAAATGCCACACAAATAGTTGTTTAACTGATCCAAGACAGACATCAGAAAACAACATATCAAAGTGCCTTCTGGCATTTCAAGACTGATGTCTTCAAATTGGATTTGGATTGTTTGTTTGTGTACTATTTGGATTGTTTGTTTGTGTACTATTTGTTCGCGGTGACCTGACCGAAATCGAATTGCTCGAAGTTACTGTTTGAACATAGATGCTAAAACAGTAAATCATTGAGCTTGTCAAAATGAGAAATTCCACACGAGGGCGACCTTGCCCTATGTGTACTGTATTTCCCCTTCGCCACGGAGAGGGACGTTCGCTCGCTATGCCTCATATCATTTTATTGATTCCCTGGATATCTATACCCCACAAGCGTTCCATTGGAAGCCGGGGACACCCCTGCAGCCCCCGAACACATTATACTGTACAAGGAGAGCAGGGGACACCCCTGCAACTCCCGCTCCCCTTGTACGGTATTATAAACATAATCAAAAATTTGTTTACGGTGGACCTACTATGTAAATCAAGAAAATGAACCAAGGTCATTTGTACCTCTTAAAAACTATCAAATGAATCAATTGATCAAAAATGTTCATTCAAATTGGCTAATTCCTTCAAATAACCTCTGCTTGAACCGGAGTAAATCTGAAATCCTCTGGTTCAACTCTCACAGCCACAAGAACTAGACCACTGACACACCATCTTCAAGGCACTAAACAGCCAAGTAAGCAGCACAAATGAGACCATGACCCCCTCCAAGGAGGGAGTCAGGGCCTTTCAACATTGTTTTAATTAAAGGGGCCCCGAGTCTCAAGGGGGTCCCCAGCAACTGCTCCCACATTGCCGATAAGCAGTTTTATAATACAGCAATAGATTTATGTCTATATTATTTTTGTTCTGGGGCTTTAAGTGTGCGCTTTGCAGAGCTCACGTATCAAGCTTCATTTGCTGGAGCCCCTGAAGGGCTCCAGCAAATGAAGCTTGTAACACGAGCACCGCAAAGCGCAGTGCCGGATCCAGGTCTGCCAGCACCCTGTGCGAGATTTGTGCGCCCCTGACCCGCCCACCACAGATCCAGAACAGCAGAGGGCTCAGTTTTGCTGTCCGTGCGATACTAGAAGAAGTATCAGCCGAACAACAGAACTGAGCTCCCTGCTGCTCTTGTAAAGTGTGTTTAAGGGCACCTTGCCTCCAGCTCAGTGTCATGTAAACAGCAAGGGTCCCTTTATTTGCTGCGCCAATGTGGCGTCCTTGTGCAGCCGCACCCTTTGAGCACACCTTGAGCTGGAGCTGCAAAGCACACATTAAAAGCAAAGAAATACATCCTGGTGTTAATAGCCACTGATTAGCACGAGACGGCCAGCCAGCAGGGAACTGAAAGACTGACTGTCTACTGAAAGGCTGTACATTATTCTTTGTCAGTAGGGGTCTGATGTGGAACTGGTGTTAAAAACCAGGTAATAATTAGTGGGCCTTTAGTGTTTCAGCTCCCTGCTGGTTGGCCGTCTCGTGATAAATGCCAGCTGTTAATCCCTGGCTGTATTTGTCCCCATTATAATGTATGCACCCCACGGGTGTGCCAGACTGTTTTCCACCCTAAGCAAAGAGGGGGAATCCATCATGTTGAAATGGGACCCAAACTTCTTTACCCGGGAATGTCCCCCTCCCCGAAGATCGAAGGGCAATTCATTAAAAAAAAATGTCCAGCTACACAAGCTGAGGATAATGGTCCCCTAACCCGAAAATGGATCAAAAGTTGAAGTGTCTAACACTGTGGTCGTTTCTAAATTAAATCATTGCCCTAGCTAACCCGCCGCCAATTCATTCTAATGCAAAACCACACTGCACGTATCCTCCTGGGCCGACCACATTGCTTCGTGTGTCCGCGGGCATTTACAACAATACACACTAGAATGGAACTGATCTACCAAATTACCGGCTCATGCGGGTCCTGGCAATCAGGAGACACATGTTGGACATCCCTGCACGCTCTCTCAATGCTATACAAGTCATGGTTTATACACTATTCTGGGCATACGGCCTTATATTTACTTAACATGTTAGGAATGTGACCAATTCCTTTGTTTAAATAAATTTGTGCAGGAATAAACCCCATCTGCACCTTTCAATTTTGACCACTAGAGGTCACTGATTCATTATTTTTCTATTTTTCTACTTTCATCGGCGTGATTTAGAAAAAGACAAATATTTTTTTTCTTTAATAGGACAACGATGTGTTATGTCTTACTGTATATAAGGATCACCACAGAGAATGCACCATTTTGGTACTACAGGAGCACTGATCACTCACAGGAATTATACAGCTAGTAAACCAGCCATGGCCAGGCAATAACCTCATTGCTCCTCCCAATTTCAAAACACTTCAACATAGGAAGGGCCCCTTCACAGGCTACGCCACTACTAACTGGAATGAGCAGCCCAAACATTGATTTCATATGGGACAAGAGTTATACTGGGTTCACGAGCACCCTAAAATCCGTCATGATTAAGAAAGTGGTCACACATTCCAGCTACCCAAACTGGCGATTGCCCACTCCTTTGCTAGACTCCACCGTTATCTTAGTCCAGGGAATTCCCCCTTTCACTCACTCCTCAATGTCTGGAAGTGTAGAGTCTTATTGATGTGGCCAGCGTTCCCTAGAGCTCCTTATCTTCTGATCTGACAGCAGGCACTTGGAAAGATCTGGACATGCTACTGCGTGGTTCTACCCGCTCTTATGGGCCCCTCTCCGGCTCTTTTGTTTTCATTTTGTTTATGAACTATGTTTTATGTACAGGAACATTGCTTATTCTTGTACCTACAATCCACGCACTACCCGCAGTCCCTCTGATTTCTGTATTCCTCCATCCTGTACTGTGCGTTTTCTACCTTTATGCACTTTGGAGGAACTTGTTTGTGATTTTGGGGCTATATAAATAAATATTCAAATAAGCATGTAAACATGATGAATAATAGTGCAAGGAAGTGATATGGTGATACTCACAGACTGATTCATGCACTGCTACAGTGAGCAAAAGATAACCAAGTGCAAATACAAATGTTTTTACCAAGATCTTAGTGTTTTGTTTTGTTGCAGTGACCATACTGCTTTCTGTTGGACACCATTTCTTGTCATCCAATACACATTATATAGCACGTGTTCTTGAAAATAAATGCCCATTATGAACATTGTTTCATTATGTATTTAATGATTATTTATATTTAATTTATTTTAATGTTTCTAGGGCTTTTGAAAATGTGGCAGTTTTTTGGAGGGCCACCTTCAGCAAAACCTCAGTTGAACTTTACAAGGAGGGAGTGAACCTGGTTAATGAACTGCTGGCGGTGTCGGGGTTCACCACTTGCGCGGAAGGCCAAACAAGCTGTGTTATCTGGGTGGAAATAAAGCCCGACAAGGTCAGTGGAAGCTTGAGTCTTGGAACTGTTCTACTCAATAGATATTCCCGACCCTGCAGATGCCTTTACCTGTCGATAGTGTATAGTCTTTTCAAGAATAGGACACAAAATAATGACTATTGTGAAGAATTTAGATCTATAGATTTCTGATCATGTTTATGTTTCCTCCTGGCATATTAGTTATTTTTGGTGATAAGGCACCATAAGCTACTAGTAGCTGCTTCAGAACCCCATATGAGTCTTACAAAGAAGTATTGTGTTTGTTAGTTCTTTGAATTAGTACATTCTAGTGCTTTAAATGCATTTAATCCTTCAGATCCTTGAGAAAGCAGTAGCCATGTAATTCCTGCAACACATTGAAGTCAATAACCTCCTTCAGCCCTACCCATCCGGCTTCAGACCCAGATGCAGCCCAGAAACTGCTTCCATCAAGGTGATTGATGATGCCCTTAAAATCCGTGATGATGGCCATCCTTTCCTCCTGGTTCTCCTTGACCTCTCAACAGCATTTGACACAGTAGACCACCAGACACTCACCGACAATCTACATCACCGCTTGGGGAGCAGCAAGATCGTCCTGAGCTGGTTTAAATCCTTCCTTGCAAACCGCTAACAGTTCGTACAAATGGATTCTTCCAGATCACCAACTCTACCCATCACCTGTGGAGTCCCACAAGGATCCATCCTGTCCCCCGTGATCTTCAGTCTTTACATGGAACCGGTCAGAACCCTCCTCGCTCCACACAACATCCACATTCACCAGTACGCAGATGACATGGAGATTTACCTCAAGATATCCTCCATTGAAAACATCTGCAGGCTCAAGGCCTGCTTCACATTGATCCAGTCCTGGATGTCCAGTGCTTACCTGAAGATCAACCCTTCCAAGACTGAATTCCTACAGCTTATCAACAATACTGAACACCATGACATCCAGACCTGGCTCTCTGCTATGAACCACAAGGGAGTCACAACACAACTGGGCACCTGTGCTAAGCCCCTTGGTTTCAACATTGACAGACACCTCAAATTCAAACTGCACATAGCAAGAAAGACATAAACGGCCTGGTTCCAACTTTCTCTCCTGCGGAAAATCAAGCTCTTCATCCCAGAAAAGAACTTCAGATCTGCTGTCCAAGCCTTGGTCCTCTCCCACCTGGATGGTGGCAATGCCCTTTTGGAAGGCCTTCTGGCAACTACCATGGCACCCCTGAAATATGTCCTGCTTGTTGTAGCAAAACTCATTAAAGGACTTTGCAAATTCGACCACATCAAACTGCACTGGCTCCCACTGCAAGCCGCTATCATCTTCAGACCCTGTTGCTTCATCTATAAAGCATCATTCTGAAGTCCCCAGGCAACCACACTGAGAAACTCAGCATCTCCAGAGGCCTGCAATCCATATGAAGTAAGGAAATGTGAAGACTTGAATTACAATGGTGCAGG
Source organism: Ambystoma mexicanum (assembly GCF_040938575.1). NCBI lineage: Eukaryota > Metazoa > Chordata > Amphibia > Caudata > Ambystomatidae > Ambystoma > Ambystoma mexicanum. The sequence continues at coordinate 742,331,653 of NC_090935.1, forward strand.
AAGCAAAGAACCAGAAGACAGGCCTTCTCTGTCAATGCTCCAAGACTCTGCAACCTCCTCCCTGTCAACATGAGACTTGCTTCATCACTTCCACAGTTCAGGAAACAGCTCAACACCTTTCTCTTGAAGGAATGGCTCCTCCTTAACACCTCGGTCCACACACCCTGCGCTCCCCACCCTACCTGAGACTCAGTGATGTGCTCCTTACTGGCTCACCCGGTTGCTTGTAGATCCCTTGCTGCTGATTGCCCAGCACCCCCTGTTAGCCCCTTGCTTCTTTTTTCTCTGTTTCCCTCACTGTGTTCTCCCCCCTATGATTGTAAAGCACTCTGTTGCTTCCCGAAGCCAGGTCCCCGCTCAAGAAAAACCCTAATAATAATAATATTCTATTTATTTGTATGTTTCTTTTTTATGTATTATTGTTTCATTACATATTGTTTTATTTTCATTTGATAATATAAAATAGGTTACAACCCAAATAAATACATGCAGAACTGCTAAATATTATACTGTAAGTGACATACCCAGTGATACCAAACACCCAAGAATGAAAATGCTTTAGTAGCTATAAACAAACAGCTTATTCACATAGAAGTTACTCTGAGTTACCCTTGATTTAAGTCTCAATAGGGATATTTGTTTTGCATAGAAGTTGGTATGAGTAACTCTAACTTACTCCTATCTTCCTTCAGTCAGGAGTAAATTAGAGTTTAAGAACATGTTTGTTAAGCAAATAGCCTAATTGAGGTTTAGGTCAAGGTTTAAAGGTGACATTGGTTATAGAATAAATTACTGTGGCTTTAAAATTCTCTAATTCATTAAATGGAATGTCTACAGGTTTATTTGTTCAGCATTAGCGCAAATCCATATTTTCTATTAGTGCTGCCTGAAATAAATAAAAATAGGATAATTATGTCATTTAAAAATGGAAAGGGCCCGATTCTCCAAAAGGTGGGCATCTCAATGAGATGCTCCATGGTGAAAAGATGCACCTGCACGCTGGGGCGTCTTCTTGGAAATGGTAGTAGGGATATCTTGTTTCAAAGACATTCTTTGCACTGCGTATTCTACACACAATAGTGAAGGTGTAATCCACAGGTGATACATGTTCCTCGGCAGACAGAATTGGCCCTGATGATGGAATTTCATTTGTAAAGAAGGCACAGTGTGCACCATTAAAGAACATCACCATGAAATGGAGAAACATTTCTTCTATTTGTCTAATTTTTGCTTAAAATGCAGTAGCGTTTACTACAAAAGGGGTCGCCAGATGTGATGATGAGTATTGTTAGTCCATTTTCACAGTGGTCATAAGTAATACCATGCACTATGCCTACACTCAAGGATTGCTTTATTTAAGAGATTATCCTGCCACTATTCTGGGGAACTTATGGTCATTGTTGTTTAAATACAGGGGTGCATATCTTAAATGCTGCCCCTGCACGGCAGAGAATTTTCTGTCACTGCTGCTGTCACATGAACATCTGTGACCTCGGGACCTGCTCGGTGCCACTGGTAGAGCAGGCGCTGCAAATCAGGATACCGATGCAGCAGGCCACGGATACATTCTATGCTTTTGGCATGGAGCTTGCGAGAGGGGAATCTGATCAGCATCAGCTTTTATTATTCAATACAAAAAACAAAAACATGGCAGTGCCTCACATGCCCCCTTCATAAAACGTTGAGACTCATCCTTCTAAGAGTCTGGCTCATCCTCCTGGGGAAAGTACTGACAGAGGTCATCTGCATTGGAGTGCTGCAACCCAGGTCAACTTGCACATCATTCAAACTATCGCAGATGGCTCCTCCTTGATGGTTGCCCGGTTGGGCTCTCACTTGGTCAAAAGCACAGTTGTGTTCTACCCCTTCAGAGGTCAGTCGCACTAAGACTGCACCGATGTCATATTCACAAGCCTCTGCCTGGATGATAACCACTTGCCCAAAATCCAGGATATTCAGATCTGGGAACTGCCACAGACCCTCCTTCAAGCTCTGGTAGGATGACTGACAGGCAGGGGTCCAGGTGACCCCCTTCGGCAGTTTCTTTAACGTGATGTCATTTAAAGGAAGGGCAAGGGTCCCATAGCCCTTAATAAAAGGCTGATAATAACCCATAAGGTCTAGGAAGGCCCTCACATTTGTCTGGCTGGTAGGGATGTCCCAGTCATTCACTGCCTGACCTTTGGCCTACAGAGGAGGCTTCTTACCACCACCTACTTGGTGTTCAATTGGGTCACAGTAACCTGCACTGTCTAGCATTTGGATGCCTTGACAGTCAAGCCAGCCTTCCGCATGGTTTGAAGCGCCTGTTCCAGATGGTGTAGATGGTCTTCCCAGGTGCTGAGGAATACAACCACATATTCTAAGTAGGAAACGCTGAAGTCTTCTAGCCTCGTTAGGACCTGGTTCACCATCCTCTGGAAGGTGGCAGGGCATTCTTTGCTCCCCAGGGCATAACTGTAAACTGATAATGCATGTTCGGGGAGGAGAATGCGGACCTCTCCTTAGAGTGATTGGTTAGGCAGACCTGTCAGCACCCTGCCGTGAGTTAAAAGGTACTCATGAACTTGACAATGCCTAACCGGTCAATGACTTAATCTGCCAGAGGGATGGGGTGTATGCCTGTTTTCCTGACAGAGTTGAGACCCCGATAATCCATGCAAAAGCAGACCTGGGTTTTCCTGCTACTGGAATTCCTAGGGACCAGTACCACTGGGCTAGTCCAGGTGCTGAGGGATGGCTCCCAAACCCCCAAAGCCAACATTATGGAGATATCCTCCTTGATGGTATCTTTGACCTTGTCGGACATCCAGTGAATTCTACTTTTCACTGGTTTACTGGCTCCAGTGTGGAAATAATGGACACGCCGATCTTCCCGGGAGTCAGTGAGAACAGTCCTGCGAATTGACACTGGCAGTCCTGCATTTGCTGTTCAGTGAGGTCTGGGGAGATGTGGACTCCCTCAAGAGTGGGCAATGCATGCAACAAGTTGGGGAGGGGGTCAGTCTCTTCCTATGTCTCATCGTCCGTGACCAGAGTCATTACTAATTCCTCCCGGCTGAAATGAAGTTTAAGCTTGTTCACTTGGAAGACCAAATGTGTCTGCCTCAGGATGTTAGTGTCAATAAGGTAGTTAACCTCACTGATCTTTTCCAGCACCACTTAGTGCCCAGTCCACTAGTCGTGCAAGGCACTGGGCTTGATGAGTTCCATGATCCAAACCAGCTTGCCTGGCGTGCTCTCCATAATGGTGGCCTTCTAGTTAAGCCAGTGCTTCATGAGCTCCTGGCTTGCCTTCAGGTTCTGGATGCTCTGTTCACTGTACTTAGCATTCTTGGATTGAAGACCCAGCACATAGTCCACTCTGTCATGGAAAGGAGTTCTGGGATTGCCTTCCCATCCTTCTCGGACCAGATTTAGCAGACGCATAATGTGTTGCCCAGACCGAAGCTCGAAGGGGCTGAACCCAACACCATTCTTGGGCACCTCCCAGTAGGAGAACAGGGGTCATGCCAGAAGAATATCCCACTTTCTCCTGAGGGGCTCTTACAAGCCACCTATCATGCCCTTGAGCATCTTGTTTAACTGTTCAAAAAGCCTGTTGGTTTGTGAGTGAAAGACCATGAAAAACGTGTAGGTTACTTCTCATTCAGCCCACATCACCTTCATATATGCTGATATGAAGTTGGATCCCCTGTCAGAAAAAACTTCTTTAGTGAATACCACATGAGAGAATATTCCAATGCGAGCCTTTGTGACTCCATGGGCTTTGATGTTCCTCAGAGGGACGGACTTAGGGTACCGTGTGGCGTGATCCAGCATGACCAAAATGTACCAGTTTCCTGAGGAGGTTTGGGTATCCAAAGGCCCCACAATGTCCACAGCTATCCTCTTGAAAGGCCTCCTGACCACGGGTAGTGGAATCATTGGTGCCATAGTGGCACGACTCGCCTTGCCGGATGCTTGGAAAGTATGGCAGGTCCGCACAAATTCTTTTATCTTATACATTATCTGGGGCCCATAAAAATGAGCATACAGACTGTTGGTTGTCTTTGTCATTCTGAGATGACCTGCCAAAGGAATGTTGTGAGCCAAGTCCAGAAGGAACCTCCTGTGGCACTGAGGAATCACGGAGCACTGGCTGGCTCCCACCTCAGACTTCTTGGGCTCACTGTACGGGAAAACATTCTCCCACTAAACCCCGAACATCCCCTGGGCTTCCCCCTGTATCTGTTTCTCTTCCTGTTCACGCAGATCTGCCAAAGTTGGAAAGTCGCGCTATGTCCGGCAAAGGTCAGTTTGATTAGGGCCCCCAGCTAAAGACAAATCACTTAGCTCAGGGAGACCCTTGAAGTCTGAAACTACAGTGACCTCCAACTCAGGTTCAGGATTTATGGTTGGAGGCAGCCTTGAGGTCACTGATTGGGTTGCCACTGCAGCAGGCACTTCAGTGGCCACTAGACCCTCTCCGGCAGGAGCAAGTGCCTCTGTGGACTCTGTATTTGAACTTCATTGTACTGGTGGAGCCGGTCTTTTGCCGTCATCAGCCGGAAGAGCCCCAGGACTCATGGCCATCAGAGCTGCTTCCGGAGCTGCTTCCTTTGCCCTAGATCGTGTGACCCTGCCAATGATTTTGGCGTCAGGTTTACAGTTTCCCAGCAGAACGTGAAGCTGAGCCGTTTCTCCCCTCTAACTGCACTCCACGATAGCCAGTGGGCATTGGGTGAAACCATTCAATCCGCTAACTAGCCTGAGAGGACCACGGATGATCTGGTCCTCTCGCACCCACTGCCATCGGACAGTGGTGATACTCGCATCAGTATCACAAAGTGCTTGGTGTCTGCTCCCATTAATAGACATGTGGCCCAAAAACATCTCTGTGTTAGCAGGAACAGGGGTCTCAGTGGGAGACCCAGTACCTTTCCCACTCAGGGATACAAGGGTGCATTTGGCAAACACCAGGCAGAGTGGTAATTCATCATCTAAGATGCCCATGTTGGCTATTTCTTCTTCTTCCTCCTCCTCCATGAATGTAGCGCTAATTATGGCAAGCTTGGGTCTATCCTTGCAGACGGGATCTCCCATCCTTTGTCTGCGATCTCCACAGACAAGGAAACCTTGATGGTCAGTGAATGTGAGTGCACCAGTGCTAGGGGTGCCCCACTTGTTCTTTCCGATGCAGCGAACAATGCAGGTAACTGGGATTTGGCCACTGGTTTTTGGTGCCCTTTCCTAGCAAGAGGGTGCAAGCCTTTGTCCTCACCGTCTTTAGATTTACTTTCCTCAGCCCCTTTGCCATCTGTTTTGGATGCAATGGCACTGCCTTTTTCTGGACGCCAGTAGCCACAAACTGGTCGGCTGCATGGCAAGCTCCTGAGGGACTGTGATACTCTTGTCCAAGATTCTGATGTACCACCACCTCACATTGTTTAAATATGCGCTCACATGTGGTCAGATTAAACATGCCCTCTGTGATGAATTCAACCATCCGTACGGTCGGTGTGCACACGCCTGGGCTTTTTCGAAATTTTAAATGAAAAATGAAATTGAATGATGGTGGATCAACCTCAGGAAAATGTATGGGGTTAATCTTCACACACGTTCTATGCTCACTGCATGACATACACATAGACCTGTGTACGCTGAGTCGACACAGCCTACAGGTGCAGTCCCCCCTGTCATATTTAACCAATGGTCCACGACCTTGCAGAGATAAGCCTGCCATTCCATCCACATTACCAAAATTTGACAAGGAGGTTTATAATTTACCTGTGTTTCCAATCTTTTCGGGACCCTTCTGGTGTACTAGAGGTGTGGGGCTGATTGATGGTTCGGAAACCAATATTCATTCTTGGACCACTGGTGCTCCGGAAATTGATTTGTCACACCCTCAAATCAACTTTATTACCGGTGACCCAACCACTCAGATATTTCAGGGACTGATGCATAAATGCCTCAATGGTTTGACTCCACTTTTTGGTGAGCGCTCTAAAGCTCTTAAGGTTTGTTCTGGGGTTTTGCAGAACTTCCTGATGATGGCGGTCTTCATCTTGGAATAGATAATCTTCTCTTCAGGAGTAACTGAAAAATTACATTAGTTCAAACCTTCAGTAAACTTTTCATAAGGAATGCACACCACAACTCCTCTTGCATCTCCTTGAGGCACAAAGCTAACTCTAGCTTTTGGAACCAGTCAATAATGCCCTCCTCCTCATACAGCTGGACTAAGTCCTTGGGGTGGTGGCACCTAGGCTTTCCTTGGGAGCCACCCCTGGAGACACTTACTTCCAAAGTGAAGGTTTTGGTGGCCTCCTACTGTGCTTCGAGTTCCAACTTGTTCAACATCACATAGCCCCGTTGCTTCTGTTCCTCCAGAGCCATCCTCCTCACCTATAAGAGGTAGAGACCGTCAATGTTGAGTGCTGCAATGGCCGCTCGTGGCCCAGCTGAAGCGCGGGACCTACCTGATGAATGCAATGTTCGAGTGCCTCTCGACCCTTGGGATACAACCGTGCCCGACAGGTGAACCAGTAGTGAACCAAACAACACAATAGCACAGACCAAAATAAAGGGCATGTCTAATCAAGGTTCTATGAAAATATATATACTTTAATCAAACACACCATCTGCACTACGAATGAATAGGAAAATACAGTATAAAAACCAATCGCAAAGGAAGAACAGAGAAGATGTAACAGACTGAAAAAGTTGCACTCTGAGCATAGTTCCAGAAAACAGGAGCAATCATGACCCAACCAGTCTCTAGGGTCCAAGTGGTTCAAAGTCCACTATACTTGGATACAGTTCTTGGTGGGCTGACGCAGTCAAATCCGGTGTCGAACGTAGATAGGAATGAGCCCCAAACTGATATTAAGACTGATATTACTATTGATGGTGGTGAATCTGCTTAACAAGCGGATCATTTAAAAAACTCTGGCAACTTGTTCATGTTTGTGTTAGTGTAGATTTTATACTTTGTTTAGAAATGTTACCAATATATACACATTTTCTTTTTACAGGTACCTGAATTTGAGACCTATTTTTTCGTTGAACTTTATGAAGTGGGTGCTGGCGCGGCACTGAACAGTAGCAATGCATTTGCTTATATCACAGTCCTAGAGAGTGATGCCCCTCGAGGTCTGATATATTTTGCTTCAGGCTCCAGAGCTGCTGTGGCTAATAAGAAGACCTCCTTAATCACTCTACAGGTGTCCCGGGAGCCCAGTGTAGGAGTGGCCACATCTGTTAGCTACAGTTTGGAGGTAAGTGGACATTTTGAATTCCAGTATGTTCCAGCAGTAGCAATATATTGATTTCACCTCTGATATAAGAAACGTTGCATCTAACATGTTACATACCATCATTCATTGCAATGTTACACTAGAAGGTTACATGCCCTGCCCTTAGACCTGCCCACGCCCTGTGAGATATTCCTTCCTTAGAGATATTACATGGTATTTCCGCTTTATTTCTACCATGCTCCAAATATTCCACAACATTATTTCTCATGTGATCTATTGATTATGGATACCCTTGAGGGTGTGAATTTTAAAAATGTGATTTGAGGACATTCCTTCAAGTAATGATTATACCATTCCAGCATGTGACATTTTTGTATGTTGGCCTCTCAGACTACTGCATACATAGAAACATAGAACATCTGGTCTCATAAGGGCCACCAATCCCCATTCAGTCTACAAATCACGGGCCTACCCTTGATGGGCACACCCTACATGGCCTGGATTGTTGGTCTTGTTTTCGCTGTGCTATTGCTTCCTGATACAATAATTACACTCACTCACCTCTCTCTAACACAATGTCATCGAGACCATTTAGCCACAACTCCACACTGAGCCTTTAGCCGCCCTCTAAAAGTCTCATGCGGTGGTCTGTCTTTCCAGAAGTTCTCATTTAATGCAAAACATAATTGTCTAGTGTATGGTGTTTACCCGCTGCATTAATTTAGATGTCTCTAGCATAATCTATCATTGACTGTACACTTATTTGAATTCCTGAGCCTCCCTGCATTAAACTTGCAGTATAAGCTACACCCTGTTTTGTTATTTGATCACCTACAATGGGGATGATTTTCCCCAAATTGTATATGCCACAGAGAGGACCAGTTCTGTTTGCACTTTCATGCTAAATGGTCTCCTCGTAAAACTGTAATCCTTTCCACCACAAAGTGGAACATTAAAGAATCAAACACAGGTGAAATTGCCTTAATACTTTACGTATGCACTCCATATGGGGAAAACTGTACATGCCTCCCACAATCAACGATTGCAGGCAGCATTTACAATGGACTCACATGGATTCTACCTGCTTTTAGCAGATGTACATGTCAGGCAGATTCCATAGGAATATATTAATTAACCATATTAACCGTGGCAAGGACTTAAGTATACATTTTAAGGAATGTTATTCATTATTTTCAAATCCAGATTTGGGAAAAACACCTAGTGAGAAGGAAAAGCAAAATACAATATTAAAATATCTTCAGTTTCAAGCTCCTCTTATGGGTTATATATTGAATAGGTAATTTACCTTTGTGTTATGGCTCTATGGCAACACAAACAAAATCAAGATTGTAGTGCTAAATTGCATTCCTGTGGTATTTTACTCAAGTGATGGTAAATTGCACATGACGGTGGTCAGTTACACGAGTTGGCATGTTCAACCATGTGTGTTTCTGTTTTGTTTTATGTGTAACCAATATGTTCTAACATTCACAAGACATTTGAAAAATATAGTGGGTGGAAAAATGCCAACTGGTGCAAATCATAACCGCCATATTTAATATTGCCCTCTGCAACTGTGGAACACAGGATCAAATTGACCCAAAAATGCAATTGAACACAATAGGCCTCTTTATAAATTGGCCAGTGTGGAATTAACGTGCCAGTATTAATGTTTACCGCATGTCAAACAATCGCCGGTAGTATCGGAACTGTTGTTACTGGTGCCGGTCTTACCGGCAAATTCCTCCATGGAGTCCAACAACCGACACCAGCACTCGTAATCCGGCAGTAATACCGCCGACCGAGTCCCGGTATCAGTATTTCAGTTTGTCGGTATCGTGGCAGATTTACCACCACGATACCGGCCAATTTATAATGGGCCCCAATGTTCTTAATTCCCAAAACATAGTGCAGTTAATTGAAACCACCCCAGGACTGCTAACTTGTATTCACCACTGAGAGATAAAAAAAGGTGTAGGCTCTCTTTATTGGATACTGTGACTGACATTTTTAGAATGATACTGGTGATTGCAAAAAAGTATTAGAAGGGCTCATGTGTCTTTCCACAGCCTAGAATACAATTCTCTTCCTGTTATCTTATGTTACTATTCTTTGCGTAGCGTAAATGTTCACCATCAGGTGGTATCTTGGCGCTTACCAAATCCATGACCCAATAAAAGATTATTTAACTAGAAGAGGGCTGTAAGATGTTTGCAGTGAGTTGCAGATGAATATATGTATCCCTTAACACTGCTAATATTATTCTTTTTAGGAGTTGAAAAAAGCAGAGAGTATCGGGAACACTGTAATATCACCGGCTATTGCAGGCAAAGACTTTGTAAAATCAGAGGGGACCTTGACCTTTGAGGCTGGGCAGAGGAATGCCGCTCTGGATGTCACACTCACCCCGGACACTGCGTCTCTGAATCCATTCCCCAAACGCCTTCGTGTCGTGCTTGCTGATCCTACCGGTGGTGCCAAAATTGATGAGCTATACAGGATTGCCAACGTCACCATCGTCTCGGACGCTGTATCCCAGTCGGTCTGGGGCCTCATTGACCAGCTGTACCAGCCCCTTGACAATGACATTTTGAACGGGGTTCTGGAAAATGTGGTGACGAAAGTGGCCACTGAGAAAACGGACGAACAGCTCAGCGCTGTGGTCGATATCATGGATAAGGTGCGTACATAAAGCAACATTGCCGCTGTCTGATAAGTAAGTAGAGTGCCAGGCTCCATGTGCAGCTCATGTTTGATACCCATTCATGTACATGCATTTAGTTAAGATAGAGTTAAGCTGAAACAGTTCAGTGCAACAAATCCCTTTACATTCAGTGACAAATCTTTAGTTGAATTGGCATGAAGGTGATGATTTAATTCAGCAAAACCCTTGGAATTTGGCAACTGCTCCAAGCTATGACACTCTGAGCCCCCCCACATAAAGCAGTGTCCTCCTGCCTTCTCCCAACCTTCCCCACCGGCAACCTGAAGTGTCACAGACCCATAATGAGTTACCAGTGTCTCCTCTGCATTTGATAAGAGACACCTGTGCCTAGCCTCTTCTTCCTCCTGATACATCTGCTGTGAGACCGCCTCTGTCTCTTCCAGTTCTTGCTATTTATATCTCCCTGTATCAACACCAGCACCCTCTCACTGTCTGGTCTTGGACAGCCAGACCTGTGTGCTGTACCCACCATCGCATGTTCAACTGAAAGGCTTGTTTCGGCCATTGTCCAGGAGCACCTCCTGTTTGATGTGATATGATATGGCATCTATAACGCGCCTATACACAAGTGTTTCAATTACAAGGCCTGTCTCCTTCATTTTCTCCTGCATTAAGTCAGGTATCACCTGCCATATCCTCCCAGCCATTTCCAACACCTCTGACAGAAGGACTCCATGCATCTGTCTTGCCTCCTTCACCTCTGCCACCACTGTCTATTTCTGAAGCAGTATTAAATGTCTGTTGTTGTCGGCGCTGCCTCATCATTTTCCATCTCTAGCCTCTGTTGCAATTGCAAACCCTCTTAAAGCCCTGACTCTTCATTGTTTTTCTTGCTGAACCATCCTCAAATGAGTTCTCCACCTCAGGAAACAACTGCTCTGGTTTGGGTATCTGGCACCTACAGGGCTGACAGCCTCAAGAGACACATCTTTCTCCTCCAAATGATTCTCCTGGAAACCAAGATCCTCCTCCCAGAAGACATCAGCCTCCTGCTGTCCTCGTAATCCCTGCCCCACTTCATCATTTCAATCCCCTAAATCATGACAGAGTCTCAGGTTCACACACAAACGGGAAGGATTTGTAGGTTTCCCCACCAAGCACGAATACAAAAGACGACATTTTGTGTTAAAGGCTAGATATGACAGATGGAAGAAGTCAAAAACGATCTACTACGACAAAGACACAGCCAATTGGGATTTGGGATAAAATAAAGAAAGGGGCTTTGTTTTTGTCTTTTTAAACTTTTTGGGGTGACACAAAGGTGAAAGCTAACAGGGGAAACATCAGGTTAAAAGAAATTGAATCATGGAAACGTATAGTGATGACACATGGGACCTAATATACACACAAATGAGACAAATAGAGAGGTACAAGCACTCAGATATAATGCGCTGTCAAGATCGACCATCAAGCGCCTCCAAAACCCACCAGACCTTCTCTAGAAAAAATATGTTGGGCTTGACTAGCAGACTCTCCTGGTCTATTAGCCGAATGAAAAACAATACGAGAACTTGAAATTGACTTGGCCCTTTTATAGGACTGTAAATATGTGTGCATACAGCTTAGACCAGCGCAAGCTGGTTAATCAAATTAATACATATGACTCTGCTCTTGTTGATTAAAGTTATTTTTGGGGGTCAAAATACAGCAGTCCAAGGAAATATCTACAGTCAAAATTTACACAGTTCTGCTTCTTAACTGAATTAGAGACCTGACACTCCTGATGAACCAATTATGGTGTTTCTAACAATTTTTGTGTTCAAGTGAAGCAATTCAAACCATTTATTGTAATTTCAGTTTCTATAATCATTATCTCAGCCATCCATCCTTTGGACCGATTTGTAACCCCTCGATATTTGTCTCTATTTTAAAATACATTTTTCTCACATTACCACATGAAAATGATCTCTCAATATATTGCTAGAGTCTTTTTGAGCATTAAGAAACAAGGCCATTTTACCAAATAAAACAGCTAATTGTTTCATGAATGTCAAACCTGGCATTCCTTTCTTAAACTCTATATATTTCAGGCTGCTAAGCCTAGGCAAATTATCTGCTTGAAATCCCAAATCACACACATTTTACCGTATTTGTGATCGGCCGATTCGGGTAAATGAGTTCCGGCCGGCAGACCCACTTGATTTTATATATAGGGAAGCTTCTGGAGCTCTTCAGTGGGAGTAGGGTGGTGTCGACTGGTGTTTGTTGCTGTTTGAGAGCTGGGGCATTTAACTTTCCTTCATGGGAGGGCTTTTAGGGCTTTTGCATTTAATATATTAACTGGCAAGACAGGATTGAATGAACATTTAAAAGGAAATTAAGATTTAGGTATCTATTGCTGTTTGAGAGCTAGAGCATTTACTTTCACTTTTAGGTAGGGCTTTTTGTACTTTCAAACAAAACATCACTCCATGTTGTGCATTTAACAATATATGAGAGAACTTGTGTAGGGTGACTTTAGGCAGTGCACAACAGAAAATAGTTGTATTTTTTTATTTTTGCAAGCACGACTTAAAAGCAATCCACAATTGACAGAAAGACAACAAAGTCTTTGTTTTTTTGTAGAGATTTCACATTCTCTGGCAGGCAACTCAACAATTTAATTTGCAAGTGTGCCCTGGGGCTGGTTGATTCAGCACAAGCTCTAACACAAGCATTTGCCACAACTTTGAGGGGAACAAAAAAAAAGTTATGGGGTGCTGTAAAAATGGTTGAACGTGGTGATCACAGGTGGTGGGCATTTGTAGCAGATTGACTGGCTGTGTTTTTTTTTTCCCCAGAGATTTCACATTCCTTGACAGGCACCTTAACAATTTGCTTTGCATATATGCACTGAGGTTGCTTGATTGAACACACACTCACACAGAAGCAAATTAATTGAATTAATTTGCCATAACTTTGGGGGAACAGAAAAAACAATTGGGGGTTCTGTAAACATTGTTCACGCTGATGATCAGGGGAGAAGGGCAATTAGTGGCTGGTTGATTAACTGTGTGATGCAATGCACTACCTGCCTGAGCACACTGGCCAGTACGCCGCAGGAGGAATTTGAGCAGGGCCAGTTTCTTTGAACAGACACACGCACACACGCACAAGAAAAGCAATTGAATTGAATTGATTTGGGCGGGAAAACACATGTTGGGGTGCACACACACATACACACACACACACTCTCTCTCTCTCTCTCTCTCTCTTGAAGGATGTGGCAGAGGAGGGGCGGCAAGTAGTGGTAGGCTGATTGGCTGTGTGACACAACACAACACCTGCTTTACCACATGAGTAATAGGCCAGGGGAGAAATGTGCACTGGTCCTTTCTTTTTTAACGTGCACACTCACACACAGAACAAGCTGTTGATTTGTTTAGGGGGACAAGGACCTTTTAAGGAGTGCCAGAAAATTGCTAGGGACTGTGAATAATTAGTGGCAGGTATATAAGCTGTTTGGAGCACCACACCATCAGCTGGGGCACGCTAGGAGGAATGTGCACTGGGCCAGCTTGTTTGAATGGAGGCACTTACAGACAAGCAATTGAACTGTTTTGGGGGAGATACCATTTGTGGGGTGCGGGAAAATTATTTGGAGGCGGTGGGCAATTAGAGGCAGGTTAATTGGATGTGTGACACAATACGCTACCTGCTTGAGCACACTCAGCGGTAGGCCGTAGGAGGACTTTCCGCTGGGCCCAGCTTGTTTGAACAGGTGTATTCACACACAAAAAAATTGAATTGTTTTGGGGGAAGCGAACCATTTGGGGTTCCAGGAAAAACTGTTGGCGGTAGTGGGCATTTACTGGCAGGTTGATTGTATATGTGACAAACACACTAACTCCTTGAGCACACTGAACAGTAGAACAAAGGAGGAATTTGTGCTGAAAGGGCACACTCACACACAAAACAGACCGTAACATTGATGTGTGGGAACGTGGATATTTTGGGGCTACTGTACAAATGTATGGCTGTGACAGGCAATTAGTGGCAGGATGATTGGACGTGTGACTCAACACACCACATGCTTGAGCACACTGAGCTTTTTTGAACGGGCGCATTCAGATGCAAAAGAAAAAGTTGATTTGTTTTGGGGGAATATAACATTTTGGGGGTGCCTGAAAACACTAAGATAGGTTTTTTATGGCTACAAGCAGGATAATGAGTCTAACCACAGCAGTTACCCAGAGAGATGGTTGGAGGAACAAACATAGCCCGTAAGTGCACCTACTACCACCACAACCCCCACATGGGCTGAGAGTGTAGAAATACCATGACAAAGTACTCATCCTGTTTACACTCTCTTTGCATCACTCGAGTGATCCAGAGGTGGGAGTAGTGTGCGTCTGTCAAGGACGGCACCTACCAGACCATCACAGCAACCAGTACCAAATCTTCCAACTGTAACCCTTGTGGAGAACCATGTTCCTTCTTCTTTTGCTTCTGCTCAACCACCAATGACACCTACTGTGAGGCTACAGTGCATAAAGAAGCTGTGGAATGTTTTTGCACACGGTTAAGAGCCACATCTAGCCACCTAAAGAAAGGTTGTTTACCATGGGAAGGCAGGTACCATTCTAGGCACAACATCATTGCTGAGGCGTATGTTGCGACATGTCCACAACAGTGGGAAAACATATTACACTGCACATTGCCAAAGGGCATAGGAAAATTATACAGCATGCTGGAACCCCCCATATGGTGAACCCAGAAATGGGAGGTGCATCAGTTCTGCAGCAAAGAAATGTGTTTGCCAGTGCCATTAGCACCAACCAAATAGAAATTAGTGGTAGGGGACCAATGGATTTGAACCAGCCCAGGCTCATTGAGCAATTTTATCGCAGTTAGAAATGTAATCCTAACCACCAACTAGTGTCATGCTCCACATGTTTCTCAATGGTAAATTGCTGATAATGCTGGCAGTAGACTTCCTGCCATACACCTTTGTTGAATACAACATTTCCATAAAGCTGATGGCAAGAGCTGATGCCCGCTGGAAAATTCTCAATCAAACTTACTTTTCATACAAGGCTTTACCTGCATTGTATGATGCACTAGTTCTTTGGGCTGAGAAAGTCTGCTTCACTATGGATATGTGGACACGCGGGAAAAGCATTGATTACATGTCTGCAACAGCATATTGGGTCACCATCCCCTCTACTAGTGAGCAAAGAAAGCCATCTGAGCATATGTATACTGCCGCCAACAAGCCACTTTGTTTATTCAAGGTTTTGATGGAAGGAGCCACACGAGAGAAGTGTTTGATAGAAAATGGACAAGTGGTGACAGAGAAGCTAACTCCCTGGTAAATAGCGTTGAGCTTTGTGTCAGCAGACGTGGGAGTAAGAGTGGGCAACACACTGTATGTACAGTGCCTTGTACGGGTTCTCCACCTTGTGGTGACACGTTTTGTCACTGATTGCACCCTTATCCATAATAAACTTGCTTTGGCCCCCCACATCAGCTGTAATTTTCGCCAGTGGTACAGAGCCCAAAGTGCTTTCAGTGTGTTGCATGTACATTACAAACACACACACAACCTGCTAAAAATGTCTGTTTCTGCCTGCTTTAATTCAACATTCCATATACCTGACAGGCTGTGTGAGCAAATACATGCTAGACACATAAGTGGCAATGTTCAGACCATTCCCCAGCACAGGGAATCCCTCAGCCTTTCTGAATACATTTAACCAATTCGCCAAAGCACTCGTGTACACCCACATGCCTCTAAACTCTAGTTGCACCAAAGCTAAATTGTTCGCACCCTGGTGCACAGCCGAGCTTTCCATCAACACACACTCAATCAGATCCCTTGAAAAGCAATGGCACAAGGACTGCCGCCCAGAGGATCTCTCATCCCTTATAGCCTTGTGCTTCAAATGCATACACAGGATCTCCAAGGTTAAATTGACTCACTGCATCTACGTTGAGGCAGCCTCTAACAGAAGAAAATCCTTATTCAAATTTGCCAGGCACTGCCCCAAGCCCACACCTGTCCCCAAGGTGCCTGCGTCACAAGAGAAATGTGTTGGAAACAATATCTTTCATCATCAACAAAATTTAAAAGATCAGATGTCTCAAAATCAGACAGAACATTGTTTTCCATCCCATTCATGGGCATTGTCCTTATGGACAGACATCACTCTTCTCTCTCCTCTCTCCTAATGATATCTTAGACACGCTCGCCTCTCCTAAACATACCACTTAATGGACGACCTCCTTCCGTCATCCCTCATTAAATATTTCACTGGCCCTCCGTTCAACAGCATTGTGAACACCTCCCTAATCGAAGGTGCATTCCCAGACATGCTGAAGACATGTTTCACACAACCCCTTCTCAAAAAGCTATTGCTTGACCCAGAGGACCAAGCCAGCTATTGACCTATCATGTGCCTCCCATTCATAGGGAAGCTTGCTTGCAACCGCTCTACTTCCCAAAATGGACTGGCTTAGCCTCCTCCGTGATTACCCATCTGACTTCTGCCCCAAATGCAGCACTGAGACTGAAACAGCCTGAGTGGTGGACGATGCGCTGCAAATCACTGAGCCAGGACCTTTGCCTCCTAGTGCTTTTAGACTTCTCAACTGCCTTCAACACAGTTGACCATCCGACACCCCTCGTCTTTCTCGCCAATCGGATGGGATTCTTTAGAAGCATTCAAAAATGCTTTGCTTTCTACCTATCTGTCAGACGCCAGGCCATACAGATGGGCTCTTTCAGATCTAACTGACTCCCAGTCATGTGTAGGGTTGCCTGAGGGTCTATTCTCTCTCATATCATATTGAATCTATACATGGAATCCTTGAGAGCACTCCTAAGTGACCCCAACATAGCCATCCATCAGTACGCTGATGACACTTAGCTGTACATTCAGTGGCCACCAAGGCATTACTTGCCTCTGAGAATGCATGGCTACCATCCAAACATAGATGTCAAATGCCTACGTCAAACTGAACCCCTTCAAGATCAAATTCATCCTCATTGGTGCCCTCATGAAACAACAGCTTGTGCAACAATGTCTGGATGACATGTGGCTGGAAGTTTTCACTGCCAAACACAGCCAAATCCCTGGGCTTCATTGTTGAAAGCCTTTCCTTTTAAAAGCAGATAGCCATAAAGGCAATGTAGCTGCAGATCTCCGCGCTCCTCAAAATCAAACCCTTAATTCCTAGCTGTTGCGATTTTACCCATCGATGGGGTGGGGGTATCCAGCCTCCCTCAAGACAACCCATGACACCTCAACCAGCCTCATTATAGGTACCCACAAATTTGACTCTATCGTTCTAACACTGCGTGAGCTTCACTGGCTCCCACTCCCCATCAAAAATGCATGTATCACCTACAAAGCAGTCTTGAAGAGAACACCAACACACTTGGTGGCTAAAATCCCCATCTCTAGTGTCTCGGATAGACTGTAAAGAGAAGACTCACAAGCAATCCGTCTACTGCCACGACCCCAACTATCTGGGGTAATTCCAGGCAGAGGCTAGAACTGCCCACATCATCCTCCACACTAAAAATGTGGCTCTTTCAACAATACCTGCTGGAGAAATAAATGTTCCTCTCTCCTTTCACCCTGAGTATTACGCACTGTGTAAAATGTCCACCCTAATGCTGGCCCACTCGCGTTCTAAAGCGCTCTGCTGATCTTGAGATAGGTTTTGTGCTTAAAACAATAAAATAATGCGGTGAGTGACTACAGCCACAGGCACAGTCAGGAATTGGATGGCACCTTCTTCAATCCTGTCTCAGTGGCAGCACGTATGCAATGTCTGATGTTTGCTGCTGCCCTTTTACTATGTTACTCAGCGTATGAGCCAACGCTCTGTCACTGCGTGAGGCGCATTTTAGGAACATGTCCAGAAGAGCAATGGAACATGGTAACATGGGCATGTCAGACATTGCACATGTGGTGGGAGAGCTGCTGGCATTCTTTCAGAATGACCCAGGTATTAAATGCATGAAAGACAATATGGAGCCTCTTTGGCATCATTCATTGATTGCAGTTTTCAGGCTGTTTTCCAGAGTGTGAGCAGTAGGATGTTTGTTGGTGCAGAAGTACGAGACTGGCAAACAGCTGCATTCTTTTGGGCAAAATACTTTTATTTAAATGAAAAAGAAATAACTACAAGCCTATCTTTCCCTAACTCTCAGGAGGTCCACAAATCACAGTCCACTGTCCTGTGTCAAAACCCTATTTCCGTCCCTTAAACTGTTAATTAAAGTAAGGATAAAATGGAATCTCTTGGTCTAGAAGACTGACTCACTTCTTCTGGACTGAGGGTCCATAAACTGGCACCAAAAGAAAGAATAAAAGAATGGGTTCCCTAACTTTAGTAACAAAGTTTTCAAATTCAAATCCTAACACAAAAGAAAATAATTCACCTAACCAGATAAATTGCATGAGTGCATGGCACACACAGTAAGAAAACAAAAAAAACCTTCCCAGCTGAAACCAAAAAGTTTTAAAATCACAAATAACACACACTGGGCCTCATTACAAGTATGGAGGTAGCATGGCTGCCTCCATACCGGGTTCCATAACCGGGTTCCTTCAATGAGGAATTACCGGGTCATTCCAACCTTGGAGGACCCGCTAATTCCTCATTGAAAAAACCCATTCCCATAGGGCTCAATGGGAATGGGGAGGGAGCTAGTAACGGGCCTGTTAATAATGGGTACGTTATTAGCTCCCTGGTCCCCTTGCGGGACCCGCTAAGGACGTCTGTCGTAATAGGGCGTCCCGCAATGAACGGTGCCGGTCCCGTACCGGCACCCTTCATTACGGGAGCAGCAGGGTCAGAATGAGGCCCACTGTCCCCAAAGAAAAAAGAAATCCTGTCTAACCCCTCAAATTCTCTCTCCTGCTCCTGCTGTGAATCTGCCCTGCCTCACCTTCCTGCAGCCAGAAAAACCCACAAAGGAAACAGGAAGTTGATGGTTCTTTATACAGGCTCCCTAACTAGTTTTCTGCCAAAGAACTAACCAGAATCCACTCAAGAATACCCACATCTTATGTCACTAATACAGTGTGGACCAAAACCTTGCACAAGGCCAGAATCCGTGCACCGGTTTCCTCGTTCAAACTCACAACGGAAATTAAGACATTGCAATTCTTCATCGGGCTCCCACGTACTCAACTATATCTGGCAATTGAGCCTTTTGGGAGTCAAGGGAGAGGAGGATTTGGGGGAGATTTGCATAGGAGTATTACCCATTGTCTTCAGGAGCTCAGGTCTTTGGAAACTTCAGTTTGTCACCAATATATTTGTCTAGTAAAAGAGCGTTCTCTCCTTCTGGTCATGAATCAATCCTCATGGTTGGTACTCTTTTGCTCCCCTATTGGAAGGCAAATATAGGGCTGCACACTCAGTCACGCAGGGTGATTCAGTGACCCATACCCACCAAACAGAAACCCATCTGCTCAAACCCACGGGATAGGTCCAGGCCTTATTATTGGCTTACGACTAGTGCCACAGGATCTCACAGGGCCTCTGAATGTTCGGTTTGTGGTTCAAGAAACGTTTCTCGCTATGATCAAGAAACCTCTCAGGTGATGTGTCCAAAGGACAACGTTTGTACTTTAGAAATGCACGAAGCTTGTGGGGCTTCCATCAGTTTGCGCTACACCATTTAGAAGCAGATGACTTCCTTCAGGTAACTATGTTTTCCCCGCAGGGACATCCAGTTACTGAGTAGCATTGTGCACATACAAGCCTCATGAGGGCTAACAAAATACTCTTTCATGTACAACACTGAAGATGCACCTCAAATGAGTTCGAGCAATCGCTGTGTGTAACAAAAGGATACAGTAGACATGGACATAACCAGGCCAGTGCCCAGCTTGCACAATCCCCTGAAGACGCCACTGTGCAGCATGTGCTTAAGAAATGCACAAAGTTCACCTTTTGCAAATAGAGGCTTTTGCTTCCCTACCCATGGCATAACTCAGCCATGCACCTTGTGCTCTGCTGACAGTTCCTTCATGGGAGTCTCGGGAGGATAGCTCAGGGGCAACATGCTAGCCTTGGGAGCAAGACGACTGTTGGGGCTCTGGATATAAAGCACGTTATAAATAACCAATTACAATTACAATGGGCTGCAGCTGAAACCTCAGAACCATCAGTGAGCCCACCTCAATAGTAGCCTTTCATGAGGTTAAAGAATCAGACCGCCTAGCATTGTGCATGGAGCAGTCAAATTCTGCTTTCCGCGCAGCCCTTAGTGCAGGGGTAATGTTTAATGTTTGTTTAATGTTTAATGAATTTATATTGCGCACCTACGGACCCAAGGGCTTGAGGGCGCAGACATAACAAAGGACAGGAGAATATAACATATACAAAGATAACAAAAGAGCAAAACATAGGAATGATAAACCATATGATCATACAGATGACTGACTTTGCAGACAAAAATTAAAGAATTAGATTACAGTTCGAAGGCCCTTTGGGCAGGTATTTGCAGCGTCTGAGATACACGGGTAAGGAGCACTTCCCACAGCCAACTAAAATACAGTCACTGTTGGGGGAGGAGCACCAGTCACTCAGGTCCAGCTTTTTAATAATCCGTAAATCGTCCAGTCTAACTGCACCCGGACCTGTTCTCTGGCGCAGCCATGCAAGAGTCTTATGTCGCAGTGCTTCTTTGGACTTGATTCCAGTTGATTTCTGAACATTAGTAATAATAAAATTTCTCTCATCCATTATAAAGTCGGAAGAGTTTGAATGTTTTAGCCGTGGCATTGGTGCTTTTTTTATTTGAAGATTGCGTGATAATATCCTTTTCCATTTGGAGTTCATGGCTAAG
Source organism: Ambystoma mexicanum (assembly GCF_040938575.1). Taxonomy (NCBI): domain Eukaryota; kingdom Metazoa; phylum Chordata; class Amphibia; order Caudata; family Ambystomatidae; genus Ambystoma; species Ambystoma mexicanum. The sequence continues at coordinate 742,352,411 of NC_090935.1, forward strand.
GGCTGATTAGCTGCTTTAAGGTCATCACTTGACTTTTGTGAAGGTAGCGATGGATCAGTTTCCTGAATAGGGTCTATGTTAGAGGCTTTTACTCTTTCCTTTTCTGGTAGAGGTGGCTCAGAGTATCGACGTCAGCCATTTGCGTAGCTTGATCAATCATTTTCTTTAATATGGGAGTTTGACAGGAGATGTTGATCCTCAACACCGGATCAAAAGAGTGCACCCTGCAGCTCTCTAGAGGCTTTGGACTGCAACTCCCATGATCCCTCACCATTGTCTATCCCGGCTAGAGCTGAACGGAATTGTATTTCAAAACATCTGGAGAGACAAAGATTGCAGACACCTGCCTTAGTGGTTGGTCCTTTTAGGTCCTTGTTGGAAAGCAAACTCTGGTTTCTGCTGGAAACAGGTGCCAAACCTTCTGTGAAAAGAAGTCCAATTGTAATCCCTGACATAACTAGCAATGGGTATAGCCTAAATAATAAAACAATCTCAAATGCTTCTGAATTGAATGCTTATAAACACACGTGTGTGCATGTGCACTGTTTTGCCAGTGGTTTCAGTATGTAAATGCTGACGTCCCCCACCCCCTTAAAGCTAGGTAAGGCGCACAGCATCCCCATGCCAAACCGTTTCTCCAGTCCTGCTGTCAGAGACAGCAAGGCTGGGGGGAAATGGGTGGGTGAGCAGAACACAGTCCCGGGAGGATAGCTCAGCGGCAGCGTGCGCGTCTTGGAAGCAAGACGACACGAAGCAACAACGGGTTCGATCCCCGGGTCCGCGCTTAGAAACCCCTGGGAGTTTAAGCGCGTTATAAATACGTAACTAAGACAAAAAAAACAACACAATTACACAACTAAGAAAAACAAACAATTCCTGTAACAGCGCCTCGATGCCTGTGGGCTGTGTGAGCGCTTTATAAATGTTAAATAAATTAAATTAAAAACAGTGACACTGCACTCCTGCCCTAGGACCATGTCACTGGTGTGAATAACTGAGCACTTGGTGGCCATGGCAATGCATGTTGGACTACCTGGGCTTTTGATGATAATTCCAAGTTAAAGTGTGAGTACATAGGCATTGGATGTCGATACCTGCCTAAAATGTATGTATCTCCATATTTGAGGTCAATGCCTGGCAATTGTCTGGGTACCCCGGAATTGAATGCAGTGCCTGCCAAGTAAGTGAGAACTCAGGTATTTTTTAATCACAGTGCTGGACAAATGTGTATTTGGATTTGTGAAGACAAAGCCTGGCAAATGTGTCTGTTTCGTTACGTTTGATGACAATCCCTGGTAATGGTGTGAGCTGGAAGTTATGTTAGTAACTGGCCATGTAATGGCAATACCTAGCAATGGCGTGAGCAGTTGCTCTGGGACATGTTCCACCCGTCCGACGACAAACCCCCATGAATGCACCAACCAAAACAGGAATCACCCGAGATGTGCCCAACTAATCACCCCATGACACCAAAGTGACATTGACCAACTAGAGATATGAGATGCGAAAAAGCTCCAGCCCCAGACATTGAAGCGCTTGCCCCAACTGAGGTTATAAGTAACACAAAGCACGTGTAGGAAGTTGTTTGTTAATGATTGTTTGTTGTTGTTAACCTAAACATAGGCATGCAATATGAAAACTGAAATATATGACTGTAACTTTACAAATGCCAATAAAAACATGTAAACATCAAACTAGCAATGGCGTGAGCGCTTGTGCATTTGATGGCAATCCCTGGTAATTGTGAGAGTACTTGGGCGTTTTGTAGCAATATCTGGCCATGTGAATACACAGAATTGAATGGCAATCAAAGTCAATGGTGTGTGTACTTGGGCATTAGAGCCGTAAAGGTGGAGGTAAAAATAACCAGCCCAGCTTGTAATGTGGTTGTGATTAGTTCCTACTGACATTGGTAATTGCACATTGCTAACTGAATATTGTTGGCTAGTGGCTCTGCTAACTTTACTTTGGTTGTTTGTGATCTTGTTAACTATATCTTATTTGCTAGTGACCAGAAAACTGCATTTTTTTCACTAGTGACCCTGCTAAATATTTGTTGATCCTGAGGCACTCCACACCTACTGGCCCTGTAACACCACCTCTCTGTGCATGTATGGTCACACTCTCTCACCTCGCTTCCTTTTCTACCTATCTACCATGCTTCTAAATGTTTTCCTCATGACTGCCTCTTTACTGCCTTTCTCCTGGAGCCTATACCAGCACCCATAACCCCATGCACCACTTATCCTCTCGTCCTCTCTCATCCTCCGTACTCATCTCAAACGACACTCTGGTTGTCATCCCACTGACAATCTACCCATGAAAACCTCATGAATCCCACATGCTCTCCTACTGAACTCACCATGGGTCTCTGGAGTGCCCATTCTCTCTGCAAAACGGATTCTTTTCCAACTGACCGACTTCAATTCCCACCACACCAGGCTCCATGTGGAGGCTTCAAAAGGTGGATTCCCCAGCCACTGCCACACACTGACTCTGCATCCCTCTACCATTCCCTGTGCTAGCCATGCATGGCATGCGTGTTTGAATTATGATTTCCAAGGTTACATTCAAAAATAGCCCCCTCTTCCCCATCTGACTATACTCTTTCTTCTCTTGAAAACATCCTGACAGAATTTGTCACTCCTTACTCTATCTTCATTTCCTATTCATCTACCACCAACCTGGCAAGCTAAATCTCTTCTTCTCTGACCTTGAATCTCTCTTGGCTGATGTGCCTGCTATCCTCATGGGTGAGCTTGATGTCACTTATATGACCAAAACCACTGATGACAGCTAGATTCCACTCTTTCAGAACAGTCTTTAGTCAATCTTCACAACCTTACTACTCACATCCACCCCAATAGTCCGGATCTCATCTTCCTATCCTCCTCACTTCACTCCTCTGCACTGTCTGGTCACCCTACGAAAACGGAAAGATTGTCCCACCAGGAATAAATTAAATGTAGAAACAAATTCCTTAACACACATATTTCATAGTGCTGGACAGAAACAGTCAATTTAACCTTTCGTTTCAACCAAAAAAGGAGAAAAGCAATTTTGTTTGTTATTCATATGAAAATGCAGACACATATGATATGATATGATATGGCATTTATAACGTGCCTATACACAAGTGTTTCAAGGCGTGATCAGGCAAGGGAGGGGAAACAGAGGGAAGACAGAGACAGCGATCCTACTAGGCCAGGTGACATTGAGATCGCGCAAGTGCAGTGGAGGGGGGAAGGGGAAAAGTGCAAGGGGACCCATTCGTGTCTGTAACAATTCAAGTATTTTATTTTTTGAAAGAGAAATTCATGATATGATATGATATATGATATGGCATTTGTAACGCGCCTGTACACAAGTGTTTCAAGGCGCGGCGAGGCAGGGAGGGGGGAACAAGGGGAAGACAGACAACGATCCTACTAGGCCAGGTGTCATTCAGACCGCGCAAGTGCAGGGGAAGGGGGAAGGGAAAAGTGCAAGGGGAAGGGGAGGGGGGAAGTGCAGTACAAGTAAGTAGAACAAGTAAATAAATAGGGCCAGCTGGTGGCAAGTGCAAGGTAAGTGCAGACAAGTGCTGGGAAAGGGGGGGCTGTAGGGATACAGAGACAGTCCCTCAGTGCAGGGGTTGCCAGGGAGGCAGTGCAAGAGGAGAGTGGCTGGGACCAGGACCGAGGTCGGTGAGAGTGGCCCAGTTGCAGATTCGGTGCAGATTCAGTCGAGACTTTAGCAGGGGAGAGGGAGAGAGAAAGCAGAAGCAAAGAGGAAGGTTTTGAGGTGCTTCCGGAACCGGAGATGGTTCTCCTCAAGTTTCAGGGAGGCAGGAAGGCTGTTCCAGAGGGAGGCCCCTGCCACGGCGAGAGATCGACCCCCGACTCGTTGCTTCGAGAAGCGGCTGACCCTGAGGGAGTTGGAGATGGATGAGCGAAGGGCTCGGGAAGGAAGATATTTAGGAAATGCGAGTTGAAGGTATTTAGGCCCCAGGCCCCAGAAGGCCTTGTGGACAATGCAGAGGGTTTTGAACTTAATCCTCGCAGCCACTGGGAGCCAGTGTAGAGATTTCAGTCCTGGAGAGATACGGTCCCTGGGCTTGAGGCCAAGGACAAGTCTCGCAGTTCTGTTCTGGATGAGTTGCAGGGGGCGGAGAGTGGAGGCAGGCAGATTAAGATAGAGGCTGTTACAGTAGTCCAGCTTCGAGAGAACCAGGGCTCGGGAGACAGTGAGCTTCTGGGGGAAGGAGAGGAAGGGAAGAATACCTCTGAGGAGGTGCATCTGGTAGTGTGACTTCTTAGAGACGTCAGATATATGAGGAGAGAAGGAGAGTGTGGAGTCGAAGATGACCCCGAGGTTTTTTGCCTTGCAGGTAGGAGCAGGAGGAGGGCCAAGCGAGGATGGCCAGAGAGCTACAGGGAAGGAGGGAGTGGGTGTGCCGATGAGTAGAATCTCAGTCTTACTAGCATTAAGGCAGAGGTCATTGGCGGCACACCATTCCTGGATGGCAGACAGACAGTCAGAGATGAGGGAAGGAAAGGAGGAGGCCGAGGGTAGCCTGAAAATGAGCTGGGTGTCGTCCGCATAGCACTGAAAGTAGGGTCAGAGAGCGGCGATGCGGTGGGCAAGGAGTGCATAGGCACGCAATATAAAACATATATGACGTACATATACGTAATAAAATACATTTCATGAAAAGAAACCCATGTCATCTCAGGTTACAACCACAACTATTATTAACAAAGAGAGAACAAAAAACAAAGGAAACTATTCTTTTAATCAAATCACTGAAATCCAAAACAAGGAATTTCTCGAAGGATGGGTCCCTAAATATGCCTCACTATCTAACTAAGATGAGACTATTCGGAAGCCCAGTCAATTGGACTACAATTGGACTAAGTTGACGGTTCAGGGTTCTATGTATAGTGCAGTGTTTTGGGAGAATAGCTCATCAGCAACGTGCTCGCCTCGGAAGCAAGACGACGCGAAGCAACACAGGTTCGATCCCTGGGTCCGTGCTTAGAAACCTCAGGGTATTAAGCGCGTTATAAATAACCTATTATATCATATCATATCAGTGTGAAGCACTGCCACTCTGGTGCCTCGTAAATGTATGCACTGCTGACTTCCAAAGACTATATGGTAAAGCGGTAAAACACTTAGCTCTTCCTTCTCCAGGACCAACAATTGTGTCCCTAAAAATCAAACCATAAACATTATATTAAAAAGCAAATTGATTAGGCAACTTCAAACCCTGTGCCACAAAGGATAGTATAATCTCTACCCAGCACCAATACAGAGCAACTCATGTTAATAAATCAGTGAAACTACACGAAATCACATAAAAGAAAAAGTGATTTAAAAACCAACTTGGTAAGAAGCTGCCAAAAGCTCAGGACTCACCCTCAACTTTCTTTGGTATTTAAATTCACAAGGGAAGCATGACAACCAATTATCCAGGTTCTTCCTATGCATAGGGCGATGAAAATGCCAAAGCAACACTTAAAATATAGTTCCCATATTTATAATAAATACCCCCCACACTGGGTAAATACCAAGTAATGTCCAGGTAGAGTTTTCCAGTGAGTAAATATTGTTCAGAGCAAACACGCCAATTCGGCCAAATCTACAAATAAATGGGAGAAACAGAACCACCTGTTAATATCTATAAGTAGTCACCTTAACTGCAACTGTATTACAGATAGAGCAAGGCATGGAAGTCCCACATTCATATAAAGAACTCACCTATGAAGTGTAATATGGTATGAGCAGCCACAAGTTCTGTGTCACCACATAGACAAGAGACATTGCTTCTTTCACACAGGCGTGCCACATAGGCAGGTTCAACAAGTAAACCGCAGCATATATAATGGAAAAGAACTGTGTGGTGCTGTATGTATACAGAGTGGCTGCCTTATTGATTCACCGCAAAGCAGCAGTCCAACTTTGTATATAAAAAGAATTCACCAATGCGTGTACCCAAGTATAGGTAGCCGCAAATCCTTCAAGGCCACTCGGGTGAAAGCACGAGCAGTTGTCCCTAACGCGACCCAGCTTTAAAGATCACGTTTTAGCCATACGTGATTGAAAATGTGCATCGCCAAGACGCATCTCTTTTACATAGAAACAATGAGCGCGCCATTTTGAAATGGTATCCATGGCCCATCATAGCTACTGGATGAGTTCATTTGCACCGCTGAACTAAAAATAAAGTGATGCATGTATCAACATATTATGAGCTAAAACCAAGTTCTGAATGAAAATCGCAAAGCTATATACTGGCCCACAGGTGTTACTATATGGGCTCATCTAAAGCACTGATCTAAGAAGAAGTAATGCATATAACCAATAGCACGCAGTAACAGAATTCTGCATGTCAATCAAAAATATTTATTGAGAAAGATATATCCACAATGAAAGTTCTGTTACAACTGCAAAGTCAGAGCACCATCTTGGAATGGCGTCCATAGCCCATCCAAATTACTGTATTGGCTCGTCTGTTCTTGATGACAAGTCTAAAAAGAAATGGAATAAGCGGCAATAAACAAGTGCCACGATAACGCTATGTACACGAGTCATGCACCGTGGAGGAGAAGCATCCGCTGTTCTCGTATGGTGAGATTTCAGACGGTGAATCTAGCTGGCTTCCTTTAACAGAAGTGTTCATTAAGGGTTTGGAACACCTCTCACGATGTCAATTACCCACCATAACAGGTCATCTGCAGTATGTTGAAATTTAATGAAGCGAGAGACCAGTGGAGCCGAGATGTTTCTACACAGAATTCTAGATAGGTGTTCTGTAATTTGCACATGTACTACCCTGGAGTTTTGGCCCACATATCGAAGCCCACAGAGGCATTGAATACAGTAAACAACTTGAGCGGATTTACAATTTTACAAACATTTAACATCCAACTGTCTGTCCCCAGTTGTAAATGATTGTATTTTTTGGTAACCTTGCAGACCTTGCAACTGCCACAAGGAAAGTGGCCGTGCAAGGGTTGCAAGTCCTAATTGGAGCTGGTGGTTCTATCCTGTGTAGACCTGGAGTGAACCAATTTGTCCTTCTGGTTCATTGGACGTTTAAAGGCAAAGAGTGGTACAGCTGTGCCAGGCAAACACGACCCTAAAAATGGCCTATATTTTGTAATAATTTTTTTTAATTGAAAGGTGCTGGTGTTATATGTCATCACACAGGCCATTTTTTCATCAGTCGATGTTCTAGATTTTGATTCACGGAGGCTTTCCCTCAGAGTAAATTGAGCCCTTTCCATTGAATGAGAAACAAGTTTCTTACGATGGTCTCTAGTCTTCAGGCAGAGACTGAGATTGTTTTCATGTTTGTACTAGTCCGGGACAGAAGTACAGTTCTGCCTCAGATGTAAAAATTGGCCAGTGGGAAGATTTTCCTTCATACTTCGGGGGTGGAAGCTCGTGAAGTGAAGAGTCGTGTTTCTGTCGCTGCTTTTTTTCTATAGTGAATACTGTGAACCCATCACCCTCCGATCAATCACTCATCCGCTACGCCATCTAAATTCCCCCTCCACGCTCTCTCTCTTCCCCCTTCTTCATCCATCACAAAAAGAAAATTCAAGCCTTACTCCATTGTACCCCATCTTTACTAAATCACAACCTCCCTCCAAACTCTCTCTCCCGTCTTGCTCACACTTTGAACTTGCCTTTGTTGAGTTCAACACATTTCTGACAATATTCTTTCTGCATCATGAACCGACTTGCTCTTTGACTGCTTCTCGTCCTCACCCTCAAACATGATTCTCACCTGCAAAATTCCTGCTGAGAACCACCTCGCTTTGACATAGCAGTATCCCTTGCTCGCCTCGATGCATACGACTCTCTCCTTGCCTTCACCACTACTTTAGACTCAGCGAAATCTTAGTATTATGTTGGCCTCATATCAACTTCCACTCTTCTGCAGCCACATATATATTACCTACGTGATCACTGCGCAGCGTGAAATTGCGAATACGAAAATATCAAGTTCCAGAATCGTGCTGAAAAGTGATCACATAGATCACTTTCCCGGCATCCCGCATCCACCTTCTCCCACCCACTTACCTGTTCGGCAGCACACACAGAAGTGTGCCGCCGACTCTCCTCTATCCCTGTGGTGTTAGTTCCTCCCACTAACATTGGCAAAGCTGGCACCACAAGGTCCCTAGCTCTGTTTTATTTTTATTGTCCTCTGCTTCCAATGTCATGGAAGCGGGGCACACGGCTGCAACCCACAAAGCCCATAATGCCGAACAAGGGGAGCGGGGGACACCCCCTAAACCCCCGCTCACCTTGTTCAACATTTTGGGCTTCATTTATTTTACACATGTCGAATATGCAGTAACAGCACATTCAACTTTTTGGTAATTTTGTTGCATACGAAAAACATGAAACAGGGCTAGAAATGCATTTTTGTATATTTTCAAAAAATGAAATAAAATATTTCAGAAATCCTGCATGAGGTATTTCTGAAATAGAGCATGTCTGGCATCGCGCACGGTAAAGTCATGATCCAGGCTAAACCCTCAGAATCCCGGATGAGGCAAGGGTAATTACTACTCGTGGTATTTCCATCAGGTATACCACCCCCATCTTCCGAGGATGTAAAAAGGTATCTGATTCAGGAAAATTGTTGTACAATTGTCGAAGGTCTGCTTATGAATCTGTGGTAATGGTGTGCTACTTCTCGGCATTTCTCAGGTGGCCTTAGAAGCTGAAAAGAAGGCTCTTAGTGAGAAGAGCCGTCTCCTGTTCTATGACATCCTCTGCAGCCTCGCCAACCCAAGCCGCAGAGACACGCGCGGTTACAGCCAGCTTGTGGAAGTCACTGAGCGCTACGCCTATTCCCTCTCAATGGACATCAGCTGTGGATCCGCGGGAGAAAGGTACACATTTTATTTTAAATGCGTACATACATCAAGGTATCTTCACTTCAGCTGTTCACCCCTTTCCCTACATATTGCACCAACAATGTTTGTAGAGCCCTTGTAATGCTATTTCTGAATGAGATAGCCATGTGTGTATTATCTCCACTACCACTCAATCCTTTTGAACTGTTATTACTGTCCAGTTGTAATCCAAAACACTTAAGAACTTCTGAAATACATATGCTAAGGAGTTACTACTCCACATGAAAACAATCCTAATCATTCCATTCCCAGTTGGGACGTTGTTTAGAAAACATGCACCTTTCCTATATCTGGGTACCTTAGGAGCATACATACAATATTTGAAAACTATTCAATGGCAAACGTGCAAATGTTCCCCAGGCACAATCAGTGGTTCTCTTTAGCGGCCAATGAGTCCTCGTTCACGAGCAAAACATTGTTGCAATCAAATATAAAATCTCTGAGCTTGTATACAAAAAACACAAATCATTCCTTAGCAGGCAAGACAATACATACTATGATGTCATCCCTCAGACAGCGTGTGAATGTAACATCTCCCCATCAGTGGTGCCTTCAAGTTGTGCAGAGGCTATGAAGATGGTGTTGAAGACAGTCGGTCTCCAGGACACTTATGTGTCCAGCCTGATGTGTACGAAGAGGGTGACTCGTCAAACTGACTCAAGCACTAAGTGTGGCGCCTATACATAGTTTATTTGTTTTATGTGTATATGGCTTAAAAATATAACCCGTACAGAAATCTTTACACGTATCTAAGCAAATTAATACACAATTATTAACATCTTAATTAATTCATACGATCAAATACCAAATCCATATTTACAGTTATAAAGAACAGTCACATATTACATTAATAAATATTCAAGTTCATAAAATATCAAACACATGCCGGTCCGGAAACAAGGGTGCCGGTAAGCTTACCGCCACCGTTGATTCCAGACCGGCATGTTGGAGGTCTGCCTGCCGGAGCAGGGCATAGCAGCCACGGTAGGCAGACTGGTCACGGAAGCATTGGCACTGTTAGCAACTTCCTACGGGACTCTATGGGAATGGGGACTTAAAATTTACCGGCAATTGACTTTCAGGGCCGCCGGGGTTGTAATCTCCCGGTGGCACCGGGAAGTCAGGTGCCAGCAAATATTTACGGGTCCGGCAACAACCGGTGGTAGCACCAGCACGGTTACCGCCAGACCCATAATGAGCCCCATTATTATAATCGTAAAATACAATAATTAGGAAAAAAAGAGAAAGATACACTTAAAATCAACACACCAACCCAAATATTTCCTCTATGCACCTTAATACTGCTATAGACAGAGATATTTCTGAGCCAGTCAAATCCCTACTCCAGAAATGCTCACGTCTATAAATTCTTTGATTAGATAGAAATGTGCTAAAGTGCTTGTGCCTAATTATAAATGTTGACGGGCATTCCGTATGTAAGTGCTCCAATGCTTCCAATTGTTCTTTGATCTTACACAGTATGCACAATTTCATTGTTTTTTGCACCCTCCCTTTGAGCACCCTCTACCTCCCTTGCATAAGATTGAAGCATAATCTTAAAAATGTAATCCTCAGTTCTGCAAAAGGAAATCTGTTTCATACAAACGTTTTTCTCTCGAAAGCACCACGTGAAAAAGGGTATCATTAGTAATTGTCTCTCTTGTCCTACACCCGTCGGACTTCCAAAGAGACTTTTTTACCAATTGCGGACAGGAATCATATTTGTCTGAAAGAAAGTGGCCTTCTTTTCGGGTTACTCTTGACCCATGTGCGGTTGGGGCTCTATTCCTAGTACCCCAAATGTCTCTGTATCAGTGGTCAATGTCATGTGAGTCAAATTGTCCCCCGTCTAAGTAACTCACCCTTGAGTAGTGTTCCTTGCGCCCTGCAAGACTTCAGATGCCTTTAAACGGGTGATCGCTCATGGTAGAATAAACATCACCATCAGTGGGAAAATTCATCCCCCGGCCAGGCCTTGCTTTAGCGTATGCTTTTTTACAGTAATAGCCCTGTTGGATTCACAGATGACTCCATGCCAGCTGTGATGGTGTGCACACTCCTAAGAAAATGATATAATTCCTGAGTTGAAACGTGTAGAGCATGCTAGCTCTTCCATGAACATGATGCCACTGTCATAGGTGTGTCCCTCTGTCTGTTGGATGCTAGGGCCCTTGTACAAAGCTCACTTAGTGGTCAGAGGAGAGCACTAGATCAGAGATATGTGAGAAACCTTTAAACGCAAGTTTAAATCTTGGCTAGCCCGATTCAGCCCTTCATACTACTGAGGGCAAATCATTGTGTATTTTTTAATTTGGTAATTCCAATGATTACGGAACTTTGAAATTGGAGAATTCTGACATGAAGATTAATTTAAAAAAGTTGTATCATTATTTTGAATATTAAGGGAGCACTTATAGGAACTATGTATTCTTCATTTTGTCAGAATACTTTTAAATCTTCTGATAGCATGTTCTTCTGCTGTCCATTCCCTGTGAATGTTGAGGGCCTGGCTTATGGGACTCAGGTCCTGGTCTTTCATAATACGTTTGTGCCCTACCGTAAGAGACCGGAGTGGCTAAAACAGAGAGCAGCAGCTAGGCTCTTATTGACGGTCCATAAACTGAGGGCTACAGCGATCTTTAATTCAATGTGCTTCATGCACAAAGCCATCTAAATCATGAAAACGCCAATCCTGACGCAATCGCTGTCTACTTTCTGACCAGATTCTTAAGATCACCAAGTAACTGTCTACTGACAATCCCTAGATTCTCTACCTGCCAACAGTTAAACTGTAATAAGGTAGTCCCTATTAGTTTTACAAAAAAATCTAACTGTAAGAATAATCAGTGGTTCGATGAACCACTGAAAAAGATGAAAAAAGATTATAATCGCAGGGAAAAACGTTGGCGAAAATCTATATCCCCCGCCTATTTATTGGAGGTAAATTAGCCTTAAAAAAGTACAAGGACGGCATTATTAGGGCCAGAGCAGGCTGTCTGAAAAAACAAAAAGAAGTCACTTTAAATACACCAAAGGCTCTATTTGAAATGGTAAAAAACGTTAGTTGTCCACCATGTACCACCCTGTGTCCTATTCCTTCTTTATCATTGGCCAATGATTTTAAAACTGTTTTGTAGCAAAGATTGACCAGATTCAAACTAATATAGAACTGGAAACATCATTTGAATCAAATGACCAGTTGAATTCCAATCAGAGGGCTGGGCCAGAGTTGACCTGTCCAAAATTTGAATTTAAACCTGTGGAGTTTGACCTGATTAAGAATCTTATGTCCAAATTAAAACCAACTAATCACAACTATGACTTTATTCCTGCCTATCTAGGCCCGAGAAGTGGACATTCTGAGTGTACCCGTGTTGGCTATTGTAAATGCCTCACTAATACAGGGTTGCTTTCCTAAGGAACTGAAAAAGTCATTTGTCACACCCTTACTAAAGAAAAATACTCTAGACCCCAAGGTACACTCGAATTATTGTCCCATTGCAGGCTTACCATGGTTGGCCAAAATCTAGAAAAAGATTGTTACGATTCAATTGCAGGAATAGTTGGAGAATCAGGGCATCTTGGACCAGTATCAAGCTTGCTTCAGACCAGGTCATGGGATCGAGACGGCACTGATAACAGTCTGGGATGATATTTTAAAGGCAGCCAATGGGTGTGATATTAGTATGCTGGTCATGCTGGACCTCTCGGCTGCCTTTCATACCGTTGATTTCAAACTACTCAAGACTCTATGCCACAGCCCAAGTCTCTGACGCCACATTGAACTGGGTTAACTCCTTTTTACACAATCATTTCCAACAGGTAAAGTTGGGATCTTTTATCTCAGATTTGTTGAAAGTCAATTTTGTAGTCCCTCAAGGCTCTTCACTATCACCATTGCTTTTCAACATTTAAATTCGCCCATTGTTGGAAATCTTCATTCATTTTGGCTTGTCCCATCATTCATATGCCAACGATACACAGATCTATGTGTGGCTGAATGCACCTTTGGCAGCCATGCAGAAAGTACTTGCGTGTGCTGGCAAAATTAAGAGCTGGATGATTGCTAACAAGCTCCAGCTAAACCCAATGAAGACAGAAATCTTGTTCGGTCCCAAGAAGAAACTGGCCACCGCCTTGCCACTTGTGCCCTGTCCTGAACTTTTTGAGGCTCCTACAACATTTGCCTCAAAAGTTAAAAACTTAGGTTGTACCTGGCAGGGTGATCTAGGTTGTAATCTGCAGGTACATAAAACTGTGAAGTCAGTGTATTATCAACTTGGACTCCTAAAGCTGTTACTCCCACTGATTTCACCTAAAGATCGACCTGTGGTGGTTGGGGCCTTGGTTAATTCAAGGCTCGACTATTGCAATTCTTTGCTTATAGGAGTAAAGAATCACAACCACAAGAATTTCCAAAATCCTAAACATACAATCTCTTACCTATCTTCTAAGTTTTGAAATAACTATATATTATGGCTTGTACCACATATTGAAGCAAACAGCACCCCCTGTACAAACAATTTCATTCAACACCTGTCAGGCACTGAAGGAGCTCACACATAACGCTACTGTGGAGGGATCTCCACTGGATGCCTGTGCAACAGAGGATTCTGTTTAAGATCCTCCCTCTGGTTTTCAGGTGTATACAAGGCAAGGCCCCGAGATATTTAGTCTCCAAAATTCAGATCTATCAACCTGAACATTGCCTGCATTCCTCTAATCAACAGCTCCTAGTGGTTCCCCACTCAAATTCGACCACATGGGGTGACCGACGTTTTTCCTGTGCCGGACCAAGGGCATGGCATGCTTTATCAACTGAACTGCATAATACAAAGACTCTGCTTGAGTTCAGGAGAAAAATAAAAACCTACCTCTTCAGCTAATTAGCTTTCTGTTTTTCTCTATCTGCGCCCAGATGCAACTTGTTGCATGGTCCTTTCTTTGAGGGGTATGCGCCATACCAATTTCCAAATACATACATACATACCTGGATCTAAGAAAGCAAAAGTAGGTAGATGATCTTTTGCAGCATGGTTAGTCAAAATCTTCAATACTGTTGCTGCGCAGCTGTATCTGGAAAGCAATTTATTGAGCTTTATTGAAAAGCTAAAGACGTAGATCTTTAGGGAAAGGGTGTAGGCTGCACCGCTGTGTTCCTTTTGACGATGTCCAGTCCTTCTTCTGTAGCTCTACACCCCGAAGATGTCTTAGGGTGTTTGTTTGTGCGCTATAAAGCCCCAATAAATACAATGTCATACAATCCTAAGACAATTAAAGTCAGTAGTTGGATTGTGAACCAAACTAGAAATATAGTACTACTGATAAGAAAACTATAAGAAAAGGAAAATACCTCCCATAAAATCACATGACTTTGATCACTTTCAATTTTGACATTGAAACTGTTTTTCAACTTGAGAAAAAAAAGAGAAAAATGGCCACCCAGGATCAGGGAGAAGGGACTACACGTAGCCCCTTCTCTCTTTGCATGTTGGCCATTGAAAAAAGAATTCAAAAGTAAACAAAAAAGAAGGCCACCATGGAAAGGGAGAAGGGACTACATGTAGTCCCTTCTCCCTTTCCATTGTGGCCATTGAAAAAAGTAAACAAAAAGATGGCAATGGCCATCATGGAAGGGGGAGAAGAGACTACACACATTTCATTTTCCCTTTGCATGGCAGCCAGGACGCAGATGCAACCAGCCCGACAAAGGCTTGTCGGGCTGATAACGACCTGGCAAGGGCCAATGAGCTTGCTTGTTACAAGCTCATTGACCCTCGCCTGGTACTAAATTCACCAGAGTTGAAAACCTGCTAGAATGATTATGTAAATTTTTGTGTGTAAGCTTGACTTGAACCCAGTCGTATTTATTACAAAGGGTGGTCCCCAGATCTGGTGGTTGATAACATCAGTTTTTCTTTACAGTTTATATTTTCGAATAAAGTGCATTTTGGATACTGGTAAACCCCAGTGATGGATATAAATCAGCCAGAATTGATTCCAAAAAGTGGTGGCCGCCCTAGTTCGAAACAGTCTTTTGGTGTTTAACCTGTCATGAGCATAATAATGTGCCTTCTTACTGCTCTGGGCATCTCTGCAGGAAAGGGTGAGTGAAAAAGAAGTCCCCAGCTAGTTGGTGGTGAGGACTTATCTCACTTGCTGTAGTCCGTCTAGAACCACATGGCCTGAAAATAAGATTTGAACTAAGCAGAAATTATTCTTTATTTATCCAACACTTTACTTTATCATTGTTTATTTGTGTTACCCGTCTCATGGGTACCTTGGAAATTTTGAATAAGGGCCATTTGATTGCATACAATTTTATAGCCATTTTTATTTGAAGCATCAGTGCACATATGCGACCTTTATGAAAACAAGTAGTTTCACAGAGAAAGCAAGATTAGAAATTATCTGAAAACTGATAGTGATTAAAGGGTCGAGTGATGTTTTATTCAGCTGTTGCATAACCACAGCTGCCGTACAGTTGACTGAAGGAGAGTCCATATAAATTGTAGCATTGAGGAACGTCTGAATAACAAGAGTAACTAGTTCTGACACATTTTTAAAGTCTTTAGTCGGGCTGACATCATTGGAGACCCAGAAATTCGACTCAGCTTGATAAAAGAACCTGCCTGTCCAGATGCAAGAAGGGGGAATTCAGTGAAGCAGTGGTCAGGATGCTTTAACCTTTTCCCAAAAACGAGTTGGTATCATTTACATTGCTCTTGGTGCAAGCTTGCAGTATGGCTAGAGTTGCGCGCTGTTGCTAGTACAATCTTGTTTCAGATTGAAAGCACCTTTTCTGCAAAATACATTGCCATTTCTTTTATTCATAGAGAACCAATATGTGACCCAGTTACGAGATGCGGTGCGATTAGAGATCTCTCGGAAGCCTTAATAACTGATTGAGCAGGTGTGAGCAGACACAATTCTGGTTGTGCAGAGAACTTTCGTGCCATATAAATGCAAGACCAAAGTATTGTATGTCAGGTCCATTGGACCCATTTTGCACATGCGCACCATTCCAAAAATTATTAACCCCCCTCTTTGACATCCCTGTAGTGAAACATGAATGTCATATCTCACTGTGGTGATGTCACGCTGTCTATGAAAGAAATGGCTGTCGGTTTTCTCCTCACGCTGCCTCTGCCAACTCCTAACAGCGACTCACAGCCTGCCTCCAGCCATTAAGCTGGAAATAGGAAATGAACAAGCTGTTAGAGTAAAGGACCCTACCGGTCTTCCAAAACATGGGAACCCATATACAGCCTACAATTGTACATGGGTGACTATCAACCAAGAGGAGCTATTACACCTCGAGCTTCACCCTGTCTATCAGATGTGACTCTGAACCCCTTACTGGAATATTTCCCCATAGCTGATAGCCCCCCCCCATACACAATTCTATATATTCTTTAGCAACGATGCTGTAATGAACTAAATCATCTGTCATTTTGTCCAGTGAATCAGGTAAAATGATAAGAAATTAGTTTTCATTAATTTGTGATCAGATAAATGAAAGGGAGTTATTTGCGTTAAACAGTTGATGGTCACCAATGGGGCAGGGCCATGAAGGTTAGAACCCATGAAATGTCTTTATAAAATAAACATCTGGGGGGCGTACTTGCATTTTAAAAGCCTTATCAGGCTGAGCCAATGTAGAAAAGGAACAGGCATTTTAATACAGAAGCTCAAACATACTATAGCAAAGTAGATGTTTTGTAATATGAATGCACTCTCTGGTTGTGCCATTATTAGACAATGGTTACACATTTTCTGCCTCAAAATGTACTTACATTTCAACATAAGTCAATTTGAAATGGCCTAGTCTACAAAACATGCAAATAACGTCAAAACCAATTTGTGGCTATTATGACCAATGTTCGAGTGGTCGTGCTCTGAACAAGGTTACTTCCTCAACAGTGGATAATGCCTGGAGTCTTTCAATGTAGTCTTATTGAACATTACCCTGCTCATTGTGTCCTGATAAATGGCCGCACTGTGAACTGATGGTGTAAAGGAGACAGACAGAGGGCAAAAATAGTCTTTGAAGCCAACATGTATTTTGTGGCCCTCTTACATTGTCTGCCACAGTAAATGATGTGCCTTTCTGTTTTATGGTACATTTTGTATTTGTCTGTATTATCCATTTTGCTGTAAAATTTTGGTGTATGGTTTTTACCGAAATTAAGTGTTTCTAATTGTTCTCTTATTTATTTGTCTGGACATTCTAAAAGCAACAGATTATTTTTAATGACACTTATTCCGCCTTCTTTCTGCAAAGTATCTCTGCTTGAGGACAGGAGCCATGGACCAAGTGCCAGAGGCAAGCCCGGTGGACATGCCGCAGGATGCATGTGGCCAGGCAAGCCCTGTGGACATGCCGCAGGATGCATGTTGCCAGGCAAGCCCTGTGGATATGCCGCAGGATGCATGTGGCTAGGCAAGCCCTGTGGACATGCCGCAGGATGCATGTGGCTACTATAGGCAAGCCCTGTGGACATGCCACAGGATGCATGTGGCTAGGCAAGCCCTGTGGACATGCCACGGGATGCATGTGGCTACTATAGGCAAGCCCTGTGGACATGCCGCAGGATGCATGTGGCTACTATAGGCAAGCCCTGTGGACATGACGCAGGATGCATGTGGCTACTCAGTCATTGTTTGAATGTGTTTTCTTTATATCTCTACTTTCACAGAGGTAAAACCATACTGGATACTTGCCCACATGTCTCAATAAGTGCCTACCACTGGTACCCCCAGCAGATCAACGGGCACAAGTTTGAAGGGAAAAACGGCGACAACCTTCGAGTGCCTGAGCGCCTACTGGCGGTCCCGCCCGTGCCCCCCTCGGCTGGAGACGAAGACTGTAAGGTGGTGCAGTTCACAGAGTACAGCAGCGAGCAGTGGTTCCTCACCGGTAATACAAACACCGCCCTCAATAGCAAGGTAAGCAGAGCGAAGGTTGAAGTTGCTAGTGTGTGTTGGGTATGGTTATTGAACAACTCGAATGATGCAGAGCGAGAAGTAAGCAAGCCTTAGATGTGGGTCTAGAATGCCCAGCGAACCAAAACACAACACTGCCAGAGAGCCTACTGCAAAAGTACATACACCTGATAGTAAATATGTCGCTTTTCTTTCCTAAGTGTATTTCTTAAAAAAGAACAAGCATCAGACTAACTTGGAATTGGGACTTTATTTGAAGATGAATAACATATTGCCTAAAAAAACCAATGTCCCATCTCACCCATGACTGGTGATTATAGCAGGTTGTAAAATGTGGTCATTATTTACTCCTCCCATTGCTATAACAGCAGAGAAGCTCAGGCTGAAACCAGTGGAGTAACTTTGCTGAAAATATTTGGGGGGCATGACATCTAAATGAAAGTGGCCCCTGCCTAATGAGTGGGACAAAATGGTGTGCCGCAAAAGTTGGGGGGGGGCCATGCAAACACTCTTGTCCCTTTCTTAAAATTACGTCTCATCGTCCAAGTCCTGAATGGGCGGATGCATGTTGAGATTACGTCGATCCCACGCGTATGCAGGGCGGGTGTAGAAAAGCACAGCACTGGCGCATGCAGTGGTCCTGCTGCTTAATCTTATTTCCCCATTGCAAAATAGATCCAGTGCTCCACTTGCTGCAAGGACTATGTTTGTACTCAATGTCACATTTTCTAGCAGTGCCATCTGATAGTTTGTCATTTTCGATGGGGGTCACAGTGCTGCATTAAAAGGAGGTGTAAAAGCGAGGCGTAATCCTTTTATCAACGCTGCCCCTTTTTTTTGTGCATTTCTAAGGTGTAGGAGGGGAACAATGTGGCGATTGCACCCGCATCTGAAAAGCATCCAGATTGATATCTGCATGAGATTTCTATGCAGGCGCAAAACCAATGGATTCCTATGGAATACGCCTCACATTCACACCTCGTAAATAGCAGGCACATTCCACAAGAGTCCATTATAAAATGCCACCTGTCTGCAAAGTGTAATTTGCGGGCTGTGTTTTGTTTTTTACAAATTGGATACTAAAGGCAGTTTAACCTTCATTTTCTGTTCACTATTAGACTCCTCTTTTTAAATGATGAAAATTGCCTGCAGGGGTACCAACCGCACGTACGAGCTAATGTTCGTGATCCCCTGCATGCAATTTCTGCTTTTTAGACTATGAACACTCCCCTAGTGTACTTAACCTTTAATTTTTTTTTTTTTTTTAGCATAATGAATCTAATTGTGAAAGCAAGCTGGTCACATGTTCTTTTCTTTTGTGCATAGCAACCATTGCTGCATGTGTCACAATTGCTTTACATACAAGTACACTTATTTCTAAATCATCCCGACAACATGCGTACGATGTATTGTAACTCGAGTGAAATACGGAATATCTATGTGCGAAACGCCGTAAACCGTTGCTGCTCCACACTACACTGCATACGAGCACACCTAAGTCCAATCGGATCCCCGGCTGCGTACATGCACCCCAAAATCCGACAGGCAAACCCATCTCCGACCTGCGGTTGCTATGCGCTAGTGTACTTACATCTGCCTTTGAGTGGCAGAGACATGAAGGGATTTATGCGGGCATTTCGCAGATGAGAGGTTGCACAGTCACATACATGAATACGCTTTGTTGTGCGCATTGGTGGGCGTGCTATAGACTGCCTGCGGTCCGCCCCTTGTAACGGCCACTTTTTTCCTTGTTCTTTCTCAGGGCTGTAGAGATGTGGTCCCTGAGCTTGAAGCAAGAATAAGTCTCGCAGTCCTACTCTGAATTAGCTTAAGAGGACAAAGGAAGGATGAAGGGACATTAAGGAAGAGGCTATTATAGTAGTCAAGCCTAGAGAGGACCAGAGCTGTGGAGACGTTGAGTTTCTGGGGGAAGGTGAGGAAAGGGAGAATACCTCTGAGGAGATGCAGTTGGTAGTGGGCCTTCTTGTCAAGGTCCATAATGTGAGGAGAGAAGGAGAGAGAGGAATCAAAGATGAGTTCAAGGTTTTTTGCCTCACATCAGGGTGAGGGGAGGGGGCCCATAGAGGGTGGCCAGAGAGAGGAAGGGAGGGAAGGTGGGAGCTGGGGTCCCAATGGAGAGGAATTAGGTCTTACTGGCATTAAGGCAGAGATAATTGGCAGCGCACCATGACTGAATTGCAGTCACACAGTCAGGGATGAGAGAGGTGGAAGGAGGAAGGAGATGGAAGCTTGAAAGACAGCTGCATGTCATCTGCATAACATTGGAAGTGAGGAGAGAAAGCGGAGATCAGATGGGCCAAGGGGGCAAGGTGTATGTTGTAAAGCCACAGAGAGAGGATTGAACCTTGAGGGACACCGCAGGTGGAGAGTGTGATAGGGGGGAGAAAAGGGCACTGTTGGACCTGGGAGGGTCTGTTGGAGAGGAAGGAGGACAACCAGTCCAGAACCAAACCTGTGATGCCAAAGGTGTCACAGAGACGATTAATCAGGGTGGCATGGTTGACCGTTTCAAACGTGGAAGAAAGATCAAGGAGGATAAGAACAGAGGAGAATTAGAGTCAAAATTAGAGTGCAGGTCATCACGGGTGTTCAGCACAGCAGTGTCCATGCCTCTGGCAACTCTGAGGCCAGACTGATGGTCGTGTAGACAACTGACAGCGTCGGAGTGTTGAGTCAGTTGGGAGAGGGCAAGCTTCTCAAGCAGTTTGCCCAGGAAGGGGGTTATGGAGCTAGGCGAGAGTCAGCAGGGCAGGAAGGGTCTGAAGGGGGCTTTTTAAGGAGGGGCTGCACAATGGAGTGCTTGAGAGGTTGGGGGAAGGAGCCAGTGGCAAAGGAGTGGTTACAGAAATCTGCTAGGGAAGGTGCAAGGGAGGCAATGTTGTCCCGGATAGTTGCAGAGGAACAGGGGAGCACCTGTTTGGAGGAGACTTTCATAGAGAGGACTACTCTAGAGAGCGAAGAGGGGAGGCATGATAGAAGGGGAGGGAGGAGGAAGGGGCTAAAGGAGACTGAGGAAAGAATGTCCAGGGATTTGGAAAGTAAGTGAGAGGCCATAGAGGTACAGAGAGTCAGTGAAGGAAGGGGAGATGTGGAGACTGCTGAAGGGTTGGCAAGTTCCTTGCAAAGTTTGAATAGTTTGCTAGAGTTTTCAGAGACTCCGGAGATGCAGGCTTGGATGTGAACCCTCTTCTTAGAACAAATTGAGAATCTGTAATGTCTTTGGAGCAGGCCAGTTTCCCAGAGGATGCGTCTGAAGCCCGCCACTTCCGCTCAGCCACTCTGCACTTGCGTTTCAGAGAGGCCAGGTCAGAGTCATACCAAGTGTTACGCTTGGAGGCAGGCTTCATTCGGGTCCTCATGACAGGGGCAAGGATGTCCAGGGTGTTGGTGATAGCAAGGTGAAGATTTGCAAGGACAGAGTCAGGGCGTCCGAGGAAGGAGAGGAAGAGGGAATGAAGGTGGAATTGAAGGCAGCAACTGACACTCGCTTCATCAGTTGAATGATGGAGAAAGAGGCAGGCAGTGCCAGTAAAGGCACATTAGGGGGACCTAAGAGAACCACATGAGAAGACAGGAGGAAGTGGTCAGACCAGGAGAGAGGAGTAGTGCGAAGGTTGGAGAAAGGAATGTCAGAGGAGATGACAACATCCAAGGTATGTCTGGCAGAATGCGTCGGACCTGAGGGATGGATGGTGAGTGAAAGAACGTTTCAGAGGCTGCAAAAAGGACTGGTGGCCACCTCAGAAGAGTCCAGGTGAATACTGAAGTCGCCAAGGAGGAAGTTTGGAGGTAGAGGCAAGCAGGGAAGAGGTGAGGTCAGACTACTCAGAGAGGAAGAGGGGGACCAGACCAGGGGTCCTGTAGATGATGGCAAGAGTCATTGAAAGAGATGGAGAGATGCTGAGCCTGCAGTCCAGGCATTCAAGGGAGGAGTAGGACTGGGTGGGAATGATAGTGGCAGGGATCCAGTCTGGGAAGATCAAGGCAACTCCTCCTCCGGACCGGTTAGGACTGGGCCTGGAGAGGATCTTGTAGCAGTCAGGAAGGAGTGTGTCAAAATAACCATGTCTCAGTGAGGGTGAGAAAGTTGAGGTCAAAGTCTTCAAGGAGGAGACCGATATCAGAAGCCTGTTTGACAGCAGAGCGAGAGTTGTGGGTTGCAAGTGGGCCTGGTTACCAACTTTGAAGGACTTCTGAAGGGGCCCCATGGACGTGGTATGCCCGTATGAGGTGGGGAACAGGAAGGGTGTGGCTGCCAGAGGAGTGGCAGGAGAAGGGATACAGTTGATGAGAGAAGGAAGACGCCTGTCAAGAAGGAGAAGGTTGGCTTGAGAGTCCTAGGCAATGACAGTGCCATTGTGATAAACATTAATGATGCACCTGGAGGATGAGAAACCGGTCAGGAGTACTTTCCATCTGGTGCCACTGTTAATGGGAGGAGAGGAGAAAGGAGAGAGGACAGAGACCATAAGAGTAGTCCATAGGTCAGGGGAGGGAGTGACAAAGAGGAGGTCTGTGACAGTTTACCTGAAAGAGGCATTGACATAGGTGTCAGCAATGGGCAGGCCTGGGTTGGCAACAAGGAGATTCCTTTTGAACCTTTTCCTTCCAGACATGAAAAGGGGGAGGGAAAGGTGTTAGAGTAGCAGTTGGAGTACATAGGATAAATAGAGAGAGCCATGGATGGAGAGAGAGTGTGAGAGAGAGCAGAGAGATGGAGAGAGAGCGGCTGGGAGAGAGGTGAGCTGCACAGGCACAATGAACTCACCAGACGGCCTAGTAGTAGACAGATGACGTAGGATAGAAGCGGAACAGCATCTTTTTTGTGCTTTTCAGGGCCGCACAGACAGTAAGCCGTCTTTCCACCCGAAGCAGGTGCACAGATGCAACAGGTGAGGGCATGAGGACTTAAAGTCAATGCTGCCAAAAGGTGGGTGAATTTACTCTCTGGTGAAGGCCTCCATGAGGAGAAAAGAGGGTTTAGACAGTGATGTCCAATGCATAAAGTACCAAAGCCACCATGAATTGGATAGAGGTCAAATTAGCCCACGGGGGGGGGAGGGAGGCCCGGCGAGGCAACCGGGGCAGGCAGCCACACAATGTTCCAGGAGATTAGTACAGTGGCATCAGGCCCATGTAGCAAGAGGCAGGGGGAGGAGAAAACAGGGAATAGGGCCCCAAAGACCCCAAAGATTTCCCTGCCTATCAAAATGAAACTAAAGGAAAACACTCTAATAAAAGGAATCTGTCTCTCACACTTATACATATATCAAACTCATAAAGGTTAAATTTGGCAATTCAAGTTTAACATAAACAACAGTTATTCTCAACATTAACCTGATACCATTGAATATTTGTAGCTTGAGTCGGATCCCCTTACCCAGGTTCAAAGCAGGACTTCCAATAAAAGATGCAAAGACTAAAGTTCATTTTATAAAAACCACGTTCTATTCATAACATTCTTCTTACTCCAAATGTCTTTTACTTGACATTTTTCATAACGTTCCCACAAAGTGAAAGAAAGGTTTTTATCTTCAAGCTACAATATATAACCTCATCTTGGAAAAAAAATACTTACACAATTATTCTGGTTTCACAACAATATTTTTGCCAGAATGGCTTTCTCCTTGAAAAACAAAACACCTCCACAATTCTTCGGGTTTCACAACAATGTATTTGTCAGAATAATTTTGACCATAGCTCTTCAAACAAAACAGCGGCCATGACACTTTCTTGCCTTCATAGCTTTTAACCAGAAGGCAGTACTTCAATGCGTTCTTCGTGGTTCACTAACCTCCCAGGACTACTACTAACAATCACTTTCTGGGTATACTTGCCTGCCACGACAAAAACTCCTAACACTATTGAAAGTACTCTGTGGTAAGACTTACTTCATACTCTTGGAAAAGTTCTTGACTTTGATCAAGATTCACAATTTCTTCGGTGAGGATACAATATCCATTGGTACTGTTTGTTCCACTGATTTGTTTGTCCTAGGCAAAGCAGGTTATAGTTCTCTCTTCCTTGAGACTTCTTACTATGAAGGTTCTTCTCCTGCCATCTTTATTTCTTAACTCCACATCAAACAACTGTGGGCATTGTTTCTTTATCATATTTGCCTTTTCTTGACCTAGGCAATTCTTGCTGGTCTAAGGCTTAAATATTGCCTCTTCCTCACTCTGGGAATAATAGTTACAATGTCTCTGAAATATTGTTCTCTTGTTATTCTGCTAATGTGGGCTATAGCTCTTCTGGAGTATTGCCCCCTCTTTACTTTGGCAATGATGGTTATTGCTATCCTTCAATATTGCCCCCTCTTTACTTTGGCAATGCAGGTCTTTGTCTTGTTTCAATATTGCCCCCTCTTTATCTTGGCAATAGCAATTGCAACATTTCTTTTCTAACTTTCTGTTAAAGTGAGGATATTGCCAATGTAACTTCTTTACATTAGTTTGGTATTCAAAATATTGCGCAGCGGGCTGCGTTGGACTACAGAGAATTACAGGGTTTCCTATCATGGGCGAACTCAGCTGCTTCTCCACGTGGATTCGCTCAAACCACTGTCGCTGCTTCTTCTGTGCTTTCCTGAACATCTGAGAGCTTCGGTAGCATTTCCATGGCACATGCCGCTTGGGAAAGGAGCCTGTCTTGGTCCTTCTGTGCACTGGTGCTCGCCAGCCGCCGGCACCTGGTACCATATAAAGAGAGCTTCTCTCTCTCTCATGGGACATCTTGTCAATGTACCACTTCCCGCTGTGTGACCTTTGCAGTTCAGGTTTTCTATATCAAAGACCTCGCAGGACTGAATTCTGCCGCCAAGATAGCAGCGTTTCCGGCATCTTCTTTCCTCAGCTCCTGTAACTGCATCCAACAACTCCCACTACTGCTCGAACTTCTTGTTGTAATGGCCTGTGCCTGAGGACACTTTATATATTCAAATGTCCCACACAGGTCTGTGCCTTTAGAACCACTAGACTACACATTGCAGTTTTGAGCCTCTGAGCCACTCTTCCTCGTCCCGTCGCTCAGGGTATTGTGGGACTTGAAGTCCTCAATGTCTTGGTTACTTATAAAGCATTCAACTTCATTTAATTTAGTCAGTGTATTAAATACACCTTTAGAGAAGGATTTTATATTGGTTAATGATTGAAAATCGACTTAAGGGGGAATTACATTTATCAGAATTTAAGATGTTAATACTCTGATTCCCATGTTTATCATGATAGGTTTCATTACCAACAAGGTGGGTAGTTTTGAGAGGGGAAGCCTTACTCTGACAACAAGCCACTAAATATTCTGGCATCATGGAAAGGTCCCTCTCTGAAGAGGATAAATCCTGTGTCTCTCCTAGCGGAACCCTCCTATTTACAAGGGGCCTTTGCCTCCCAGGTGATCCTGCCAGCTCATACCACCTCCAGGATTATGAACTGGTAGCAGCTGCTTTCCCCTGGCCAACTGGGAGAAAACTTTAGGCAGGGTTTCTGTGAGGACTTCGCAGGATTAATCACACTTTATTTAGTGCAGCATTTGTGTGTGTTTTACTTGGAAACCTACCAGGACTGGTCCATCCAGTCCACCTTGGGGCTGGATGGGATGTTGCAGGAAGTAAAAGGAAACAAAAGGGAACAATAAGAAACATAACTCTTCTGCTTATAGAAGTGGGCTGGGCAGCAGAGAAGATTTTAAGGGGAGTATTCTAAAGAGATAAAACCGTTGGAAAACGGTTGAAAGATAGAAGGGAGAAACCAAAGAGGAGAAGAGAGGGACTGTTGTCTCTCTGTGGAACTCTGGCCTTGAGTAGCACCCTGGGACTGATCATTACTGTGGGCCCAGACTTCGTGCCCCAAGCAGCCTGGGGACTCATGTGATGGCAATACGTGGGACAGACTTGACGGGCCCATCCATAAAGGCCCATGGTCAAGTGCTCAGGGCCAACCGGGTTGAAGAATGAGGGCCAACAGTCTTCTGGGTGGCCCAAACTGGGCTGCTCGGCCATGCCCCCAGACTGACATGGCCCTGAAGATAAGCCCTCCTGGCGTGCGTATGACAGGGTGGACCAGGAGGTAAAGCTGGAGGAGGCTACATGGCAGTGAAGGTAAGACCTGAGCCACTAGAGCGACAAAGGTAAAAAAAACTCTGCAGTGAAGAGAAGTCCCCAGGCTGCTTGGGGCACGAAGTCTGGGCCCACAGTAATGATCAGTCCCAGGGTGCTACTCAAGGCCAGAGTTCCACAGAGAGACAACAGTCCCTCTCATCTCCTCTTTGGCTTCTCCCTTCTATCTTTCAACCGTTTTCTAACGGTTTTATCTCTTTAGAATCCTCCCTTTAAAAGCTTCTCACCTGCCCAGCCCACTTCGATAAGCAGAAGAGTTATGTTTCTTATTGTTCCCTTTTGTTTCCTTTTACTTCCTGCAACATCCCATCCAGCCCCAAGGTGGACTGGATGGACCAGTCCTGGTAGGTTTCCAAGTAAAACACACACAAATGCTGCACTAAATAAAGTGTGATTAATCCTACGAAGTCCTGTCTGCTTCCTGCAAGCCTACTTTAAGATGCAAGCTCCAGCACATATGCTGGAGTCCAAACGATCATGCCGCTCACCGCCTGCGATATTCCAATGCGATGGAGAGGGGGCGGGGCTGCAAGGCTAAAAGCAGGGCCACGGGTGCAATGGTTGATGCCTGTGGCGTCCCCAAAGTGGCGGGGATGGTGTCTGAGGAAATCATTCTACCGGGATACTGAGGTGATTGGTGGGTGGTTCCCCGGGCATGGGGCGACCAAAGAAGATTTAAACGGCCACGGGCTGCAGAAGTGACATCAGGGGGTCCCATCCCCCCTGGGCAAGGGAGCCATCAAAGTGTACATGTTGTGATTAGGCTGCCCCACATGGCTAAGGGACCCACCTATAGAGAGTGTATGTGAACAGGGCACACTATGAGTTCGGGTGACCCACGTGGTGGACAAGGTTACCCAGAACCCCATAGACTGGGGGACACTGCACCTGCCTTCATCAAGGCAAGACCCCCTTCCAC
The DNA here is from genome assembly GCF_040938575.1 of Ambystoma mexicanum. Lineage (NCBI taxonomy): Eukaryota > Metazoa > Chordata > Amphibia > Caudata > Ambystomatidae > Ambystoma > Ambystoma mexicanum. The sequence continues at coordinate 742,379,328 of NC_090935.1, forward strand.
CACCAGAGACAGCACGCAAAGGTACTGAAAAGGGATGACTTTCGGCAGCTGTCACCCAATGCATTATAATATGTTTTGTATGTTGTTCGTTTCATATATATATATATATATATATATAAAGATTTTGTTGTAATAGTGATCATTTATAGAGTATGTTTTTAGTTAAGTAGGGAATGTATAGAAGGTGGGGGAAGGGGAACGGAGTTGTGAATGTACCCTGGCATGAGACAGGTAAGGAAAGTGGCAGGCTGCCAGAGACTAGCTAGGGAGTGGGACCACCCTGCGAGGCTACCCCCTGGCCTCTGTCTTCAGTGGGTGGTGTTAGGTGTATATCAAGGGTCTGTTCCATCAGTTCCACCCTTTGTGTGCTCTGCAGGCTCCTCCATGAACGGGTGGGCTGATGGGGCATATCTCTTTAGCTATCTTCTGTTAACAGTGATTTTGTTTACAGGTGCAAACCCCCTCCCTGTCGAGCTGGCCTTGAGAGTGGGGATGGTTGGTTCCTATGGGGTCTGGGGTGAGGGAGGAGCATACCCTTGAGCAGAGCCAGAAATCAGGGGCTACACCCATTTCACTGTGGCATATTGTTTTTATGGGGAAATATACGATCCAGGAGAATCCACTGATGTTCATGCAAGATTCCAGTCTTGTTGAGCAAAAGAGGTGGCAAGTAAGATAGAGTAGTCAATAGTCTCAAAGGTGCTGTAAGACCAAGAAGGATGATTGCCATTGGTTCAATAGCTTCGAGCTTTTTCTGTATGTCTCTTCTGGTGTCTAGAAATGTGGTCTCTGTGCTTTTCCTGGCCTGAAGCCCGACTGATTATCATTGAAAAATCTTTTTCGCCATACTTCTGAAACTGGGATGATCCAGTTTGTGTCTTGTTTCTTTAGTTATTGTTGTTATTGTTATTTTGCATTTATATAGCGCCTTATATACCATTGGTATGTTCTGAAGGCGCTGGTAGGTTGAACGCCCCTGGGAACCGAAGTTTCAGGTATGTGTGCAGCTGGTGCAAAGTTCATGTGGTAGCTGCTTCTTAGCGGTAGGTGTGGTGGTTGAGAGGTCAGGAGAATGTGTTCGCTCTGGCAGAATTTATCCAGCTCGAGTGTGGCTGCGTTAGGCCTGAGGAGAAACGCCTGGCTGGGGCTGTTAAACCAGCAGTGTTTACTTAGGGTGATGGGGAGTGAGCGGGAGATGTTGATATGAGAACAGTTATACCGAATGGTGTCATAGTATCCCTGTGTTCTATTTGAGTGGTGGTGTAAAGGAGAGAGTAGGCGTGGGGTGTGGTGTGATATACGTTCTTTCAAATGTTCCCACATACCAATGCATATTATGTACATCACGCAATTTATGCGATCAGGTCAGTTCTATGCATTTGATTCATTTCAGGCGTTCAAGATTGTCCTACACACTCCTGCCTGCTCGACACACTCACGCATTCTAGTTCACCTTGCGTGCTCTAGTCTATCCCTCATTTTCCAGTGTGCTTCACTCATGCTCTCATGTATTCCATACGCATGCACTCCTGCCATCCCCGCGCATGCACTCCAGTCTATCCCGCGCATGTACTCCTGTCTGCCTATGCACTCATCCGCTCTGTATACTCTTCTGCTCTGTATACTCATCCGTTCTGTTCGCTCATCTGCTCTGTACGCTCATCCGGTCCGCACTCTCATCGGGTCCGCACTCTCATCCGGTCCACATACTCATCCGGTCTACACACTCATCCGGTCCACACACTCAACCGCTCAACATACACTCATCCGCTCCACACACGCATCCGCTCCGCACAGGCATCCGCTCACTCACACAGGCATCCGCTCCACACACTTGTCTGCTCCACACCTTTGTCTGCTCTACACCCCCTTCCGCACCACATATTCTCGTCCACTCTACATACATTCATCCGCTACATACAGTCGTCCGCTCCACATACACTCGTCCGCTCCACACACTCGTCCGCTCCATACACTCGTCCAATCCACACGCTCATCCGGTCCACACACTCATCTGTTCTATCCACTCATCGGCACAACATACTACTCGTCCGCTTGATATATTACTCGACCGCTCTACGTATTCTTCCGTTCCATACATACATCTGCCCCACACATTCATCCGCTCCCCCCACTCATCCGTTCTACACACTCATCCGTTCTATGAATTTATCCGCTCCACATATTCATCCTCTCCACGTACTCATCTGCTCCACATATTCATCCGCTCCACCCATTCGTCCGCTCCACACACACATCTGTTCTACGAATGTATCCACTCCACGTACTCACCCGCTCCACACACTTGCCGGCACCACATTCATCCGCTCCACATATTTATCGGCACCACAGACTCATCCATTCCATACACTCATCCGCTCCACCTACTCATTTGCTCCACACATTTGTCCGCTCTACGTACTCGTCCGCTATATGTACTCCGCTCTGCTCTGCGTACTCGTCCGTTCCACTCATTCATCAATTCTATGTATTCGTCGGCTCTGTTCTACGTGCTCGTCCGTTCCACACACTTTTCCGCTCTATGTACTCGTCCGCTCTGCTCTATGTACACGTCTGTTCCACACACTCAATCGTTCCACATTTTTAACTGGTCCAATATACTCAGCCGCTCCCCACACTCAGCCGCTCCCCACACACTCAGCCGCTCCCCACACACTTGGCCGCCCCCCACACACGCGGCCGCTCCCCACACACTCGGCCGCTCCCCACACACTTGGCCGCGCCCCACACTCGGCCGCTCCTGACAGTCGGCCGCTCCCGACAGTCGGCCGTTCCCCACACTCAGTCGCTCCCCACACTCGGTCGCTCCCCACACTCGGGCGCTCCCCACACTCGTCTGCTCTCCACTCTCGTCTGCTCTCCACTCTCGTCTGCTCTCCACTCTCGTCTGCTCTCCACACTCGTCTGCTCTCCACACTCGTCCGCTCTCCACACTCATCCGCTCTCCACACTCATTCTATCTACATGCTTGTTTGCTCATACACGTTCTTCTGGTCAAAACGTTTATCCAGTCTATACGTTCGTCCGTTCAGTATAGTCAACAGTTCTAGCGCCCTTCAGCGTTCTATTCGTTTCTCTGTATTTTCGTACTTATCCACTTTACACGTACTCATCAACTCTACACGCTCGTCCGCTCTACACACCCAACCACTCTACACACTCATTGGGTTTAGTATGTTCATCTATTCCATCCGATCTCCATTCCCATTTGATCTATCTAGTCGTCTGTCCTTCCATTCATGCACTCATACACTTATTCGATTCATCTGTTCTATACTCTTTATCCATTCTAACTATTTCATCTATGTCATTCACTACTTTCCCTCCTCATTCATTACGTCCATTTCATCAGTTTAGATCTCCTTACTTTCATAATGATTTATTCCTATTATCCACTTCACTGTTTTGATCTACATTACTTGTTTAGTTCTGTTTGTTTTCTAGTTCACATTCGGGTTTATTAGCTGTCAATTTCTCGCTTCAGGTAGTTTGTTGGGTCGGTGTTATTGTGATGATGCTAGTTTGGAAAACCGGTTGGTTTTAGGGGAAGAGCCAGGTTTTCAGTAGTTTGCGGAAGGATGTTAAATCCTCAGTTAAGCGGATGTGGGGTGGAAGCGAGTTCCACAGGGTTGGGGCTAGGGCTGAGAATGATGAACCGCCTAACCTGACTGAGTTTGTCTTAGGAATTACTAGGAGGCCAGCTGAGCTTGATCTTAGGTGCGAGTGGGATATAAGGAATTAGCTTGTCTTGAAGATATTGAGGTCCAGTTTTATGCAGTGCTCGATGGGAGAGGCATAAGGTTTTGAAGGCCACCCTACAGGCTACTGGAAGCCAGTGCAATGTCTTAAGGGCTGGGGATACGTGGTCTCTAGGACCAAGCGCAAGTAGCATTTTGGCTGCCGTGTTTTGTGCCCTTTGGAGTTTATTCAGTTGGTAGGCATGGATTCCGAGGTATAGGGGGTTTGCGTAGTCCAGTCTTGATATAACGATTGATTGGACCTCGGAGCGTCTGTTGGGAAATGAGAGATATGGAAAGATGCGCCTAAGGTTTTTAAGGTGGTAGTGGCAGGACTTTGAGACATTGTTGACTTGGTGCGATAGTGTTAGGTCAGAGTCCATGGTGCATCCAAGATTTTTCACTGTGTCGGAGGGTGTTGGTGAGTTGCCCAAGGTGGGTGGGCAGGGTAGTGGGTACGGAAGAAGATTGGAGTTGCCGCAAAACATGATTTCTGTTTTGGAGGGGTTTAACAAGAGGTGGCTTTGGGTCATCCAGCGTTCTATGTTAAGGAGGCAGGATGCCAGGTCAGGTCGGGAGTTGGGTTTTGAGTTCAGGAATTTTAGAATTAGTTGAGTGTCATCGGCGTAGTTGTAACACAGGATGTTGTGAGAACGAATTATTGGTGGGAGGGTGATCAGGTAGAGATTGAACAGGAGGGCGGATAGACATGCTCCTTGTGGGACTCCCGTGTCGACTGGTCGGGCTTGGGAGGTAAAGCTGGAAAGTGTCGTTGTTTGGTGCCTGTCTTTGAGGAATGAAGCTATCCATTTAAGAGCGGTTCCATGAATTCCTAGGGAGTGGAGGCGGTCAAGGAGGATTGAGTGATTGATCGTGTCAAAGGCGGCCGATAGGTCGAGAAGGATTAGTGTGGCGCATCCAGCAGAGTCTGCTGTCATTTTAAGGTCATCCCAGATCGAGGTTAGGGTAGTTTCAGTTCCGTGACATGTTCTGAAACCTGATTGGACGGGGTCTAGGAGATTGTTCTCTTCGACAAAGGCATTTAGTTGAAAATAGGCGGTTCGGTCAATGAGTTTGGCAAGGAACCTGGTGTTTGAGATGGGGCGGTAGTTTTTGGGCTCGAGAGGGTCGAGCGAGGGTTTTTTAATTAGAGGTTTGACATGCACCATTTTGAATGTGTCTGGAAAGATACCGTAGGAAAGGGAGGCATTTATGATAGATCTTGCGTGTTCTCCTGCGCAGGTGGAAGCAAAAATGTCTTTAAGGGTTGTGGCTGGGCAAGGGTCCAGTGGTGATCCAGATGGTTTGCGGGCAGATAGAAGTTTGAGAAATTTTTCTGGTGATATTGGACTAAAGGATTCGAACGTTGGTTGCGTGGAGGTCGCAGCTGATGGGCTGGCCGGTCGGGGCAGAGGATTGCCTGGTGGCTGTAGGAGAGCCAGTTTGGTGGTTAGAGTTTTTGTCCTTTCGATAGTCGTGGTGTAAAAATGGAGGGAGAGTGAGTCACACAGTGATTGTGACGGGGTCGGGACAGTCGTGTTACAAGCCGGATTGGTGAATTCGGAGATGATTTTGTGAAGTTCTTTGCTTGGGTTATTGCAATTTAGGATTCGGGTGTTGTAGTGGGCTTTTTTTGCTTTCCATATTTCAGCCTTGTACCGATACAGGTGTCGGGCCAAGGTGGTCTTGCTCTCGTGGGTTTTCTCTTTTTGCAATTTGCGTTCTAGGTATTTGTATTGTCGTTTAGTGGTCTTCAACTCAGGAGTGAACCATCTGGGGAAAAGACCACAGCGGGTTGATGGTTTGAATGAGGGGTGAGCCATGTTAGAGATGCGTTGAGCCATGTATCAAAGGCTTCAGGGGTTAGTTGGTTGTTGAGGCGGCAGGTAGGAGGTGGAGACTGGAGGAGTGCATCGGCTAGGTCTGGGGTGATTATTAGTTTTTTCCATCATTTGGGTAGATTCGGAGGTTCAGATACGGGTACCGGAAGGGGGTCGGGTGCGTGGATGGCGAACGAGAGAATGAAGTGATCTGACCAGATGATAGGGGTGGGGGGCTTTCGATGAATCAAGGTGTTGGAGCTAAAGATGGCATCAAGAGTGTGTCCTTTATAGTGAGTCGGGCCGTTTATGTGGGGTTGGAGATTAATTGCATCTAAACCGTCAACCAGGGAGTGTGTCATGGGGTTGGTGGGGATGTCGAGCCATATGTTGAAGTCTCCAAGAAGGGTGAGGTTGGGATGGTTTAGTTGGAGGGTGGCAATAGAATCGCAAAGGTTATTCGCGAAATGTCTATCATATCCAGGGGTCCTGTAGATTATTAGGAAGCTGTGTGAGAGCGACGGGGAGAGGGATAGTTTAACGAGGAGAGATTCGCAGGATGGAATGGAGGGTTGGTTGTCGATGATTGAGGCGCGGAATAGAGATTTGAAGACGAATGCTACCCCCCCTCCTTTAGGAGGAAGCTATCATGTTTTTCTAAAGGGGAGTGCTCAGTCACAGGTTATCAAGCTTCAAAGGATGTGTTTAACTTCAGTTCTGGGCCTGATGAACAGTACTGATGGACCCAATACCTTTGGCTTTGTAAATGAAGAAGACTTCCATGCTGCGTAGGGACTTGTGTTGGTTTCACCGATGAAGCTGTTAGGATTAGGTACATGAACTCCGTACATAAAGTGGACACATTTTTTATTGCTTGGTAGATGTGCAGGTGTGTGAATGAGTTTTATTTTTTGAACACACTTCATACTGGAGACCAGTCTCTAAATGCTGGACTGGGATTCAAACCTGTGCTGCTCTGTGTTTTCTTGCTTTCAAGAAAAACGCGTTCCCCCCCAAGCTATCCTCCCGCAGGTCAGTGAGTATTGATAGAATTACTATAATTTCTGACATATTGGATGCATGTATTTTTGTCAGCCAAGTTCTGAGATGTGATCCATAAAAGCTCTAGTTTTCCGTCCTCCCAGTTCATGAGGGCTAGTTGGTTGCCTTCTCAGCTTTAGGTCATTTGGATAGAGGATGGGGGCTGTGGTGTCGTGTACTTCAGTGACTACCTGGTCCAGATTGGTGAGCATCGCTTTAGGGTCTTTGGCATAGTCTGGGTAAAGTGGGTTGAAGGAGAACAAGTTGGCATAGTCTTTAGGGGAGATTTTTTTCAGTTTGAAGGGATAGTGTCTAAGGTCAGGATGGGGCTGCATAGGATTCCTATACCCTGGTGAGTGTAGGTAGGCTTCAATTAGGGAGTGGTCTGAACAGAACATGGGAGTGACCGTTGTGCTGGAGATGACACAATTGGTCAAGAAGAAGCCATACAGCGTATGGTCATTTGAATGTGTAGATGTCTGGATCAGTTGTTTGAATTCTAATCCTTCCATGGCGTCTTGGGGCTCCTGTGCCTGGCCTTTGCCCTTGATTTCTAGCCAGGCGTTCAGGTTCTCCATGTATTTATTACCTGCTGTATTTTCCCGGGTTGTTATCTGAGCCCTCCCTTTGGGGAGGAAAATGGGGTCTTGGCTTGGGAGAGGGCCGTGGTATACAAAAATGTGGTGGATGCAGTTGGAAGTAGTGGACAGGGTTTTCAGTGCGCGGTGTTTGAAGGATTTGTAACTACCACTATTGACGATGCGATGTTTAAGGGTATTTGGATAGATCCAGCTAATAGCTGTACCCTTTTTTGTGTTGATGAGTGATGTGTATATGGAAGGATGGGCCTCCATCCAGCATGAAATATTAGTGTGAGACAGTAAGGTGGACGGAGATGCTGGGGTTTCCTTACCGTGAGATGCTCAGTAAACTGCTGCTACCCCCCTGAGATGGATCCCCTCTGAGTCCTCGGATTTGTTGCTGTAATAATGAGTGGCTAATTCATTGCTTGTTTCCTCTTGTGTACACTTGAGATCAGGGGCATGCCATCCAGCAGCCCGGGGAATAAGTGGAGTTAGCCAGTGCAGGGGTGGCAGAGGTTGCTGGGATGGGTAGAGGGGGCAGGGGAAGAGGGTGAGTTCCAAAGGGAATGGGGGAAGAGGCGTTGGGTCGAGTGGGGCTACCATAGATTGACTTCCGGTCCTTTATGAAGTGTTGGCTGAGAGAAGAATGAATCAAGCAATTTGAACATATAAAATAAGTCATTTTTAATGTAATGGAACCTCAGTGAGCTGGCCAGCAACTTAATGGCCAGGAATTGGCAGGCTTGTTTCCCACCAAAACCTCGTTCTTGGCTGGTTCATTGTTAATCTGCTTTTGCCAAGTGTCTGGTCCACAGCCAATAAGCACTTTGAAACATCTTCCATCAAATCATTGTAATTAGGGTCATGTTTAAAGACAAACCGCTTGCTGTGAACGGTGTTATAGACTTCTACGTCAACCGTCTAAATCAGTGTAATCTGTGGCTCTAAACAGACATTAAGAAGCAGTCAGCAATTGCAAACCTCTGTGTCGCCATGCAGTTCATAAGCCAGGACGGCGAGTCAAAGGGAGAGAAAACAGCAGAGTGACATCACCAGACAAAGCACTCTAGGTGAGAAGCAAGATATCAGGAGTGATGATCAAATGCTGCAGAATGCCCAGCAGTGCCAGAGTCACAGCCCTGCCAACATCTCCCTCAACCCATCTAAAATGCATGTGATGGCACCTTGGTCAAATTGAGCTTCGGGCCCTCCGCTGATGCAGTAGGTGGTTTTACCCAGCAAAGTTTTGCACCACTGCTTTCTCCAAAAGGGTATCAGTAAGGGGCTGGTTTGAAGTAGGGGTTAAAGGATAGTTCCGGGACTTTTTTTTTATTGTCCCTACGGTTCGGCCATGTGTTTTTAAGCATAAATCGGTAGATCGTAGAAAACTTTCCTATGGACCTTACCCGACTTTTCGTCCATTAACGCACTCGAAATCAGCCGCCATTTTCTGATAATCCTATCATTTCCCCCCATCGACCTGGCTCACCTGCTTTTGCGGCACTAAATCAAATCCCCCGCCCCTGAAACAGACTTTATCAAAACATTCATATTCCCCGCCTCTATCCGTGACGTGACTGTGCTGCGTAGGCAAACGCGCCCAGGCGTCTTCTACGCGACTCCACACAGAACCCGGAAACCAACACAGATCAGCTCACAACACAGCGCGCCACAATTCGGAATATGAAACTGTACTTTTAAATCAAACCGCAAGATTGTAAATTTGGTAAAGTACATTTATTTGACATCAAATGTTTAGAGAATATTCAGCGATTTGCATTTTTATTTGCTCAGGTTCCAAAAAGTTTGTTTTGAGGCACGCGATGTTCCTTTGCTGTACACAGGGTCTTAGATCATCTTACAATACAGCGCCACAATTCGGAATATGAAACTGTGGTTTAAAAGCAAACGGCAAGATTGTACATTTGGCAAAGTACATTTATTGGACATCAAATGTTTAGAGAATATTCAGCGATTTGCATTTTTCTTTGCTCTCGATCCAAAAATGTTCGTCTTGAGGCAAGCGATGTTCGTGTGCAGTACACAGGGTGTTGGTTTACGATAAAATAAGCTCTTCGGTCGCACTGATAATCGCATGGCTGTTCCAACAACGAGGCACTAGGCCACCACAACGGTCTGTATGTTGCATCTAGCCGTTAGTACCGCGTAAGGGCATACTTGTACTTGGCGATCGTCCCATAAAATGGTCAGGGTGGTAACGTTGTTCACGCGGAGAAGCAACTGGCGGTTGTAAAAGCCATCCGCCGGTGTCTGGTACTCGTGACACATACAATAATGAAGGATGTACCTGTTTTAAAAACATAAAAAATGAAATTAGTCTCACCATCAGATCTTTATTAAAATTATTCATTTTATATATTAGGTCGGGAAATTATTTCATAGCTAGGACAGTGCAACTGGGTATTATACGTCAAGGGGGGGCTGTAGGATACTGAGACAGTCCCCCAGTGCAGGGGTTGACAGGGAGGCAGTGCAGGTGGAGAGTGGAAGGGCCCAGGACCGAGGTCGCAGACAGTGGACCAGTTGTAGCAGGGGAGAGGGAGAGAGAAAGCAGAAGCAAAGAGGAAGGTTTTGAGGTGCTTCCGTAAAAGGAGATGGTTCTCCTCAAGATAGTGCGCGGTACAAAACAATATGCCACATAGAACGAACAAGTACAACTTAACCCGTCTTTAAAGCTACTGTATAGTAATTAAATTGCGGTATAAACTCATCTAAAGAGTTACTTACATTATATTTGCATTTTCCATTGTGTCTGTGCGTAGGGCAGCCCCGAAATACCACTCCTTCTATGCCGACGTTATTTCTTCTAATGAACGAACATTAAATGGCTTTCGTTTCTGAAATTATATTCATTATCGTTTCTTACGTTATTGCCCCACACCCCCAAAAAGAAGTCTTTCGGGATGGTCCCGGCCTGTCAAGGTCAAATAACAATAGAACCTTATACTGAGTCGTGGGCCATTCCGGCACCCGAGCAAAAAATCAAAGCAGCTGACCTTCACTTTGAACGAGCACACATTCCTAGTTAGCTACATTCAGTGTAAGGCCATCTCACAGGACTCACAGACCAATCACTTTTATTTACACAATACATAGCTACACATATTCAATGGGCCTGCGACATGAGGAGACTCGAGAGAACAGACAATCAAATTATAATCATTTAAACCGTGATGTGTATTTCTCAATGAGCTCTTCTTTAGGTGGACATGGAACAGAGGCAATGTTGGGTGGCAATGCAGTTGTCCCCTGCACAGGTTCGTTCACAACTCCATGTATGTGCCTATCTAGGACATCAACAATAAGTCTCTCAATAAACTCATATTGCATATCCTCAAACACTGGTTTGATAACCCATTGTTTACTTCTTTTAGTGAAGGCCTTATTGTAGCGAAGCGTCCCTAAAGTTCCGGTCGTCCTACTTTGTTGACGACCAACATTATGGTTATGTGCCAAGACCGCTAGAAGAGTCTGATTTATCATGCCCTCCATGCCAAAATGCAATCGTTTTGGCCTGTACTTTAGGCACATATTGTGGAACACCTCCAAATCTCCTGTGTGGCAGAATTCCGTGAGTCCCCTCAAATCTCTTGTTATAGTTTTATCAAATACAATCTTTTCAATGGCTTTGTGAGTGGGTGATGAAGGAATCAACCACTTCTTCTTCCGTGCCTCCTCTGTGGACAAATGGCCATGTTCACAATTGTGGAAATGTTGGTTTGTGGTCCAGCGGTGAACGTTGCTACAGTGTAGCATTACTGACCGCCATTTTTCCAGTAGAATTTCCAACGACCCTCCACATGTTTTTGAGCTCCACCAAAGATGGTTGCTGATTGACTTGGACCACTGTGAAATACCTTGCATATCTTTTTTTTTACCTGCAGCCGACATTTTTTTATTGATTGTTTTTGCAAGATGCCAAACGGCAAATTGGTGATTTATATTTTTGTACTCTTCTCTCATTGTCTTGGCAATTGAAACGTGTCTGTCCGTGGCTATCAGGTCGATCACCATTCCCCGCGATTGTAGTTCTTGCAATGATGCTACAAAGCCAACTTTCTCCATGGCCACTGAGGATGTACTTTGTGACACCTGCACGACCACCGAACTCACAATCTTCTTACTTTCCATGTCCTGAAAGTGGTAGGTGCAGTACTTGGCTGAAAATCCTGGGCTGTCGCACTGTCCATCACCAGCTAGCCTGAACCGTTTGCCCGCGAATGTACTATCAATAGACATTGTTTCCATTCTCCAAGCTTCGCTAATGGCTGGAAATAGATAATCGGTTTGGTATTTGTAGAACTGAGTTTTCGCAATGAAATGGATTCCCACAAACTGAAAGAAAGACTCTAACTTTTTAAAACTTGAACCACTAAAAAGTGCAGCCGCTGCACAAAGTAGATTGCCTGCTGGCAGTTGCCCCAGCATGGGTTGTGCAGACCATGAGAAAGGATGATATTTTGTACAGGTGGCATGTATTTTAAGGTTAGTGCCTCGAATTGCACGAGTCACATTAATCAATGGCTCCCCACATACTTCCCCACCAACCGAATGCCCACATTTCATCCGAATAATAATATCAATAAAACAACTATCGAATACAATGAATTTGGCCTCTTTCCTTATACTGTCACTCTGCATCCCAGCTGGTTCGGCCTGTAACGTTGAGGACATGTCACTCACATGAAAGGTAGAATCTCTGATATCGTCTTCCGCTATGTTCAGTGATATGATGGGTGAATAAAACAATTTCTTAAACTTTCTCGCGGTCTTAGTTTTTGCGGGTGTGGATTCTGTGAATTGATCTCCGACTGCATCCGAACTACCAGGAGGACATTCACTATCAATGGCTGGTGGTGGTATAGCTCCGTTGTCAATCACTTCATATTCTTCCCATTGGCACGATGCATCTCCAGTCTCAAGTCCCTGCCAAAAGGTTTGACAAGCAACATCTCTCGTTCGCTTCACTGTCTGTGTAGATCTAGTTCGTACACCCACTCGCAACTAGAGGACAGATTGGAAAAGGGATGTTCAGTTTAAACACAACTTACAGTATTGAACTATTAACAGTGAAAAACAACATAATATAGTGACCAGGACACTAACCTTCTTTTGCTTTCTTTTCTTTGAAACTTTCTTGCCTCGAACTTCAACATCAGGACGCTGTTGCTCCGACTCGTGTGTGCATGTCTCCACTTTCTCTTGCGCTGCAACGACTATATTTTCATGATAAGCACATCCATCACGCACTGACGCTCCATCGACTCCCTGAAACATAGAACTTTCATTAGTATGTATAATAATATTGAAAACACAAAATGTACTTGGGGATCAATACCCACGTACATCTCAATAGCAAAACACGAATGAACGCTTTGTGTAGAACATTCAAACGACAATTATTCACGCATTGTTGATCTAGTTAGATGGAACTGTCAAGGTCCATACCTCGGGCTCCTCATAGACTTCCATTGATGATATTATTGAAGATGATGCTTCAGTAACTCCCTGAAACACAGTAATTGCATTAGTATGGTTTTCTATTTTGTTAAAAAGAACATAAACTTTGTGCAGGCGTCAACGGCTCATCTAAATAGACCTGCACAAATGATCAGTTGTCTAAAATAAATAATGGATATCTAAATATGATTCGATTTGCTCGATCGTTGGAAGTGTCACCACCCAGAGATCTGCATCAACTACTAGGGGTGATGTTCTTGTAGAAGAAGCTCCGTCATCTCCCTGAAACATAGTACTTGCGTTAATAAAGAAGGAAGTATAGCGGATGTAATCACGTCATATGATTTCGCTTGATCGAACTGTCAGTATCCATACCTAGAAATGCATAAGAACATCAAGGGACGATGTAACTGCGGTGCACACTTCTGCAAGCTGTTGCGCCGACCCGTAACTGCATGCTCCCCCTTCTTCTTGGACTAATGCTCCATCGACTCCCTGAAACATAGGACTTTCATTAGTAATGAACACAATATTGAAAAAAGAAGACACATAGGAGGGCGACGACAGAAGGACATATCAATGGCTAAAAACGAAAGAAACATTGTGTGTAACAATCACGCTACAAGAATGCAAGATCTGATGATCTCCATCGATGGAACTGTCCGGAAACGTAACTCGAGCATCTGAGTGACATCAACGGTTGTCGTCAATGCGTTGGACTCCTCAGCATCTCCCTGAAATACAGTACTTGCATTATTTTGGATAACAATAATTATAACTGAAAACAAAGACTAGAGGACGAGTACAAGGGTGTACCATTAGGTAAAATAATCACACGATAAATTAAAACTATTGATTTACATGCCTAAAACAAGTCAGTGGCAGAATAGCTAAGTAAGATTACCCGATAGGCGCTTGAAGTGGCTGATGACTGCAATAACGACACGGATGGAGAATCTTCCGCCTTCATATTGAGTGGATACATAAATGGGGAAATTATTGTTAGCTAATGCTACACACTACCGCAAGGCCTAGAGATAAATACGTAAACTTGACTCACCAGTGGAGGGATGTGGACGAATAGAGTGGGAATAGCGGTTGAGAGCAATTTTCGCTTCGCTCGCGGTGTGTTCTTCTTTATTAGCAATGATGTGGAGTACATGTCTGAGCTAAAGTGCCTGCTGCAGATGCGGTATCGATCACCCCTCTTGTCCGCAAAGACTTCTAGGACTCTACTTTCAAGCTCAGACGGTGGATATCCGCAATATCGGACCCATTCTCTTATCTGATCTATTGTCTTAGGGAAAACATGCATTATAGTACCTTCAGATTTTTTATGGGTCTTCGAAGGGCAACCGCCAATGGAACAGGCAGGCATTGTGGAAAGTTCTGAAAAGTAAAGATCAACAATTCTATATGAATACCAATGTGTTAAAAAATTAAATGACACATAAAGGGTTCAATGCAAGGTTCGTTTTGGTTCTTGGAACTATACACGTTATTCACATGCGGATAAGTATTTGAATAACTTTAAAAAAATAGAAAAATAATTTGACTAAACTCAGAACATGTGACTAGTTCCTTGCATGTACTGTCTTGAACGAAAAGAAATTGGACGCAAAATGATTATGGTACATGGCCTTACCTTGACGAACAAACAGTTAGATGCAGGGATCAGAGTAGTTTCTTGTCGTAGAACAGGGAGCAGTTCACAGGTTGCAAACTGACGAGTTTCCTCGAAGTGGTCACGGAAGTTCACAGAGACGAAGAGCAGATAACCAGCACCTTCACGGGTTGACTAGCAAAGCGCAAAGAAGTTCTCATTAGAAATATGAAGTGGGTTATAAAGAATTCGAAACAGGGGTGTGTTTGTGAATGAATGACGTGTATATGTCGTGGCATTATGCGGTTTGCAGGGGGGCGTCCAGCGTGAGGGGGGATGCTTGGCAGGAGACACGGGGTCTGGAGGTAGACATGGGAACAACAACCCATGCTCTATAGACCACTTTGAAGTGTACATGGTCTTTGGCACCTCTTGGCCTTTATCGCTCCCTGACAGCTCCACTTGCCAGCACAAGTACCCCGGTGCGAACTGCCTTTGATAGGGCGGGGGGTGGATTGGGGCGGTGGTCGTGCAGACAAGACACAGGAAGACTCGTGAATGGAGACACACTTATGTGGATTGCAGGGGGGCGTCCAGCGTGAGGGGGGATGCTTGGCAGGAGACACGGGGTCTGGAGGTAGACATGGGAACAACAACCCATGCTCTATAGACCACTTTGAAGTGTACATGGTCTTTGGCACCTCTTGGCCTTTATCGCTCCCTGACAGCTCCACTTGCCAGCGCAAGTACCCCGGTGCGAACTGCCTTTGATAGGGCGGGGGGTGGATTGGGGCGGTGGTCGTGCAGACAAGACACAGGAAGACTCGTGAATGGAGACACACTTATGTGGATTGCAGGGGGGCGTCCAGCGTGAGGGGGGATGCTTGGCAGGAGACACGGGGTCTGGAGGTAGACATGGGAACAACAACCCATGCTCTATAGACCACTTTGAAGTGTACATGGTCTTTGGCACCTCTTGGCCTTTATCGCTCCCTGACAGCTCCACTTGCCAGCGCAAGTACCCCGGTGCGAACTGCCTTTGATAGGGCGGGGGGGTGGATTGGGGCGGTGGTCGTGCAGACAAGACTCGTTTGCCGCAGGGCCTCACCAAGGAGAGGCCATCTAACTGCATGTAAGAGGCAGGCTGCAGGATCTAGTACATGGAAGGCAGGGGGGTGAGTTTATAAATACCTCACCCTCCCAGGAGAATATATGGGTGCAGTTCACCCTGGAGACCCTGGATGCCGATGCAGTTAGTCAGCAGCAGGCTGGCCTGTGGTGGCAAGGCGGTACGGGCCAGAGGGGGTCATCTCTGTACCCGGTGCCCAAAAGGATGATTTATTATGATCAACTATATTGATTATTTACCTATAAACATGTTTTGTATCAATAAAATCCAACGGCCTTTTATTGCCAACGCTTGAACAAAGTGGTGTGGTAAGTATTTTTGGGGGAGGAGGCAAGGCCGGGAGGCTTGATGCCAACCCGCAAAATAACATATGTATGTCTGCTGCATATGGGTTCAACAGTTATGTGGATTGAAGGTGGGCGGCCAGCGTGAGGGAGGATGCTGGCCGGATACATGTGGTGTGACAAGACAAGGCACAGGAAGACTATTCAATGGAGACACACTAGATTCATTTAAAAAATCAAAACAACCATTGTTAAAATATATGTTGGGTTTTATTTTAGATCTTAATTTCAATTGAACATAAATAATAAACATTACACATTGTAAAGTTCCGGTTGCAGCACATCCAGGGAAAATCCGCGGTATTGTCCACTGTCGCTGGGGAAATGTTGTCTAATGGCAAGTACCGCACAGGCAGGTATTACTCTCCGAACGCGGTGTCCGAGCCTCCCGTGAAGCCACCAAGTGAAGCAACGATAGGCCACCAGCCTGTACCACCTGTGAAAATGAAAGATGCAAACTGTATTAAAATGACAAAACTTTCTTATCACTGTCGATTCAGGTAAAAAATGTCATTCTGCTTTGAAAAAAATTCTATCTAGAAAATGCACAATATGGAACCAATTTACATGCATTCGAATGATATGTAGATGTAATTTTATATGTGGGAGACGACCATGAAATAGTAGTGGCATCACTGACATCACAACCAGAGTATACTTACTCGTTACTCGGATTACGCGGACGAACAGTGCCGCGAAGTTCGTGCATAAGCACCATCATCATCCTCAACACGGTCCATGAGAGGCAGGCTTCCCTGAACTCTGGCAGCTCGGTGATGCATTGCGGACTTGGCTCGCCTTCCGAAATGTAGGCCAAGCACCCGGAATTTTCACGGCAGCAGCAGTTCTCCTCCTCAGTTGGCATTAGCTCGCACCGATTGCACGTGCACCAGGTGGAGACGCCGTCCATGCGACATGGTCCAGGCTCTTCATCCGTTGACTGGTCCTCCCAACTGCCGTCCGAATCCCCATCGTTTTCGCGTGCTTGCCTTTCCAGTAGTTCTTCCTCGGTGTACTCGGGCTCGTACATATACGGCATTATTGTAGCCATTGTGTGGTAAAGAAAGTAAAATAATTTACAGAGATGGTACAGGTGTTCACAAGGCCTAGAAGCGGCGAAGGTAGCTGACCAGATCACAGAAACGAGTCACAGAATACTCAAAGTAACACAGAGAGAGTAATGGAATCGAAAATCTGCTGCTGTGTGTTGTGAAACGGTGTGTTTATACTTATTGAGGAAAGAGGCGTCCTGCCATTTCCATGGCGACACTTCATTAGCTGAGGCGCAGCGATTGTTGACACGAAACGTGCTTTGGCGTTGGGAAATGGGCGGTACGCGTCTGCTGATGTCAGGCTCAGGGGCGGGGGATTTGATTTAGTGCCGCAAAAGCAGGGGAGCCAGGTCGATGGGGGGAAATCATAGGCTTATCAGAAAATGGCGGCTGATTTCGAGTGCGTTAATGGACGAAAAGTCGGGTAAGATCCATAGGAAAGTTTTCTACGATCTACCGATTTATGCTTAAAAACGCATGGCCGAACCGTAGGGACAATAAAAAAAAAGTCCCGGAACTATCCTTTAAAGTTAAGCAGATCTGAAGGGTCTGTTCGGGGCTTTTTTCTGGTAGTGGTGTCCTAGAGCATCTACCCCAGGAATGATATTGGTCTCTCGGTGGACAGGACAGAAGTGGGGGGGTGCTCGTGTTTATCTACCAGTTTTACCAGGATACTGCATTGACTTTGCAGAAGGCAAGAGGAGAGCAAGCAACTGCAGAGTTTGCTACAATTTGGGTGGTGTGTCAAGGAGGTCTTTTTGTTCTCCTACTTGGCAGATACGGGAATGATTCACACATAGGATGGAAACATGTGCCCCTAAAAGTGGGAGGCCGGGGAATCTCTCCACTGTCTAATTCATATTTTGCAGAAAGCTCATTGGATCTTAAGTAATGTTATTCACCAAAATAGGGCCAAATGCACAATCTAGAAAATCAGGGCAGATGTTGAATTTGACCTATATAGATAATTCTATCTTCTGTTTGCTGTCACTGCTGAGCAACTACACCATTTAATGTTCCACGAATACATGTAACTGCTCGAATAACAGCTTTAATGACACAACTGCAAATCATGGTGAGCAGCCTTCTATTTATGATCAAATCGGATTAGGTGTGCTACATGAAAGAGTTTAACTGAAGGTGGCACAGGCAGGTAGGACTCCCTCGCGATCGTTCTGTCAGCTGTGGTCAGGACTTGGCGAACAATGCGATCAAGCGCGTGAGCTAATCCAAGGCTCGAGTTAGGGCAGTTTGATACAGACGATGCCTGCTTTTCAGAAATTCCAACCCTCAAAGGTAGATCCACACTAGGGATTCTGATACAAGGTTAAACAATATCGCGACTATATGAGAAAACACTAGTAATAAGTGTCATGGGTTTTGACCCATGTTGAATCAATAGACTGGGTAGATGTGGGGATGAGCTGTCGCCGCCCATTATTCTATCCCAGAACAAACTAAATCAATAGACTGGGTGGATGTGGGGATGAGCTATCGCCGCCAACACTCAAGCCAGAATAGGAGAACTGCGCAGTTGGCACAAGACCACTCCAAAGATACAACCTTCTTGTGGGGAATTCATTTTCTTAATCCCAAAAATGGTTGCATTACCAGTACTCACCACTATCAGAAAGCCGGCGTTTAAAACCACCAGACTTTTGTGTAAAACTGAACAAATGAAACAAAACTAGACCAAGGAAAGACTTGCTAAGAGGTGGATACAATGTAAAACTATATTCTGAAATGACTTGAAGGAAGTAATTATTTAATGTATATGTAAAAATTGTCAGTTTGATTTGAATGTAGAAAACTGGGAACAAAAAGTGACATTTAGCTGAAACCTGGCTTAATGAAACTGAATTCTGCCTGACAACTACCCCCGACAGGAGTTGATACTGGATCAACAGCTGTGTTCCCAGGCCTGGCTGCCAGGCCTGGCTGCATCCCGAGGTCACATGGCCCTGTTGATTAGATTAGGGTTGGAGCAGCTGGGGACTACAGGGAGTTGAACAAAGGCCTGTCCTGGACTCAGGCAAATGTTATATTGGGGGGCCGTAAAGTGGCTTCCTCTTAGGGGAAACTGGGAGGGGCAGTGCCTCTGCTAGCAGCTGAGCTTGGGGGAAGTGGATAAACCAGTTATTTCACCCTGTGATGTGGGAAGCCACACCCCTTTTTGACCAGGGCATAATTTTAAAAAGATAGATAACTCAAAGTGCGGACTTGTCAGAATTATATAAGTAATATCATTATTTTGGTGATTTTTCTGTGAACATTTTGAGATGCGTTAGGACCCTGTGGTGTATTCTGGGGGGTTGCTAGCAGAAAGTAGGGTCTCACTCCGAATGTCTGCATGTTAAAAATCTGACACTTCATCAATTAATGTCCATACTCCTTGCGCACATGTGTGTAAATTTGGGTAAATGTCCGATATTGCAAAACCAGTTAAAAAGCGCAAAATGTTGTCATTTTTGAATGCAAGCCCCCAGGAAGATCCGAGGCGGACAAGCATGGACCATAAGGAAAATATAATGTGCACATGTAATTTCAACAAATTGTATATCTGGGAAGAATGTCTTTGAATCAAATATAGATTTGTGGGCAAACTGACCAGGGGAGGATCCTCTGACCCATAAAACCTACAGCATCACTCTGACTCACATTTCCTTCCCCCAATCATGGGAGAGGGGAGAATTGGGCCAATGACAAGTAGAGAGTGGCAGGCTTAGCTAGGCCCAGGCACACACCCATTTTCAAAACACATAAAAAGAGACTGCTGGGACAGGTAGAGACATTCAAATCCAGTTGCTGCGGAGTGTTTTGCCGGACCACACAACATCCAGAAGATACCAGTTCCAGACTGACTCCATCTACATACTCCAGAACCTAGAACTTATACTTTAGAACCTAAATCAGAGGCCTAAAACCACAAGCTGAGTTCTCTGCAACAGGCCTCAAATCATTGCAAGCTACTCACAGCCGGGCGAGCTGCTTGAATCCCTTGCCAAGAACTTTTGCCAGGACCAGTGCAGAGATCCAGGAGCCGTGCAGAGACTGCTGTATCCAGACAGACCGGACCAGAGATCCAGAGTGACCCAGACCGCTGTGAGCAGAACCAGAGAGCTGACCAGATCACTGTGAAGTGCCGAGACCAGAACCGGAGTCCAGTCCCAAAACCTGACCAGATCCGTGGCGAGGCCTAGTTCAAATTTATATTGTGAGTACCTAGCAGAACTGTGCAGAACCAATCTCTTAGTTAAAATAATCTAATCTAAACTATTTTAACCTAAGTAGAACAGCCTCCTAGAAATCGTGTCATCTGTCATTTGTAAAGCTGCACAACTGTCACCTGTCAATTCTGAAGCTGCAAGCTGTCACCTGTCATTTTGAGTTTACTTTAAATCCGAAAAACTACCTTTATTTAATCGTCTGTATCTCTGGAACCGTTTGGGATAGGAACGAAATTTAACTTTCCTCTGAAAGCATAGAATCTCAGCTTTCCAACGAACGAACTTTTGCCGTAATCACGATTCAGGCACTCGCAAATCTTACCACGATTTGCGATTTGGTTAAAAATCCAGCCACGTGTAACCATCAGCAGTCATTTCTTTCCTTGCTAAAAATTTGTTTGCCTCTTAATCACCATCTCTGAATCATTGCTAAAGTGAGCCTGAACTCATCCCAAGTATCTCTCACTAACCCTGAACCTCCTAAAGGGAATTAAAAGCATTTTCAGCATATTTCTCACTTCATTGCCACCACATTCAAAGCACTTGGGCCTGTGTTTTAAAACTCATACCGGTTTTCTCTAAGCTTGCTGGGGGGGAACTGAATTTCGTATTGTATTTGATTGCATTCCTGAGAACTGTGTGCTCCTCTTTCCATCTACTTCCATGTCTTACATTGCATAGGGGAGGGGGGTGAATTGCCAGAGAAAAAGTGATTATATTATCTTTTGCTAAAATCATCTCAAGTATTTCTGTACTGCATTTTATTCCTCATTGCTTTTTCCTTGAAATCATAAAAGTATTTTTGCTACTTGATCCATCCTATACTAACTCCTCATTGATTATAAAGAAGTGTGCTAGTACCAGATTACCCATTGTTGATTCACATTATATTTATAAGGGCAATATCGATTATTAATTTATTATAAAAGCGTGGTATCTATATTTTGTCTTATTTCTCAAATAAACCTTTTAAACTTGCAAAACAGAACTACTTCTTGGCTCAGTGGGGTCAGGGGGATTCTAAGAGAGGAGTGTTATATAAGGGTAGTCATCCAGAACTCATGAACTGGACATAAAGATATATCAATAAGGGTTTCCATTCAGTATCCCAGACTAGGCATTGACTTAGCTGTAGTGTTCAATTGAATCTTCTTACATAGGCAATATTGTCACAGTAAATAAGGCAACCCATCAAAGAACCTTCTGGTACAGCAGCGTTTAGTGAGCTTCAATGTGGAAATGAGTAATGCAGTGTTTTTTTTATTACTAGCAAGAAAGATGTGAGAAACTTTGTATCTGTGCCTACTTTCCTGCTTATCAACTTAAACTATGTTTTGCAGATTGTATCTGTGAGCTTGAAGGGACAAAATTCGATTCCATTAACAAACAACAATGAAGTGACCTACCAGATCCACGCCGCAGGCGATCGGATTGTTCCCGAAAAGTCAGTGTGCCTCCTTTGGAACCCGACTGCCAACAGGTAAGAGCTTTGCAGCGTTTTTCCGCGGCTGCATTGGATTTTTGAGCGTGAAGAAGACGGATATTGATGTTATGATTCTGAATGCGTTCTCGCAGCTACTTTTGATGAGGCTGCTTCATTCATGAATGGTTTATGCGATGCATCAGTCATACACTGCACATCTTCGACAGAGCACTGGTAAATATAGTTTCATTCATTCAACAACATAATATATAGAATAAATGTGCCACACTTTTGTGCTGGAGCTTTTAGAATACATTGTCCACTTGCATGGAACTTACGGAACGCTGTGATCTGGGTAAGAGCTGGGCAGTAAATACCATCCAATGGCAGAGGAGATGAGGATGTTTTTGATCATATGTCCCCACAATTCGTTGTACCAATCAATACAAAACTCCCAGACTATGGCTTTCTGAGGCTGTCATATAGGTACATTATTTCTGGTAATGAGGCCGGATTGTAGCCCAAATGATCAGCGGCGGTCCACAGTTAGAGCGGAAACCATTGCAACAATCTGTACAGCTAGGAAATGTGACCGCCCTTTTATTTTGAATGTTGCATATGTCTTGAATAAAAATAAAAAATAAATGTCAGGAAGAAACTCTAAACAAGTGAAATGATGAAACATGGCGAGTTGAGAGATCCCCAGTTTGGCTTCCATGACTTGACATTTTTAGAAATGTAGCCCGATGGGAAGAATGGTGATCACCAGCGAAAGAGATATGTCCTCATTTCTAAGCCAGAAACATTGCTTTCTAAATTAATATACAACCTTCAATTAAGTGCTTACCCTGTCCCTCAGATACCTAGAGCTGGAGTTCTTTGCAAATGGGGCCATTATGCAAAGGTCATGCATTGGGGTCAGGAGTCTACAATGGATGCCTCCAGTCCAGAAACTACATGCAAGACCTCCAGGTTTTGTTTCCAGAAGACCGGGAGAAAGCATGAACTGCCTCTGCTCCTCACTGTCACCTTGCAAAGATGATTCGGCGATTAGCGTCCCAGAGGCCTGTGGGTGTTTCTCTAGAAAAATGTAGAAGACTTTAATGATTATCTGTCAAAGGGTGGCGACTAAGCCAATGAGTATGTCAGTCTTCGATGAGCTCTATTGACTATGATTATCAAGTAATTGCTGGCCAGTGTGGGCAGACAAATATGCAAATGTGGGCTTCTACAGCAGACATTGCCACCCAGATGGTGACCTTAGATAAAGGCCATGTCACTAGGTGGAATCTCATACAAGTGTTTCACCTTGAAGTGAAGCTCAAATATTGTTTTGGGTCTATTTGACTTAAAACATTTGACCTTATCACATTTGATCACATTGATTTGACCGTTTTTTTCCAGTCTAAAATGAGGGGGAGACCCACATCAAACCCTCCGCCACTTCCCCTCAACCTAATATATACCCTTACCCACCCCCATATATATATTTCATTAAATTTGACCGAAACAAAGGTCAACAAAATTTGATCAATTATTTTAGGTGAAATGTTTTCAAGTCAATTATGCTAATACCACAATATTCACTCGTGCTGTTAATATCAGAGTACTACAACACATATTGAAGTGCCCCCAGGAATAGGAGGGTGCTGCTATCATACTCTTGGATGCTGCCAATGTGCCCAGTTGCTCCTCAGAATTCCAGGGCGCTGCAGGTAACACAGGTGTGAGGTTTATTTCGTATTCCAGTGTACTGGCAATAGCTTCAGGGGTTGCTTGCTATTCTGCAGTGCTTGCCGTAAGACTAGCAGTCCCGGTGCTAGGATATTTGCCACCCTCAACAACATTTTATTATGAAGCATCTCATGTTCCTCTGCCACTCGCATGACGTTTCAAATGAGCCGCACATCTTCACATGCACGTCAATCCCACAGTCTTCCCTTACTCTTCACATGGATGTTAAAAAGAAATGTAAGTGTCAGTCTGCAATTATTCAAAGGTGTGCAAATACCAAACCCATTCAGTGGCAAGGGAGTCTGGCCCCACTTCAGAAGATATGAAGGGGCGCCCCCTCAAATAGTATTGAAATTATCCAAAAAACTATAGATTTTAAAAGCAGTATCGAAGGCTTGATGATCTGCACTCATGGCAGCTCTATACAGAGTAGATAGAAACGTCTTTTATCCCTTTCAAGTGTCATGTGACCTAGCCTGTCGACCAATCAGAGATTCAAACGGCCCACTGGTTGACGCCTCACCTGTCTTGGCTCTATGGTGCAGGAGCCAATCCTAAAGTGGGGAGGGAGCGAGGCACATATGCTGAGGGAGGCCCTGACCAATCGAGACTATTGGAATTCTGCAGGAAGTTATTTAGCCACGCGAGAGGCCTAATCTCGAAGGGTATGCTGCATGCTGATGATACTTCTTTCGAGAAAGAAACAAAAGATGCCGTGCATATCAAAAAGACAAAGCAAGACCATCTGCCTACAGATAGTGCTGCACATGCGGTAAAGCCCAGACTAAGGAAGACGCTCAGCCGACTCCATCACTTACCACTCTGGGAACAAGTTCCCCAAGTCAAAGCAGACCATACAAGACAAACTCATCGGAAGTTGAAAGTAGGCAGGTGAGACCCACCTGCAGCTCCTGCATATGCCTCCAAGATCTATCCGGTGGCGCAGGCAGTGCCGTGGATAGGAGCACTGGAACCACCTGTGATGGAGGAGTATCACTGCCAGATCAGCCACAGCAGGCGGACCAAGAAGACCTTTTCTGCAGGTACTGCTGAAACAGTGTGCTGAAAAGGCATTTGCTCACTGAACCACCGCTGCATGTTTTGAAATGGAATGTTAAAGGCCAAAGCAAACCTTGAAAGCCTTTGATCCTCGAGTTCTGCATGTTGGGAAACTGACCTGTAAAGCCTGAAGTAGGCTGAGGAGCATTTGAATACTTTACCACTGCACATGAGGAAACTAAAGCCTTTGTGTACAAACGCGTACTTCAATAGAATAATCCGCTTGAAAAATGCTTTGTAAATCAGGCCCTTAGTGTCAAAGATCCAGCGAACAGAGAGCCCATTTCTTTAACAGAAAGACTGCACGGTGTGAAACTGAGTGCTGAAGTGCACATCAAACATAGAAGGCATTGTAGTGCTGAAGCACTGACTGTTGGGAAATTGCATGTTCAATCACAGAGGTAAATTAGAAAGGCTATGATCAGTGAAACTTTCCATGTGGGAGTACAGAATCTGGAAGCCTAAATGGAGCATTAAAACTCACATAACTAACAGCCCCACTTTTTGTGAGCTGGAATCTTGTATTTTGGGGGAACTGAATCTAAAGCCCAGTGGGAACTGAGCTCACATCCGAGTATGACCAATGATTGACAGAAGGTTTGGGCAATGTGCCGACTTGGCATCAGGAACCTAAGCAGTGCCCTGACCCAACTTTGTATACATTCCCCCAAAAAGGTAGGTTTAAGTTTTACCTGTGAGTCAGGCACTCACATGTATTTCCCTTGAGTTTGTCACAAAGGATGAGCTATTAAATAGTGCAGTACTTCTTATAATTCATCTCACTACCTCTCATGTCATAGACCTCCTAGGCTGGATGGCTGCTTTCTTGCTGAGAATAGAAACACGATTGCAGTTTGCACTCAGGTCCTTTAGTGGAACTGAGCCATCTCGGTGGGATTGGAGCCAGTTACCTGCAGTTTTCACCAGTGTGTTCAGGTAATGTTTAATCCACCAGGCAATTTGAGTGGAACTTGAGTGCAGGACTTGCAGTCAACACACTGGTCATTAAAGGGAGCACACAATTTCCAGAGCTACCTTAATGGGATGAAAGTTTTCTGTGGATTATACACAAAGAACCCTAAAGAAACAACCACACCCACAGAGCTACTTTGTTTGGGATTGGAATCCGTGACATGCACCTTATACAAGCTTTTTGCACCAATTGTCCGATCTATTGAGATATTTTACCTGAATGCATGTTTTGACTACAGCTTAAATAATGTCTGCAGCACAACCACAACACTCTGACTTGTATTACTGCGACTGACACATCTGAACTGCAGCTAAATAGGCTTACAGCACTGGGTAGTCTTGATTCCATTAAAGACACAGAGGCAAACATTATTCTTATCTGTCTTTAATCCTGCAACTCACAGCACTTAACCATTTCAAACTTCATGTATTCAACATTTTTGATTTTCTTTTTTTTAAATGGGAAGAAAAAACAATCAAAGGACTACACATCGGTTCAAGTCCCTTGCTTCTCCTAGTCCTGAGGTCCTTCACTCAGCAATCAGAACCCTCTACCTCACATCCTGTCTGGGTCCTTTCCTCTGTGTTTGGCAGCGAACATCTGCCTGATCTTGACAACGTAAACTGAACATTGTAAATTATGGTAGAGTCCAAGTCCAATCTCGAACAAGGGCAATGGCCCCAAAAACAAACGCTACTGCGTCTCCAGTGAAACTCCGAACTATGTCACAAGCCGACAACTCATCTTGGTCGACCTCCTCATGCCATCTTCTGCTCATCTCCAATGAAGCAAAAGAGAACGACACCATGAGGGTGGGAATACACTCGCTTTTGTATCAACTGGCCAAACATGTCACACCAGCAAGTATTACATCTCTCCAGTGTATTCTGGGCGGGAATAATGCTCACCTCTGTGTCTTTAATAGAATCAAGACTACCCTGTGCTTTAAGCCTGGGCAATCTTCATTCCATGTCAAGACCGGAGGCAAGCATTATGCTTGTTCAAAGCTATGCATTACAGTTGCTGCAATTTCAGACACTGGCTTAAAGTGAAAGTCTTAAAGGTAGCCTGTGATGACCAGTCTGCTGACTTCACAATTTCTTGCAAGGATACCCCTCCTGCATACGCTTTGGATGCCATAGTGCCACTAGCAGAATGTGCGCTGAACTTGCTCAAGTCTATTCCTGCCTAATGTATTGCTTCACTGACCCACCTGGCTAATGTGGCTGCGGCCACTGCATGATAGGGTTTCCTACGCGCTATGAGCAGCTGGGACACTCTGTGCGGCCTAATTTCTGGTGTTGCCAACTCATAATCCTTGATGCACTGTGCTACGCATAACCTAGGGTTATCAGGGATATAATGGTAAGAAATCACTCTAAAATCACTCTTAGTACACTTGGTGATACAAAATGCTACGCCCTGTGGGTATAATATCTTCTTGTCAATTTCCAGTCCTTTAACATCGTAAACTCTCCTACATGTTACTGGACAGAGTAGCATCGCCATCTTCCCAGGTAATCGAGTTATACTGTGTAGGCCATTGTCTCGCCAACTAAGAAACAAGCAAACAACTTCTCTCACGCCCCATAGTACAGAGTATCTAGGAGTGTGAGACTTTCATAATCACGCCCCCCTCAGGAGCACACTATTGTAGGGTGCTCCTCAATAGGCTTACCGTCTACACTGTCGTGCCTAGCGGATATTGCTATAAACTCGAAGAGTTCTAAATGCACACCCGTCATGACAATGATCAGCCAAAAAATTCAGTACTTGGACTACAGGTGCCGAAATGGGATGAACACTTTGTTCTCTACACCAACTCTCCCATCGGTTCACTTGCTGCCTGGTTCAAAACTTCCACATCTTGCCCCTCAGCCGGCTCTGCTTGCGTCTGACTCAATGACTAGCTCCAGAACGACGCCGAAAATAGCTTGACCATTCCATGCTTCCATATTCTATCTCTGTCAGCACATCCTTTTCCAGAGTAACTATTTGGTGGTATCACACACCTCCTTGGAGATGTCTGTTTTTGAGCCTCTGTAGGGCCCTGCACTGCAGTGGGCCAGGAAATATCACCTGAATCGATGCTGCTAGAAGCCCACCTACTCTGGCTAGACTGTGAAGCGAAATATTCTTCTCCCTGATCACTGAGCGGAGTTCTTTCACATGGCACTCCTGTAACTCCTTCACAATATCACTGACCCCACATAGGGGATTCTCCGAGCACCTGCACCAGGTGCTATTCACTCTATCCATGTCTTTGAAGACCCTGAAATTCTCTACCTTCACACTCGTCTGTGTGTGCGCCACAATCTACTCAGTGTACTGCTGTGTGCCTAGAGCTCCTCACAGGCTTTGCCCTTATACGTCAAGCTCCTCTTCACACTATTCTGTCCATGTGTCCAAAAGCCACATTTCATCCCTGTCCGACCATGTGCCCCAGATCCTCACATTAGTCACTCATATGTTCAGTCAAAGTACTCCAAGCTCCTCACATTAGTATTAAGTTCATATGACTAAACCTGGCTCTACCTCAGACCCATGTAGATGCAATAGCCGTCCCTGTCTTAAATAGGACAGGGAACATTGATCACTATGCACCATCAACGACCACTGCAAATATGCATGCAAATGCTACACACACAACATGTACAGCACAGGTAGCAAAATGGGAAACCTCTTCAAACAAAGGGCAAAATACTCAAACACAGACAGCCGTAGTGTAGGGTTAGGGCCCGATTCATGAAATTATTTGCATGGGAAATAGGGGTTTTGCGCGCAAATCCGCGTTTGTCAATTCATGGAACCGACTGCGTGGGACTTTCCTGGGACTTGCGTGGAGTGCATGCAGACCCAGAACATCTCTGCGAGCTGTCGAGCGCCTTCCCTGAGACACCACGCAGAGAGTGGGTTTGGCTTGCGCAGAGGGCTTGGAAGGCGGCGAACCTCAGGAAATGGGGAAGAAAGTGTGAAAAAGTCCCTCACACGCCCACATTTGCACCAAACGACATGTATTCATGGAATCACCCATGCAACCTCTCAGCATAGGAATGGCCACGCAAATCCATCGATCACTACGCCACACAAAGGCAGGCGTAAGTACACTTGCGCATTGGATTCGCAGCGTGGAGGTGGGTTTGCATGTCTGATTTAGGGGTGTGTGTTGCGCAACTGGGGTTCCAATCTAACTTAGGGATGCGCATAAGCAGTGTAGCGGGATGCAGGAACGGTTTACGGGGATTTGCACACAGATTTTCTGAGTTTAGACCGAGTTACGATTTTTCATACGCATGTTGTCGGGGTGCCGGCAACAGTTACAGGGGACCCTGCACAGGGTCCCCGAGATGCAGGCCTGCGTGCGGAGGACCCCTCACACTGTGTGAAGGG
Organism: Ambystoma mexicanum; assembly: GCF_040938575.1. NCBI lineage: Eukaryota > Metazoa > Chordata > Amphibia > Caudata > Ambystomatidae > Ambystoma > Ambystoma mexicanum. Next base: position 742,407,946 of record NC_090935.1, read on the forward strand.
TGAGTGTATTTGCACCCGGGGAAGCGCGCAAAGGTATCTATTCTGGCTATTTATGCTTTACATGTGGGTGTGACGGGGCGTTATTGCAGCGACTTGCGATTACGGTTACTTTGCGCCCTTAATGCTCCCTAACCGAGCAGGCACATCACAGGCAGCAACCAACAGTGAAAGCTTCTGACATATAAAACAGGCATAACATGAATTGCAGCGGCGTCACGTTGTTAAATGAAAAGAACACATAAATCACAGGCAGAAAGATACCCTCACTCTTTGAACAAGCAGAGCCATAAAGCCTTCCTTCACACATAATCATACAGAGGCATGGGAAACATAAATGCAAGCTTCTCTCCAATGGAGAAGAGGCAGAGGGCAAGATTCCTTCATGCACACTAAACAGGTACAACCTGGGCTTCAGCACGGCATGTGCCCCACCTACATAATGCTCTCAGCACCTATGTACCACTCTGACTGATGATAAAGATGCAGATGAATCTTTAAGGAACTGGACTGAGATGGCACTCTGATGGACTTCTGTTGGATCTAAAATAGTGCTCTAACATGGAGCAATGTATTTATTTATTTATTTTTACTTTTATGGAGCGCACAAAACCCACAGGCATCAAGGCTCTGATTACTAAGGGTGCTGGGAAGGGAGTGGGGAGGAGGGGAGTAGGGGAGGTGGCAGTGATACTAGTGAGGCAAAAGGGTAGCATAGTTACAGTAGGTTCCAAAGTTATTTGAAGTTTAAGAACGGATGGGGGGGCTAGAGGTGTCATGCCCCGAGGATCAAAGTCAGTGGAACAGCATGTTTTCAATTGTTTTCTGAAAGGACCGTATCGAGGCGCAGCCATTTCTGATTGTAGTGTTCTTTGCATTTTGGGTTGCATGCAACACAGAATTGGCGAAGGAACAGAAATTGACACCAGAATTCAAAAAGGGGTGAGGGGGGTCTCCTGGGGAACAGAGTGCAGATCCTGGTGCAGACCAGCTGGCCACCCTGACAAAACACACTTGGGCAAATGCACATATAGAGATCGCCATTCAAAAGGGCCCACACAAATAACCATCACCACAGAGTGTCACAGTGCCAACCAGCAATCCGTTCCCCGAGATGCTATAGCCCAGCCACAATGCTAAGACTCCCTTTAGGAAAAGCGAATTACCTATAGGAGGGCAGGTTAATGGTTGCAAATGGAAAATATGTTGATTAACCTCACAAGACAAGTTTCCCCGGTCATATAATACTCTGGTGTTCACTTTATTATTTATGTAAAATAAGGCGGTATATAAAAGAGACTGTGTCCCCAAAGAAGGCATTAATTCAAACCAACCATAGTAGCCTGTATGCACTTTTATGTAAAGCTGATTCCACTTTCTCGCGTAAAAGTCAAATAGGGTATTTAAAAGCTACTTTATGTGCATGCTTGCTAGTGTTGGTGGCTCTCGGAAAATTGTGATCATGTTTCTTTTCACAGCTGGTTATCTGACGGACAGTTCTGCAGACTGGTGGCTGAAACCACTGGCTATGTGGAGTGCGCCTGCTCCCACATGTCAGTCTACGCCGTGCGCGCGCAGACGGATGCCCTTTCCTCCTACAATGAAGCTTTCTTCTCTGCTGGATTCCTCTGCGTTTCAGGTCAGAAGACGCAATGTTATCTTTCTCTAAGCCTGGGCATGTACGTCATGAGGTTCAAAGGAGCCTATCAAGAAATCCATACAACTCCCCCCAACCCCGCCACCGGCTCCAACCCACACACACACACTTTTAGTGCGTGGTATATTATGTGTACTCAATTAAAGGAAGGCCCACAATGTTTGTGTATTACTTGGCATTTTATACATCCACTGGCTACCCATTGCCATGCTAATCTTTATGGACATTACTACACTCTAGATGCCTCCTGGAACCTCTTGATCTAGATGTATCGAGCAGCAGCCAGAGCAACAAACATGGTGCTGTATAGGGCCTGCCAGTGTTATTTGGATGCAGTCTTCTGAGAGTCCATGACTTAATTCCAGCTGTTACTGGTCTAATGTGTTAAGCAGTATGTGCGTCCTCACATCTGGTCCTTGAAATTAAGGCCTGTTAAAACAAACGTTGGCAAAGCTAAAGGTTTTGGTTGTGAATGTGCTTTAGATAGGCGTTTGTCAGGCACTGCTTTCAGATTCCCAGGTTCTCACATCATTTCCCAGCAACGGACCTCTTTTGGGCAGGTAGCACCATAATGTCACCCAGGCGGTAAGTTCCCTACTTTACCACCATGGTGTAAACTCCGTTTACACCATGGTGGATGGCGGATTTACCGCCCCATTCCAAGGTGAGTGGGGCGGTAAATCCCCATTCCCCATTTACCCTTCCCCATTCCCATTTTTGCCCCATAGGGCATAATGGGAGTGGGGAAGGTGCTAATTACGGCACCGTAAATTACGGTGCCGTAATTAGCACCAAGGCGGGTTAGCACCTTGCATTTTAACGCCTGCTAAAAGCAGGCGTTAAAATGGTAATCAGGCGTTAAGGGTTAACGGCGCCGACGGCGCCGTTAAAACCTTAACGCCTGGGTTGTAATGAGGCCCTATGTCTACACAAAAGCTGAAACTGTTGGATTTGCCAATGCTTGTTATTTTTTAACATGTGCATCACTTTAGCTGGCTTGCTAAACACATCTGCATCTGGATATTTAAAATACTCTGATTATAGTACACAGGACTGTATGTTCATTACCCCATGCTTACGTTTGTTGACTTTGTGTGACAATAAGTCTTTCTCACTCCTGAATCCTCCTGAGCCGGACTTGCCACTGTGGTGAGGGACTGCAGAAGTGCGAGGGGAGCGTTCCAAGGGAGAGGCAGGGACACACGAGCCAGGCACACTCAAGCAGAGGATCGCAAAGGGGACACATAGCTTGTCGAGGGAGCTGAGGGACACGATTCCCAAGTATATGCATGCGAATCTAACACAGCCTGCAAACACAAATCACTTTCGTACAAAAGAAAACAAAGCGCTACATGGATTGCAACGTGTACAGAGAGGTGTTGGCTTTAGTGAGAGATGCCACAGCTTACAACACTTTGCTGCCTCAAGCATAGCTACAGTGGCATTTGTCTTTTCAGACATTTAACTCCCAATTGACTATGCTGGAATAGCTCGTGGCCACCCCTCTTTAACCATTGTGGGTGCAGGAATGGAGGCAGTGCAAGGGAAAAGGATAGGAGGTGATACATTATTGACTTACCCTGGAGCTCAGTGTTTTTTTTTAATGAAAGTTGAGCCGGGGGTTTGTTTTTTCACTTAATAGTAAAATCCAGTGCTCATTCTGATCATCGCATGGTATTTACTTTACTTTAAACCGTTTATAACCTGCACCATGGACCCTGAGGCTTAAGGGCGCTCAAGAAAACATCAAGGAATACAACAGCAACAGGACAGACGTGCACAAGTAAGAACGAATCTAGGTAACTCAGATTAGAATGTTGGACAGGGGAAACATTATCTAAATAAAAGAGTTTTCAACCTTTTTTCTAAACAATGGTGTGGAATTCAATTCTCTTAGGTCTGGAGGCAAGACATTCAATGCCCTTGGTGCAGCTAAAGCAAATGCACAATTCATGGCCTTGCTGGATTTACAAGCTGGTACCTTCAGCTGGTTAGTGTTGTTAGACCTAAGAGTCCTTGTTCTGAATTTCTCAGTCAACTCCTCACTCGGATAGACTGACATTTATCCTAGGAGACATTTATGGGTAATCAATAAGAGGTGATAGTGAATCCTTGCCTACACTGGAAGCCAGTGCAATTTACGCCTGGCGTCTGAGACCTAATCTCTCCGTTTGATTCCCGCAACAACTCGTACTGCACTGTTTTGAATAACCCGAAGTCGATTGCATTCTGATTTAGAGACACCCACTAAAAGGCTGCTGTAATAGTCAATTTGTTACACGACTATGGCCCTCGCTATCATCTCAGTGTTAGCTTGAGTGATATATGGCCTAAGTTGAGCTAACAGTTTTATGTAATAGGATGAGGATGAAACCATGTTGCTTACTTGAGCTTGCATATTCAGATTCTGGTCTAAAACAATCTCTAACATTTTCACTTTTTTCTTTGTCGCAATATCACCCTGCTACTGAAAAAAGTATAATCTGGACCAAGTTTCCTTATTTTGTTATTAGTCCCTATCATCATTAGCTCTGTTTTTTTCTTTGTTGGGCGCCAAACCATTACAAATCACCCATGTTTGTAAAAGATTATATATTTTGTTGAGGATTCTTTCATCCTCCCCGCGCATTCCAGATAACGAGATGACACATTGTGTGTCATCCGCGTAGTTGGTAAAAGCAACGTCATTTTTTTACAACACAGTGGGCCTCATTACGAGTTTGGGGGTAGCCATGCCCTTAATAAGGTCCGGCTCCAGGTTGCGTGAAAGGGGAATTACCGGGCCATTCCAACCTTTGCGGGCCCAGTAATTTCCCTTGCACTGGACCCAGTGCTGGTACGTCCCCATTCCCATTTGAGCCCGCATACGGCTCAAATGGGAATGGGGAGGATGGTAGCAGTGGTACTGATAATAACGGTACGTTGCTACCATCCTGTTCTGGTCGTGGGTGCTGCTCTGAACGCCTGGTTTAACCAGACGTGCAGAGCGGCCCCCCACGAGCAGAACTTGTAATGTGGCGGCATGGCAACAACAGTGCTGACAGCACTACCGGCACCGTTGTTGCCTTACCGCCACAGTTACAATGAGGCCCATTGTATAGAGAAAGTGACAGACAGGCTCCCTGCTTGACTCCATAATCAAGGAGCACAGGTGGGGCTTCTATATCCTTGCTGCAAACTCTGCACTATCTGTTTCTCACGAAAGAAGTGATCCAGAGAGCAACATTATCAGAAAAGTAAGCCACCTCTGTCAGCCTGGTAACCAACAGTGTATGATCAACGAGTTCAAAAACCACAGAAATATCCAACAGCATAAGCAGAGCCACTTGATCTTTGTCTATGTAACCCACACACTTTTAAGCCTAATGGGGACGTTATTTTCCGCACAGGATGCATTCAAAAATGGATATAAGGTTTTAATCAAAATGGGGGAACATGGCTTTATGATCATTGCCGGGTAAGCATTCCCTTTACATCTAGTGGGATGAGATGATCCACAATATTCACCAAATCGGCTTCATAAACATCCCTAAAATTGAAGTGAATATCCAATGGTTTTTGTACAGGTAACACTACTTTGTGGTTATTAACGGCTGGACCAATATTGGTCCTCTTAGCCTCAAAATTCTTTTTTATCCGATTCAGCTTCCCACACATAGCGTTATCAGAGTTATTTTGATATGGAGTTTCTAATTCCCTTAATATTTTGAAAAGTTCTTTAGCCTCCGATTTCGAGTTGGCTATTCTTACATCAAACATACTTTTTTTGGCTCCTATGACTGCTGTTTTAAATCTTTAGCAGCCATCTTATATGCTTCCCTGTTAGGAATATTTTGAGATGATCTCCATGCACACAAATATTTGGTTTTGATCGTTTTCAATTAATTTAATTCAGGAGTAAACCAGTTGTTCCCCTTTTTTTTGACTATAGCAAATTGAACAAAAGAGTGATCTGACCATGGACAAGGTGAAACTGTTAGGTCCGTGGTCTTAATATTATGTATAGCCACCCAATCTATAGTATGTTACTGTTTCCATCACCTTGGATGGCTTAGGAGCATCATTCTACTGAGTTAATAGGTCACCAAAGAACCTTGCACTGGGAATTGGTTTGTGCGCTTTGTATTACTTCTGTTTATATTCAAGTCATTGGGCCTCATTAAGAGGTGGGCAGTAAGGGTTAAAAGGCACCGGTAAGGAGACCGGTGCCGGTAAACCCTTACCGCCCTACTCCGAGGTCCCTTAGCGGGAGTCGCTAAGGGACCAGAGAGCTAATAACAGAGCTAATAACGGGCCCGCTATTAGCTCCATCCCCATTCCCCTTGAGCCCTATGGGGGTTCGAATGGGAATGGGGAATGGTTCTCGGAATGGGGACTTACCGGGTCCTCCAATGTTGGAATGACCCGGTAAGTCCCTATTTCGAGAACCCGGACCCGGAATGCAGTAAGGGGGTAGCCATGGTGCTATTAGCACCATGGCTACCTCCTACCTCGTAATGAGGCCCATTGTGAGTATTTTGGTAAACATTGGGCATAGGTAAGCCATTTTTATTTTATTTTATTTTAAAATTTATTTCAGCACACAAAACAGTGAATCATCTAGGCGCTAGTTACAAAAAGTGCATAGTAAAGTTCATAGTTCTTAACGTGCAAAAATGTGCAAGTGGGAATTATACAAAGTAACTGTGTGTACACAGACTGGCAAAGCCTCACCTCATGGAGGGAGGGCTACTTCATACACGGAGACAGGCATGATAGAAAGCAGTTACACATACAGCGCAGGGCTGGCAATCAAGTAAGGTAGGTGGCAGCTATATCAAGTTGCGTAAACTGCACACGGCTGACAGACAGCACGAGCTCTCTCTAGGTTGATGTTAAGTCTATTGCACTGGTATACCTTGTGCTAGTATTATTTTTGTCATCAGCAATGTCTGTCACCACCAAAACATCTTTCATGATTTTTTGTATTTACATCCATAGAGGACATTTGAAGACCTCAGAGTTATAACCTTTCCCTGCGGACTGAGCAGTGAGTCTAATGGGGTGCCATTTAGCCACAAAAGCATGCCATAGACCGTAGGTTGCAACCTGCGGCTCTCCAGATGGTTTTAACTACAACTACCAAGGCCCCTCACCAATGACTATGATGGCTAGAACTTATAGGAGTTGTAGTCCAAAACACCAGGAGAGTAGACGCCTACCATCGATAATTTGAGAAATGTGAAGTAATAAATCTGGTGTCAAAAAGAATAAGTTTGCTGCACATGATTGTGAAGTGGCTACAGTTGTGGGGTTTTCTCTAAACAATGTTTGCATGATAAAAAAACACACTTTACAAAAATTACTTCTTATATCTCTAAGTACTTGAACTTTTAGGGTACCAACCTTGATGCACATTGATTCACCTTTTGTATTGTTTGCTCCGTGTATATCTCCATACGAAATAGATCCATGTTTTAAATGATGAATCATTTTATAAAAATGTGTTCTTGTTGTTATTTTCTGGTGATATAATAAATGACTTTCTGTATTTTTCCATCAATAAAGCTGTATTGTTTGAGCGTTGGGGACCGATTCAATCTTGTTTACAGCAATAATTGGCTGTGTCCTCATGTTTGAGGATAAGGCAAGGTGGCCTACTCTCTTTGGTGCAATTCATCTGTCACTGCTCACATGCATGAAATCTGGGGCATTTATCTAAGGGTCACCAGCTTGCATTATATTGTAGATGATGCAGGGACTAGGGGTCTAAACGGGAGAAGTGAGAATGGTCAGGCAGGAGAAGGGGGGACGGTGATAACTGTACAGTTATGACGTAGGCATAAGAGAGTTGAAAACGCATGAAAGAACAGTTTCCTTTTAAGGTTTCTTCTGAAAATAGAGTAGAAACGTGTTCCTCTGCGTTGGAAGGGTTGAGAGTTCATGATTGTAGAAGCTCTGCAAGGTTAATCGATGACCTCAGTGAACCTGTCTTTTATACTGTACCTTGGCACACCAAGAAACATTCAGCTGGAGCATCAGAATGTTCTATCTCCATCCATCTATCTATATATGAAAAACAGAAATTCTGTTAGTTGGTTTGTCCTCATACAATTCCACACTTTTTCACCAATCTGCACCACATTTTGCATAGTTGTTTGGACCCTCCGGACGTCGCTGGCTATATTACATGTGGACAGCCCACCCCGTTCCCTGGATTTCAGCCCCTGCACACATGAGATGGTTTCCTGGAAGTGGTGAAACATCAAGGTGGTCGGAAAAGAAGCGGACATAGATCATTTCAAGCACCTGAACGTGAGAAACAAAACTTCAAGGTCCTTGAAAACCACGGTTCAAGGCCCTAAAATGCACTGTTTCTGAGACGTTTGCACCGCAATTCAGGAAACATCAATGTGGTTGTAGAAAAACCGGACAAAGCTAATTTTAAGCGTCTCGCCGCTAGGAACAAAACTCAAAGGAGGGACCTTGAAAACCATTTTTCAAGGCGCTAAAACACATTGTTTCCGAGATATCTACCCCGCTGCACAATGAGGAGACAGGTGGGGAGAGTTCAGAAAAGTTCCCGTTATGCTGCAGCACGCCATGTCTCACCCCCCCTCTAGACCTGCCAGCCCCACACGCCCCTATTCTCAGTGCAGAGTGAAAAGTACATCAAACGATTAGCGACTCGGAACAGCGACCTACATAAGGATCATTGATTTACATAAGCAACTCACAACAGGGACCTACAGGATCATTGATTTTCAAAACTTGATGGGAGTGTCATCATGTCTGTCTACAGAACCCGTGCGCAGTACAAGTATATGTGTACAACAATGCACAAAATCTGTGAAACATCAATGTGGTCGTAAAAGGACTGGACAAAGCTCAGTTTTAAGCATTTCAATGCCAGGAACAAAACTCAGAGTCCTTGAAAACCACGTTTCAATACCCTTGGGTGCCCCGCTTCTGAAATATCTGCACTGCAACACACTGACCCTGCTAGGGTGAGGCAATAGGTGGGGACAGCACATAGAAGGTCCCATCATGCTGCAGCACGCAGACTCTCACCTCCCCTACACGTCTGCTCCGGAGTATGTAAGCTAGCCACATGCGCCAATTCTCAGTGCAGTTAATTTCAGAGTGAAAAGCACATCAAATGATAAGCGACTCGGAACAGTGATCTATAGGCCCATTGATTTTCATAAGTGACTCATACCAGGGACCTAGAGGATCATTGATTGTCAACAATTGATGAGCGTGTTATAATTTCTGTCTACAGAACCCGTGCGAAGTACAGGTACGTGTTGCTAGTAGCTCATATTTCTTGAATGGGTCCCAAACTGGGGCATTGCTTTACAAGTTATGTTATGTTATACATTTTTGGAAAGCGCAAATACGCCAGAGGCATCTTGGCGTTGGAGAATACAACAGGGAGAAAGGGGCAACCTAAAAGAGGCCAGATGGTCTGTGGGATGTTTTTATCCATGCATCCAAGCCCTACCACCAAAACTGTGCATTACTGGCATTGAGAACATCATGATGGCCAGAGCTTCCCAGAAAATGCACAGGGAAATGCATGAAGAATAGGCTGCCACTCATTTTTGCCGATGTTATGGGCACAGAAGGACACTGCCTAAAACCACCATTGGACTACCCACACAGTAGCCTGAAACCATTGGGAATGGAAATGCTGATTGCCAAAAGCCACATAGAATTGTTGGGAATTCATTTTCTTAAATCCCAAAAATGGGTGCAGTACCAGTACTCACCACTATCAGAAAGCCGGCATTTTAAAACAACACCAGATTTTACTTTTTGCAAAACTGAATAAATGAACCCAAAACATGCCAAAGAAAGACTTACTGAGAGGTGGATACAATCTAAAGTCATATTCTGAAGTGACTTGAAGGTTTATAACAAGACTGGCTGAGCTGTGGATTTCAGCAGTTTAAGTAAATTTGGACTGAAAGACACTACAAATCTAAATGTTTAAAAGAAATGAGTGACCTACTTTGAGTGTCACATAGGTTGCAATTGTTTAAATGTCATAGTTTTAAACTTAGAACCAGCATCCTAGCTGCATATGTAAAAACATGTCTTGACTTAAACTGGGGAACAGAAATGACATGTAGCTAAAAACTGGCTTAAAGAGATTCCAATTTTGCCTGGCAACTACCCCCATCAGGAGTGAAACTTGAGTCACACCTGTGTTCCCAGGCCTATCTGCCTTTTGCTGGCCACACTAAGGATATGCCATCTCTCTGATAATTGAATTAAGGGGAGCCCCCACAGAATACAGGAGCTCTGAACAAAGCCCTGTCCTGACCCAGGCAGATGGTTTATTGCAGATGTCGTAAATGTAGCTTCCTCCTGGAAGGACAAAGGGGAGGAGCACTGCCTGTGAGAGCAAGCTGGCTTGGCAGAACTGGAAAAACCAGAAATTCAACCTTGTGCTGGAGGAAAACCACACCCCTTTGGGGCCAGAACATAACTCTAAAAAGATGAATAACTCATAGAGCGGACATATGAAAAATTTATAAATGATACCATAATTCTTGTGATTTTTCTGCCCACATTTTAAGAGGTTTTTAGAACCGGTGGCATGTTCAGGGGGGTTTTAGCGGAAAAGAGGATATTACTCAAAATGTGTGCATGTGAAAAATCTGACACTTCATCAACTAATGTCCATACTCCTTGCGCACATGTGTGTAAATTTGGGGTAATGTCCGGTATTGCAAACCAGTTAAAAAGTGCAAAATATTGCCATTTCTGAATGCAAGCCCCCAGGAAGAGCAGAGTTTGAACAGGGTATACCTCCTGTAATGCATGATGGGTGCATATGATTTTAAAACAATATGTACCTCTGCAAATATGTATTTGGTTCAAATCTAGATTTGTGTGCAAGTTGACAGGAGGAGTGGACTTTCTGCAGGCTGTAAAATGACATCACTCTGACACAACTTAGCTCCCCCAATCAAGTGAGAAATGGAAGTTTGACCAATTAGAAGCTGAGAGAGAGGTAGGGTCAGTGATGCTAGAACACACCCACATTCTAAACACATAAAAGCAGACAGACAGGACAGATAGGGACCTTCAAATCCATTTGCAGCTGGAAGCTCTGCCGGGAAAATCCATACTTTACCTCCATCAACCTTCAGAGACCCAGACCAGACCAGCAGAGTAGAGCTGACCTGTTAGCAGAACCAGAGAGAGCTGACCCAGATCACTGTGAAGTGCAGAGACCAGAGTCCAGTCCAAAACCTGACCAGATCCGTGGCAAGGCATATTTCTAAATATATTGTGAGTACATAGCAAAACTGTGCAGAACCAATCTCTTAGTTAAAATAATATAACCCAAGCTATTTTAATCTAAGTAGAACTGTCTCCTGACTGTCACCTGTCATTTGCAAAGCTGTCACTTGCCATTTTCTAGTTGCAAGCTGCACTTGTCTTTTTGAACTTTAAAATCTCGAATCTGAAAAACGACCTTTATTTAATCGCTCATATCTCCGTGACCGTTTGTGCTAGAGACTTGCAGTAACTTTCCTCTGAAAGCTGAGAACCGTGGCTTTCCTACGAACCTAGAACCGCATTCCTACCCCCTATAGTTATGCCGTAATCGTGAAAAACGCACTCGCGAATTTTGCCGCGATTTGCAAATTTCTCCACGTGTGAAAACAGAAACTGCTTGCTTTCCATTTGCCAGAAATTCGTTTAACCTGCTAGTTACACCCTAGATCCTTGCTAAAGTGAACCTGGACTAATATTAACTAGATACCACTCACCCTGAACCGCTAGAGGGAATTAAAAGCATTTTAACATATTTTTCTTCATTTCCAGCACATTTAAAAGCATTTGGGCCTGTGTTTTCAACTTCTGTAGTCTAAGTTGCTGGGGTGAACTGAATTACATTTGATTGCATTTCTGAGAACTGTGTGCTTCCTTCCCTTTCCTTGCATTGCATAAAAGGGGGGGTGAATTGTACAAGAAAGTGATTACATTGTCTTTTGCTGAAATCCCATCAAGTTATTTTCTGTACTGCATTTGCATCCATTTGAAACCATAAAAGTATTGTTGCTATCTTATCCATCCTGTAACCACTCATCATTGATTATAAAGAAGTGTGCTAGTGCCAGATTCTCCGTTGTTAATCTTTATCATCTCAGATTAAGTGTGATATTCAATTATTAAGTTATTATAAAGTGTGATAGATATATATTGCTTTACTTCTCAAATAAACCTTTTAAATTTGCAAAACAAACCTACTTCTTGGCTCAGTGGGGTCAGGGGGATTCTAAGAGAGGGGTGTTATATAGGGGTAGTCATCCAGAACGCATGAACTGGACATAAAGATATATCAATAAGGGTTTCCATTCAGTATCCCAGACTAGGCATTGACTTAGCTGTAGTGTTGAATTGAATCCTCTTACAAATTGGGGGCTCGTGCCGGACGTTTGGATTAGATTTATCACTTGTGCAGATTAATACAGCGTGCCAGCTGACCAGATACACATATCCGGTCGGATCACCACGCTGTGTTACGCTGTAAAGCACTCCTCATAGGAACGCTCCAAGGAAACGGTCTGTTTTGCAAGAATAAAATACTAACTCTTGTAAGTCAGGAAGGAAATCAAATTTCCAGAATGACGACACTCGTGGACATGAAAATAGCCAGAGAGCACCTCATACATAAGCTATTTGTGAGAGGTGAATGGACCGAACAGGGCCAGGATGCGTGGTTGCAGGCAATCACACAACAGGTCACTGAAACGGGGTCAGATATATATAGAGATCAGGGTCCACTTCATGTGGCCCTGAGTGAACTATACATGGCCCCGAAGGCCAAAGATGAACACGACAAGATTGTTAGGATAGCGGCATACCTGTATCTATATATGGGAGACATGCAGGATAGATGTACTGAAAGCCAAGATCTGGCGAATAAGCGACAGATGGCGTTAGAGAAGGTCCAATCTGACCTGGTCTCTTCTGAGCAGAGGCTGCAGAGGAGCCAGGAGTCAGAAGATGATAGTAGACAGTACATCATTAAAATAAAAGAGGATATGGACATCCTGCAACAGGAAAAGACAGACCGGGATACCAGAATTCTGGCTTTGCAGCAGGAACGCCAAGACAGTTTGGACTCCCTACTGCAGAGCCAGAAAAAGCTGGAGCAACAGATCAATTTCAACAGGGCATGCACAAAGCAGGTAGCCACCCTGCAAATCCAACTAGACAGAGAGAAAGAGGAGAGCAATAAACTGATCCTGAAAGACCTGGATACCCAGGCAGAGTTTGATCAGGAGCGCCAGAAAGCCGGTGCCTTCCAAAGGCAAAGGGACGACCTGGCGGCACAGATGCAGGCTCTTAGTCAGGAAAGAGACACTTTAGGCCAGGAAGTCTGCCACTTAAAAAAGGAAATTGAAGAAAATCACCTGGCCCTCCAGGGGCTGGGTGATCTCCAAAAAGAAAACCAGAACTTGGTAGAGCACACCAGAAGGGTGGAGGATGCTCTAGCAAGAAAGGAGCAGGCCAATAGGGACACAGCTCAGGAGGTAACCCTCCTGCAGCAAAGACTGGCCCAGTTCTCCAGGACCAACCAGGAAGCACACAGGGAAAATGAGGCCCTCTGTCAACACAATGATAGGCTCCAACAACAGGTAGCGATGCAGGAGAGACTGATAGAGTCCAGTAAGGCCTTAACTGAGGAACTGAAGGCACAAATGCAGGCTCTTGCATTGCAACAGGGAGCAGGGGCGGATAGAGATGAGGTTCGCTGGGAAAGGGAAACTCCGGAGCATAACCTCAGGAGCCCTAGTACCAGAGGCCCTCATACCTCTCAGTCCCTAGACTCTGCCACCCCCATGTTCCCCGGCGCACATGAGCACCGGGCCACCGGGATGGCAGACTACTATCCAGACAAAAGTATGGGGCTCATAGGCCAGTACCACCCAGGTATGGAGGGGCGGGCATCCGGGTATGGGCACCCAAGCGCAGTGCAATTTAGTGGGGAACCCCAGGAGAGTAGGCCCATTAAGGGCATCCTGAAAACCTCTGCCCAGTTAGGTCAGTGGAGGGGGTGCCCATCAAATCCTGGCAGCAAGGAGGAATCTGAAGACTCCTCTGAACTGCGCAGGACACAGGAGACCAGGTCCCCACATTCTGCCAGCCATTCCCAGGCTCGCAGAATCCGGGAAAACCTGGAAGAGCAGACAGGAACCTCTGGGAGCAGTGCCTCTGAGTCAGAGGATGAATGGACAAGGGTTACCCGAACCAAAAAGGCCAATAAGGCAAAAAGGGCCTTGCTTAAGGACCCCTTAAAGCAGATTAAGGCGATCAGGAGCGTCATCACGCCTTACCATAAGAACGCTAAGTATTCTGTTTGGGAGCACTTAGAGTTGTTTGAGCAAATGATGGAGACTTTCCATTTGAAGGACAGCCAAAGCTGTATTCAATATGTAAAGTGGACCTTCTCCCCGGAATACTCCAGTGTCTTTGCGGGGCTGGAGGACCAAAATCATTTAAGATGGTCCACCTATAAGGCGGCCATCTTGAAACATTTTTCCATTCATAGAAATCCTCAAGAGGCTCGCAAGGCAGCCTACAATTTGCAATGTGGGAAGGATCAGGCCCCACAAGAATTTGTGCAAGAACTGAAACGTGCTTTTGCGCAGACCACCAGAAGGGTGCACACAGACAGTAGAGAATTCATTAATACATTTTTTCATGCCTTGCCCAAATACATAATGACCCAGCTCGTGAGGGATTTTCACGAGAAAAGATCTTTAGACTGGGTCATTGAACAGGCTACCCGGAGCTATGAAGTGCACAAACCGGTAGATAGCAAAAGTAATGTCCAGAAAAACCCCAAAGCCAACAGCACCCCTGCTGCTGCCAAGGTGGCAGAGGTAAAGGTCACCCCCGTTTTGGATTTGGAGATGGGGGGGCCTAAAAACCTACCTGCACCTAATAATGCTAGGCCCAGGAGGTCCTCGGGTCAGTCCCAGACAGGGAGCCAGGGAGGCAGCCCCACAAATGGGGTCCCTCGCTCTCCTGATTATGTAAGTCCCCGTTACAAGGGAAATCGACCCATCCTGGGTTATGTGTGGACTCCTCCAGCCCAAGGGGGGGGATCCAGCCAAGCACCTAACCCAGGGAACTTCCCTCCCAACTTCCCACAGGAGGGCAGAAATTCTCCAAATCCTGGGCAGAACTTTTTCCCCAGGTATCCACCCAATTTCCAACCCCAAAATCATCCATCCTTCTTTCCCCAATTCCCTGAGCCCAGACAACCTAATCCGGGAGAGGGGAGGCCAAGGGTGGAGGGGTACCCAAATCTTCCCAATCCGGGGTATTACCAGAGAAGGGACAGCTACCCTTCCCGGGATCAGCCCAGGGGAGAAAACAGGGCCCCGTATCAGCCTGAGCGGGTTTCCCAGTTAGAGCGCCAGGTTCAAAACATGGCGCGGGATCTGGGTCACATACTGAGGGCTCAGCAGAACCCTCAGATGGGCGTGCTGGCGCAGAACGCACCCAACTCTGGACCTGGTGCTCCAGAGCAATGACGGGGGCAGCACCCCGATAACTCACCGGTTCCCAGGGAGGAGGCACAAGGGGAAGGGGGGTGTAAAGCCTTGGAGGAAGCTTCCTTCCTCACTTGTAAACAGCCCCTGGAAACCCAGGAACCGGAAACAAAATCTCCTGCCCCTGAAAGTCTGCCTCCTAAGGAGCAGAGGGGTGGTAGGAGAAACAAAAGACCCAAACAGACACAGTTTGAGGAGGAGGTACAGATTTTCCAATTTGAGGGAGAGGGATCCTCAGAGGATCCTGGGAAAAGGATCTTCTCCTTCAGAGATGGGGCAACTCTCCCAAAGAAAAATGGGTCCCTAGGGATGCAAATCCAGACTGGGGAGATGTGGAGACTGAGCTACCGCCGCCCACCATCTCATCCCAGAACCAACAGCAAGAAAATCCCCCGGTTCAAACCCATCCTGGTGACTGCCTCCAAAAAGGGGGGGGCGGCCCAGAACCGGAGCCAAGGGAACCCACAATGGCTCTGATCTCCAGTTGCCAACTTTTTCTTTCAGATTCCCAAGGCTCTCCACAGAATTCTGCCCAAATCTCTTCGCTAGCGATGTCCAAAACCAGAAGGTTAGCCCACCAGTTGTCCAAAAATGTGCATTGTCTGTGCCCCCTTGAGGAGAAGGAGGGAAGATACTATGCCCCGGTACAAGTACAGGGGAAGGGTACAATGTTGGCACTGGTGGACACTGGATCTCAAGCTACCCTTCTGTCCAGAAGGGCCTTTGACGAACTGAATGCAGGAAGGGGAGAGAATTACCAAATTCCTCTCACCTCTCTTCCTGGACAACTGCAGAACTTTGACAGGAAGGAAATTCCCGTTGAGGGGACTGCAGACTTGGACATTAAGATCGGGCGACACAAGTTGCAACACCCGGTCATAGTAGTGACTCCAGAGGGCACCCCTTGTTTACTAGGGAATGACCTCCTGAGAAGGTTGTCACCCCTAATAGATTGCGTAAACAAGGTCCTCTGGAACCAGACTAGCCGACCAATAAAATTAAAACAGAGTGTCAACCATGTTAGTTTAAACGGCACCTGCCACATGGTTGAACAAAAATCTGACCAAGTAGAATTTCACTTCCAGAACAACCAGATTCCAGACGTGACAGTAATAGCAGTAGGACAACAGACTGGTGATGGGGGGTCCTCTCTATTTCTGAAAATCAACCTTCCTTCCAGTTTAAGGTGGTATTCCACACTGGAAGGAAACACCCTGAAATTCTTTACTAATCCACAATCAGAAACTCCCACTCCTACAGTCCAGAAAGATGTGAAATCAGCTCAGAGCCTGGCTGATATTCAGCAAATTGGAGAGCAGTTGTTCATCCCTGTCCAATTAAATGATAGGAAGGACTCTGTTCTCGCTCGAGTGTGTGTGAACAACGGTGAGAGCTTCATCAGCGAAGCCATGTTCCGCCAACTCCCAAAAGATCCAGCCATTCCCACATTCAAACTGATAGACAAATGGGAAATGGACCTGGAAGCACCTAATTCCAAACATCTCCTGCCAAGCAGGTGTATGCTCAAAATCTCCATTGGCAACAAGAGCATAGTCCATAATTGTTGGGTCGTGCGAGACGTCACTGCCGCCTTTTACTTAGGCAGTGACATTCTCAATCGCTTTGCCATTAGTTTGGACCTAATAAACTTCAAAGCTTGGTCCCGATTAGCGGATAATCCCATGGGCTTTGATGATACAGAAAAAGCATTTAGGTCAGCTCAATTGCTACCTTATGCAGTTGAAATTCAGATCAAAGAGGAAGTCACCATCCCCGAAAGGACCCGACAATTCTCCCTGGAAGTGAAAGTTAAAAGAGGACAATATTTGCAAAACCCTGATGCTTACATACATCTAAATGCTTCTCTCCAACAGCAAGGGTTGGGGGTAAACCCAACTCCATTAGTCAACATAGAACATGACACCATTCTAATAGAGGTGGATAACAGCGACTTAAAGAGTATTACTCTAGCCGCAGGCACCATTATTGGAATGGCGGTTGATGACCGACATTTCTCCATTGATCTTGGAAATGAACTGTTAGGACCAATCCCCAAGGACTGTTTTGACAGTGACAGGGATGACAATACAACACCAGACAGGATTTTTACCCGGCATGGGGGGAACTTCCTGGTGTACACTTCCTGCCCCTATGGTAAGGAAGATGTGACTTGTGACTTCAGGAAGGATGAGGTGATTTTCCAGGTCCATGAGGGCTGCCTTTCCCACCTGAAGCCTCCAGTCCAAATCAGCACTCTGACCAGGCACTTCTCCACCCAGTTGGAGGAGGCCGCTGAGATAGCCAAACCAGAAGTCTTTCCAGGCTTCAGGCAGATGGTGGAAGAGAGAGTCAACCTAGCTGATGCCTGTGTGACTCTGGAACAAAAGCAAAAGTTGAAACAAGTTTTCTTGGATTTCCAAGATCTCTTTGCGGTAGACTCATATGACTGTGGTCGCACTGACATCCACACAACAACAATCCCCACGGACTCTGGCATGACTCCAGTGTTTGTGAAGCAATATCGCTTGCCTCTCGCATCAATGGAGTCCCTTACTGAAATATTTAAGAACCTTGAGTCCCGGGGAATAATCCGTCCAGTACACAGCACCTTCAATAATCCGGTGCTGGGAATATTGAAGCCAAACGGCCAGTGGAGACTCTGCGCCGACCTCAGGGAGCTCAACAAACGGGTCCATACTTCCCGATGGCCTCTGCCCTACATTGACTTAGGGCTGGCCCAGATTCAGGGGTCACAGGTATTCACTGCAATAGACCTGACCAATGGATACTGGACCGTGCCTGTCAGCAGGGAGGACCAATACAAACTGGCTTTTACCTTTGGGGGCCAGCAGTATACATGGACCCGGACTCCCTTCGGATTCCTTAACTCCGGTAATGAGTTCAATATTTTCCTACATAAGGCCATGCCCGACCTGGGTGCGAGGGGTAACCTGGCTTATGTAGATAATGTCCTCATCAAAAGCTCAACTGTTGAGGAACACATAGCGGAGATCCGTTATGTTCTGACACAGTTGAGGGCCGCCGGAGCAAAACTTTCCTTTCAAAAAGCACAGTGGTGCAGAACCCGTGTTAATTTCTTGGGGCATGAGATTACTCCTCAGGGTCTCTGTCCCCAGGAAAAGAAAGTGGAAGCACTTCAGAAACTGAAAGACCCCACAACTCTGCGGGAACTAAGGAGCCTCCTTGGACTGACTAATTACACCAGAAAGTTCATTGAGGGCTACGCAGAGATCACCAGACCCCTGATTCATCTCCTGAAGGGGGGGTCAAGTGGGAATGGGGTCCAGAACAAGCCGAGGCAGTAAGACAACTCAAGAGAAGCCTCTCACAAGCGCCTTGCCTAGCTTACCCTGTCAGAAACAAGGAGTTCTTCCTGGAGACGGGGTTCTCTAATACGTGCTTGACGGCAGTATTATACCAAAAGCATGACAAGGTCAATAAAGTAATCTCCTATGCGAGCAAAACTTTATCCTCTGTGGAGGAAAAATTCAACGATTGTGAGAAGGCACTCCTGGCAACGGTGTGGGCATTGAAGAATTACCGCCCGTTTATCCAGGGGGAACACATCATAGTGGAGACTCCACACCAGCCTCTGCAATATCTCCAAAGTGATAGAATCCGGACCGGAAATGTGAGTAATTCCCGAATTACTTCCTGGATTCTGTCAATGCAAGGCTTTCCTGTGGAGGTCCGATATGGCCAAAACAAGAAGAGTCCCCTCGCGCAAGGTCTGGCTGACTTGCATGATTGTGCCAGAGAAAACTGTCTCGAGGACGAAAGTCTAAAAATAAAGGACAACATGGAGGCATACCTTCATTCCCCACACAAAGTCTTTGAAGAAGACAAGTGTGAGGGAATGCCCACTGTGTATGTGGATGGATCCTCTTACCATGTTGACAACGACGGGGAGAAAGAACTGGTGGCTGGCGTAGGGAATGCATGGGTGAATGAGTCCCCAGAAGCCTCCGCTGGATACAAAATTGGTCCCCGAAGTAGTCAGGTGGCAGAATTGATGGCTGTGCATCAGGCCATCCTCACTGCTGTCCAGCATCAACTCCACGAACTGGTCATAATCACAGATTCGGATTATGTACGGAACGGGTTCGTGGAGCACCTGGTTAATTGGAAAACCAGAGGCAGGTTGTGTGCTAACAACAAACCCTTGAAACATGGGAAGTTGATCCAAAACATTGATGATCTGGTCACCTCGAATGAGATGACCATCTATTGGAAAAAGATCAAGGGTCATTCCAAAGTAGAGGGACCAGACAAAACTGGAAATGACTTAGCTGATCAGCTGGCCAAAACCGGGGCCATCCAAGGGGATCTAATTGAGTTTGAGTCCCTGTTGGGGGAAATCCAGGTCACTGCTATCACTAGGTTCCAGACAAATGCTCACAACGACCTTTCAATTGCACAATGGAGTAAGGAGACCCCTGATGCTGATTTGATTACAGCTCAGAAGGGGGATCCAATTATTGGTAAGTTTTACCAGCACCTTGAGGACCCTGAGAACTTTCCCCTGACGGATACCGATTACATTGGGAAAGAGGACCTAAGAGTGCTGATAAAATGTCCAAAAATGTTCCGAATCCAAGACGGTTTGTTGGTAAGGAAATCCAAAGCTGGCCACGATCAGTGGGTGGTTCCTACCTCATTCTGAAGCCTGATGTTAAGTCACGCCCATGATGCGGCCACCGCCGGTCATAGGGGGTTTCACACAACACTGGAAATCTTAAGAGAGGTTGCATACTGGCCACACATGGGGCAGGACCTCGACCAATACTTGAAGGGGTGTCTTGTGTGTGCACAATTTCAGCCATCATCCCTCACGCACCGCGCGCCTCTCCAAAAGCGGGGGATGACACTGCCATGGTCAGATTTACAAATCGACTTTGTAGGCCCTGTGATTCGCTCTGCTAGGGGGAATAAGTACATGTTGACTGTGACATGCTTGTTTACCAAGTGGGTGGAATGTCTCCCAGCCCCAAATTGCAAGGCAGAAACGGCAGCTGCCTTGATGATTAACCACATCTTTTCCCGTTTTGGTCTACCTCAAAGGATTGAGTCAGACAGAGGTAGCCACTTCACCAGTGAAGTAATGACAAAGATGTGGGAGATACTGGGGGTCAAGAGAAAGCTACACATTGCTTACCGGCCAGCTTCTTCTGGGGCAGTAGAGAGATATAACCGAACGATTGTGAGCATATTAAAGAAGTTTGTGGCAGATTCTGGGCCAAGTTGGGATATCCGATTACCTCTGGTCCTAATGGCCATCAGATCTACCCCTTCATCTGCAACCAAAATGTCGCCATTTGAGTTGATGACTGGGCGCAAGATGGTGCTTCCGCAGCATTTGCTCTACAGGACCCAAGAGCAGACACTAATAAATGCCTCCACAACTCATGAGTATGTGGAGAATTTAAGGAAACACTTTCAACATGCTTTTGCTTATGCTCAGCGGAATCTAGAAAGATCAGCTGATAGCATGAAGACCCACTATGACCTGAAGACTTCCAGGAAGGAATATCAGGTGGGAGACCGGGTCTATCTATACAACTTCCAAAGGAACCAGGCCACGCAGCGCAAATTCTTGCCTACATGGAAGGGACCCTTTGAGATCATCGACAAGATCTCCCCTGTGGCCTACAAAATCCACATCCCCAAAGGTCCTTTGGCAGCGGGGGAAGACAAGTGGGTCCACATAAACCAGTTGAAATGTTGCCATCCCAGGCACACTCTGCAACAACTGGAGGAATCCTCTGGAATCCTAGCGGGTACTGTCTCAGACTAATTCAGTTCCAACCATAAAACATACCACATCTAGTCTCTAAAATATTGTGATTTGCATGAAACTGTCTCTTAGTTATACTGTTTTTTTTTCAAAATAAGAATGTAATGTTTCGTTATGATGAAATGCATATGCTGCCCCACTATCTCAACAGTGGTGGAAAAATGTCTATGAATAGGTATTGCCGCTCTTCCTTTGTCGTCCTAGGAGAAAGAAAACCTGGAGACGGGCCAAGAACGACGATCCGGAGACCGGGAGCAGAGACGCGACGGGCCCAGTGTACCGCCCAATATTCCCATCAGGACCGGCGAGGAGAACCGATCGATCAGTACCGGATGGAGGAAAAGATGCTGAACTGTGCCATCTACCGGAAGAAGATGAGAACTACATCCCAGATCTTGCGGGTCCCACCAGTGAAGGATCAGATGGCCACCGCAAGAAGGGGGGCTTGTGGGATGTTTTTATCCATGCATCCAAGCCCTACCACCAAAACTGTGCATTACTGGCATTGAGAACATCATGATGGCCAGAGCTTCCCAGAAAATGCACAGGGAAATGCATGAAGAATAGGCTGCCACTCATTTTTGCCGATGTTATGGGCACAGAAGGACACTGCCTAAAACCACCATTGGACTACCCACACAGTAGCCTGAAACCATTGGGAATGGAAATGCTGATTGCCAAAAGCCACATAGAATTGTTGGGAATTCATTTTCTTAAATCCCAAAAATGGGTGCAGTACCAGTACTCACCACTATCAGAAAGCCGGCATTTTAAAACAACACCAGATTTTACTTTTTGCAAAACTGAATAAATGAACCCAAAACATGCCAAAGAAAGACTTACTGAGAGGTGGATACAATCTAAAGTCATATTCTGAAGTGACTTGAAGGTTTATAACAAGACTGGCTGAGCTGTGGATTTCAGCAGTTTAAGTAAATTTGGACTGAAAGACACTACAAATCTAAATGTTTAAAAGAAATGAGTGACCTACTTTGAGTGTCACATAGGTTGCAATTGTTTAAATGTCATAGTTTTAAACTTAGAACCAGCATCCTAGCTGCATATGTAAAAAAATGTCTTGACTTAAACTGGGGAACAGAAATGACATGTAGCTAAAAACTGGCTTAAAGAGATTCCAATTTTGCCTGGCAACTACCCCCATCAGGAGTGAAACTTGAGTCACAGCTGTGTTCCCAGACCTATCTGCCTTTTACTGGCCACACTAAGGATATGCCATCTCTCTGATAATTGAATTAAGGGGAGCCCCCACAGAATACAGGAGCTCTGAACAAAGCCCTGTCCTGACCGAGGCAGATGGTTTATTGCAGATGTCGTAAATGTAGCTTCCTCCTGGAAGGACAAAGGGGAGGAGCACTGCCTGTGAGAGCAAGCTGGCTTGGCAGAACTGGAAAAACCAGAAATTCAACCTTGTGCTGGAGGAAAACCACACCCCTTTGGGGCCAGAACATAACTCTAAAAAGATGAATAACTCATAGAGCAGACATGTGAAAAATTTATAAATGATACCATAATTCTTGTGATTTTTCTGCCCACATTTTAAGAGGTTTTTAGAACCGGTGGCATGTTCAGGGGGTTTTAGCGGAAAAGAGGATATTACTCAAAATGTGTGCATGTGAAAAATCTGACACTTCATCAACTAATGTCCATATTCCTTGCGCACATGTGTGTAAATTTGGGGTAATGTCCGGTATTGCAAACCAGTTAAAAAGTGCAAAATATTGCCATTTCTGAATGCAAGCCCCCAGGAAGAGCAGAGTTTGAACAGGGTATACCTCCTGTAATGCATGATGGGTGCATATGATTTTAAAACAATATGTACCTCTGCAAATATGTATTTGGTTCAAATCTAGATTTGTGTGCAAGTTGACAGGAGTAGTGGACTTTCTGCAGGCTGTAAAATGACATCACTCTGACACAACTTAGCTCCCCCAATCAAGTGAGAAATGGAAGTTTGACCAATTAGAAGCTGAGAGAGAGGTAGGGTCAGTGATGCTAGAACACACCCACATTCTAAACACATAAAAGCAGACAGACAGGACAGATAGGGACCTTCAAATCCATTTGCAGCTGGAAGCTCTGCCGGGAAAATCCATACTTTACCTCCATCAACCTTCAGAGACCCAGACCAGACCAGCAGAGTAGAGCTGACCTGTTAGCAGAACCTGAGAGAGCTGACCCAGATCACTGTGAAGTGCAGAGACCAGAGTCCAGTCCAAAACCTGACCAGATCCGTGGCAAGGCATATTTCTAAATATATTGTGAGTACATAGCAAAACTGTGCAGAACCAATCTCTTAGTTAAAATAATATAATCCAAGCTATTTTAATCTAAGTAGAACTGTCTCCTGACTGTCACCTGTCATTTGCAAAGCTGTCACTTGTCATTTTCTAGTTGCAAGCTGTACTTGTCTTTTTGAACTTTAAAATCTCGAATCTGAAAAACGACCTTTATTTAATCGCTCATATCTCCGTGACCATTTGTGCTAGAGACTTGCAGTAACTTTCCTCTGAAAGCTGAGAACCGTGGCTTTCCTACGAACCTAGAACCGCATATTTTTGAAAAACGCACTCGCGAATTTTGCCGCGATTTGCAAATTTCTCCACGTGTGAAAACAGAAGCTGCTTGCCTTCCATTTGCCAGAAATTCGTTTAACCTGCTAGTTACACCCTAGATCCTTGCTAAAGTGAGCCTGGACTAATATTAACTAGATACCACTCACCCTGAACCGCTAGAGGGAATTAAAAGCATTTTAACATATTTTTCTTCATTTCCAGCACATTTAAAAGCATTTGGGCCTGTGTTTTCAACTTCTGTAGTCTAAGTTGCTGGGGTGAACTGAATTACATTTGATTGCATTTCTGAGAACTGTGTGCTTCCTTCCCTTTCCTTGCATTGCATAAAAGGGGGGGTGAATTGTACAAGAAAGTGATTACATTGTCTTTTGCTGAAATCCCATCAAGTTATTTTCTGTACTGCATTTCATTCCACATTGCATCCATTTGAAACCATAAAAGTATTGTTGCTATCTTATCCATCCTGTAACCACTCATCATTGATTATAAAAAAGTGTGCTAGTGCCAGATTCTCCGTTGTTAATCTTTATCATCTCAGATTAAGTGTGATATTCAATTATTAATTTATTATAAAGTGTGATAGACATATATTGCTTTACTTCTCAAATAAACCTTTTAAATTTGCAAAACAAACCTACTTCTTGGCTCAGTGGGGTCAGGGGGATTCTAAGAGAGGGGTGTTATATAGGGGTAGTCATCCAGAACGCATGAACTGGACATAAAGATATATCAATAAGGGTTTCCATTCAGTATCCCAGACTAGGCATTGACTTAGCTGTAGTGTTGAATTGAATCCTCTTACAGGTCTTTGGTGGCTCAAAGGGTGAGTGGAATAGAATTCTATAGTTTAGCTGCCGCAATTGAAAAGGAGCAGCCGCCCACCCTCTCCAAGTGGTAGCTAGCCACAGGAAGGAGGCATGCAGCTTGGGAGAGGAGCGATCGTGTCAGCAGGTAAGGATGGCATTTTTCCTGCAAATTCTCCACCCCTTGGCAATAAAAGGCCCGATGGACGATGCATAGGGATTTGACCACACATGTTGTTGAACGAGTTGTTTGGATTCCTTGTGTGCTCCCGGGAGGCGCGTTGGAGCAGTCATCAGTTTTAGTGAGACCTTCACTCGGCACTGCGAGCTCGAGGCTCTTGCCGCATTGAATTGGAAGAGCGCTTCCTGGAGGAGGCGTGGTGTGCATTGCACGTGACCATATCACGTGACTTGGCTTCCCTTCAAAGGCCGGAGGCTGCCGCCAGCCCAGTGTGAGCGAGTTGTTTGGATTCCTTGTGTGCTCCTGGGAGGCGCGTTGGAGCAGTCATCAGTTTTAGTGAGACCTTCACTCGGCACTGGGAGCTCGAGGCTCTTGCCGCATTGAATTGGAAGAGCGCTTCCTGGAGGAGGCATGGTGTGCATTGCACGTGACCATATCACGTGACTTGGCTTCCCTTCAAAGCCCGGAGGCTGCCGCCCGCCCAGTGTGAGCGAGTTGTTTGGATTCCTTGTGTGCTCCTGGGAGGCACGTTGGAGGAGTCATCAGTTTTAGTGAGACCTTCACTGGGCACTGCAAGCTCGAGGCTCTTGCCGCATTGAATTGGAAGAGCGCTTCCTGGAGGAGGCGTGGTGTGCATTGCACGTGACCATATCACGTGACTTGGCTTCCCTTCAAAGCCCGGAGGCTGCCGCCCGCCCAGTGTGAGCGAGTTGTTTGGATTCCTTGTGTGCTCCTGGGAGGCGCGTTGGAGCAGTCATCAGTTTTAGTGAGACTTTCACTCGGCACTGCGAGCTCGAGGCTCTTGCCGCATTGAATTGGAAGAGCGCTTCCTGGAGGAGGCGTGGTGTGCATTGCACGTGACCATATCACGTGTCTTGGCTTCCCTTCAAAGCCCGGAGGCTACCACCCTTGCGGCTTTAAGCCCGGTGGGCTCAAGCCCATCGACTGTTGTGCGGCTGTTGGGGAGCTGGTGGGGCTGAAGTTGTGAAAACATTGTGCAGTGGTCAAGTAAGGGCACAGAGTTTGACGTTACTCCTTCGGGGTACTTTACAAACGAATAACTTGTACAGTATTTTAAAACTATAGTCGAAATTTATTGTTTATATACTTGCACGGGATTGCTCGAACTATTTACTTGCATTCACTTTTAGTACTGCAGCATGTTGTGGTATTTTATTTTTCATTCTTGTATGGTCAAACAAATGATTGGGTAGGACAGCCTTTAAAATTTTTGTAACATTTATTTTACTCAATTCATATTTATATTTTATTATCTAGCTTCATAAAGAGTGGTGACTCTTCTGGGTCTATATAATGGGAGTCACACTCAGAAGTATGGGAAGTATCCCAGAGGAAACCACAGTACAGGGGGGTAGAGTCCCACCACAGGTGGTAATCTCTCTACCACATTTTTCGCAAGCGATTCAAGCAGTTAAAGTGGGTTCAGCTCCTTCCACGGGAGAAGAGACTCTGGTAGCCCCTCAGGGAAGTTCTACTTCTCCAGGTAAAGAGGTCCCCACGGATTTTGGACCAGAGCAAACCAATCAAATGGACTTTATGGTAGAGGTGGTGGGAGTTATAAACCGGGCTTTGTTAAACATTGAGTCAAAGATGAATTTTTTGGCTGATGAACCAATGGCGGTGGAGCGAGATTTAGTATCAGACACTTCCATATTGGCTCCACTGTTGTCCCATGAGCTTTCTAGGAAAGTTCATGGCCCAAGAGACCCTAAATGGAAAGATCCAGTAACCGCAGTCTTCTCACCTAAACAATGGGGCTATAAGGAGAAATTGTCACAGTACCAGTTTAGTCATAAGCATGAGAGGGAAATTGGTCGAGGGGACGAGACTTCCCCGTTAATATTTCGGGACAGTGAAAGTGTTAAATCAGGGGACGATGACTCCTCAGTGGAGAACCCAGAGACTGAGGTTGAAGAATTAGAGGCTGAAGAAATAAAAGAAGTCTCCCAACAGGATCAGCTACCCCAGTAGATGAGCTATCATTCCCAGTTCTCTCTAGAATCATGGACTCTATGGATAGAGGTTACGACACATTGAATTATGAAATTCGGGAGCTTAGACAATCAATGAAGGAAGTACTGAGTAAAGTGCATTTTTACTAAACACTGTAAATCCAAAAAAGGTGGACAGTGACGGGGCTGGGGTGGCACAAGGTAACAGTATGGAACTTAAAAGTATGGAAATACAGGGGGAGAAGGCTGAGTTAAAGGGAGAATGTTTTTTGGTAGTACCGGAGGTATCAGGAATAGCCCTCCCGTCGGTATCAATGTTGGGGAAGGAACAGGTACAGGAAATCAAGCTGCTAAGTAGTAGCCCAAAGGCGAGAAAACTTAGTAATATTAACAAGCAGTATTCTCAGCAAAACAAAACCCAAAAACTGTAAGCTCCCACCTTCACAACAGAATAAAGGGTCACGGAAATTCCTGCGTAACCTAAGGTTGGCAGTGGACAAACATATGCAAATTGATAGAGATATATTAGATCAGAGAAAGAAGGACTTCTTTACAAACAGGAAAAGGGGTCCAAACAAGGAATCATTAAGGGTTAAGGAAGCTGATAAGGTTTCATCTGTGTTGGATATTGCGCAGGAGGGGGATAGTCCTTCTTTCGATCTCAGTAATATATCCGTTTATCCAGTAGACATGGAAGAGGTAGAGACTGAAAGGACTAAGGAACTAGAGGTCATAAAAAACATTGAACCTGGAATTGGGAAGGGAGTTGGAAAGAGTTGTACTCTGGTGGAAGGATTGTTGGTCCCACCGCACACAACAGTAGGAAGGGGACTGGTGAATCCTTTGGTAGAAGCTGCAGAAACAGGAAATTTATCAGCTCCCAAGTTGTATGCAATTTTCTCGAAACCCGGGGAGGAGAAGACGGACCTGGGGAAGTTGCCTCCGCTAAGGGTTCCTCAAATAGTGCCTTTTCCGACCCCAAGATCAGTGGAGGAATTGGGTCTGGGGACTCCAAAGTGTAAGTTTCTGGATCTATCGAAGGGGGTGGGGGAGAGTATGGGGCAATTAAGAACGCCAAAAAAATGGAATTCAAGGCAAGAGTCAAATTCGCAAAAAAAGATGCCAGTTAATGGTGAGCTAACCATCTTTATGAATCGTTTGTTTGAAAGTTCAAATAGATACCCTCTAAATAGACATTATATCCTGGCTTTAATGCAGGAAATCCAAAATCTGAAATTGATATCCTCAGGGGACATTAAGACGGTAGAATTTGTCTACGACGATTGCTTAGACATTGTAAGACTTCATCTAAGGTCATACTTAACAAAGGAAATAATATTGGGGGAGAGAGAACGCTTCCTAGCCCTTGGTTTTGAAGTTACGGATACAGGGCACTCAATTTTATCAAGTTTGGTACCCATCCACCAAGTAAAGAAAGGCAAGATACAAGATGAAAGAGAAAGATATAATAAGGAGATTTATAGTTCCAGAGGTTATATGCAAGTTCCTTTTGGTAGAGGGGTAAATCAGGAAAGCGAGGAAAATCGATTCCAACATACATGATGGTCTAACTGGTCATTAATTACATGGAATTCAAGAGGGTATAAGAACATCATGAACAATCACAAACTCTTCTTAAATGTTGATATTATTTGTTTGCAGGAAACTTTTCTGTTAGATACACCCATGATAGATGGATTTAACACAGTCTATGTCAGTGCCCAACGGGGAGCGAAGGGTAGGCCGTTTGGGGGACTTTTAATAGCAGTTAAACGTTCTTTGGGACTTTCAATGCAGATAATTGATGTAGACAGGTCAGATATCCTGGTTGTACTCTTAGAATGGCAAGAAGATGATGAGAGTCCCGTAAGCAAATGCTTCTTGGTAAACGTTTACTTTAGTCCCTTAAAGGATAAGTTGGAAGAAGCCTTGATGGCAATTTCTTTCACACTATTGGGAGAATTTCCAGATGAGGGGGCCTCAGTGATAATTGTTGGAGATTTTAACGCAGAATGCCTAGAGGAAAAGTGGTATCTAGAGAACGATAGAAAGTCTGTCTGTAAGGAATCCTGGGAGAGAGGGAAGAGGATCATTCAGGAATTCGAGGCATGGAACTTAAGTATAATCAACGGTAACATACAGATGGACATTCCGCCAGCTTTTACATGGCAGAATGGGTTGTGGAAATCAACAATAGATTACATCTTCACTTCGCATGATCTAACCTTAAAAGGAGTTTCCCTGGAAATAAAATCCCTGAAATGGAGCGACCACTCCCTTTTGGAATTTAAACTGCTTGGTGTGGCAAAATATGTTGAAACAGACACTGTGGGAGTGGAAATAAACTCAGGAAAGAATTAGGTTAAGTGGGTTCCTAGAATTGCATCTGTATTTTTGTCTGGAATCGTAAACTTGCCAGCAAACAAGATGACCCGCCTATGTACAGCAGAAGGATTCCCTACCATGGTAAGGGAGTTGTTAGGTAGGTTAACAACAGACAGGGGCTTAACCCAGATGGTGGCAAGTAGGAAGGGTTCTCGCTTCTTTGATGTAGAAGTTCAGGTACAGAAAAAGGAACTACATCGAGAAGTGACGCATTTTAAGAAATCTGCACTTCCGGGTCATATGGAAAAGGTGAGGAAATTAAAACATACATATAGGAATTGGGCAAAAGGTAGAAAGTATATATTATACATTAAAGATGCCGAGAGAATGCTGGCTTGTATGTCAGGGAATAGGCCTGGTATATTTTGGGACCTAAGTAAACCAAAAGGTATACAAGATTATCTTCAGGCACAGGCGGTTAGTGACATTGGCTGGGTGAAACATTTCACTGATTTTTACAGGGTGGAAGGTTTGGTCCAGTCAGTCACATGGCCAGAGGCAGACTGGAGGGGTGCTATAAAATGGGACCTGGAGGATCTAAAGAACTTGATAAAGAAAAGCAAGTCCTCGAACGCACCAGTCCCAGATGGTCTCTCTAACCTGACCTATAAAGGTAATCTAGCTGTTTGGTCTCAGGTGTTGTCTGCTTTGTTCGTAGATATTTTGACTAGTAATTCGTTTCCTTCTACCTGGTCAGCAGCAACCCTAATCCTTGTTTTTAAAGGTGGGGATAGGTCCTCTCCAAATTATCATAGACCTATATCCTTACTGGATGCTTCGAACAAAATATTTGCGAAAATACTGCTAAAAGCTCTACAAAAATGGGCCGTGGAATCTGATTCCTTAGATGTTTTTTAGTCAGGTTTTCGGCAAGGGCTGAGTACATCTACTAATTGTATGGTGCTAGATTTACTAGCACATCAAGCAAAGATGCAAGTACAGCCAGTATTTTTCGCCTTCTTAGACATTAGTAAAGCTTTCGACATGGTTAATAGGGCTCTTTTGTGGAAAAAACTGTATGATAGGGGTTGTCTGATAGCCCTGCTAAGTATTTTGGTGGCCCTCCACACAAACACAAGGATTAGGGTAAGGTTGGATGAATTAGGTAACTATTCCCCTTGGATACAGACAAACAGGGGCTTAAGACAGGGGTGTGTCTTGGCACCCTTTCTCTTTTGCTTGTATTTACTGGGATTGGGAGGCTGTATGGAATCCGTAAAAACTTTCCCTCCAAGATTGGGTGCTATGGTTGTTCAATACTTACTTTATGCAGACGACATTGTTTTATGTGACCTTACAGCTATCGGGCTCCAGAGAGCATTATTAGCCGTGGAGGGGTTCCTGGAAAAACTAGACTTAGCACTAAACACTGTAAAATCAAAGGTTCTGGTGTTTAAGGGGGTTAGGAAAAGTTGTAAAGTATTGCCCTGGTATTTGAAAAACGGCAAAATAGAAGTTGTAAATAAATTTGTGTACCTAGGGCTAGTAATTTATGACAAGTTCTCTGGTCCTGAACTACAGGAAGATTTACGGGCAAAATTTGTAGGGGCTGGGGTACAACTTAGAATTTTCGATGGAAAATTCGGTAGATATTCTTTTTTACCAGTCCTAAAATTATACAAACAACAATTAACCCCAAAATTAATTTACGGAGCTCAAACTCGGAGTCAGCCGATTAATTGGTCATTATTAGAGGGGGCATTATGGAAAGGTTTGCTCCAACTTTCGCAGTCAGTCCCTTTAGCAGGGATTCTGTTTGAATTAGGTTTGTTACCAATACAGACTCTGGTAGACTGGGGCAAGTTTCAGTTGTTGGTAAATATACTGAACCCACCAGTGGCGTCAATATACGAACAATTAAATCTGGTAAGACTTCAGGGCGGCTGCAGGGTTCTCAGGGACTGGGTTCTGAATTGTCAATTAATGCTTCAGCAGGCAAATATTCCAATGGAGGAACTGGAGTTGACACCAAAGATTGCAAAGCTAAGATGGTGTAGACATGTATGGTCTAACTTGCGATCTGAGATAATGGAGTATAAATGCTTTGGGGATCATTTTCTCTGGTCATGTAAAAGTTTCAATACACCAGCACCTTACCTTAAAAAACATCCATCGAGATCCTTCAGGTCACAAGTGCTAAGGCTCAGGTTGAACTTGTTATTAACAAAAGAAGTACTAGGCCGTCGGGCGAACATTCCGCAAGAACAGAGACTATGTCGGCACTGTAACATAAATATTGAGACTTTAAAGCACCTGTGTGTGACTTGTCCCAAACTGATTGATTTGCGGTCTTGCTTCCTAGTAGGCTTGGTTTACTCCTCCGAGAATGAACTATGGTGGAGGATAATGAATTGTAATGAATTAAGTTTGACCATACATGTTTTAGAATTTTTAAGGAAAGCTGCAGTAATTTTATAAACGTTGGATATTTGTATGTTGGATTGTGTATTTGTGGATTGTATGTATATGTGTTAAAAGTACCTTAGTACTGTGGAACACAATAATAAAATAAATAAATAAATAAATAAATAAATAAAATAAGTTGTTGAACCGGTAGCCGGTGAAGTGAACGGAGGACTGGCCAAATATGGGCACCATAAGTTGTATCCAGAGAGATGTGGGCCGCTAGATTCTGAAGCAGCTGTAAAGGCTGAAAAGAGGTAGAGAGATTGAGTAAGAAATAAAGAATTACAAGCTAGCTCAGAATGAGAGAGGCCACAGTCTAAAACATAGTTCAGTAACTCTGCCCCTTTCCCATCCTGCAGATTAAAAATAAAACGTGTGTGCAGCCCTCTAGTGTAAGTAAGGCCTCTGTTATGGAATTTACTTTTTAAAGCCAGACACTATTGGTGTCTCTAGCTGGGAGATCCCAAGCCTGGAAATGGAGGAGTTACCAACAGAAGCAAGCATCCTGCCTTGTGTCTTATTCACTTGTATGCAGGCAGGCAGGTGCCAGAATTCCACATAGACTCCCATAGCTGCCTGAGCTTACAGGGAAGGCACTGGTATGCTATGAATCAGAGGTGGCTTTAAAAAGTATGTGAACTCTTCAAAACTAGATTATCCTGCCATCAGTTGTTTATCATAATCATATTGTATTCAGAACAGAGGCTTAAATGCAGCCTCTGCAGTGCAACTCTCCAATAGGACCCCTTTGACTTCTGAATCTGCTCTGCGCCACTGGAGAGGAGGGGCTGCCGATCAGGATGCTGATGCATCAGGACACTGTGTACTGCAGGAGAATGGCACATGAAGACTGCCTGAATTCAAAGTGAGGGGTGCCACATTGGCGCCTTTCCCTGCTTCACGTCTATGATATATTTTCCATTGCTACAAATGGGGGGCACATGTAGGCTGCGGGTGTTCTCAAGAGGGAGCACTTGCCACATGGTGCAGCTTTTACACCAAACGAAAACAACCCTGGAACCATATTGGGCCTTGAGCCCATAACACCCAAAAAATGGGTTTAACCAATCTAAAGTGAAAACAGAAGATTCAGAAAAACCCATTTTAAAACGAAACTCCATCTCTTAAAGTGCAAAGAGGCCCAACTTAGCCAGACATATGATTAAGTTTACAAGAGGAAGCAGAGGTACTACAGATACATTTATTTTATTTTATTTTAAAATAACAAAAGTCAAATGATGGGATGTTGTCAAGTATTTTGAATGTCACACTTAAGTATTTTTCAGGCTGTACAAAAGAATGAAGCCAAAATTAACCATAATGTTTTTCTAAATCCTTCCAATGTAACATTTTATTTCTTTTCCCAACCTCTGTCAGATTAAGTTACTAAAATTGGGCCTCATTACCAGGTTGGGGGTAGCCTTGCCGGTTTTACCATCAAGGCTACCTCCGTACCAGCATGAAAATCCGGCACCCGCGAGTGGGCAATTAGCAGGGTATTCCGGCCCTGCCGGACCCAGTAATTGCCCTTTCATGGGTGCCGGTGCTGGTATATCCCCATTCCCATTTCATCCCCATAGGGTCCAATGGGAATGGAGATGTCTGTAGCAGCGGCACCGTTCATAACGGTGCCGGTGCTACAGGCATGCTGTGCTCACAGGTGTCTTTCATCCCGCCAGTGCAGACCTGGCAGAATGAAAGGCACCCACGAGCACAACTCAGAGTTTACTGGTCCAGTGGCAACGGTACTGGCAAGCCTACTGGTACAGTTATTACCGGACCGGCAACCTTATAATGAGGCCCATTGTCATTTTACATACCATCTTATAGTGTAAATATTTCAAAAAGGAATGGTTCTTTTTTATTGGTTCGAATAACACTCGTGTTCATTTCAGCCCTATGTTGTGCTGAATTCAAGTTGACTATAGTGTCTAGAGAATATTTGGTTGTGTACTGTTGCTATGTTTCTATCTATGCATTACAATGATGAAGATTGTATGTGCAAGGTTTTAAAATATGTAAAAGAGGCTTTTAGAAGGCATTTACAGTCCTTTTAGGTTTTTAGGAAAGTTTAGATTATCTATGATGTTTATGATATTTATGCTATGGATTGTTATTTTCAATGTGTTATAATTATTGATTGATATTTTCAACCCTCAGTAAATCAGCCCCCATCATTGGGAGCACCTTTTAAGGGGATTCTTGAAAGGAATAATTTAAAATACCAACAACCTTAAATTTGCAGTGTGAGTGGGGATTACAGTATGAACTCAGCAGAAGGTAATAATCTGTTATTTTTTATAGCCAACCTTCAAACACTTTTATTGCATTTAGCAGGTAACCTTTGAGCTCTGCCTCACAATGAAGTCAATCAAAATGTGTCCCTAATGCAGAAGAACAAAGAAGGTTGTGATTTCATTTAAATCGGTCCTTGGCTGAAACAATTACATAAGCTTGTCTACATGAGTCATTTTGTTGAAACATACAATCCTGTCAACAGAATAAATGCAGGGCATGATTAAAATATTACATTTTACATACAGAAATGACCTATAACTTTGCAGCCATTTGACTTAAAGACATAATGCTGATGCTTTGCAATCATGAGATCATCCTCTATCTCAGCAGTGTACATTAATTTCCGTCATTGATGAAACATTATTTAAATGATAAATATTAAAAACTTCCTGAAAAATAATTTCAAACATTAATCATGGATGTCCAGATGTGTTTCTGTGTTGGCGGTTTACAGTAACCAGAGTTTCATTAATGTACCACATTGACGCGATTAGATATAAAAGAAAAACTGATTTATAATTCAATATGACTCGGACCACCATGGCCCCAATCTTTTTTCATATTCCGACATATGATCATTGAATGGAGATTGAGAGTGTGTATTCTCTGGGAGTGTTCAACTGTTAGGCAAAGCAATGAAAGAACTTGACCAATCAAACAATGTGACAAAATCATAAGCATGGGGATATTTTACATTTTAATAAGTAGGAACACATAGGAAGCAGACTCTGAAATTAAAAGCAGCAGGAAAGAACACCACCAGTTTCTATTAGAGGTGTGCTGAATATGGATAATTTCTGGAAATGACAATGCCTTATCCATGAAAGAATTAGAACCCACCTAACCTGAGGCAGACCTGCTTTCCAAAAGAGAGAACATCATGACTTGGATTTCTTTTGAAAACTCATGAAGGCACATAATGACCCTGCATCTTAAAGGACATTTTCAAAATGAGTATTAAAACGCCACAAATGTAATTAAATAAATACCCTACAATCATTGCTAGCTCCCTGGTATTGCTATGGGATTTCGGAGGTCATTTTCACTAGGGGGCACTCATTCCAAATTAAAAAATCTTAATATTTTGTTTGAAATGCAACAGTGCTTCCCATTATACTTAAGGCCAAGTGAGATCTGACTGCATATACAAAACATAGCATATCTGTGCACAGAGTGCAGTGAGCTGTATCCATTTCCATTGTACTTGGATATGAGGGAAATTACATGTAAATGAATGCTAAAATGCTTTTTATGTGCTGTGTGTGCTGTATTAAACACGGAATACTACCCTGTGCTGGCAATGTAGTTTTTTATAAGTAATATTTAAAAACAACCTTAAATGTTTTCAACATTGGGAGATGGTTTGAGGGCCCCTCATTACAGTCTAATGAAGAAATGCTTGATAGTGTGTGATCTGTGAAAGTCATAGATATAAAGAAGTGAATAGAAAGCTGAAAGGGGGTTAGCCATCCTATAGCCATCTGCATGCAAAATAATATGAATATGCAAATACCCTCTCCTCAATCTTAACATTGCACGTTGATTCAGTTTGAGAAGTGAAGTGGGAGGTGTATTTATCCTTATATTAGAAAATCACAAACACATTTTCCTATTTTGGGTGAGTGGACTGACATATCCTGCGCTTTCTAAAACTAAATTGTGAGCATTGCTTTTCAGAACCAAACCTGCAGAATTCTGATGCAATTTCTTTTAGCTGGCATTTAAATCGCATTCACATAAATTAGAAATTCATAACCCTACATTTACACAGAGGGGAAAAGTGTTTGAAATATATGTAAATACATGCAATTTTTCTGGTACCTTTACTTGTTTATGATACTGGAGAAAATGTAATGTATTGGAATGGTTATCTATTTACTGAAGCTGTTTTTATGTAAAGATGAACTGAAGAGAGCTTTAATAGTGGCCGATAAGCAGAATGTTGAACATAGAATTAAGTGCTGCTTAGCGGTTGCCTAGTATTAATTAGGATTAGAAATATTAGAAATATTACAGTTGTGTAGTGTGACTTAATGCATCTAATATATTGAGTGAAATTGTCACAGTCAGCCCAAGTTTAACTGGGCACAAAAACTCATGTAAAGTATATCTGATGTCTAGTGGTGACCAGCGGTGTAACACAAAATTTGGGGGCTCCCCTGCGAGCCATGCTGAGGCCCCCCCAACTCAGCAACAATTCACAGGTAGCGCCACACTCTGGACCGGCCTAAATTACCACGCTTGTGCAAAATACACACAGACGTGCTGCTGCAGGAGTATGCTGCAAACTGCACTAGGAGCAAGCTATAAATATGTGTTTTAATGCATTATCCAGCACACGTTCTGAGAAAAATTGGCTAAAAGGCCAGAGCGTTTTCAATTGTTTTGTAGGGTAACACCAATCCAAAAATCCAACACATGCAAGTCACCAACAGTGCACAGGAACATTAATGCTTTAATGAATATAATGCTTTGCTATTAATAATGCCATGTCACAATGAAAACATGTCCAACTAGCTGCACAATGTAGACCAGTCTAGACACATAATAACCTATTACAGTAAAGCATGGTAGGCTACATTTAGACATACCTAAACTGGTTGCACCAAAATGCCAGCCAAAGAAATAACACTTATCATCGTTATTTTATCGCAGATGCCCAGAAAAATATACAATGTTGCAGTAAGAGACAGCTAGACTGGCAACACCCAAATGCCAGTCTAGCCAGGTATTACACTTAGCAGGATTGCTTTATCAGAGATGCCCAGTTAGAAAAAAGTCAAACCAAACTAAGACATGAATAGACTGGCTGCAGCAAAATGCCTCTCTAGCCACTAATATCACATATCATGCCTGCTTAGCCTGGACATGGATGACCATTACGATGTATCACACAATCCTCATGCCAGCCCACACCCCCACACATCCTCTCTCCCTCCAACCCCCTGCCCCAACCCCCAAAAGCAGCTTCTCGGCCCAGAATTACCTGCACATCCCTTTTCCTTGTCCTAGTGCTTGTGTATGAGGCTCCTTGCCTCATATGTAAGGACTGGGATGAGGAAGAGTGAGACTAGGAGTAATGAAGATTACAGGTAACTAAGCCAGACATTACCTCCATGTCCCTCCACCTCATCCCATTTCCTGTGTATGAGTCAAAGTGCCTCATACACACATACTGGGACGAGGAAGAATAGGGCTATGAGTAATGAAGATTACCAATAAGTAACCAAGAGATTAAACACAAGTAGTGGTGGAACACCATTGAGTTTTAATTGTGCGCTCCTTCACCATAAACTCACACAGGCAGCCACCTATACATTTAAGTGTGCACCCTTTCAGCATATAGGCACACCTAGGCAGCCACCCCTACATTTAAGTGTGCACCCTTTCACAATACACTCAACACACACACCCAGCCACCCATATATTGAATTGTGCACCCTTTCACCATACACTCACACAGGCAGCCACCTATATTACTAATTGTGCACCCTTTTACCAAACACTCACACGCGTCTTGAGGTTTGAGGGGAGCCCTATTACTTCAAAAAGGAATGGTTTCTTTTTTAAGCCACTCCGACTTCATAAAGAAATGATTTCCGTTAAGGACCAAACCATAATGGAAATAATTTCTTATTTATTTTATAAGTCATAGAGCCCCCCCGCCCCATGCCATGGAGACCTTCAGCCTAGAGGCGTTCATGTCATGGGGTGGGGGGAGCCCTAAGACTTAAAAAATAAATAGTTTCTTTTTGTAGTCACTCTGCCTTCATACAGAAATAATTTCTTATGAAGGCAAAGTGACACAAAAACAATAAATTCTTGGTTTTATGTTTAGTCCAAGAGGGACCCCTCCAAGGACTGTGCTTTAAAATGCCCAGAAAGACACCCTAATTTGCGGAAATATGAAAAGGGGGACAAGGGGCATCTGAATCAGTCTAAGTTGCACATTGTGAGTTTGGCTGCTACTTTCTTGGTGCCTCTCCTCACATGCACCCAAAACACTTTGAGAATTTGGTTTTAGAGAATTGCTGTAAACCCTGACTTTGAGAGAGATGAGGTTAACTGAGTTCAAGGCAGGGCTCAAGTCGAGGGTACACGCGGTGGGAGGGAGACCACCCACTTTTTTCAAAGGGTGGACTCAGTCCCTCCCAGCTAAAATGAGAAACAAATGTATGCCCTCTTTGAATTTATGAATTAAAGCCCACCTCAGGGATCGAAACACAGTTGTCAGGTTTGCAGGCCGGACACTTGACCACTGCACCACTACACTATATAACCTGATGAAAAATAACAAACAACTAAAGGTGAAATGTCGCATTTCGGTACTGCAAATCCCAGGGGAAACATTTGTATTGGTTCTTGGAGTTTTAAACATGCACACCTTTTAACGTTTTCAAAAACACTATTAGAAGAAAATATCCGCTTTTGGTTTTGTGTATATGTTGATTTTATGAAAGGCAAATGCCATTTGTCCCGTGCAATTTGGGTGGGTATGCAAAGCCAATTTTATGAAATGTGCATATATCAACTTGATATGCTAATTTCTGCAGACGTCACATCCCATTGTGTTTTTTGACGAGTCCCCCACTTTAATTTTCAGGGCTTGACCCTATGGTTCAAGGTAGAAAGTGGTGAAAATAAGTCTGTTAATTAAGTTAGAAGCCCCGAGCAGGAGGAGGCATTACCACTTCAGGTAATGCCCCAGGCCTATAGTTAGTGGGCCGAGTGAAGCAAGCGCCTTAACGAAGGCCGTGGGGCATTACCTGAAGTGGTAATGACCCCCCTGCAAAGGACTTATTGCTATTAGTACCCTGGTCCGTAAGTCCGGGGTACTAAAAGCATTTTCTTTCTGTTCCAAAATGTTCCGGTGTTTAGGAACAGAAAAATAATGTCAAAAAATGCCAGGAAAGGTAAAACGAAGTCCATTTTCTCTTTCCATTGAAAATAATTGATAAAAGTAAACAAACAAAATATCCACCATGGAAAGGGAGAAGGAACTACATGTAGTGCCTTCTCTCTTTCCATGGTGACCATTCAAAAAATAGGAAAAAAGTAAACAAAATAAAGGGCCGCCATGGAAAGGATGTAGTCCCTTCTTCCTTTCCCTGATGGCCTGCCGCAGATCGAGAGCGGACGTGCTCGGGACAGAAGTGTTCCCAGCATGTCCGCTCCTGAAATGGACAGAAAAGAAGGTAAGTGGGGTTGGGAGGGTGGGGAGGGAATTCTGTGGTTGGGGTTGGGAAGGGAAAGACCTGATTCCCAGGCGAGGGGAGATGGCGGGCACCAGCCCTGAGGAGGCTCAGGGCAGCGGGATTACCGTCTGGTAACATCTGCATTCTGAGCCTTCCCATTGCCTGGGAGGCCGCCACAGCTCCCTCGCCAGGTGCTAATACTGGAAAGACCATCTCTGAATAGTAGGCTGTGGGATTCTTTTATCCCAGATGTTATAAAGTCTGCAAACCAGTTATTTTAGAGATGAGGTCAGGGACCTCATTGAGCTCAGCGGATATATCACTGGGGCAGGATGATCGTATTGTGGGTGGTCTCCGTGTGAGGTTAATGATAACAGTGGTTAGGTGGGTTAAGCAGGTCCAGAATAATTGTGATTGGAAGGTAGATATGGATTATGCACTATTTTCCTGTATATTAGGACCACCAATGGAAATTCACTAGATGAAGCACAGTATTACCAGGAGGCCACAGTTTGCCCTAGTGAGAAAAAAAAAACATTTGGGCCATGTTAGAAAACCTTTGCACTATTACAAGTGCAATTCTGCATTGTATTAGCACTAGGACAAAGTTTGCCATTGTTGCAAAAACCTCTTTTTACAATGCAGTTTTGTGCCTGGACATTGGCCCCCATTCCGAGTTCGGTGGTATCTCGGCAGAAAATCTACCAAGATACCACCAAACAGAATTACCGCAACTGCCACTTGGTATGGTGGTATTACCGCCGGATTACAAGTGGCAGTGTTATTCCCTGCTTAATTGCAGTCCATAGGTCTCCATGAGGGATTTCGACAGAATTACCATGGCAGTAATTGCGCTGGCGGTAATTCTGCTGAAATTTGGCAGAAAGGTGGCAAATTTACCTCCAGCGCATAGCTCGAGTTGAAGCCATGAACTTAACACCAAACTCATAGGTGGGTGGTGTGGTAATGTGGTGGTTAACGGTATCACCGCCACATTTTACCCGCACTGCCCAACTTATAATGAGGCCCATTGTGTTTACCCTGGTGCAAAAGAAAATGCAAGTATATGTTTTTTGCACCAGGACAGCTTTTTACTTAGTGCTAATACCATCCGAAATTGGACTTGCACCGGTGCAAAGTTTCTGTAATCTGGCTCCATAGATGTTTATGAACTCAATTGCACCAAATAATTCCACAAATATTTACCTGCATCCAAAAGGTGCAACTTGACATTTTAAAGCCTAGAACACTCTTTTGAATTCATAAGGGACTAACATTTTCTGAAGGGCTTGCAAAGAATGGCGGGAAAATTGGGCTTCTCAGATGCCCACCTTATCACCCCCCCAAGAAAAGTGAATAGTGACCATGCTCTGCGTGTCACAAATGGCATGGTGACAATGTGATCCTCTACTCTAACCAACCCCTTGCACCAACAAAATAGGGATGAAGATGGATTTACAAAATATGCGCAAACACAACGGGCCTCATTACACGGACGGCGGTAAGGGTTTACCGGTACCGGTAAGGGCACCGGTACCGGTAAACCCTTACCGCCTTACTACGAGGTCCCTTTGCGGGTAGGTACTTTAACGCCTGCTGTTTAGCAGGCATTAAGAACCAACCCGCAAAGGGACCAGGGTGCTACTTACGGTGCCGCAATTTGTGGCACTGTAATTAGCGCCTTCCCCATTCCCATAGAGCCCTATGGGGCAAAAATGGGAATGGGGAAGGGCAATGGGGGAAGGGGGAATTACCGCCCCGCCAACCTTGGTATAGGGCAGTAATTCCCCTTTCCACCAAGGCGGTGCTGGTATTTTACCGGCATGGACCAAGGTGCTAATAGCACCTTGGTCCTCCGCCTACCGTGTAATGAGTCCCAACATGTCGATTTTCAGGAACACCACGAGCACACTTTCTGAAAATCTGAATGTTTTACTGCTGCTTGCTCATTAATCCTTAATCGTTATTGCTCTGACTCATAATGAGCCGATAACGGGTTTAAAAGCGAGACTTTCAGCGGTGCATGAAACCTCAAGAATTCACATATACCAATGTGCCACTCACTTAATGAAAAAAACACAACCCAAAATTGAAGCATACAGGTTTCCAGGACAACAGTGCGGACTTAGTGGGCTGATCTCAGCTACAGTGGAAATTGCAAACGGTTGGCCAGGTTTTATAAAACACTGCGGTGCACCAATGACCGTGCCCTCATTGTGACTTTTTTCAGAAATCAGCAGACCATGATGTCAACTAATCACAGGGATGGTGTCAACAAATGTACTCACAACAGTTACAGATTATTCTGCACTTTCTGGATTCAGTTCAAGAGTGTTAGCCATACTCCTAAATCCAGCCATTTCCAGAGTCTCTCCATGATGATACATTGAGTTTGCTGCTACCCAGCAAAAGGCAACAGACAGAAATGGTAAAGTTAAATGATGCAGTGGGAACACGTGTGATTTAGTAACCGCTTTCACTTGCTAATTCATCGAAAGAGCGAATTTGATAGTCATTCCTAATGTCCCCCTACCTTTTCACTGGTGACAGGCATTCCCTCGTGGATTTTTGCCAGAAAGTAATTTATCTGATGACCCTAGCATGGCTACCATCATCATTTCTGAGCCAGGATTCACTTCGTTAAGCCTCTGCGTGGACACCGAGTCCCTGGGGCTGTAATACACATGAAGGCCATAATGGCCTTTTAACTGTATCAAGGAGCTGTGCGAGCCAGGTGAGGCTTAGGGCGGCATGAGTCAAACAGCTGGCGTCAGCTTCATTCTAGTTTCACGCCAGTTCATGTCTGAAACACGGGTCAAGCTTTGCCTAGCTGCAAACAAAAAATATGTATGTGAAAACAAAATCGGGTTTGGCCCACCCTTTGAGATTTGAACCTGTGTCCCACACAGGCTTTAAATTGAGCCTTTAACTCGAATAGATTTCTTTCCTGCATTGCCTTTGTTTTAGCCTTTTTTTCTGAGACAAAACAATGATTTGTGCCAGATCAAATGTTAGGTAGCATTCATAAAAGTCCTGCGTTTTTGTGAATTATCAGTTTAAGAAGTAATGTCCGTTCTGTCCACAAGTAAAGTTACTGGTCCCACACAAAATATAAAGCGCAAAATAGTTAGCGCGAGAAAGAACATTGCGTGGACAAAAAAAGAATAGAGCTGGGAGACAAGGGTGACCACAGGGGTAGCAAGGTAGACCTCAGGGGTCGCAGTTGCAACCCCTGGTGACCCCTAAATGACATCCCTGGATCACATGGAATGTTGATCTAGCCATGTAACATATGTGATCGCTCTTTTGACTATGGCTGTTTCTTCAGACAAGTCTCCTCTTGTTTGGTTTATCCAAGCATCCTTCTTTTTCTTGGTCTTCCCTCTTTTCATCAGGAACACGTTCCAGGCTATTCCGGAGGTGGTGGGTAATGTGGTGATGCTATTGAAGAAGAGAGCCTCTGATGCATATTTATTGTGGTCTCTCAATCTGATCACCTCAGCCCGATCCCCTCCCCCACCGCTCTGAAATGTTGGGCAGATGCTCACAGACCCTGGTAAAATCACCTGCTGTAATGTGGAGGACAGGGTACCACTAATTAACAGTCTCCAGAACAACAATTCCCATCCAACACTTCAAGCAAGGCCTATTAATTGATGTTTTAAGTTCATATCTCTGTTGTAAGCAGCACCTGTTGTTATGAGTGCATTTTTATGAGATTAGAATTGTGATGGATACACGTCCAACTGAAAGCCAAGATATAGCTTGGGTTACCTTCCATATCCGTGCCTTCTTCAAAGACAAGGTGAGTCAAACAAATGAGCTCCTCGTTTAAAGTTTAGTTTATATGCAAGATGTATTCTCGTTAAGAAGCATGACAAGGTTTGCTTGGTTTGTGGAAATTAGAATATGCTTCACATCATGCACAACGGCACGATTGATGTTTATGCTAAACACTGACTCTAGTCAGTAACCCTTATCACACATGTTCTTTTTTGTTCGTTTTTAGCTCAAGGAAATTCAATGGTGTAAAACACAGGCGGTTTTTCAAGCTCACTCCACTTTGCATTCGTGTAGTTGCAGGATTTTGCCCAGAACGAAAGAAATAAATCTACAATCATACACTTTTGCTTTACATGTTTCTACAGGAATTCACATATTTTGCACTTGCCAAGTAATCAATGCAAAACGCTATTATTGTAGTACTTGCAAGCCAAAACTTAAATATTTGTACC
Organism: Ambystoma mexicanum; assembly: GCF_040938575.1. Taxonomy (NCBI): domain Eukaryota; kingdom Metazoa; phylum Chordata; class Amphibia; order Caudata; family Ambystomatidae; genus Ambystoma; species Ambystoma mexicanum. The sequence continues at coordinate 742,451,050 of NC_090935.1, forward strand.
AAGAAGTGCTCGGAAGGTATGTGGTAAAGTGCCTACATTGCAGAGAGCTTTCAAATTGCGTCTTCCCTGCTTAACCTAAGTGAGGGGTCCTAGGCAAATCCTCCAATGTAACTGTGCATTAAGTGCAGTCATTGGGAATTTCCAGAAGTGATGACGTTCACACAGTGTACACCATTCGGAAAAAAAGACTCACTTGAAGTTTACTAGAGTGCAGCGCCACTTCATACATGGCCATTCATAATGTGAACGCCACCAAGTTATTGTTCTTGACTTACTCGTGGCAACTCTTGCATTGTGGGTTGTCCTATTAGGGAGGCAAGACCCCAGATCGGGGGTTTGAGTTGTGGGGGAGGAGTAGGGCAAGTGCTCTGGGTCTTCTGCTGGCATGGCCCGTAGTTGGCTCTTAGAGCCAAGCTAGACCCGCTGGTTGAGCTCTGATCTACCATAAACATGAATTTATAGACGCCCTCAAATCCAGAGTATGGTCACGATATATAAAAAATTATGGCTCAGATCGGCCAGTGGCAATGTTTATATGCTGAATAAGAATGGAGGCAGAGAGGAGCCCTTTGGGAACTCACAAATGGCTGCCACAAAGAGACAGTCCAATGATAGTAGTGCAATTGACTGTCTTCCGCTGGACCAAATTGTGCTACCTTTGACCATTGGCACCAGAACACCCTGATATCCCAGAGGCCCCCGAGAAGTATGGGAGGGGCTGCAAGTCGCACTTGATGAGATGATGAGGAATCTCCATGTATGCTCTAATAAAACAAGGGGCCTCATTACACGGTAGGTGGTAAGGGTTTACCGGTACCGGTATTTTACTGGTACTGGTAAACCCTTACCGCCTCACTACGAGGTCCCTTTGCGGTTTGGAGAATTTAACGCCTGCTTTTTGCAGGCGTTAAAAACCAACCCGCAAAGGGACCTAGGGAGCTAATTACGGTACCGCAATTTGCGGCACCGTAATTAGCGCCTTCCCCATTCCCATAGAGCCCTATGGGGCAAAAATGGGAATGGGGAAGGGCAATGGGGGAAAGGGGAATTACCGCCCCGCCATCCTTGGAATAGGGCGGTAATTCCCCTTTCCACCAAGGCGGTGCCGGTATTTTACTGGCATGGACCAAGGTGCTAATAGCACCTTGGTCCACTGCCATCCGTGTAATGAGGCCCAAGATCTTCAACAAGTTTTACATCTAGTGGATATAATTTAATGTTTTGTATTGTAAGTTCATGTATATGGATATTCAATTAAAACACTCCTTTAATTGTCCTCCAGGGTTTACACTGGCCATCCTTTCACATCTCTTCTGCTCGAGGTCTTCCATGTTTGCAGCAAAACTCCTAACTCACATGATGGTGGCATCCTTGGGTACTCAGGTACAGTGATGTGTCTTTGTTTTATGTTTAAATTTCATAATGTTCTCATCAGATGGTTTTTTGGCATCAAGATATTGCCTGTTTATGAATGCTAAATACTACAGAGAGATTAAAAACAGATTTATGATTCTCAAAATTACCTTAATCACAGAGATGTCTTCAGCTGGCCATAGAAGTTGTCTCTGTGATTTGAGGACTGGAATTCAAGGCATTCCTCACATTGTAATGATGGCCAATGTAACACGCAAAGGACTTACAGGACTTAAAAATATCACAACAAGAAGCAGCCAGGATGAAAGAAAGTTCTGTCGAAAGTCGAAAAGGAAGTCACCTTCCGAAACACAGGGAATTCATTCAGAGCAGTATTTGTTCTGTGGAAATGTGTGGCACACCCACGGAACACAGATATAAAGATGGTGAAGTAAGAGAATCTTGCATCAAACCTCATGGGCATGGGGCACCATTTACAAGATCCGTTCTAGACCATTACCTCAACTTGAACCAGGCAATAAGTTTCATTTTTTGGGAGCTTATTTGGCCCGGGAATTGCCGTAAAGTGTCTGCATCCAAAGCATCGCCTCTGACATCCTTTATTTAACTTTTTATTGAGATATCTTATAGAACACTTGCATGTGGCTGTGAGCCCTTCCCAACCCATTGTTCATAGATAAGCGTAATGGACAGTTTTACAATAAGCGCATTTATCATAATGTGGGGCAGCTCCCAATGATCAGACCAAGAAAATCCAACCCGCTAGGAAAAAAGACTTGGTGCACCCGCTTTTGAGAAAGACGAGAATTTATTTTTGTATACAAAAATGAAAAAGAGACAGGGTATTATGAATCCACTGCCACGGAGCTCTCTGATTTCTTCCACACAAGATTGAAGTTAAAAACACACAAATCGTCATTTATGACGCAATCAGTATGCAGTGTTAATCCCCCACTTTCATTGACTGCCACCTATTTACATGCTAATGGCCACATATAGCCCATTCTCCCATTGTCTCTTCGCTCATCTTCACCACATGTGGGCATCGTCCTCATCCATCATGGAATACTGTAAGGAAATTGGTTAACATCAATTGGGACCACCCTACCTTTTATCCTGACCACGTGACATGCACCTGGTTATCAACATGAACTTGGTGGGGCTCTTCGAGGTCAGCCTGGTCCTTCCGGACAAAGCAGTCCTTTTCTCATCCCAGACATGCTGGTGCCCCCATCATGCCATCCCCACTGTAGGGCCATCATTCTTGGCTCTTCGTGACACAAAACGTAGATCATGTTGTTCTCTGTTCTCCCTTTTATCAGTTCCCCCTGCCCAAGAGTAAACTTAGTTTCCCGCTAATCAATCCAGTTCACAAAGGATTTGGAGCCTATTTCTCTGCACATCTGGTATTTCAAATAGAGTGACCATCATTCTGTGGGGCGCTTGTGCCCTAAACTTTAGTTCATGTTTTGACACCTCAAGACCTCTGCCTTCCCTCCCAGGAATAAGACCTTTGTGCTAGGCCGCAGCCCATCACGTCTTCAGCTGCACACATTCCTACCCAATTAGTTCAAAGACCTATTTAATGTGGGGGTATATTTTGCCGAGCCTGGGAATCGGGAAACACTAATGAGATGAGAAGCAAGACCTTGTTGTTCTTTGTTACTTGGCAGAACAGGGCTTGCGAGGATTCAGGCCTACTCATAAACACGATGCTAGTTCATGCTGTGTTTGTCTTGCATATGAGCATGCTATATCCTATATGAGTAAACTGCAACATTTGCTGATTAACTTCCCCTTTAGGGGTTTCTACTCCGGCCACTTATCCTTACCCATAACATCCCTGTCCCCCCCTACATCGTCCTGTGTTTATTTCCTGATTTTAATATATTTTCCATAATCTGAACCATTTAGGAGGGACGGTGGTCTGGACGTGCATCCCAACAATAATCCTGTGTCTTGATATTACCTCGTACTTGTCACATCTGAAACCATGCCCTGCTAGTGTAGAACTCAATCCTCAGGTATCCGTTATATGGAGACAAACGTCCATGTAAAATGACTGCTCACAGGTAATGCTATTGGAGACCACTGGAGAATTACTCAGAGGTGCTTCACAGATATGCCAACACCTGGCACAACAGTGTCCCATGACACCCAACCTAGTTTACACGTCATCCAGGACAAGGTGAGCTAGATCCTGAAGCCATAGGCTTCTACACTGCCACATGGCCATAGCAGTGACAGAGAGGGCTACACAAATACCTACACAACATCATCAATCCGATATTTGTTTTCATGAAGCTAGTCAGTTGTCATTCTTCCATTGATCAAAATAGTGGCATATGTAAACACACAGACTTGCACAAGCAAACACACACACTTGCACACAGAAGATGTTGGCAGATTCTAATGTGGCATTTAACCGTTTTTTTTACACATCTTGCCTATTCTGATTTATAGATAAACTCTTTCAACTCTGTTAAAGACATATTTTGCTTGAAAAATGAATGTGACAACATGTATATTTGCATGGCCTGGGATCAATCAAATTTCTGTATCTACTGAAAGGTGTTCAGGCCTGCAAAAGTCATGAAACCAATTCAAAAGTAAGCTCCTATATTTCAAAAAGGGGTGTGCGTGCTGAAAAGGATGGTCACGAGCACCAGCTACAATATGTCTTATTTTCTGAAATAATGTATCTACTCAGGATTCTGCACCCTTTACTGCACACATGTTGTCTTTATGAAGTTAAGTAGTGATGGACACTATTGCAAAAAAAAACAAGCGGTGTCTTACCCATGGGTTTGCATGGATTGTGGATGGTTTTTGAAGGTGCAAGAAACCCAGGCATAATCAGTGCAAATAGCCGGATCCTGGTAAAATTGCAAAAGATTTGTCATTCCCAATCCCTCTATTATCGCAAGTGCTATCCGTAGGGTTTTATTTTCAAGTGTTGGCCTAACGGTTCAAGATGCATTATTTTCAAAATGTACATGTTTTTATGTTTTACCACTCTGCAAAACTATGAGTTGAAAAATCCATTTAAACAAAAATGTGCCTGCTTTTGTGTGGAGCAAATTTGTGTCACACACATTCATGCCCTCGAAGGTGTCCTGTGGGGCCCTTAATGCGGAACAACTTAAAGGTCTGCATAACTCTAAATCGAGCATGTTTACTGCCCGTGGTAATGGTAAACGAGTTTGGCGTTATTACCAGTGGTAATCAGGCCCTAATCGTTGTATTCATAGCATGGCCACTTTGTTTGTTTCATGTCACGATAGATAAAGTGCAAGCAATGCCAACAGCATGCATTGTTCATGGAGCCAGTATAGCCCACGTGTGGATAAAAAGTAAACTGCTGTGACCCAAAAATTGCGCTCCAATTACCCATAAACACAGTAGGGCTAGCAGGGATATTGTCTGCCGCCGTGATTCTAATCATAGACAGAGGGCCTCATTACAACTCTGGCGGTAGCCGTGCCTTTAAAAACGGCCGGAGTTGCATTTTTTCCGGCACCCGCGAATGGGCTAGTACCGGGTCATGCCTAGCTCAGTGTACCCGGTAATTGCCCATTTGCGGGTGCTGGAATCAAGGGTGTCCCGATCCCCATTCTGCCCCTTAGGGCTGAATGGGGATGCGGACGTCGGAGGCACCGGCGCATTCAGAGTTGTGCCGGTGCATCCGACGTGCTCTGCACGCGGGTGCCGTTACATCCGCCAGGAAAAACCTGTCGGGTGAAACGGCACCCGCGAGCAGAGCACATAGTATGGCGGTCTGGGAACTACGGTACTGGCATGCTTACCGGTACCATAGTTCCCGGACCGCCATGGTTGAAATGAGGCCCAGAGTGTCTTATGCACCTGCTGCATGTCACTATTCAGCCATTTCTTAAACGAAATCCTGTATGGTTTCTAATCTGCAGATGTAAGACGTTCATGTCTCCAGCATTGATTGCAATCACCAGCATCATTGCTTTAAATTAAGTATCTCTATGCATGAGTGCAAACTTCTGCCACTTGGGACGCGCCGCAAGTGCTTCTTTTCTTACCTTCCTTCTGACTTTCGTCGTCCATTTGCTGTGGGCTTTACTGCAATGCACGCCTGCCTTTTCTGGCAGGGAATAGAGGTGGTGCCAGAAGGTTGCCGCTGGTCATTCACGTGTTATGTGCAGTTAACGTGATGACATATGCTCTTGTACACTCCTAAGCCCCGGCAGGGGCTGGAGCAGCGGCTGCCCCCTCCCTGCGACTAGTGGAGGCCTCAAACCCCCAGCGGTGTCTGTTCCATTCGCCCTTGTGAAGCCCACTCAGGAAACTGGCAGGATTGGCTTAGATTGAAAAAGCAGGATCTCGCAAACTGCCTCTGAGACTGCCACAGGAACAGCAACAGTTTCTCAAATGTTGCTGTGTCCAAAGGGTTCTGGTGCGCTCCTCCTCACTAAACTACTAAGGCCTGTCAGGGGCTGTTCCGTTCCCCCTTATTTGACCAGCCCATCCCTGGCATGCTGTCTAGTTTTACGGTAGTGGCCAGCAGGATCCGCTGATGTAATGTATCCTTTCTTGGCCCTCTGTGGGTTGCCAGTTGATCAGCTTGGCATTTAGGCTGCCCTCTGGATTCTGCTTGTTGGGCATTTGATCTTATGTTGTGTTTTTCTTGCTGGGCAGTTGCCAATGTGAGCGAATATCATTACTGCTATCACTGCCCTTCGTCAATCAGGGGAGACCTTGTGTTCATACAGTATTGCCTATTTAGTGCAATGAGAAAAGCGGTGGACCAGAAAACCTTTAGGGCGTCATGGGGGATATTTGTGTGTGATGCCAATGACAATGTGATGCCCCCTTTCCAGCAAGTAGCACATTTTCCTAGGTCATAATTTATTATTTTGGATGTGTTTTACCATTTAAAATATTTTCAATGCATAAACCATAAACACAGTATGTATTTAAGCTGGATTTGCTTCATGACTAAGCTGGACACGTTTTAATGTACTTGCAGCCTCCTGCGAAATGCAGGTGGTTCACACAGCATGTCTGCAACACAGATTCAGGGGTGTGTGGGTCCCCCCAGGCCCTGGCAGGCTGGTCATACTGCAGTGTACCAGTATGGACAGTTTGAAACTGCAGTGATACAAGGCCTTCCTTAAGAGTAGGCCCCCATGTATGTGGGCAGTAATAACTGTGTTTTCACGTTAGGAGAATTCTGTGAAATCGTGTGCTTTAAGTGCACTTTACACTGTATGGACAGTAAGGTGTTTCACTGCACTTTGACTCAGCAGAGCTGGAACTTTCCACAGCTGAGAACTGTGCAACTCCTCAGAGCCACCAAGTCTCCTCATACCGCACCTTTGCCCTCTTTGTGCTTGCTTGTCAGCTTAGATGGAACCCTTATGTTGTTCATCGTTCTTCCTGTTGTTCTATACTTTTCATTAAGTTGTTTTCAGACGTCCTTACACTGGGAGGAGGAGGAGAAGGTGGATGCCCCTCCCTCTGACCTGATAGTGCCCTGGAGGTATATATATGCATTCACTTTATGTTATCATAAAATATTGTGTAACTCTTACACCCATGCTCGGGTTTACAGCATTTCAGTTTCAGTTTCACTGTTTTTTAGCCCGCTTTTCACTCATACACTTTGTGTTGCAAATGTGCAGTTATTGCACCCTCACCCCGGGTTTGGTACTTGCCACTTTCTTCCCGAATGCCCCTGCACCTGCCCTTGGTATTTTCCCAAACCTGTGAAAAGCTGAGCCCTACTCTGGTTTGGTGCACTTAGCTTGCTTCTTCCACGGGAGACTGTTGCTGTGTTAACTTGTGATTTCCAGACCATCTTCTAGAGAGCCTGTTCTTGCATCCAGTTGTGCCCAGCACTGGGCGGTGCTCTAAGGCCTTGTTGTGGGGTGTTTTGCTCTGTGCTCTGCCTTGTCCTGCACCCAGGCTTGATTTTTGTTGTGGGAACTTTATCTGTGAGCGCTGTGTCCCCTGTTGAGCCTCAGCCCAGCACGAACTGTGAGAGAGCTGCTCCAGCTGCAGAGCCTGAGAGCCACAGGAGGGAAAGGGAGATGACCTGTGACACTCCCTCTGCTTCTGTCTATCCTGTGAACTGGAGCCAGACAATCCTGCTAGCTGTAACAAAAAGGGAGATTGCCATGGGTGCCATTCGCCACCCTTTACCAGCTACAGTCTCTGAAGACTAGAAAGAAAGGGTCTCCCGATCACTGGGGGCTCAGTAAGTTCCTTCCCCACTCTGTGGGGAGGACATGTGGTAGACTTCCGCTCCTACTTTCCCTACACTGCTTAAGTTAATCCGTGGCCGAACTTCCCCTCACTACATTAGTACTTTACCCAGCCAGTAACCTTCCTTAAGTGCTGCTCGATAATCCCCATATGTTTCGAAATGCACACGATATATAATGATGGTTGCAAAAGGTCCTAGGTGCTGACCATCAATTTTCAAGTTGTAGTTGACTAATAAGAGGTTATTGGGGGTGAGTTCACCGGTTCCCTGCCCATTTTGGAATGATATGATATGATATGGCATTTGTAACGCGTCTATACACAAGTGTTTCAAGGCGCGATGAGGCAAGGGAGGGGGAACAGAGGGAGGACAGAGACAACGATCTTACTAGGCCAGGTGACATTGAGATCGCGCAAGTGCAGGGGATGGGGGGGAGTGCCAAGGGGAGGGGGCAGTGCTGTACATGGAATGAAAACAATAACAGGAAGTACGGCCATCAGGTGGCAGGTGCAAGGGAAAGAGCAGACAGCAGGTGTCCAAAAGTGCAGGTAGGCGGACTGTAGGATTACAGATGCAGACCCAAGTGCAAGGGTTGCCAGGACACAGTGCGGGTGTGCAACTGGATGGGCAGGGACCTGGGCCTGAAATCAGAGGGTAGTTAGGTGACCATTACCGTATAAGACAGGAAATCAGCAGGGGAGCGGAAGAGGGAAGGCAGAAACAAAAAGAAAGTTCTTGTGGTGCTTCCGGAAACGGAGATGGTTCTCCTCAAGTTTCAGAGAGGCAGGGAGGCTGTTCCAGTGGGAATTGTTTGGAGTTAATCAGATCCCCAACATAGCTACTCTTGGGTACATTTATTTGTTTCCCTTCTGTGAAATATATAAAGCACGTTATACTTAACAGTGATGCATACCGACAGGTGGCTTTTTACAGAATACAGTGCTCTGTTCTGAGAATTATCCTGTATGTGAATTCGTTAGTCCTGGTGTGTGGCTTATCAAAGAAAGATTAATTAGTGTTCCTGTTGCTTTTACAGTGTACTGTATTTCACGTGAACAGTTTCAGTTGCCTCTGTGTACAAATTACCCTCTACATATCTGGAACTGTCTGTTGTTCCACCTGGTTAGTATTCAACCTGATTTAAAGTTTCCCAATTAACCTGTGCGAATACTACTTTCATATCATCTCACCTGTGTCAGAGTAATCTGCTCTTATTCTGTCCAGCTCTTATATTCATTCGCCTTTATCTTGTACCTGCACCTTGCATACTATTCCGCCCTGTTATGTAGCATTTGCATTTACCTTGCAATGAATTCTGCCCCGATATGTAGTATTTGCATCGACGTGCATCGTATGCTTCCAAACATCAGTTTGACTGAAACTCTGTCCTGAGCGGTATGTCTGGCGCCAGTAATGATTGCCTTGAGTCATCAGTCACTCTGCGTGTGCATTACGTCTCCCATTACCTTGATTCATTGTGTATGTGTTTATCTGTGCAGTTATTGTGCACTGGTTCGTCATAGCCCATTGTATCACCAGTTGTGCTCCCAGGTCCCCAGTCCAGCAGTCTGCTGCTTCTCCTCCTCCAGGCGTGCCCCCATTGGCAGGATTTGCACAGTAACTATCCCACCTGCACTGTGTCAGTTGCACCCATGCACATTTATCAGAATACCCCTGTTTCATTGAGAGCGCATTGTGTGGAGGCGCTCGCTAGTCGGAGTCCTGTTTCTTCCAGGCCCTCACACAGCGAAGGGCTCTTTGAGTAACCTGCACCTGTTATATAAACCTATGTTGCATACTATTTGCATATCCTGTTGAAAATTCAAAAACTCTGCTGATTTACCGCAGGGAACGGATTGATATTTTCTGGATTATTTGTATTACTGATTTTAGAATGCATTTTATTTAGTCAATTGATCCGATTTTGGGAAGCAATTATTTTGATCAAGAATCTATTCATTTTTGCCAAATATGGATTCTCTTCTGGAAGCAGATTCATATTTTCGCAGAGCTATTTGTTTTTGTATTTTTTTTTTTAAAGAAGTGATTTATTTTTTCAAGAAAACCTTATGGCTTATACCAAATCGACTCATTTTTGTAGCACATCAATTGTGTAGCTTTTTGTCAGTGCAAATATTGTAGGCCAAATAGGAGACTGTATATTTGCCATCAGTCTGCCTTCAATTTAAAAAAAAAAAAAGAAAACTACAGTACACTGCAGTAACCTTTTGAATGGGGGAGGGCATGGGATGCTTTGTTCAAACATTTTCAGCCATTGCAACAATATTTTAATTGAACATTGCTTAAAAAAGACTGAGAAATAGCCTCTTCATCGTTAAATATATCACATCCAATGAGCTGAGCGGTAAAGTTTATAAAGCCAGAGGACATTAATTTATAATTCTGCCTTATCACTGTGCGTCTTGTATAGTTTAATTCTGAAAAAATATGTTCTTGTTTATATCAGAGCATACAGCCTTCAAGGATAGACATATATGACAAACATATGTCCTCGGTTAGCGGTAGTTTTAAACATGTACTACCTGACATGGCCGAAGGTGGGCGCCATTGGCAGTCTGATGATGACTTGGGCTCGGAGCAATGCATGAGCGCATACGCCCACTGACGCGAGATAAGCCATGTGCCATGAGAGCAGCCTGTCCTTCACACTGGAAATGAGGAGTCTGGCTTTCTGCTGAGCCATAATAGAGGCATACTTATTAGAACTGTGAACGCTTAACCTTTATTTTGATTTACATTTACATGGTCCGAGAAATATGTATTTGTGTAATGTATGCATTAATGCATGTATGGAATGTATACAGTGCCAACCTAGCTAGGAACAAGTGGAGCTCTCTTCAAATAGGCAACATTATTAAAGGTAGAGCAGTTTCCGGATTGGGTACTGTGGTTGGGAGTGGGAGGTAGACTCTGATGTTGGAGAACTACTTGAGGGACCATAGGGTCACAGTCACAAAGGGAGAAAGAGGGACACTGCCAATCCGGTCTTTGTTCAGGGTTCTGCCATCTTCACTTAGATTCAGTACCTTTCATTGTGAACATAGTAAAAGATGCTGCTGACTACATTATGTGGCTCATGTTTGTCAGTGGCGTAGCATGATTTAAAGGCATAAAAGCCTTGAATCAGACTTTAACGCTTCCAATCACGCCACCCTACATTTCCATTAATTTGTATGTCGGAGATGAGGGGCAGGACGCAACTTGAGTTTCTGCCACTTCCTTCCTCTCTGCCATACAAATGCTCCAGAATTTGCATCAGCGTGGATTTTCATGGCAGCGCAAATGCTGGAGATCCTTATGGGGTACAATTACAATTAAACCTTTGCGCAAAAAGCCTGCATGTTATGTTATGCATTGCTCACAATGGAAAATTAACCCTGCCCGACATGGAAGCATGTCAGGCAGGGATAAATTGTAATTGTGAGTGCCGTTTGCCATGCCAGGCAGTGTTTGGTCACTTTGCATGGCAGAGTGCAAAAGTGCAGTGCAAAAGGCGAAGTACACAAGTGTGCCTAATTGTAGTGCACACCTAACGACTCCACACTGTCCAATTACGCATTTCAGAAGCATGAGCTTCTATATACGCTTGAGTTTCACTCTGAAACTCCAATGGAAACCAGCATTACAAAAACTGCATGTTCAGAAAGGTGATTTAAAAAAAGAATTGCTTTCTGACCTAGACATTCATTATGTACAAAAAGTGATTTTCCATTGACTTAGCATATTTTCATTTCTTTTAAAGTAAGGCACTAGACCTCTTTTTACTGGATGATGAAATCCATCAGCACCTTCCAGAACATCCTGTTGTTTTCATAAAATTTCTGCAAAAAAACTGTGCAGGTAGCCTCATATTGGTACAAATGTTTGCCTTCACACTATAAAAGGCTGGTGCACAGAACTGCTAGAGACTTATATTGCTCTCCCAAAGAAAGGAACCCACTCCCATTTAATATTCTTTCTGAATATGTAAGACATAAAATATGTATTTCACCTTTCTGTGTACCACCATTCATTTCTTGAAAATCTCTTTTCTGCAAGTCCATGTCCCTTTGCATTGTCCAGAGGGCTTTCTGGGGCCGGGGCCCACACTACATCCAATGCTCTCTTCCAAAACATGTTCCTTCTCGAGCCCTTCGCTCGGCTACCTCCAACTCTATAAGGGTTAGACGCTTCTCCAGGGAGAGGGTGGCGGTTAGATCTCTCTCCTTTACAGGTGCCTCCCTCTGGAAAGGCCTCCCTGCCCCTCTCAAACTTGAGCCGGACCACCTAAGGTTTCCCTGAAGCAGCTCAAAAGGTTCTTCTACTGCTTTCTCTCTCTCCCTCCCCAGCCGACCTACCTCACGTACCTGTCTGCTGTACCGCCTGGTTACTTGGCTACCCTCAGAGTCTCACTGGGTACCAGGCTCTTTCTTGATCAGTCCATGCACTGCCTCTGGGCCTACCACGCACGCAGGGGCTGTTACTGCAACCCTACAGTCCCTTGTTCTCCTTGCATTACTGCCCTGTTTTCCCCTTCCCTCTCCCTTGCATTTCCCCCTTTCGCCTTGCACTCCTCGTTCTCGCATTTGCATGACCTGAATGACACAAGGCCTAGAAAGATTATTTGTCTTGTCCTCCTTCTGTCTTCCCTCCCTCGTCTTGTTGCACCTAGAAACACTTGTGTACAGGCGCATTATAAAGGACTTTTCATATCATATCATAGCAGGGGATGAATGAGAAGGGCTTTGCAGCAGTGGAGGGGCATGTCACCTAATTGAAAGCAGAGCCAGTATCTTTGTGAAAGTTCACCTACTTTTCTGCCAACTTCACAAGGATGATTAGTAAACATGTCCTTCATGTCCGGAAAAAGACACATTTGAGTGATGAGCGCTTTCAGTAGTCCTTATTCAGAAACAGGCACCAGTCCAACTCCAACCCTTCTATGCTGTTCGCTCCCCTCACCCAGAAAACCACAGCTTTACCTAACCTGTCAGTAGCAGCATTGCAAAGGCTAATATTTCACTCTAAGCAACATTTATAATTCGCCTGTTCACCTCAGCCATAAATGATATCAAGAGCAAGTATCAATGCAATAACAATTCTGAGCAGCAGGTGGCAGCAGAGCATTTATGTCTAAATCGGCAAACTCCTCTAAAACGTAAGGGCGATGGAACTAGTGTGTCCTGGGGTGCTGCAGCACTCACTGACCAGCTAGTAGCATTTGGAGAGCAGGTAGATATAGGGTGACCAGACGTCCCGGGTTTTTTTCTGGGACTGTTCTGGTTTTTGCTGCTTTGTCCCCCTTTCTCAAGATAATGCACCCATTGAAATCTGCAGTGGTCCTGGTTTTTTGTAGTAGGTCTTCATGGCAGGCAGGAATGCACAATCTTACGCAGAAGAAATGCTGCATTTTACAACTTAAGATAGTGTTAATTTGTGATAAATTAATTATAATATGTGTTTATTTAAACAGAAACACTTAAACCCCCTTCTTCTCCAAACACTACGGAAGTGTAGTGTCTTGACAGCCACTTCCAAGATTTTGTCCTACTTTTATGTTATTTTTCCTGTCCTGGTTTTTCACTTTGTAAATCTGGTCACCCTAGGTAGATAGGATACCTGCAAAGTGTTTTTTTAATGTATGTTACGTGTTCAAAGACTGTCTGTCATGTGTACCTGCAGGGAATCGGGTCCACTGTAAGGTGCTAACATGCTTATTTCAAACTAAATCTACTTAACCAAGAATTGAGGAAGTTTGTGAAAAAAGGGAAGGAAGAAGAAGAGGATGGGAAAGAGGTAAATGTGCGACAGAGTTAAAAGGAAAGATAAGAAAAGATAGGTGGCACATCATATCTAAAGTGTCACTTCAATGTGCCCATACCAGTGCCGGATTATCCATTGGGCCAAATAGGTACGGGCCTATGGGCCCCACTCCTTTTAGGGGCCCGGGAAGGCAGAGGCCTGGATGCGCTGCTGCGCGGCGCAATCACCTGCGTGCTTTAGCATTCTTATAATTTGCCTGCCTCAGGGCCTCCACAGGGTTTAATCCGGCAATGCCCATACACCCTCATAGTCCTCAATCGCATCACGCCTTCAAGAGGAAACTCATCGCTCGCTAATAGAAGCAGCACTAGACTGTGTGAGCAGTCTTCAGACGAGGGTTTGCGTTTGTCTTTACAGAAAGTGGATGTCTGTTGTTTTGCTACTACGATGGCTCTGTAGATCTATTTTCGTTTCTAGTGAGTCATGCCCTGTAACTTTGGAATCAGTCCCAATAGCAGGCTAGGAAGGTAGCCCAGGGGCAACGTGTTTGTCTTGGAAGCAAAACAATGCAGAGCAGCAGAGGGTCGAATCCCCGGCCCTTTGAACCTGTGCCTTGAGACTGGTCTCTAGTAATTAGTTCATTACAAAATATTCATGAGTTAATATACATGGAGTTGGTTGTCTGGGAAATGTAAAGCTGAAACCAGATCCATTCGCTGAAGAATCTCTTCCCAGGAGTCTTAGTTTGCTACAATACCGTGAATAGTACATCCCATCTCTTGTTCTCTCTCCAGTCTCTGCCTGTAAAGTAGGGACATTAGGCCTCATTACAACTCTGGCGGTAGCGGTGCCGGTAAAACCGGCAGGCTGCTGACAGAGTAGTGATTTTTTCTAGCGCCTGGCTTCACGGAATCACCGGGGTTTCCGACCCGGTGTTCCTGAAAGTCAGGCGCCAGAAAATTGTTAATCCCCATTTGAGTCCGAGAGGACTCAATGGGGATGATGGAAGCACCAGCACCATTGCCGGTGCGACCATGAAAGCCTGCGAGCGGTGCTGTCCTGCCTGCCAGGTCAGGCCTGGTGGGCGGGACGGCAGCCACCCGCAGCTCGGAGTGTGCCTGTCCAGTAACAACAATACTGGTAGGCTTACCTGCACCGTTGTTACCGGACCGGCACACTCGTAATGAGGTCCATTGTGTTACTTCCCAAGAAGCACTCTTACCGGTATTGGTAGGAGATTGAAAAAAAGGTAAGGCTGTGCTCGTTTTCTTAGCACACCCTGATGTAGTAAGGATAGACAAAAATTGCATTATTGCTAATTTTATATTGAACAATGTGTGTGGAGCATGAATATGGCATAGTAACAAGCAGTGCTGGGAGTGGACAGAATGTACATTCTGTGGGGGCACTTCAGGCAGAAGAGTGGAAGGCAGTGGCCAGGGAGTGAGTGATGCAGCGGGACTGAGGACTAGAGCCTCAAAACAATTGCAGCTGAAGGGACCCTTCAGGAGGGGTTCCTTGCAATTTGGATACATGCCCAGAGCATTTTGGGATCATAAGAATGATGTAGGGGTTCCCTCGCCCACAGAGGATGCCAGACCCAGTCTCGTTGTCAGTAGCTTTATTGTCTGTTGCACTCATCAAGGTAAATCCGAATGCCACCCACACCCTTGCCAGCCCCAAATGCAACTGCCTCGCCCAGATCCCTCATTCAGATACACACAGAACACTCCAATGTGGCACCTTCCACTGTAGCCCCACCCACCGCACAGCCACCACCAGATACATGAAACTACAGCAAAGGACCAGAGATGTTCACACCCGAAATATGTCTGTGATAGTGGTTCTGCGCATGTAAAGCACATTGGGCTCTCTGTGGAATTCACTTATCACACACTTCCCAATACACTGGGCTCTCTGTGGAATTCACTTATCACACACTTCCCAAATCAATCATGTGATTTTACCGAATTAGAAAACAAAAACAAATGAAATAATAACAAATAAAAAAAAGATTTTGTTTTTAATTGGGGGGCCTGCTACCCCAAACCCCCATGTCCCCACCCTAAACCACCCTCCACACTTTTTAGCCCCTTACCCCAACCCCCATACATGTATTTATTGGTATTTTTCATTATTATTGCATTCAGGGTTGTTTTTCACTGTATAATCACTGCATACCCAATCAATGGTCTGTAAACCACCAGGCATACAGACTCATGTGAACACTGCTTGTTTATTGACCTGATGCCTGGGCTGCCCAAGGGGCGGATGTTTAATTTCCCTAAATGCTTGCCCGTGCTTATTGCGAGTCCACATTCACCTCATCTTGGTGCTACGGGGGACAGAGATTGGAGCTTATCCCTGAGGCTTTGGGCCAGCATGGCGCTCTGGCAAGCCACATTCACCTCACCTTGGTGCTACGGGGGACAGAGATTGGAGCTTATCCCTGAGACTTTGGCCCGGCATGGCGCTCTGGCAAGCCACATTCACCTCACCTTGGTGCTATGGGGGACAGAGATTGGAGCTTATCCCTGAGGCTTTGGGCCAGCATGGCGCTCTGGCAAGCCACATTCACCTCACCTTGGTGCTACGGGGGACAGAGATTGGAGCTTATCCCTGAGACTTTGGCCCGGCATGGCGCTCTGGCAAGCCACATTCACCTCACCTTGGTGCTATGGGGGACAGAGATTGGAGCTTATCCCTGAGGCTTTGGGCCAGCATGGCGCTCTGGCAAGCCACATTCACCTCACCTTGGTGCTACGGGGGACAGAGATTGGAGCTTATCCCTGAGACTTTGGCCCGGCATGGCGCTCTGGCAAGCCACATTCACCTCATCTTGGTGCTAGGGGGGACAGAGATTGGAGCTTATCCCTGAGACTTTGGCCCGGCATGCCGCTCTGGCAAGCCACATTCACCTCACCTTGGTGCTACGGGGGACAGAGATTGGAGCTTATCCCTGAGACTTTGGCCCGGCATGGCGCTCTGGCAAGCCACATTCACCTCACCTTGGTGCTATGGGGGACAGAGATTGGAGCTTATCCCTGAGGCTTTGGGCCAGCATGGCGCTCTGGCAAGCCACATTCACCTCACCTTGGTGCTACGGGGGACAGAGATTGGAGCTTATCCCTGAGACTTTGGCCCGGCATGGCGCTCTGGCAAGCCACATTCACCTCATCTTGGTGCTAGGGGGGACAGAGATTGGAGCTTATCCCTGAGACTTTGGCCCGGCATGCCGCTCTGGCAAGCCACATTCACCTCACCTTGGTGCTACGGGGGACAGAGATTGGAGCTTATCCCTGAGACTTTGGCCCGGCATGGCGCTCTGGCAAGCCACATTCACCTCACCTTGGTGCTAGGGGGGACAGAGATTGGAGCTTATCCCTGAGGCTTTGGGCCAGCATGGCGCTCTGGCAAGCCACATTCACCTCATCTTGGTGCTAGGGGGGACAGAGATTGGAGCTTATCCCTGAGGCTTTGGCCCCGCATGCCGCTCTGGCAAGCCACATTTACCTCATCTTGGTGCTAGGGGGGACAGAGATTGGAGCTTATCCCTGAGACTTTGGCCCGGCATGCCGCTCTGGCAAGCCACATTTACCTCATCTTGGTGCTAGGGGGGACAGAGTTTGGAGCTTATCCCTGAAGCTTTGGCCCGGCATGGCGCTCTGGCAAGCCACATTCACCTCACCTTGGTGCTACGGGGGACAGAGATTGGAGCTTATCCCTGAGTCTTGGGGCTGGTAGGTATGGTGCTCTGGCAAGCCACATTCACCTCATCTTGGTGCTGGGGGGACAGAGATTGGAGCTTATCCCTGAGACTGTGGGCCGGCATGGCGCTCTGGCAAGCCACATTCACCTCATCTTGGTGCTAGGGGGGACAGAGATTGGAGTTTATCCCTGAGGCTGTGGGCCGGCATGGCGCTCTGGCAAGCCACATTCACCTCATCTTGGTGCTAGGGGGGACAGAGATTGGAGTTTATCCCTGAGGCTGTGGGCCGGCATGGCGCTCTGGCAAGCCACATTCACCTCATCTTGGTGCTAGGGGGGACAGAGATTGCATCTTATCCCTGAAGCTTTGGCCCGGCATGGCGCTCTGGCAAGCCACATTCACCTCACCTTGGTGCTATGGGGGACAGAGATTGGAGCTTATCCCTGAGTCTTGGGGCTGGTAGGTATGGTGCTCTGGCAAGCCACATTCACCTCATCTTGGTGCTAGGGGGGACAGAGATTGCATCTTATCCCTGAAGCTTTGGCCCGGCATGGCGCTCTGGCAAGCCACATTCACCTCACCTTGGTGCTATGGGGGACAGAGATTGGAGCTTATCCCTGAGTCTTGGGGCTGGTAGGTATGGTGCTCTGGCAAGCCACATTCACCTCATCTTGGTGCTAGGGGGGACAGAGATTGCATCTTATCCCTGAAGCTTTGGCCCGGCATGGCGCTCTGGCAAGCCACATTCACCTCACCTTGGTGCTATGGGGGACAGAGATTGGAGCTTATCCCTGAGGCTTGGGGCCGGCATGGCACTCTGGCAAGCCACATTCACCTCATCTTGGTGCTAGGGGGGACAGAGATTGGATCTTATCCCTGAGACTGTGGGCCGGCATGGCGCTCTGGCAAGCCACATTCACCTCATCTTGGTGCTAGGGGGGACAGAGATTGGAGTTTATCCCTGAGGCTGTGGGCCGGCATGGCACTCTGGCAAGCCACATTCACCTCATCTTGGTGCTAGGGGGGACAGAGATTGGAGTTTATCCCTGAGGCTGTGGGCCGGCATGGCGCTCTGGCAAGCCACATTCACCTCATCTTGGTGCTAGGGGGGACAGAGATTGGAGAATATCCCTGAGGCTGTGGGCCGGCATGGCACTCTGGCAAGCCACATTCACCTCATCTTGGTGCTAGGGGGGACAGAGATAGGAGATTATCCCTGAGGCTGTGGGCCGGCATGGCACTCTGGCAAGCCACATTCACCTCATCTTGGTGCTATGGGGGACAGATATTGGAGCTTATCCCTGAGGCTTGGGGCCGGCATGGCACACTGGCAAGCCACATTCACCTCATCTTGGTGCTAGGGGTGACACAGATTGGAGCTTATCCCTGAGGCTTTGGGCCAGCATAGCGCTCTGGCAAGCCACATTCACCTCATCTTGGTGCTAGGGGGGACAGAGATTGGAGCTTATCCCTGAGGCTTTGGGGCAGCATGGCGCTCTGGCAAGCCCCATTCACCTCATCTTGGTGCTAGGGGGACAGAGATTGGAGCTTATCCCTGAGGCTTTGGGCCAGCATGGCGCTCTGGCAAGCCACATCCACCTCATCTTGGTGGTACATACTCTCTATAATTGTAGAAGATTTGTTGTCACAAAAGGTTCACAATATTTGGATAGACTAAGGAGAGAGTACAAGGATTGGCTCGATGTGCATTTGGAAATGCCCATTCACCGTTGTAAGCAAGTACAATGTACCACATTCCAAACTTGCTTACCGTTACCGTCACTTGGTACCGTGGTTTTACCACAGGATTACAAGTGATGGCAGGGCGGTGTTAATCTCCATTTCTGGAGTACGTAGGACTCCACAAGGAATTGAATTCTGCTGAAATGTGTCAGTAAAGTGGAGGATTTAGCTCCAGCATCATGCTGGAGGAAGGAAAACCCTCCACATTGAGGTTAAACTTGTAAGTCGACGGTGCAGGGAAAATGGCAGTAATTCATTTACAGCCCCAAAAACGTGGTGGCAGCAGAATTACCACCAGCTTTTTGCCACACCGCTGAAGCTGTAATGAGGCCCATTGTGCTTTACTGTGACATTTGAGAGGCTACGGCCCGTCTGAAAAGGATTTAATTAAGACCGCAACATTACTTCCATCATGGCTGATATATTTCTTGTGCGGTAGTACACGCAGTTCTCACAGGGATACTATAATACGAATTGTCAGAGGGTCCACATTTCTCAGTGTGGTGGCCCTACTTTCTTTAGCAAGACAGTGCCAAAACTCCTCAGCACTGCACCTTTATTTTTAATGGTGCAGTACCAGCCAGGGTCGGATTGGCACCTCTGCCTTTCGGCCCGTGGCTGGACTGAAATCGTTCCTGGGGAGTGGGGGCCAGTTTCTGGCCATGCCCGGGCCGGTTTGGAAAAAAAGAAAATTAAAAATATATTTTTTCCCCCACATTTTTTTTTCTTTTCAAAAAGCCTTTCATCCTTCTTAGGTTGATAAATGAGTACTAGCACAGGTTGGGTGACATTGGGCCTCATTCCGAGTGGGGCAGTAAGGGATACTGGGCACCGGTAAGGAGACCGGTGCCGGTAATCCCTTACCGCCCTACTGCGAGTTCCCTTAGCGGGTCCCTCCTTTAACACCTGGTCTGACCAGGCGTTATGGACGGGACCCGTTAAGGGAAATCAGAGCCAATAATGGTACTGCAAATTGCGCAAATAGCCCATGACTAAGTCCAATATCGGAATGAGGCCCATTGTATGCATATTTATTCTATAAAAAAGAGTTTAAGAGTAAGTGCTATACAATAACATATTATCATTTGGCCTTGGACGTCTGCTTGGATTCACAGTAATTTAGTGTACTTGGGGACAATGCTATTTGATGCCACTTCCTGTTTTGTCAAGGGGTGAAAGGTCGTGTTTCATTGCTTCCCGTGATGTGATGCCACTTAGAGGTGGGGTCAAATGACATCACTTCTGGTGATGTTGTCAGAGGTCAAGGGTCGTGAGGCGAGGGGTGGGCCACTTTTTTGAGGTGAGGGGTGGGCCATTTTGTTTTGGGTGACTGGGTCTATTTCTTGTCCCAGTCCGACCCTGATACCAGCCGCTGTGCGAGAGGTTTTCTATTGGAGCGAACCCTGACTTCCCTGTACAGATTCTATTCTTTTAATCACACGCCAGTACACACATTCCCCAGCAGAACTGCTTAACATTCATTGGAACGGCACCGTGCCATTTACTACATGTGCTGTACAGTTAATGTGAGAGTTTGTGTACTTGCCCCAGGAGGACTGCCATACTCCTTTCAAAGGTGCCTGTCGCTCTCAGAGGAGCCGCTGTACCCTAACTGGCTCAATGCGAGCACAGGTAGTAGTCTGTCTCAGCAGAAATTCCAAGCATGGAATGTTCACGTATGTGAACTTCCCGAGTAGGGAAGAGGTGCACCGCCTCCCAGTGTAACATGCTAACACACGTATCATCTTTATCTCTAAGCTTCCACAATATGGATTTCACTTGCAGGTTCCAGGTGGAATACAGGATGATAAGGCGCTTCTTTGCTCTTCTAAACAAGCTACGGGCCTCATTCCATGCCTGGTGGTGTGGGAAGAAAGTGGCAGTTATTCAGTTACTGTCACTTTTTTTGGCAGTAACGGAATTACCGCCTTTTTCCCCTCACTGCCAAATTATAATTTGACCACCACGCAAACACAGTAGGTGGATTTATCAATAACTTAATTTGCCAGCGGGCCAGCACAGCATCCTTCTCCGCCACTCTCTCTGTCCGGCTCCCACCGTCATCCCTCAATGTTCTCCATTCCACCCAGCCCCTCGTGGCTGCACGAGCCACCACGTAAGAGCTAGTTTAAGAGCTCACCACAACATAAATCTAGGCAGATTCATCTCAGACGTTTTGCTGGAGGTAAATCCTCCACTTTCATTCCATATATTAGCAGATTTACCACACCGTAATTCTGCAGGCGGTAAATCCATCAAAAATTGCCATGGTGTCCATTGGACTCTGAAAATGGGGAATTACACTAGCCTGCCGCCAACCCACGGGACCAAGTGGTGGTAATTGATTTTGCCTGTAATTTGGCAGAATTACCACCGAATTACCGCCAAACTCAGAATGAGGCCCATGAAATCCACGCATCGAATAGCTTTAGCACATTTGGTTGCAGCACCAGCAAGCCTCAACAGGCCTGCTACACTTTTAATGGGTCGGTAATAACAGCTCTTAAAAGTGTTATTATAATTGTAATGACGTATTATTGGCCTTTCTTGGCAGGACTGTCAAGCATCTGCAATTTCCAAAAGAATTGTGTTGTCATGTGCTTGCGTCTGTGTGCCACGGAAGGTTGCCATGAATGCGGTTGGCAAGAGCGCATGGGAGCATGCACGGCATGTTTGGGTGGGGTGGGGTTCCATAGAGTGACAGTTAGGGAGTGGGCTGGCTGGGGTGCAGATGGTCCAGTGGTTGTGCGTCCTTATGTACTTACCTAATGTAACCCAGTGTCTTTACTGGAAGGTGAATGCATCTACCTACCTACGCGCCTTGGTTCCCGCTTGCTGGGTCGGCATGACCCAGCAGGTCCCTTCACATTGCTATTCTTGCAATGTGATTTTGCCAACACGTGTTGGTAGCCCGAGCTGGAAACCAAATGACTCAATGGGTGTAGGGTCTGAAGCCCCTTCTGGCCATGCTAGCAGGGTAAAGGTTTTAGCGGGGCTACCGGTGGTAGGCAGTGTTACAAGGTGTCCTTGTTGTGTAGGATTATCACCTCACCCACCCCCCGCCCCCAGGTTAAATATTGGGCAAACACTGACCTAGACCTATCAGCCTTCCAATGGCAAAAGCCTGTTTCTAATGCTGCTGTCACAGCTGGGGAAGAGTCAGTCAGAAGTCAGGTATGCTTTACAGGTGGCCCATACCGACTCAGGCCTTCCAGAAGCATGGGCCTGTTGGGTGATATAGTTCAGACATTTGGTACAGGAGCTTCGGAGATCAGTGCTTAACATGCAGCTCCCAGGTTCCCATGCGAGTGATCTAGCACGGTGGGTTCAGCTACCTGCTGTAGATATACCTGTGTACACAGATTGGAATCCCAGCTCTGCTGACTCAGTCTTCCACTTCTCAGCAGGGATGAAATGCCTGGGGTGGAGCAGTGCCTACTCCTCTTAGAGCAGCTGGTCTATTTGTAATGTGAATTCGAGAATGGCCTGCATAATACTGCCAGGAGGTGAGCTGCTAGTAAGTGCTGTATATAAAATAAGCTACATTACCACATTAAATGAAGTATAATACCTCTGCTGAAGGTTGAAATCCTTCAATTACACATACATGTGTATAAAGAACTCCATGCCAGCTCACAGACACTTCACAGAACTGCACAGAACTATACAGGCATTTTTCCGAAGAGCAGCAGTAGATTGAAGGAAGCAGGACTCACACTTTCCCAGCAGGCAGCTCTGCTTTTGCTAGGGCAGTGCAGTGTTTCTCAGCAGAGGGAATTTACTTTTGTGAGGACAATGCCCGGAATTCAACTTGCATTCTTTAGTTGTAATGGTGTTCTGCACCCCTTGGAAGCAGTGCTCCCATCGGTTCAGCGAGGCAGCATGGCACTTCGCATCAGGGAGTCTACATAGGCAATACTGGCACTTCAGGGCGGGGCTTCGCCTGCTACACCTTTGCATGGATGTGTGCAGCACTTGCCAAGTTGGCAGCTATACTTTCAATGGGACAATACTGACTATTTGCAGCAGCAGGTCTGCTATGTTGTTACTACAACAGTATGTCATTGCAAAGGGGCGGGAGCACACTTCTCAGTGGAACTGCCTTACTTTTGATGTGTCCGTATTTGCACTCACTTGCATCTCAGAAGAGATGTCAATGACTGAATGTGCACTGACTCTAAAGGCCTGATTCATGGAAGTGTGTTATAATGGTGCAACGCCATAGGAAAACGCTATGTGAATCAGGCCCTTAGTTTGTGTTTTATCTTCTTGTTTTGAAGTGTGGAGCTAGTTCGAGATCAGCGGGGCGCTGTGCAGGGTGTGGGTAGCCAGCGTATGGGCTGGCACCCTTTAGCAGTAGCTCAGTACTGTGAGTTACAGTCGGCGCATCCGTCTGTGCATTCATTGGGGTTAGTGCTTGGTTAGGGTCTGTTGAAGAATCCACGATTGGAGAGATTTGGTGTCCCTTCTGACCTTGCTGGACACTGCTATGGTGTGCTACCCTCCCCTTTCACATCTTCACCTCATCCCATGCAGGCATTTAAGAAACTATCTAGCTGCAGTACATGGTTGTACTTAGAAGGAAAGAACTATGCCTCGCCTACTATTCTGCCAGGCTATATTTCCTGTAGATTCTAAGGGCCTGTTTTTCGTCTCTCCCTGCCTGCCAAGGCTCTGCCTTCCAGAGATGTTCCATGGAGAGTGAGGCTCCCATACTCCCAGTCTCTCGGTGAGTCTGGTCTGCCAGTCAATAGAATGAATCAATACGTTGCTGAGTGATGCTGCCAATGCCTAAAGAGTCTGCTGACCATCCAGCAACGCTGCTATTCCTCAGTCCTTCACCTTAAGAGATATTCAGTACGTCCCTGCGGATTCTGTCCACTCTCCTCTGCTGACATACTTAGGGCTGTGTTTTGAGCACTAGTTACAGCATGGCTCTGTCTTCATCTTAGCAGATCAGGCTACACAGTACCTGCCAGGCAATCCTCGAGTGAATGAGCGCACACCTCATTAGATGTACTCTGCTTCAAAGAGTGAAACTCATCCCAAATTAAATGAATACTGCCATTCAGGCAGTGAAACTGTGATCTAGTGAGTGGTAGGGCATTCTGATAAATGGGACCCCCTCCAATGAGTGTGACTGTGACAGATTGACATCTGGTGAGGGCATAAAAGCCCTGGCTTTTCTTTTATTCTTATTACATTAATGGGATGATATGGTAATGCCATCTCAGGGACATCTGCTGAACAGATCTCAGGTTCATAGGCTGCATGCCAAAAGCATAGTCTACACCTGCGCCCTGCTGGAGCAGTATGCTGATCTGCAATGCCTGCTCTTCAGTGGCAGAGAGCAGGGGTCACAGGTGCCCATTTTACAGCTGCAGTGAGAGCCCAGTCTGTGCAGGGGCTGCATTTACAATATGCACCCCTGTTCCAGAAGCTCCATAACTATGAGAATGTTATTCTGGTGGCATATTGATTTTAAATATACACCAGACATGAGTTTAAGGTATGGTGGCTAGAATCACTGATAATTATCCCAGCCACAACAATTAGACATCACACATATGTTAGTCAGGCCTGTGATCCCAGCTCAGCCGTGAAAGGATTATGTGTATTCTCCACATCAAGGCTGTCTGATGCTGGCAGCAAGACTGTCGACCTGGGGGAGGCCTCTCTTAGTTCCTTGGTGATGGAAGGTAAGAGAGACAGCCACCCCACAGTAATCTGCGCTGGGAACAGGATTCAAAGGGCACACCCATTCAAAAAAGGAGTAGCCTCATACCAGGGTGCTACATACCAATGGGGCCTTTGATCCTATTGAGAAGGGACAGGGCAGAGTTGGTGTAGGCTGAGGGAATTCTTCACAGCTGGAAGAAGGTTCCACCATCTTGTTTCTTTCTGGCTCTATCTTTCCTCCCTGTCCCCTCCACCTCCTGTAGCACAACACACTGTAGGTGTGATGTCAGACGGCAAGGTCCACTTGCTCCAAGAACAGGTATTGTACGCCTAAAGGATGCTAGATTTAGTCCAATTACCTCAAGGCTTTCATCTTTAAAAGGAGAGGTCTCTAACTCTTTATTTAATTCACATTTGAACAAACACTGAAGGAAGAATTCATTGGACTTCTATTGGGAGAGGTGATCTTTCCAAAGTCATCTGCCAGTGAGGTGAAGACTGAGTGTCCGAGGTGAGCTCTATCCCCTAACCATCACCTTGAGACCATTAGGGGTGAGCTGCTGCTGGGGCAAGACCTGCTTCTCCACCAGCCACACCAGTACCCAGGACCTCACCATGTTGAAGGACACCTACAGTTGTGGGCCAGCCTCCCCTTTGTTTGGGGGACTGAGAACAAGGACTAAACTTGTCCTTGAGATCCTGGATTGAGACTTTCAGCAACCGAGAGTCAAGACACCCAGGAACCCTGTGTTTTCACTATCGAACCAATCCAAACTGTGAGTTTAGCCAGTTCAACTGCATTGAAAGATCAGGACGGTCCAGGGATACCTTGGCACTCACCTGCTCTTCAAACCACTGAACTGCATGTTAGAACCTGTTCAGCGGTAGACTGAGCATAGCAGGTTATTGCCTCAGCTCGAACTACACGCTCTTGGTTGCTTCTGATGCCTTCGAACCACCACTCGCCCCACCATCATCTTCGCTGCTGATCTTCATTGGCAGTTGAACTGACTCTGGTGGATCATTGAGCCCCAACCATCGGACAATGTATTGAAATGCACAAGGTCCTGTTTTACCCCTGCTCGACACCACTCCCCATCTATAGAACAATGCGACTGCTGTACCCCCAACGGCTACTGAACTGCATGCTAGCTGAGCTTGTCATTGCCTTGACTTGAACTACAAGCTCTTTATTGCATCTGCCACCTTTGAACCACCGCTTACCCTGCCAGCATCTTCGCTGCCACTAATCACCACTAGTCAAACTGGCCCTGGTGGATTATCATGCTCCGACCATCAGACGCCACATTGAACTGCTGAAATCAAGCTGCGCATCCAGTCTCCAGCATCTGCGCCATCAAATCGACCGTCAAACTGACCCTGTTGGCCCTCAGCATCTGCAATCCCTTGAGCGCTTCATCGTACCGATTACAAAGAACCATGCATCCAGTCACCAGCATCTTCACAGTTTATCGACTGATGAACCGACCCTGGTGGCCCTCACAAACGCTCTTCTTCAAGCATCACTTATAAAACGCAACAAGGTCCTGTTCAACGGCTGTTCAGCGCTGATCCCAATCTAGAAAAACACAACAGCTGCACTTGAACCAAGTCAAACCGTATAAACAATACTGAGTAGATTGGTTCGAAACCGTCTAACCATCAAGAACTGCAGAAAGGTATTATTGACTGCTAACTAACCCCTGGGTGCACCTTTGGGCCCTAGAGGCTAGTCTGGTCACCTTTAGTCCATTTTTGCACACAAGAACATATCCTTTTAAAGAGCATTGTTTTTGCACTTGCCTTCCAACTCTGATTCATTGCATCTTATTGTCTTTGCTTATTGTGTGCTATTTCCTCAAGGTTGGATTTTGTGTGTAGTGTTTTTCTATTTAGTTATTAAGTATATATATGTGTATAGAATCTTGATTGGAAATCCCCCATATTTTGGACTGTTGTACTATTACTGTTTGGGTCGCTACTGGATCACATTCACACCCCTCTTGAGAGTATAGCCTTCCCTCGGGTCACGCTACCACAAAAGGCAAAAGAGGTATATCTCTTAGCTGTGCCTGTTTTACCTTTATGATTGGGATCACTCTTAGTTTCTAGCAGTTTTAGTGCAGAGTAGGAACTTTAGCCACTTCTCACCCTTGTACACCTGCACGCAGAAGTAATTTCATCACAGTGACTGCTGCGCATGTGGTATTGGCCAACTTCACGTTTGAGGATAGCTTCAAGAGTTCTATACATGGTGAGCCGACATGCCCCCCTGCTGCTTTGATTACAGGCCCGGTGTCCTGAGGCAGTTTCCGGAACATGCGCAATATGTTTAACGTGCGACAGGCACTGTCTCAACCCCTTTGCCTTCCCAAAATACACCTGCCTGTTGCCAAAACTTCTTGTTTACTGCAGTTTATTCCTCGCAGAGACATGTAGAGGTGGGAAGAGTCAGTCTTATTTCAGGTATTCCTTACATATGACAAACACTGCCCCACTCCCACCAGACCTTTGGAGCAAAGCCAAAAACCTGCTTTTAAATCTCCTGATTTCTCTACTCGCCAGTCCTTTTAGAGGTGCTAGAAATGAGCTTGTCTTTCTTTGGTAAACATGACTTGGCTGTGTGTGGGAGTAGCCTTGCTGCAGTGCTCTACTGTGTCCAGCATGCACATCACAGGTCTGGTATCCAGCTACTCTTGGCAAGGATTAGACGTTCCCCTTAAAGCCCAGGTGAATTGTTGTCGAATGTGAAGAGAGGCACGTGATCCCATTATTTCATTGTTGGATGGGGCTGTAGATTTGCGGGTGCCACACTTGCTTGTTTTCTGGGCCCCAAAGAACCTCAAGATAGTTCTCGTAGCTATGATATGATATGATATGTTATTTATAACGTGCTTAATACCCAGAGGTTTCTAAGCGCGGACCGATCAAACCTGTGTTGCTCTCTGTCGTCTTGCTTCCAAGGCGAGCACGTTGCCCCTAAGCTATCCTCTGCTATTCATCTGCCTGTCATAACAAGCCTAGTGCGGGAATGTCTCTTGCATCCCCATGAAGATATGCACTCCATCAGGCTCAGCAAAGTTTGTGCTCCCCCCACATTTATGCTTCTTCTCAAATACGATGGAACGGTTGGTACTGGTTGCCAGCAGTGACCCCCTGCTTTTCACCTGCATACATCCAATTCACAGCACCAGTGGTCGATGGCTCCCAGAATCCTGCTAAACCAGCTGTAGCAAGTGGCAAAAGTTAGAAGCTGCCCGGCAGGAACGGATCCTGGCCACGCGGCCTAATTCAGCAGGGATCAGAAAGTAAGCACGGCGCAGTGGAGAACCAGCATTACTTTCCAGACAGGCTCTTAGTCTAAGAGGATGATAAGCCTCCTGTGGGAAACGCCTGTGGGAATCCGTGTCAGCACTATTGCATGTGTTGCTAACCGCGCTCTTCGGTCGCTTGGCGGCCTCCTCTACAGTAAATTATAATTTGCCACTGAACCGCATCTTAAATCTTGCGGCGATGATTTACTAATGAACAATGGTTGTGCCAAGATTCTATGGGATGTTTCCCTTTTCACAGTTAACCTTGAATGCCTGCAGGTGTCCTCAGGACCTGGACTTTAAGGTTAAGGTTTTCCTAGGACAAGCGTGTTAAGGCACATTGGTTTATCATTAACGTTACGGCTGTTGGAGTCGAAGACTACAAGGCACAGCATAAGTAACAGCATCAAAGAATGAAACACATAGCACAGCTGTCCTGTTTGGGAACTCAATTTCCGTGGCGCCATGGCTTTTAGTTTTTCCTCTATCCCTGTATGTGTATAGCTTGTCCATGCGCATTTATATGCAGTCCTGCACAGACGTTGTGTTGGATTATTCACTGCACCAGTTTGGAGACTGGTGGCCTGCAGAGCTACCAGGTGAACCCATAGCACACTGGTGCATTCCATCCGTTTGTTTACATTCGAGGATTTAAAGTCCTGCAGTTATGAGGGAAAAAACAAAACTGCAAGCACTCAATGCAAAAAATAAATCCCGGGCTAGGTGAGCTACATATAACTGACATGGTTCTAGTTGACAGCGCTGGGAATGTAATAGCCATGATGATGATGGGGAATGACACCTGGGCCCCCAGCAAACGGCCATCGCCCTCTTGGGCCCTCCTTGTCCTGGAAATCCCAAACCAACATTGAAGGCCAGGAATGAAGCCCTTGGCCTTCAAGAAGCCCACAGAGCCTGCTAATTCGATTGCTCTCCCCAGCATAGACAAAGTTAGGCAAACTGCTTCATACACTTCTTATATACTATAGAAAGCCCTAGCTCTCACACACTGACACACACTGTCCATACCGAGTCTATACATGCGTGCACATCTACATAACAGAAAGCCACCCCCCCGCCCCGTCACAATGAGCATGTCAGGCCTCTAATCGTAAAAAAATGCCCATGCCATCATTTGAGTCACACCTCAGTTACAGAATTCTTTCGCATTCCACTTAACTCCCGTCTGGGCCCAACAACTGGCATCCGTTCTGTCCCATTTGGTGTTTCAGGAAACCTGTACCCCGTGCTAGCTCCCTTGGCACCTGCTATTTTCAAAGTGCCCTGTCCTTGTATACAGTATGCCGAGTGCTCAGTGCGCGTTCCTGCTTTACCTCTTTGGCGTTTTGGCGTTCTGTGAGACCCAGGTTGTACGTGAAGCTGGTTACTTTCCTGTCTGCTCTAGAAGAATTTCTTGAAATGTAAGTGGGCTTTATCCAAAGCCTGATATGCCTCATTTGAACACTTTGTTGATTTTAGGAAGGCCTGTGGTAGGAGTACAGTTTTCTGTGCTGAGTGAGATGTGTCTCTTCAATGTGTTCAGCATTCTGTATTGCCAAAGGAAGGAAGTAAAAATACAAACAGCATATCAAAAATCATCTTACTAGCTTTGGGCCCTTCCTCCGCAGTCCAGTCGCTCTACCGGGAAACAATGACAGGCTTAGGAGGAAAAACCATTGGATAGAGAAGGGAGGCAGGGATTGTTCACCAGTGGTGGGGAGGAAATCCCATATTAACCAATTTTCTTTAATTGAGTGCTGTGTTCAAGCACACATTTCCACAAACTCAATCCATGTCACGTGATAGTCAACTAGTTTGCCTCCTTGATGTAAACGTCACTTTCTTCAACGCCGATAAACTGCACATATCCTCGAGCCACCGCTCCACTATAGTTTTGTGTCTCAACTTCCAGTTTCTTAGCACACGCCCCACCCTCAATGTGTTCCTAAACTCTGCTGCACATCACATCCGCCGCTTCACCCGATTTAAGACTGTTGCAGATGAATTTACCTCAATTTGTTTTTCAAATATTATTACAAAAATATAAATATTGTGACTAAACTAAATCGTTAAGACATTACCCTTTAAAAAAATCAATGCAAATGACAAATATAGTGCTTGGACTGTCCCTCAACTATACAGAATCAATAAAAAAGCATCTAGGAAACACTACTTACATGCGCTGGCGGTAATCATCAACTAGACTAAGAAGATCTTTTAATTTTCAATTTTCAAAGAAGTTTTTGGGCTTACAAATTCTACATTATGCTAACCATCACATAATTCAATCATATCAATTATTTATGCACATACACAATATGGACTTTTGCATTTCCCAAAATGCAGCCAATATGTTTCTGTCTTTAATCAGCTTCTATTAGATGGACATTCTTCAGGGGTCTCTTTCTAAGTAAAAGCCCTTTTTGCATCAGGGAGTGTCTTACAGCACTGGGGGAAGTATGGAGGGGCAAGGTATAGTCTTCTTTGATGATATCACAGAAAAACAAGAAAAAAACATGAAGAAGGAAATATCGTCCCATCAGTTGTTCTACGACAGAGCCTATCCTCCATAAATAGATGCAATAAATACACACCAGTAGTGGAGAAACAGAATGTCTATCTGCCACTGAATATTTAGTTCTCAGCAGTTACATTCTCCCTTTTACCAATAAATGGCTAGCTGCTAGTTGCCACATATGTCATCTGTATAGACATATCAAGACTTTAGACCATTACTTGTGTGCTTTGGTATCACACATTGCATCACTGACTTGCACATTCAATCATATAAATATGACATTGTTTCACCTCCACAGTATTGTGCCTTTTGTGGGCATGATTATTTCTTTTCTTCATACCTTTTATTTACCAGTCTTCCTATTCTTTAATGTGTATTGTCGCGGAATATATTTCCTTGTGACTATAAGACCACTCTACCTCATATCCTTTGTCAATTTGAAATGTGTAGCCACTCCCTTCCATTCTATTTCCTTGGCAGTTCTCTCAGAGAATGTTCTCTTGGCGGTATGCACTTATTGCTATCGATGAGGATAAGCAAATAGATGTACTTCCTGTGGTACTTCTTTGGTTTTGATGATCAAATTCAACTACACAGCCCTTTGGAAATGTAGTGTTCAGAGTTGCTACAGCTATTCCCGGCATTGTCTTTAAGCCATGAACTAGTGGTAGATCTCTTTTTCTATTCCTAAGACATAGAGTAGGATCCTCACCTCCACATATTTATATCATCGTAAACATAGGCCACCAAATACAACTATCAGCGTCCTCCATATAGGGTAGTCCTATGGACATCCTTTTGTGACCCATCTTTAGTTAGTATGATATGATCAAATTAGGCCTAGAAGCCCTTTGGGAAATTTTAGTTTTAGGCATTACCACAGCATATCCCGACTCCGTCTGTTTGTTAAGCACTTATGAATGATCGTTGTCTGTCCTTGTTCATGTTTATAAACTACAATAAAGATGGTAAGTGTAGTCACAAGTCTGTTGTCAACGATGACCTTCCATGTGCCAATGGAATATCTCTTGTAGTCTCTTTTTCAATTTGTATGATGGTACATAAACTACTTGAACCATGGAAAGATTACTCTCTAATTTGAGAACCACTACATACACTCCCTTAGCTGTTCCAATATTTGTATTCTATTAAAACAAAGAATAGCAGTGTTTCAAAATGCCCATTTTGTCCTCCGGATAGGTAATTAAGACTAGGGCCCTCATTACGAGTCCGGTGGTAGCCGTGCTGGACCCGTAATACCATTCCGCCTCC
The DNA here is from genome assembly GCF_040938575.1 of Ambystoma mexicanum. NCBI lineage: Eukaryota > Metazoa > Chordata > Amphibia > Caudata > Ambystomatidae > Ambystoma > Ambystoma mexicanum. Next base: position 742,482,660 of record NC_090935.1, read on the forward strand.
GTGATTGCCGGAATCACAGAGGCATTACAACCTCGGTGACCCAGTAATTCCGAAGGCGGAATTCTGTAAATCCCCATACCCATGGAGTCCCAAAAGACTCCATGGGGATGGGGACCATGGAAACAGTGGTTCCGTCTATGACAGAGCCGGTGTTTCCATTTCCGCCTGCAGGTGGGTGGTGTTAATCCCCACCTCCTGCCTGAAGGACTCTGAATCAGCCAGTCCGGAAAGAACGGTGGCAGCGGTTTTACCGCCACCATTCTTTCCGGAACGGCAGGGTCGTAATGAGGCCCTAGGTTTGTTTTTAATATTGGCTCCCCAAATAAAATGCATCTAGAATTTTAGAAATGAGAAAGGTTATTGGTATGCAAACGATGGCTAAGATCCAGATACAGCAGCCTCAAGTGACACTAGTAGTGAGAACCAAGAACGCAGCAGAAGAGTTAGAGTCAGGAGAGCCTCCTACGGCAAGGGGACATCCCTTAAACACTCCATGGAATATACCTTCACTAGATTATTCATGTTCATAGAGATGCCCTTTCCTTATACTAATGGCTGTCTGGCGTCCAGTGGACCTGTGAACTCTCATCTGGAGCCCACTGAAGTTCAGGAAATTGTGATCCCTTTTCTGGTGTCTCTAGGATTAAGGGAGAACAGGGCTCTTCTTCTGAAAATGTGCTTGTTTTCGGGGTGAACTCTGCTTTCCATACTGGTGAATCTTGGCTTTTAGGAAGACCTGGGTTCTCCCCTATTGCTAATTTCTATAAACAAATGAATTGCATGTCAAGAGAATACTGCAAACCCTGTGGTGAACCTTACCAGATGTCAATGTAGAACATCTTTAAGAATCAGAGCTCTTGCACATAGGATTTAGGCACTATAAAATACATTTTCAGCATTGCCAATGTGGCTAGAGAAAGCAACTACAAGGGGATCCTCTGAGCATGAGCAGGGACTCCTAAACAACATTGGATGTGTAGGCCACAGGTATTTCACTGCGCAATGCCACCTTTGTCCATGCATTACCCAGGCAAAATGCTGCAAACGTTTGGTGAAAAGTTGGGGGATTCGCCCCGCTCACATCCGGTAACAAATACTTGCAAAGGAACAAATCATTTACAGATAAGGCGGCCCCTGGAGAAGGAGTATCCAGATCTATGCAGGTCCTTTCCTCTACTGTTTCTGCCTCATGCCATTCTAGCCTGTAGTGGGCCACCGTGAAACTTGCCGATACCCAATTTACAAGCAATTAAAGAGACATACCCTGAAGCTAAATGATTCAACTCGATACATTTGGCCAGTAAAGAGCTGCACAGCATTTGCTTGTCTTCAACCGCCACAAGGAAACTTGGATGACAAGGGACATGACAAGGAGGCTGAAGTACACATCATATACATGGCTAAAGGAAAAGACAAACGCCAAATGCAGGGCAGGCATACTATGGAAGGAGGCTATTGCCCCAATTTGCACGGGCGCCTCATTTAATGCAATCTCTAAAGAACAATTCCAACAACTTAAACTTCAGCCAAAGCTCAGACCAGAATCCACTAGTTTTTATATCGGCAGGAGCCCAGTCCCGTTTCCCCTGCAGGCGACATTCAAAATGGAAGTCCCACATGGTTCAAACAATGTATGGGAAAAGATTTTCATTGCACTGGAATTTGATTGAGCTTTGAGATAGCACACGTGTTGAAGCTGAATCAGTTTGCTAACAGCATACATGCATGTGAAATGGATAAACTTCTGTTCGAATTGTCATTGGTGTTTGCAGGAATGGAGTGCATAAAGAGAAAACCAGTATTCATATCAATCCCACAGCACACCTATTCACCTCACAACACACCGCTTGTTTCTATTCCACGACAGGAAGAAGGGGGAAAAGTATCTAGTGAGATTGGAACTTCAAGAGATTATAAGCAAAGTTAAAAGGCGCACCCTGGTCACTAAAAAAGACCAAACAGCTGGGGGACGTGAGGATATGTGTCAGCACGCACTTCGTCACCAAGGCCATAAGCAGGGAGCCGTCTTTTGGGGTGGGACGAAGCCTGATTTGCACATGGTCTTTCCCCGTTGACCAGAGCAATGCCAGAGGTTAAGATTATTTCTAAACCTTCCGCCCATCACCTCTTGTGTTTTGCTATCATCAGCAGTGAGCGACGCATAAACCCCACAATAGATAATATCCTGGCCGACCGGACTGTGATCAAATGGTGTTCAAAATGTTATCTCCACGCAGGCACCATCCACTGCCCGTACACCCCAAACCAATAAATATCACTACATTCTCCACACATGGGGAGTAGCGCTGATACAAAAGACTGAGCTTCGGGATATCCTCAGCCACAGAAGGTTTTTCGGAATGTAATCAAAGAGGTACTAATTGACCTACTGAGAGGCAACATGATGACAGCCTACAAGCTGGACTGGGAAGACTGAGGGGCCGCAGAGGACTCGCCCCTCACCACAATGGGTGCATGTTTCAAATGAGCCAATTGGAATTCTTTGGCCACATTATCTCTGACCAGGTTGTGTTTCCCAACCAATGGAAAATACTGAATGTCAACAGATAGAGCCAAAGGATCCACAATGTCAAAGAGGTGCACAGTTTCCTTGGTATGGTGACACACTATGAACGTTTTCATTTTAGATTTGGCGACCGTCACAGAGCCCTTAAAATAATTCCTCACATATGAAGGTGAGTGGTCAGAGACCGAGAGCCAAGAAAAGGCATTCAACCACATTAAAGAAGCTGGCTTGGGTGAGACTGTCCTGTCATACTTTGTCCTGAGCAAAAATACTGAACTCATTGTGGGTATCAGTACCTGCAGACTTGGTTGCGCTTACACAATACGATCACACAAACAGATCCACGTGTTTTTTCCCCGTTTGCATTTTAAATGTGTATTGATTTCCCGCAGTAGTTTTCCCGATTTCTTTTTTATTTATTAAATGGGGTGGCGGGTCACCCTCCAACCCACATCTAGCTCACCCCTACCACCTCACCATGCAACCCCCAACACCCACCCCAAACACGCAATACATATATGTTTAAAAAAGAAAAAAATCAGTGATAACGACCGCCGCAGAAACTATACGTTGAAAATGCAAATGTGTAAAAAGTCAGCAGTGAAAACACGGCCAACGACACAGAGAAGGTGTGGGCCATAGTGTATGCAAGCTGCACGCTTACCACCCACAGAAGAGAAATATTGAAAGATCAAAAAAGGGGTAATAGAAATATTGTGGAGCTATCAACACTCCCATCTCTACCTTTATGGGCATACCTGCATAGTGGTTACCAAAGATATGACACTATGTTCATGGTTGCCTTCCAAACCTCCACAATGGGGTGAACAATTGACTTTACTGCTGCAGGAATTTCAATTGTCATTGGAATACTGCTGCGTGGAATACTATCTACTGTCACGTCATCCTCAACCAGCTATTTGCAGAGAACCACAAGAAGGTATGGGCATGGAGGAACATTGTGCAGTGTGCTATACCCATTGCTATATCCCTGGAGGAAATCCGTGAAGCCACACATGCCTGCAAACACCTAGACATAGGCAGGAAATCTCAGGCAATGGGACAATGCAAGAATGAGCTGGCTGAAGATCACCAAGGACTTGAGAAGCTTGTTCCACCATGAGAGCCTCACTCAATGTCTGACAGGTACTCTCGATATTGGAAGATGCCATAAAACACTCACATTGTCCTCCTGCAAAATTTGACATGACATGCAATTGATCTGGCAATGTAGGACACTAAGAGATGGCAAAAACAAAGGCACACCCTTTAGAAAAGATCTGGTTTGCAGGATTGCATGCATGAGTGGAAGAAAAGGTTACTCACTGTGTTCCATGCCAAATCATAGGGAAGAGCTGACACACCTCCACCCAGCGGCTTTCAGCACTCATCCGTGGGAGTTGGTTAGATCGGACCTCTACACATTTCCTGATGTCTGTCATCCCTTGGTGGTTGTGAATGGGTTTTCTAGATATCCAAAATTCCAATCAGCAATCTCTCTAGCATCCAACGTTGTTCCACCGAAATGGGGAAAGCTCACAACAATTCATTGGATTCCAAAGACCATCAAGACAGACAGTGGTACTTCATTGTAAGGCCAGGAGTGCTGCACCCATCTCCAAATACTGAGAATGAGAAATGAAGATGGCCTCAAGAAAGTCAAGAACATTTCGGATCTCTAAGCATCAAGAAATTAATCCAGGACTGGCCCTGTATCAGTTCCTAGAGAATTCCAGACATCACATCTTACCTCCAAAGAGCCTGGTTTATGGGCTCCACAGTGTGAACCCCATAATCCAGACTCTTTGGTCATCCAATCTCAGGTACCATACCTGGCCATCCATGATGGACACCTATGGAGCCACATCTCTCGGCCACTGAGAACAAGCGTTGAACTAACATTCATCGAGTGAGTGACCACAGAGGTGCCCGTCATTCCCCCTGCAGAATGGTGAACTGAGACTTATTCTGGACCATCATTCTGGTTTCAAGCTTTGAACACCTTAGCTGAATCATGGAGAGCCATATGTGCTTATTCAAGAAGCTTTGAAGAAGTAAAGATGAAGAGAGTGACAGGTAGATTTTCCCAGATGATACTGATGAGGATAGATAGGCTGCTAGAGAGAGGGCAGATCACACCAAAGAACAGGTTTCCACTCCGGAGAACCAAACGAACTGCAACGCTGAGACGCTTCTGCTGAGCAGGTTTTCATTCCATAGATATTGTCTATGGCAGCGGACTCAGCCTCTTAGATATTTTGGAGAGTATGATACTGGTAAAGTGAGTGACTGTTGTGTGACAATGCAGTTCCATGTTGGGAGGAATGTTATGTAGTGAGCGGCTGCACTCTTGTGCTAAGGAGTTACTTTGTAAGGCTTACAGTATTCATGCAACATCAGATCGTGCATCGGTCATCAAACACACAAGAGAAAGCCAAAAAGCCTCCACGCATGGGCGGGAACTCCTAAATGACGATCAGATGTGTTCGGTTATTTTGCTGTGCAACTACACTGTTGCCCATGCAGCACCCTGGAAGGACCCTACACAACTACCACTTCCACTCAGTAATGTTCTGGGTTGCATTGTGTCCATCACCCTGGCAAATACTGCCCTGTTGTTGGGTGCATTCAGAGGCCTTGCATGATATGATATGATATGATATGATATGATATGATATGATATGGCATTCATAATGCGCCTGTGCACAAGTATTTCTAGGTACCACAAGACAAGGGAGGGGAGACATAGAGAGGACAAGACAAACAATCCTACTAGGCCTTGTGCCATTCGGATCCTGCAAGTGCGACAATAGGAGTTCAAGGGGAAGGAGAGGCGGAAGTGCAAGGAAGAGGAAAGGGGGAATTGGGATCAGGACAGCATGGCTCTCTGTAAGTGCTGCCAGAGCAGCGCGGCTCTAGGTAAGTACAAGGAGGCAGGGGTGCTTTAGGGGTTACAGCTACAGTCCCTAAGTGAGTGTTAGACCAAGAAGCAGTGCAAAGTAAGACTGGTCTTGGAGGGGCCTGGTAACCAGTGAGACTCTGAGGGAACCAAGCAACCAGTCGACGCAGCAGACGGGTAAGTTAGCAAGGGAGTGAGAGGTTAGGCAGAGGAGAAAAGGAGGGTCTTGAGCAATTTCCGATACTTCAGATGGTCTGGCTCAATTCGGAGAGGGGTAGGGAGGCCGTTCCAGAGGGAGGCGACCATAGAGGTGAGAGATCTACCCCCCACTCTCTGCCTGGAGAAGCGTCTGACCCTCAGAGAACTGGAGGCAGCTGAGTGAAGGGCTATAGAAGCAAGGTATTTTGGAAGAGAGAGTTGAATGTAGCGTGGATCCTGGCCCCAGAAAGCCTTGTGGACGATGCATGAGGTCTTGAACCTGATCCCTGCATCAACAGGAGTCAGTGGAGAGATTTCAGGGCTGGAGAGATACATTCCAGGGACTTGAGGCCAAAGATAAGTTGCGTAGTCCTTTTCTGGATTAGTTGCCGGGGGCAAAGAGTAGCGGTAGGCAGATTGAGAAAAAGGCTGTTGCAGTAGTCCAACCTGGAGAAAACCAGGGCTCTGGAGACAGTGAGCTTCTGGAGGAAGGATAGGAAAGGGAGAATACCTCTGAGGAGGTGAAGTTAGAAGTGGGCCTTTTTGGCAAGATCTGTGATGTGAGGAGAGAAGGAGAGAGTGGAGTCGAAGATCACGTCCAGGGTTTTTCCCTCACAGGAAGGCGAGGGTAGAGGGTCCAAGGAGGGCAGCCAGAGTTAGCAGGAAAGTGGGAGCAGGGGTCCCAATGAGAAGGATCTCTGATTTACTGGCATTAAGGCAAAGATCGTTCGAGGCGCACCAATCCTGAATCATGTATAGACAATCAGGAATGGTTGAGTGAGGAGAGGAGGCTGAGGGAAGCCTGAAAGAGAACTCAGTGTCATCCATATAACACAGAAAGTTAGAAGAGAAGGTGGAGATCAGAGAGCCACAGGGGCGGGATAAACATTGAAAAGCAAGGTTGAAAGGATAAAACCCTGGTGGACATCAGATGTGGAGAGAGAGGTGGTGGAGAGAAAGGACCCAAGTTGTACCTTGGAGGGACAGTGCAGGAGGAAAGAGGTCAGACATACCAGGGCTTGATCCGTGATGCCCAAGTTCACACTGAGTCTGTTGATCAGTGTGGCGTGATTGAATGTGTCGAAAGAAGAGGAAAGGTCAAGGAGGATGAGGACAGAGGGAGAGCTGGAGTCGAGGTTAGAGAGCAGATCTTCATGGGTGTTCATGAGAGCAATTTCCATTCAATTCCACTTGCGTTTCAAGGCAGCGAGGTCAAAGCCATGCCAAGAGTTGCACTTGGAGGTATGCTTCAGACAGATTCTCATGACAGGGGCAAGGTTGTCCAGAGTGTTGGAGGTAGAACGATGCAGGTTAGATAGGGCTGTGTCAGAGTGCAAGTCAGCCGCAGGAGTAGGAGGAGCAGAGAAAGTAGAGGCAAAGGCATCCACTGACAGTCACTTCATGGGCCAAATGACTGAGAAGGAAGGTGGCAGTGCTGGAGTATGTTTTGCTTGAGAGGCAAGACATTTCAGGTGAGAGGAGAGCAGAAAGTGGTCAGTTCAAAAGAGAGGAGTGGTGAGGGTGTTAGAGAGGGGGATGTCTGAGGAGGTGAGAACATCCAAGGTGTGTCCAGCAGAGTGTGTCTGACCAGAGGGTAGAATGGAAAGGGAGAGAGATTTGCATATGTTGTGAAAGAGCCCAGAGGAGGGATTACAAGCATCCAGGTGGATGTTGAGGTGTCCATGGAGGAGAAGTTGAGAGGTCGAGCCAAGGCGAGAAGAAGAGAGGTCTGGCCATTCTGAGAGGAAAAGGGTGACCTGCTCAGTTGGCCTGTAGGTTGTGGTCACAGTCAGAGGGAGGCCGGGAGATATAGAGACCCTGTCGACTAGGCATTCGAAAGAGGAGTAGGCCTGAGTAGGAATGACAGAAGCAAGGACCCATTTCGGAAAGATCAGGGCCACTCCACTAGGCTCAGAGAGGATCTTGTAGCCCTCAGGGAGGAGAGTGCCACGACTCATCACAGAGCTGGCCGCAAACCATGTCTCGGTGAAAGTGAGGACATCCACGTCAAGGTCTTGGAGCAGGTGACAGATGTCAGATGAATGTTTGACAGCAGAGCAAGAGTTGAGAGTAGCTACGTGGAGCAGGTTGCCACATTTGAAAGACTTCCGGGGTGGGGTGCAGGAGTGAGGTACACCCAGCGGAGGGAGTAGAAGGGCCCGAGAGTGGGAAGAGGCAGTAGACAGAGGTGCCATAGGAGCCAGAGCAGAGTAGGAGGTGGGTGCCAGAGAGGCGGCGGAGGAGGAATGAGGTGGCAGAGGGACCAGAAAGGTGTTAGTAGTGGCAGGAGAAGGGGGGAAATTGAGGAGACATGGGAGATGCCTATCCAGATGGAGTAGATCGGGCTGAGAGCCCTGGACCATGACGGTACCATTTAGATAGACATTGATGATGGTCTTCGATCAATGGGTCTCCAATGTCTGTTTGTAATGTTTTCCACTTTAAAAACACTCACATTCTAAAAATGTATATAACAATGATGGGTAAGTGGAGAGCGTAGAACTGGTCTCAATCACTAACTGGGGTCTGTATTCAATGGAAAAGAATACCCAGGATGCTTTCCTCCCCAGGGAAACATTAAGCACTTACATTTGAATAGTTGTTCTCGAAGGGTAGATGCAGATTGCAGTAGCAAACATGCAGCCAATTCATACGGCAAATTCATTAAGAGGAATCTGGGCCGCGTCACTGAAATGGATATGGTCATTGGTGGAATCCTTCTGTTCTTTTCTCACTGAGTGCATGTTACATGTAAGCCATGACTTCCTGACTTCCTTAGTGTCCTTCTGTTAGGGTACCCCATTAGTGCACCATACTAGGACCTCCTAGAGAACCATTGAGCTGTGCAGCATGTGATGCTTTCGGATTGCAGAGGGGCACCTACAAGTTATGCCTATGCAGACCAGGCAGGTATAGCGGGCAATAGGACAATGCCCAAATGGCTGACCTTACAGGCAGTGTGGGCAGTATGGGCTACTTGGATGAGCTAGTTCACAATGCAGCAGGTCGTTTTGACCAATGTTACAAATTCAATGCACTTTACCATTTGACACAGATTTTAACATACATGTGCCTCAAGCTGCTTGACAGGGACGGAGGGAAATTAGTTATTTTTGATTCGCAATCGTGGTCCAGTTTTCTTGGTGCCTGACTCAACGTTTTGTCCCAATGAACCCTTGATCCATGTTCCAAATGCATAAAGATCAACGCGGGGCCTGGTGTGCACAGAGTGGAAGCATTTTTATTGGAATCAGCTAGTTTATAAACTTCCATACTACCCAGTGTGGGGCATTTTGCAATGGTGTCAGGTAAAACACAGTCCAATTGATCTGCTTGCACCGGCCAGAAGCCCAGATGTTCCCAGGAAGGCTGTGCTTGCTTTAGCTGCCACAGCTGGGCCTCTGGAAATGGGGCTTTCAGTAACTCGGCAATGCTCACACCACTGAGCCTTATTGTTGACATGCACCAAAAGTAACTATTCTCTTGTTTCTATATTTGAACTAGAGTATAGTGCACGGCTGTCGTTTCCATGGTCTCTTGGTGCTTTGATATATTTCAGCAGATAGCAGGCATGAGACATTGGCAGGTATTTCCATTATCTTTCTGAACATTACAGGAGAGCTTGAAGAGTGTTACTGGCAAGCTGCTGTCTATAGGCCTGGCTTAACTTCATGAGCATAGACAGAGGACAATTACTGTGTGGAGGATTTTCGCTCCAGGCTGCTGAGCGCCAGTCATGGGGACATGTGAAACTCGGAGGAATGGAAGGATTGGGAAAGCATTCAACACCTAGTGGGAATCAAGCATGAGTATGGTGAGCACCTCAGATGCAGCTGGAGCCTGCCTGGGAATAGAAATGCGGCTTCCCCTCCTGTCGGACACAGTGAAATGCATACCGCATTAATAGCGGGTAGCCTGCGACGTATGGGTCTGGTGACGAACCGCCGCGAAGACACTAACAAATAGTTGCAAGAAGTCCTGTATAGCTTTTTAATCTCATGAACCCCTGTCTTCCACTAGAAAGCCATTTGACCGTTCTGCATGTGGGTGGTGCGGCATGCCCGCAAGAGTTGGGGTTTAATGTGTAGTGGGCAATTATAACTTCTTATGGTCACTTTGTATTGCTTAGAGCAGCGGTTGTCGAGGGTTAGGACCCAAGACTGATCTTCTGCCCACATGGAGGTGTGCACATGCATCGATTCGGATGGAGACACAGGGACCTAAGACAATGCAGCTTTTATAGCTCCTGAGCATGGCCAACCGAGGCCAGCACCTGTTTGAAGGTTGTGTTACATTACCAGAGGAATGCATCAATAGAAATCCATAACATTATGAACCATTGTTTCTCCGTTTCAGCTGGGCACCCAAAGAACATTTTCCCAAATTCGGCCAAAGGCAAGATGGCCCAGCATCCAGTAAAAATACAGCACATTGCACAGAATACTAGAGTGCCTTGATTGGAGCCCCTACACTCTGGGGTGTGGCTGCAATGGTCTTGCCATGCTACTTGGAACTCAGAAGGATTAAGGAACTATGGAGTATAGATCAGCCAGCAAGTTCACATCGACAATCGATAAAAGGGGTTGGTTGGAATCCAGTACATTAATGCAGTCCCAGCCATTGTGCATAATAAATGGCAGAGCACAGAGGGACCAGCTGCACCTGTGCTGCTCCAACTCGTCATCTATTCTGGACTATTTTTTGGTTAACTCCTTACATGTCTGGAATAAAATCGGGGCTGCGTAGTAGACACATGATCATTTTCCAGTGTCTCTCCTTTTGGATCTGAGTGTACCAGATGATGTGGCAGAGCCAACTGGAAACTCCAAACTGGATTCCGTAGGGCACGCAGGACCATCCATGGCAACTGTGCAATTTATTACCTATCAGCTGAAGCAACTTTCCGTACACAAAAGCTTTATTTGTGTTTGGTAGATTTTTCTAAAGCTTTTGATACGGATTCACACCAGAATCTATGGATGAAATTGGCGCTATTAGGCCTCGATCACTCACTCTTACACTACATTAAATCTCTGCACAGTGATACTATGGTATCTATTCGGCTGGCTCAAAAAGGGATGACATCATGTCCAGTCAGTGCCAATACAGGCCTGAAGCAGGGGTGCACTCTTGCACCCCTGCTGTTCAACCTTTATGTATCAGACCTAGACGAGCCCCTGGCTGGGGTACGTAATTACCCTCTTCGGATTGGAAAAGAGCCAGTGGCATGGCTAATGTATGCTGACGACACTGTCCTTATTAATTATACGCAAGTTGGATTGCAGCGTTCTATCAACGCTTTCTTTTCTTATGCAGCATCCAACAATTTGGGTATTAATACGTGTAAAACCAAAGTCATGTTGATTGGTAGTAAGTCCGAGCATAATTTGCTGTTTATTTGGAAATTGAACAATTCCACTCTTGAAGTGGTTGATCGTTATACATATTTGGGCCTCCCTTTCCGGGCTTCACCAACGTATTCCCACTATGGTGAGTACATCTCATCCCGTATTCTCAGGAAGTGGTTGCTAATAAAGCGTTGTGTTGCTAGCTCAGGAGGAAACACTTATTAATACATTGGTAGCTGGTTTGGCATACCTTATGTAACCAGAGTCTGTAGGTTGCACCATGGCATGTTGGGCACTAACCGCCATGTACTTACTCAATGCCCCTGTTTACATGAACAATATCTGAAGGCTTGCTACACTTTCGTTAGTTGCCCTTAGAATACACAGGAAGGTCAATGTTGGAGCACTTTGTGTGGAGCTACCTCATTGGTTACTACAGGGGCAGGGTTTTATGTATGGAAAGAGGCAGTAATGATGCTTTCAAGGCCTTTGGCCTAATGGCAATGAATTGTATTCTTATTTAAGGCACTATTACCTGGTTTTAGCACTTCTTATATCATTGTCTATTTAGACACCATTTTCATAACCGCGTCCGGCACTTTGCGCCGTGTTCACCATGCACTTTATCAATTAGTGAGTGCATTGATTTCATAAATCTTGTATATTATATATGTTCTTGTGTTTGGTGAGATTTATGTACTATTTATTCTGGAATTGTTGTTTGTGAATGTAATATGAAACTGTGCGTAAGGTTTTTTGTTAACCAAATGCACTTTAAATAAAAAAAGCCTTTTAAAAAGCAGTGGATCTCCGGGACATGTCTTGCATTAGAAACAGTGGCAGGTGAAATCCCTCATGACCCAGAGTCAGTGCAGGGACGGAAATCTGGCTCTCAAAGCATATTCGTGTTAATGAGTAAAATGGGTATAACGTGTGTTCATGTACATCTGAGGTACAGGGGCTATACCCAATTCCTGGAAAAGGGAAATTTTAAACAATGTACATTAAACAGGATCTGTAATTATGCCATAAAATGATGTAGCAATCGTACTCTGGCATCCAGCCAGAAGACTGTTTGCCACAATGCTCCTGTGACCCCTAAGGAAATGGGCCGATGAATTGAACATGATTCCAGGTATACAGCGAGAATTTAGAAGGAGGCTAGCCACTTCCCCAAATGTATGGTGTTGGCATTGTTGACTAAGCTAGCAGTGACAAAGATGGCGGATCCTCGGTTCTGTGTGTACCTTGGCTCTACCATGGCCTCTGAGAGAGGACAGCTCCATTTACTCTGGCATGGTAAGGGTGTGTACATAGGTTTTTTTTTAAACCTTTGATCAGCTTGTACTCTGAAGCAAGGGTTCATGTAAGAACAGCTTGAAACAGAATCCCACCCACCCTCACCAGATTCCAGGTAGGGGGTCCTTAAAAAACAAGGACAATTGTCGGGGTCCTATGCGGTCTAATGTTTACATTTTAGATATTACTTTACTTGTTGACCATTCCTGCAGAGCTTGGCAACTAGGTCAGCTTCTATTTCCTCATATGTAGATTATGCAAATCTATTAGACTTGGCTCTCATAGGCCTGATGCCAGTGGTGGCTCAGCCATAGAGAGTGCTAGAGTGCCCCCCCCCCCCACCTAATTTTCACCACCCTCTAAAATGTAACTTGCCATAAAAAGAATATTTGTATAATAGAGCGAGTGTCTGCCACGCACTCCATGGTGCAAAAGTCGTCTTTGCATTTGTCAATCAACTAAAAATACGTACATTTGCAAAAGCAAGGACTGCCGTCCCGAATGTGCTGCTCAGATGCTGTGCATGGCCATGGGCAGAACAGCAAACCCCCCCTGCAGAGTCCCAAGTGGAACCAGCAAAAGGCATGAGGGTCACTGCCCTGGCCCAGTACACTTCATGTTTCCAAAATGGCGCTGGACATCCGGCCTAATGAGGAATATGAAAGCCTCTTCACCCCTCCTGCTCCCTGCCTATCTGAAACCCCGTACATGATTCCAGAGAAGCGAAGGGTGGGGTGGCGGGGTTGGGGTGGAGGGGAGGGTTGTAACGGGAGGCTTCTAACCCCAGGTCCTCCTGCAGGAATGTTGTGCTGCAGGGAGTCCTTTGAGATAAGTGTTTACAAATGTGTATGTATGCATGTGTGCTTGTTTGAGTGGATGTATAGCTCTCTGGGTGTTTCTTTGAATGAGGGTGTGATTGAACATGAGTGACAGAGAGGTGCGCCTGCATGAATGAGTGAGAGAGTGTGTGTGTCTGCTTGTGAGTGTCAATTTTCCATGCTTCAAGTCTGTCCCATTTCCCTGCCATGTGGAAAGGGCGAGGGGTGCCGGCTTCACACCATGGAAATGCATTTGACAGGGTTTTACTACCCATATCAATGTTAAATGAGTGGCGATGAAAAGTAAACATATTACGATTTCATCTGCACTCATTTAAAGTTAACCCAGCCTGTACTGGCGTGTAAAAGACATGTTTATGGTTTGATTCGGGAACCCTACACTGCCAAGTACATGGTGGGGAGAGGGACTGCCTACCATGTGAGGGGCTGTCCCTTACTGACAGCCTGGGCAGGGGCCACCGCCAGCACAAGTGTTCTTCTTACATTGTGAAATGTTTTAATTCTTGGGCAAAACAAAGACTGGCAGTACTGGCCTTAGGTCCTTTGAGCAAATCATGGGTGTAGTGTTACAGGAATGGCTTTTTCTTACAGACACAGTACTGGCATTATTGGGCAAAGCCAAGACAAGTGTGTTCTTACAGTGATTGGCAGTTGGCATTATTGGACGAAGCCAAGATGAGTGTGTTGCTACAGTAGCTGGCAAAATAGGGTAAAGCCATGGCTATGTGTTTAGGTTACTGGTATTATTGGGCAAAGTGAAGCCAAGTGTGGTTTTAGAGTGGCTGGCTTACAGTGGTTCATGCTCATTGGGAAAGGCCATCATGGATGGGCTCTTACAGAACTGGCATCACTGGGAAAAGCCAGGGTGCATGTTTTCTCACAGTGGCTAGTAGTACCGGGCAAAGCCATCATGCATGTGTTCTTAAATATATGGTATTGGCCTTATTAGGCTAAGCCAATACCAGTGTGTTCTTACAGTGGCTGGCAGTACTGGCCTAATAGGGAAATGTCAATACATATGTGTTTTTACACATTGAACATGGTGGCATACATTGTGGGTACCCGCATCCTTAAAATGCTTCTGTGTACTGTTGCTGACTTTGCAGCTATTGGACTTTGTAAATTGTGTGGCTTGTTGCCATTTTGCCACAGGAGGTGTACTGTAAATGCACCATTGTAAACCATTATTTGAAATTAATGTTGGGAAGAGGAGCTCCGGAACCACCCTTGGTTCTTCGTGCTCCCCCGCTAGCCTCAGCTCCTCGCGCTCATTAATGACATATATTCACGCCACCCCATTGAAATAATGCCCTATCTGCCACAGCCAGAAGCTTTCTTGATTTGTGGGGAAGAAAAAGCTGTCTGAATAACAGACTAAAAACCTTTACATTTGTCTGCACCCCTTTCGAGACTTAGAGGAAGGCCTCGTGATTAATGTCAGTCTATATCAAAGTGCGATTATACGGAGAGGGGGCCATGGGCAGTGGAGAAACTTTGCTGAAAATGTTGGGGGGACATGACCTCTGAAGAAAAGGTGCCCCATTCAAATGAATGGGGACAAAATAATGTGCCATAAAAGTTGGGGGGGACAAACACCCCCGTCCCCCCCTAAAATTACGCCCATGGCCATGGGCGATTGCTGACCGCTTAGAAAGGGGGAATTATTGCTGCGATATGCTATGGAACCTAGATTTAGTTACCTTGCAATGGAACAAAGTTGTTACACATGGAAGTAACACTATGGCACAGACCATTGGGCCTAGCAAGGGGAGCCCTTGTGCAGATGACAAGAAGGAACCCGGCTCTGCAGTTAAAGCTTTGCAAGCATATTTATTATTTTGGACTAAAGTAAGGAACTCTGCTAACGGTACAATTTCGTAACATTTTAAGCAGTATTATGTGAAAATTCATTTGACAACTACCTGTGGTATTCCAAATATTATCGGTATGTTTTGGATTCCCACTATCTGGGATTAAATAAGGAATCTTTTGGTAGTTTGTTCAAGGTAGAAGTTAAATCAGTCTTGTGAGAAACAGCTATTGGATAGTATTACGTTAGACAGGGGGCATGTTTCTCTCTAAGCAATTCTGCAAAGTATGTAGAACCAGTTGTGTTCCTCTCTCAGCGTTTTTGCTGCAAAGCACCAAGACAGAGATAAAGGTATTAATTAGTGAGGGCACCCGTTCTATGCCGAATATTTTAAAAACTACTCAATTGATTTACTCCAAACCAGTCAAGGAAATTAAGTCAACGCTTTGTGCTCAAATTGTTTATTTGGTCCAAATGCCAAGCGGTTCTGATCCAACGGCTGTTCAGAAACTGCACTTTTCCTCTATAGGAAATCGAAAGGGCGTAGGCTGAAAACTGTGTTTTATGTTTTCTTAATGTCTTTTTCATTTTTTAACAAATTGTTCCCATCATTTTCAGTTGGGGGGTGGGGAGTGCTTGACAAACTTTTTATTTTGTACATTTTATCCAAATCCATTCTGCAAGTCAAACGATATTAGCCTCGCTCAAACTCTCTGCTGCAAAGCACTATTGCCGATATAAATGTTTTAAGGAGCAGAGAGCACCCCCTTCTATGTTGAATATTTTAAAAACTGCTGGATGGATTTACCCCAAACCAGTCAAGGAAATGATGCCAATGAGTTGTGCCCAAGTTGTTTCTTATTTGGTCCAAATCTACACAGCGGTCTTTGTGCTATGACTGTTCAAAAACTGCACTTTGTCACTATTGGAAAACTAAAAACTGTGGTGTTTTGTTTTCTTAATAACTTTTTCATTTTTTAACATATTGTTCCCAAATATTCCAATTTGGTGGAGCAGGAGGTGTTGGGGGGGGGGGGAGACAAGGAGGGAAGGGGGACTTGACAAACCTTTAGTTTTGAATATTTCATCCAAATCCATCCAGAAAGTCAAAAGTATTAGCCATAGAATTTTGGCAAAAAACTGCTGCCTCTGTGCTGCAGTGCACCATGGGAGATATAGCTATAATTTTGGGAAAAGGGGGCACCCCCTTCCCCATCAAATATTTTAAAAACTACTTGATGGACTAACCCCTCCCGGGAATCAAGTCAATGCTTCGTGCCTAAGTTGTTTCTTATTTGGTCCAATTCCGTCCAGCGTTTTTTGCCCTGTGCTGCGCAGCAATTTTGACTTTTTCTCTAAGGCAAAATAAATGAGTCTAGTCTGAAAACAGCATCTTTTTGCTTTCTTAATAACATTTTATTATTTAATGAATCTTTCCCAAAATATCCAGTTTGGAGGGGCCGGGACAAACCTTTTGTTTGCAAAATATCAGCCAAACTGTCCTGCAAGTGAAAAGTTATTAGCAAATACATTTTCGGGTTTTTAGGTACACACCTTAACTATAGTGCGGCAACCGCTGCACTATGATATTGTATCTGGACTAAGAACAAGATGGCTGATGGAAGTAATTCGTTCTGGAACCATAAAATTGCATTTGTGTGAAGGTTACTGATGTAAGGACATCCATATGGATAACACTTGCAATTTTAATGAATGTCAATTGTTGGTGGAAGCTGGAAATATCTTAAGACAGTAATTATTGATGTACCTATTACCTGTTTTAATGAATTAAGATTGATTACTGTACATTGAATGGATATATTTTTGTGTGAGTATCATTTTTTTTTACTTGCAATATTGACTATCTACATGTTTTTTTTCTAATTGTCTCGGAAAATGAGAATTTTAGAATGAGTGCTTTGTGCAGTACTTATGGAGAATTCACTTGTTTCTACAGAAATAATGAGCTCCGATAGTTTTGTAAGTGCTATGTTTTTATATGACTGACAAATGCCTTCTGGGATATGCAAGGAATTATTGTTTGATCTAGCTGCAGTATGTATTAGCCTCAATCCCTTTGTTGGTTAAATTGGAACCGTTTTTTGAAATCTTTGGGCCTCATCATGGCCTTGGCGGTATTATTTGCGCCGGATCATGAGTAGAGGTATGACAGTAAATACCCATTCCCCAATGGGTCCATTGGAACCAATGGAATTTATTTACGATGCTATTAGCGCCGGTGCAATTAGTGCTGCGCTAATAGTGCCGAAAATGGGCCGAAGGTTGTGATTTGTTCCTCCAGCAAAAATCTGGAGGAAGAACTCCAACTTTCCACCCGACTATTGATTGGGCGAACCCTTAAATGCGGTGTAATAGCGTTACTGCCACATTTAAGGGCTACCGCCAAACTCGTGATGAGGCCCAAACTGTTTTAACGCATTCTAACTCTCTATTTTATGAACTGCAGCACCATTTGGTACCCAGACATTTAAGCCATATCGACTGCATAATAATGGCTGTTCTTGGCTTGCAACATAAATGGACAAGCCAATTGAATTGAGGACCATTAATGAGCAATTATTGCTTGCAAATAAAGCCAAGTAGGGAGTACATACACAGTTGTTCAGTCTAAAGTTGAACCCTGCACTTTAGAGTTTCACATTAATTTACATTAGCACCCTGGGTGAGGCGCTAGCCTGTTAGGGAGCTCGGAATGTTGGCTGTATTCTCTGGTATACCCTGCAATCCGAGCTCCCCCAGGGCTGTACGCTCCTGCCCTTTGCCTCCTTTGCTCACCCCTTGCTCTCTCTCCTCCAACCCCATGCTCCCATTTGATGCACTGACTGAAGGTATGTCTTTTCTTTACACTTTTCTTCATCACCCGATTGTGCTTACTCGTGGGTGCTATTGGTGATGTACACCTTCGCGTTAGGACAAGACTGCAGGTAATGTCAGCGCTGCTCGCATTGAGTCCTTCGCTTCGCTTAGGTTCGCTTAGGCCTTTAACTTGGGCAGTGGGCCGTTATCGGCAGGGTCGGCCCGGCGCCTTGGTTTACATCGCCTCAGTAAAACACACTAGGAAGTGCACATACACTTGACTAGAAATATATCTGGAAGGAAGTCCATAGAAAGGGAAAGTCCTGCAGAGAAGGTGAACAACATGTCTGTGTTACACAAATGTATTGTGTAAGTTGTGCACATCTTTTCAATAAATGTGCTTGAAACAGCTGTTCTGTACTCTAGTGTGCACCCAGTAGCTGAGGTGGCAATTTATTGCCCACAACCCAAATTAAATTTCCAATGGAAAGTAAGAGTTGTTAACATGGTTTAGGAGCAATTTAGTACCAAAATTAGCCACATCCACTGTGGCTGGTGTCAAGGTTGGATAAAGGATTTCATATTTCTAGGATGTAACAGTATGCATTTGACGTGCTAAAATGGAAACATGTATCCAAGCATAGAGAATAACATGTTTAAAGGTAGCCACCATGTGAATGGAAACCATGGGCCTCATTCTGAGATTGGAGGCAGCCATGGTGCTATTAGCACCATGGCTGCCTCCAATACCGGGTCCGGTCTGGCTGAATGGGGGCTTACCCGTTCATTCCGACAATGGAGGACCAGGGAAGTTCCCATTCAACCAACCATTCACCATTCGCATTTGAGCACCCATGGGGCTCAAATGGGAATGGGGAAGGCGCTAATTATGGGCCCGCAAATAGCGGGCCCGTTATTAGTGCCCTGGTCCCTTAGCGGGACCTGTAAAGGACGTGTGGTCAGACCACACATTCTTTGAGGTTCCCGCTAGGGGACCTCAGAATTGGGTGGTAAGGGTTTACCAGCACCGGTCTCCTTACCGGTGCCCGTAAACCCTTACCGCCCAACTCAGAATGAGGCTCCACGTCTACATTCCACTTTGCTGTGGCCGGTAATGTGTACGAGGAGCCGTTTTCTGAGTTCAAAAAAGATAGCCAGTACTGAGTAAAAGTCATGCATTTATGAAAGTCCCAAGGAAAAACTAGAGCTCCAACGGTGCAGCACTAAGAAAATAAGGATCCCCCACTAGGCAAGGAATGAGGCCTGGTCCCCTATTTGCCTGCGTGGCCTCAGGGGCCGAGGAAACATCAGGAAGGCACTGGGAGTGGACAGAAGACTGAGAGCACTTGCACGATTCTTGAAAACGCAAAATAAATATGTGCATTTATTGCCCACAATCCAGGAATAATTGGCTGAAAAGCGCCTAACTTTCCACATGCCAATGTAAAATGGGCCCCTCTTAGAGCAGATCTGTAATGACGAAAGGTCATTGACCATCTGAAGAAGTCTACATATTGAGATATTAAGAGAATCGCTTCCAACTAAGATAATTTTTTGTTGTATCCTAACTTAAGATTCTTAATAAGTTAGGGAAAGATTGGCAAGCTAGAGTGGAGGCAGCATACACTCCAGAAAAATGCTTAAGAAGCCTGGCTACGGAGGAGTACGGCCTGGCAGAACTGGTCACGTGCTTCGGTGCGGATGATCCAAGAGAAAAGTGAAGCCAAAGGATGTAGCAAGTCAACTGGGGATACTTAAAGACTTTTCTGAAATGCACATAGCTACCTCATTCTGGAGGAGTGGCTTAGTGCTTCCTATATGAACAATTCACTAGAATCTATTATCAAAAGCTTATGAAAAATAAAAAAATGCAGGAGGCAAGTTATGGTTTAGAAGCAATTGATTGAAGAAGAACCATAGAGTCGGATGTCCAATATGAGAGATGGCCTGTTCTCTGGAACAGCAACTGTAAAATCTGGGCATCTAAAATGTGCATGTTTGCTTAAACAGGAAGAAGATGTATATTAGTTCTTGGTAAAAACACTTTTTTATGTGAACATTAGAGAGTGTTTTTAGAAGGATGGAAGGGTGTGTTCTGAAGAACACTTCATGTTCATAAAATACTCTGAAACACAGTCTCTCCATAGCAATAATAATATGGCAACTACAAGGATGTCAGTCCGTGTGGCTTGTAGCACCTTCCGCTACATACACGCTGCAGATTTTTATTTTTTTATTTTTTTGGTTACACAGTAACATTTACAAAAGAGAAAACACATATTTATAAGAATAGCAAATCCATGAATGTTATAAATTCACATCAAATTAGACATACAGAAAACCAAAGAGAAAATACACAACCAGAATGTTAAACAAGTGCAATAGAACATAAAACCGTACAAAGAATTTTTAAAAAAAGAAATAACTGATAGTACCCGATCTTTTGGTCCCGACATTTGAACAATTCATTCATTTCCCAGTGGGGATCTACCAGATATCCCCATCACCATCCACAATTTAGCTTAAGAAAATGAAGAACTGATAATTGAAGTCTGACACGCTTCCCATGTAACATCTCCTGCCAGAGAGCTTTAAGATCAATACATTCAGTATTTGGTACAAATCCAGAAAAACATTTAATACAATCTTGTCTTAAACTAGCACATTCAGTTAAAATGTGTTCCAAAGTTTCCTCCTGGGCCTCATTTTTACAAAATCTGCATTGGTGAAAAGTGTCAAGATCACCTGGCCTAATGTTTAGTATCAGACCAGTATCTAATACATTGAACCTTAATCTCATAATCGCTTGCCTCCACACTTTGCTCGGGAATTTAAGTAGATAGGATTCGGTGACCCCCAGTTTTTTATTGGATACCATTTGGCAAGTTTCTTGTCCAAAACTTCAGTAACCGTAGTATTCAAATCACAGTGCTGTAGTAAGCTCTTGACCTTCATTGGGTTTAGAATCAAAAGATCCCGGGAGACCCCAATTTTGCCAAGAGAATCCATTACCTCCCTTTCCAATTCTTGCAGAATAGTGGATAT
Source organism: Ambystoma mexicanum (assembly GCF_040938575.1). Taxonomy (NCBI): domain Eukaryota; kingdom Metazoa; phylum Chordata; class Amphibia; order Caudata; family Ambystomatidae; genus Ambystoma; species Ambystoma mexicanum. The sequence continues at coordinate 742,503,442 of NC_090935.1, forward strand.
AGGATTACCTTTGACAAGCCCCCTGCTAGTGATTCCATACAAGTTGTTGTCATTACCCACCAGCAATTTCCTATATATTGAAACACGTCGCCACTCGATTGTACAAAATAAGGAGAATAACCCCAATTCATAACGAATGGCGGCAGCTGGAACGTCTTTTGGTAGGCACCAAACCATAGATCTTAAAAATCGGGCCTCATATTTGACGATTTCCTTCCTGCATCAGAGTGGCACAAATTCAAGCCCATAACTAAACTGAGCAACAGTTTTATGCTTGTACATATGAAGGCACGGTAAAAGGGAGAATTTCCCATACTTGTCTATTTTACGCAGCTGAGCAATCAAGGGGCTGATTTTCTTGTCTAGATAATTGAGAAAGTTGGCCTTTTTTGTGTTCTCGAATAGGCACTGCAGACCAATAGAGGTATGATCATACAAGATGATATTGTCTGCATATGCTGACCAAACAATCTTAATGCCTTCTACTTTTGGTGCTGCAAAGGAAACTTCTTCCAAATGGGGGCCCACATCTGAAATATACAAATTAAAAACAGTGGGAGCAAAAATGCAGCCCTGTCTCAAGCCATTACCGGCCTTAATTTCCTCTGACAAGGATCCATCAGTGCTCAATCGCACCCTTATTTTTGAATCTGCGTGGAGATGGTAGAGGATCGAGAGCAATGACGTGGGCATACCCATTGCATACAGTTTGCCCCAGAGTGTGGTTCTATTCACTAAGTCAAACGCAGATGTCAGATCAATTGATGCCAAATAGATAGGGGTGCCTCCCACAATCTGAGTCTGTTGCTGCATGATGTTTATCAAAAGCCCGCCGGCGTCCGTGCCCACATACTTTCTGAAGCCAAATTGAAAGGGGGAACGCACCCTATGAGCCTCCATCCAGTTCGTATGTACTCCAAGACTAAGAAGGCAAAATCTTGGAGTCAGCACCCAGCAGAGCGATAGGTCTATAGCTGGAAGGAATCGACCTATCGCCCTTTTTGTAGATAGGGACTACATATGACATGATGATGATGATAGTTTATTTATATAGCGCCTATACACAATGTGTTTCAAAGCGCTTCATGCTAACTCTTAGGAAAAACCCTGGTAGATAAATTATCTTTACATAGGAAGAAAAAAATTCTTGCCCACAAGACTGGATTTCCCCTAAAGACTGCATTTGCAAGTAAGTTTGGGCCCGGAGCCCTGAATGCCGAGCAGCAAGTAATCAATCTCTGAATATCCGTCAGTGCAAAGGGGATAATCCATTGACATAACCCAATATCCTGAGGCAGTTTGCACTTGATATCTGGGGGACTATACAGAATACCAAAGTGCCCTGCCCAAACCTCAGAAGAAATGTAGATTGTTTGTACTCTGACCTGAACATCATCTCTCTTATTTATAAGAGTCCAGAAATTACATGTATTTGCATAGGCAAGAGCCTGCAGCATGTTTTCTGCGTCCCTCTGATAAAGCGTGGCTCTTAAGATTCTTGCTCTAATTTTCCATTTATTTTTAACTCTCTTTAACGTACCATTGAATAGATGAATGCCAGGCATTTTAATAGGAGTCAAATCTCCCTATTCCTCTCTTTCTTGAGTTTGTGCATAGATGGATTGAAAACATGGGAATGGGTATAACATGCTGCCATGGATTTCTTAATCCCTAAGGGTCCCAGGATAACACCTTTTACATACCTCTCCAAATCCTCGTGGGTATAAATTAACAATTTGTTGCCATAACCATTAATTTCAAAATCTTGAAGAAAAGCCTTGTTGACCTTCAAGATATTATCGCTGTGCCAATTAATTCTATTAGCAGCTTTATTTAGCTCCAGCGATTGCCTAAATGTCCCCGTATGGGGAACTTGAGGGACTTGTATAGAAACTTTAAGCAATCTATGATCACTATCATCAGAAGGTATTATACAAAATGCTGAAATTATATTAAATAAGGTCATGGTAACAAACACGTAATCAATGGTGGAGCAGTCAGTCCCATTTGTCCATGTAATACGATCCCTGTTGGCCCCCAGAAGCTCATTTACACAATAAAGTCCCCAATCAGAAAGGAACTGAAACCACAGGTTACCCTGCACTTTTTTGCGAGAAGAACCACACTCTACAGAATTAGTACTTTGTCCCTTATGTGCTCCAAATTTCCCTGGGCCAACTTCGGCATTGAAATCCCCTGTAATAATAATATTAAAAGTTTTACAAATCACTTGACATTCCTGAATAATAGCTTCTATCAACTCTAAGAATTCATTCAGCTCAAGATCAGGGCACCAATACAGATTAATAATCAATAAATGGCCCAGGGGATCTGGATGCAAAAAATGTAAATGCATAGCAATGCACCCCCTGTGGATCGTAAAAAGTTTAGTACATTTGAATGAAAGGGAGTTTCTTAATGCAATGAGTAGGCCTCCAGAAGGTCTAACTTTGTTTTTTTTTTTACAGCAAGTACTTGATGAACAAAAAAACTATCCAACGCCAGTGGGGACAAAGCCCAAGTTTCCTGCAAGCAGAAAGTGCTTGCATCATGCAAAAGCGCAGCACTGGAGGAGGTCTGATACCCCTAGAATTCCATGATATTAGGCTATATGTGGGGGGGGGGTCTATGGCTTTTCTTGTAATCCTTGAATTTTTGCAAGAGACTCTCTGAGTGACTGAACAAGCCACCTAAGTTCGGTCTCTGTTGTTGGAATGTGTGAGATATCCCGCTCATTACTTTTTTGCTGTGGAGGCACATTAGAGTCTTTCAAACTCAGCCCGAGTCTAAAAAATCTATCATTGCAGAGTTCTAGATCAAAGCCATAGCAGTGCAGAGCATCCACTTCCGACAGAACAGGTTCAAAAATAGTTTGCGAATAAAAAACCAGCCTAACATAGTCAAACCTTACAGGGTGAATATAGTCGACCAATTTAATATCTCCGGAGGAGATCAAGGATAATCTTGGCACCTCTCCGAAGTGGGACAAAATTCTCTCTCGGTTTAGCGACTCCGGGCCACCTTGAGAGGACATAAAGCTTAGCATGACACTAGGAAAATCAAGACAATGAGGAGGCCTCCATTCCACTCTGTTGTTTGGTTCACCTAAACGTGCTCGTTCTTCAAATGTATGGATATTGTTATTTCTGACTTCCTCTGCTCTCTCTTCATGGGGACCCTCCTCCCACTCCTTATACTGGGAATAGTTCTTACCCCTTACAAGAGAGCATCTCCCATCTTGTTGATACCCTCTGGTAGATCGTGTTTCTCCACTGGATTTTTGCAATAGTGTGCTGGATTGAATTAGCATTGCGTAAAATCCTATCGGATGATGCATAGTTTCCAGGTTATGAGCGAGCCGGGCATCACTCAGCCCCCCATGTCTTAATGGGATGATGGATTTAGGGGCCAGAGAAATCCCTTTAGGTTCCAACCCAGTCGCTGGAAGTGGATCAGAAGGGCCTCTTTCTGTCACATCAGTGTTGCCCGAAGGCAAGATCTTTTCAAAAGCCCAGTTCGGGTGTAGCAGAGATTGAGAACCATGCTTTCTTGAATCTTCCAAGATATTCGTAAGGGCCTGTTGGACTAATATTTTAATGTCCTCGCTCGGAACTAGAGTTGATTTGGTGAGTATTCTGGGCTCACCCCCCAATCCCTCTTGTTGCTGTGTCGTTGGTTTTTTCCCCCAAAGATATATTGGTGGGGCAGTTAGAGTATGTATGTGTAGGGGAGGTTATTTGCGTTTTTAGAGAACCCTGCCTTTTCTCCTCTGACAAGGTAATAATTGGCGTTGCCTTAGGTTTAGGTGTAAAGAATTGCTTGATGTTACGAATGTCAACAGTACATTCAGTTTCTAGGTTTTCCATTTTAGTAATCCCACCTTTTTCTTTTTTGTTTGAAGGATTTTTTGAGTCTTCTGTGTGTCTATTACTGTAGTTGGACCCTTTTGGGACATTATCACCCTAGGGATGTTTGATATTGTTTGTACGTCCTTTTTTTTTTCTTGCATATTGCCCTTATGCCTCATAGCCTCTGTCAAGGTCTTAGAGGTGTCTCCATACTCGTTTTCCACATCACAAACCGGAGCAGCATGGGGTAGATCACACAAGTCATTAGTTTCTTCTTTGTTTTTTAATACCGGAACCGACTCCTTTAACTCTAACGCCTTTTGACTTTCTTCATCTAACTGTGAAAAGTCGATGCCGCCTTCAACAGATAGGCCACAAATATCTCTTATATTTGTTTTGGTAATAGGTACCTTGAAAGAGGGTAAATTATTGCTTTTTTTACATGGATTTTTATTTATTACGCCAGAACTAACGGCCCTGCGTTTGAGGGCCCTTGCCCTCATTTTCTTCTCTCTAAGGAAATGTGCGGTATGAAGGCTGCAGCAGATTCCAAAGAGGAATCCTTGTCCCCATAGCCTCCGCCCTCTGAAGGTAGTACATCCCCTACATCCATAGCCCTTAATAGAGCAGATGGACTATCTGGGGTGGATGAATTCAGAGGATTATCGGAGTGAGGCACACTGATTGCCTGATTGACAGCACCCAGATTGGGGGCGAGATGCACCAGAACCATTCGGGACTCCAAGCATTTGGTTTGTTCGATGTTCTTGGAAACCATAATCTTTAGTTCGTCCATACTACTAAAGAGTGCGGAGAATATGTCCTTATTGCCATTGGCCAGGGCCTCAGCATAGGATTGAGCCCCGCCCTGAATCTTGTGTTCCGTTTGTGAAATCTGAGCATGAGTGATTATTCTGGTTGGCACGGTACTAACTCCCGCAAGCATATAACCTCTTTCAACGTCAAAAACGGAGCCCTCCTATTTACTAATTTTCTCTGATCTATCCAAAATAAGAAACCTAAGTTCTTGGAGATCCATGTGTGTTCTCTCATGACCCCTATCCAGTAAATTGAATATTCTTGTTAGAACAGAGAATGTTGGTGGCTTGACGCCATGTTGAATGGTCGGGTCCGTTGAGAGCTCCCGGCCGCGACCGCGTGTTTACCTGCAATGCCCCAGTAAAAGCAGGCTACTGCGAACAAAGTCGGCGCCCTAAAGAGCCGTGAGGCCTCGGCAGCCCATGTCTTAATTTTGCCGCCCTAAACTTGAGGGGGACCGAGCTGGAGCTGTTTTTCCCCAGCGAGAGGTCTCGGCACGGGAGGCAATCCAAGATGGCAGACTGTGGAACGGCGTAGTGAAGCCTCCCCTCCGGTGTCCGAGCAGAACGAGAACTGGAGGAGCTCCCTCTGGAGCTCATAGCAACCTATCTCCGTGAAGCGGCAGGCCCCAGAGGCTCCCTGCACCCCCCGCTCGTAGAAGCATCGGTGTCATCTGTGTCGGTGCTACGCCCGACCCCGAAAGCAGTGTGCACCCCGTTTATGGACTAGCAGTGGCAGTGGGTTGATTCCCGCTACGGAAAGCAGCAGCACAAGACTCGCCCGCCGTCTCCGAGATGTGAGACCCGCGACTGTCCGCTGCCTGAAGGAGCATCGGGGGAGCATCGGCAACTGGGCTGCCCGTATAACATGATCCGCAGCGCCCTTTGCTGAAACCCGGGACGCCTGCGGTCATACAAGGCTCAACGACCCCTCCAGCAACCATCAGCGGCGTTGGAGCAAGCCCGGCCTCAGAGACTCAAAGTACGGGGCCCTGCCTCCCTCCCAGAGCTTACCAGCACCTCCTTCACCTTCACCGAAGGAAGCATCAGGGCCTGACAGCGAGAGGACAGCAAAACCGCCACTTCCCCAGATCCCCGCCCCCCTTGTCGGACCCGCTGGCTCCCCGCCGCCTGCGGCCTCTGGGGTCGGGGGCAACCTGGAGCCTTCTGCGTCTCGGCTGGGGCTGGGGGTAAGGAGACCTAACCCACATTCATCGGTCAGCAGCAATGCATGGAGCCGGGAGGGAGCTGGAGGAGCACACCTTGGAGCCGACCACAATCCCTCTCCCTAGAGCGGTAATATCCAGGGGCTTCCTGCGCCCCCGCTCGCAGAGGAAGCCGAGACAGCGCAGCGCCCGACCATGAAGATGCGGACCCCAGCGAGTTCCTGGTCCTGGCGCGGGAGGGTCAGGCACGGCGCCTACAAACCAGCAACAGCAGCAGGGTGAGCCTCGCTACGGAGGGGGGGGCAGTGCGGGGCCTCTCATCCCGTACCGTAGGTGAAGGACCCACGAATAGTTGCAGTTGGGGGAACATCAGCAACTACCGTGTCGGTAGCACCTGCAGCTGCGGGGCCCGTCAGTGTAACGAGCGGGCCGCGCCTCTGAACGAGGCCCAACAAACCCACTGGTATTCACCTGTGGCATCAGAGCAGGCCTGGAGAACCACAGCACGGAGACCTGCCGCCCTCACAAAGCTCACCAGCACCTCTTTCGCCGCTGCCAGGAAGAAACATCAGGTCCGGACAGTGTAAAGCCAGCTAAAATCTACCGCTTCTCCGGGTGTGTCGTGGTGCCCCACCCCCCCTGACTTACCGTCAACTGCAGCCTTTAGTGACCTAGTGCTGCCTGCGTCCCGGCTGGAGCTGGGGGCACGAGGGTCCATCTCACTCCAGACCATCATCAACAACTCCCGGAGCCTGGGAGGAACGGGACTCCCAGTGATCCCGGGGGCGTGGATCCTTGTACTTGCTCCTGGGGGATGGTAAGGTGGCACCTGCCGCTTTCTGCAGAAGTTCCTTGGGACCGCGGGTCGGCCTTCCCGCCCCGGCTCCCAGACGAGTGGTCAAGCCATCCGCCCAGACGCTGACCTTTCCGGGAGTGGATCCAGGGTACGAATCCGTAAGGGAAGCCGCATCTGGCCTCCCTCATCGATCCTCTCAGCTCCAGGGGTCTCCCTGCGCCTTCCACTTGAGACACCATCTAGCTACCGAGGGCAACCTGTAGCCCGGAGACCTCTCACCTGAACTTTAAAACTCGGAAAGAATGCAGCATAGCACTACTCAACTTGTTCAGTGGGGGGCGGACAGGCCCCGGCTCAAATCACAAGAAGTAATGTCCAGAAACCCGAAAGCAACCAAACAAACCGACATTGCGACCCTGCTATCCACCAACATGGGAGAAAAGACTAAGAAAGGGGAACGCAGTGATGCGCGGGTACATCCCTGGACCCCAGCGGTGAGCCTCCAACCCAAGCAGTGACGAAAGCTGACCTCTAGGAGCTCCTCTCAGCCATAACTAAGAAGTGCCACAAAGGGACAGAGGAACTGAAAGGCAAGATTGCGTCCCTAGATAGGAGAGTGGGGGAAGTCGAAACCAGAACAGAAGAAATAGAAACCACCCTGTTTGAGCAGAACTTCAAGATCGGGGAAGGGGCTGACAGACTCACCGCGCTGGAGGCCAGGTGCAAAGCCCTTGAGAACAAGGAAGAAGAAGCCGAAAACAGATCCAGGCGCAACAATATCCACTTGAGGGGAATTCCGAGTTCGTTCCCAGACGAAGAACTTAACACCTATGTCAATGATCTATTTCGCTTCATCCTAGCGCTCCCAGATGGAGCACCCCTGGAGCTGGATAGGGTCCACAGGGTTAGAGCCAGACAAAACGCAAGTGCTATGCCGGATGTTTTAGCAAGGGTTCACTTCTATAAAGTCATGGAAGAAATAATGCAGGAGGCCAGAGCTTCGGCCCGAATTAGCTTCCGAGATGCCGAAATATCCCTGTACCAGGACGTTGCAGCAGCTACCTTAAGCCACTTGCTGAATGGCTACATGAGAGGAAAATGACCTATCGCTGGGGCTTCCCCAGTGCTCTAATCTTCAATTGGGAAGGCAGGTCTTGCATAATCCCTTCCCCCAGAGAAGCCGAGCAATTTATGAACCCGGGGAGCGAAGAGGGATCCTCCAACCGAAGCAATGGAGGCCCCGGGGAGACCCCGTGGGGATCCTACCGGAGCCTGGACCAAGATATCAGGGCGCCGCAGACCCCGAGGCCCCCCGGGTAAACCAAAAAGGGACAACAACCGTTGAGCAAGTGGTTCCTGCCAACTGGGGCCCTTGGGCAGGGGGAGTCCCTCGATCCCCTCTGGCCTAATCGCCTACCTCATGTCAATGGATACGAAAAGCTTCAAGCCGACTCCATTAAATGGATTCTCTAATCTCAGCCTGAATTTACTGGTCAACAGCAGAGGCACTGTTTGCCTCCATGCAGAGTTATAACACCGGTCCGGCCGATTGCCCCGTTGGTCGAAGGCTGGTCCGGAAACCATGTTACTGTTTGGGGGGTGGGGGAGGGTAGGGAGGGGGAGCAGGGAGGGGAGGAGATCCTCCTTAAGGGGGGAGAACTGAGGAACAAAACACCGGAGGACAGGGAACAAGAATCACTTAAGGAAGACCACGAACTGAACTACTTAAGACTCAAAGGATGGGTTCGCTAGACAAAACACTGACTATCACGACCTGGAATGTGCAAGGGCTCAATGCGCCAAGAAAGCGGAAATCAGTTGAACACAAACTAGACCAACTAGGTGCTGACATTGTTTTCATCCAAGAAACCCACCTGATCGCGGAAGATGAAAAGCGAATTTGTTTCCGATGCTACCCAAAATGCTACTTCGCCTCAACTGCACAGAAAAAGAGAGGGGTCGCTATTTTACTTGGTCAAGATCTCCCCCTAACGCAGATCACCATCAAAAGAGATCCGGAGGGTAGATTCCTACTCCTGAAAGGCCTCCTAGTCGAACTTCCAATCACCCTGGTGGCAATCTATGGGCCAAACAAAGAGCAAGACCAATTTCTCTGCAGTCTGCTCCCAACTATCACAGCCTTCTCCGCGGGCCACTTGCTAATCGGAGGTGATTTCAATCTCCCCCCGGACCCGAGGGCGGATAAGACTCTCCCGGTCTCGAGGGAAGACTTTGGCAAATCCCTAGCCCTAGCCGAATTCCTGCGGGAAACCGAGACTATAGACATATGGAGACTACGCGACCAGGGAGAAAGAGACTACACTTTCTTTTTGCATGTACACAGAGGTTATTCGCGGATTGATCTCCTACTAGCCGCTAACAACATGGACCCTTGCGTGGAAAACATCCAGATCGGACCTATCGCAATCTCGGACCACGCTCCAGTCACGATGATGCTGCTGCTCCACAGAGCTCCTGAACCTAACCAGTGGCAATGGAAATTGCAAGACTACATCCTTACCGACATAGTAGCCAGCTCTGATCTCGGGGAGGCGTTACAGAATTACTTCACCGAGAACACAACCCTAGACTCCTCAATGGCAACAGTATGGGATACCATGAAACCGGTAATCCGAGGGGTGGCGATGGACTCTACTGCTAGACTCAAGCGCCAAAATCTGATGAAGCAACGTAAGCGGGAGGAAAGACTTGTAGATCTAGAAAACAAACTCAAGCACCGCTATACGAAAACAACACACCGTGAACTAAAAAGAGCTAAAAGAGAGTTGGAGATCCACTTAGCAGACAGGGCTGCCAGAGCATTAATCTATACTAAACAGTTCTACTACCTCAACAGCAACAAAGCGAACCAGCTCCTAGCACACAAACTGAAAAGCTCCAAACCAGGAACCACATCCAAGCCCTGCTGGACAAAAATGGCTCCTTGCACCATCTGGATCCCGAAAAGCTCGAGATAATGATGCAGCACCACCAGGAGATCATGGCAGGACCTCCGACGTTAACCTCAGCCATCACGCAATTCTTGGCCCCTATTCCAAAGCCACAGCCAGCCCTGTCACTGTCTGACTTGGAGGGCCTAATCTCAGCGGAGGAAGTCAGCGAAACGATCCGCCACCTGAAAAACACGACTCCCTGGCCTGACAGCTTATCTGCAAAATTCTACAAGTAGTTTGCCCACCTGCTGGCTCCACAGCTGGCAAAGCTATATAACTCTTTCCTCTCCACTGGCTCCACGACGGCATCCATGAACGAGGCGATAACAGTACTGATCCCAAAACCGGGGAAAGACTGAATGCAATGTGCATCATATAGGCCCATAACGCTCCTAAATAATGATGCCAAAATATTCGCCAGGATTCTGGAAAATCGGCTGGCCCCTTCCCTCCCAGAGATCATCCACCCAGACCAAGCAGGCTTCATCCTGGGACGGGGCACCCAAGACAATACCCGCAGAACCATTAATATCATTGAATCAGCGAACAGGTTGGGCTCAAGGCATTTGATATGCTTTATTGGGGCTACGTAGAGAAAATTCTACAGCATTTCGGCCTCGGCCCAAACTTTGTGAAATGGGCCCTAGCCATCTACCAAAAGCCTCTCACAAAAATACGCCTTAACTGGGCCAAATCCAGCAGTATAAACATAACCAGAGGCACGAGGCAAGGATGTCCACTCTCCCCGCTTATTTTTGCCCTATCAATGGAACCATTCGCGGACAGGGTCCGCCGAAATTCATAAATTCACGGCCTCAAGATCAAAAATGAATCCTACAAAATCGCCCTATATGCGGACGATGTGCTCCTCACACTAACCCGACCAGCAGAATCAATAAGAGCCCTATGGCAAACTCTGGACGATTTTCGTGCAGCCTCAGGGTTCACAATAAACATCTCCAAATCAGTAGCACTGGGCATCAACATTCGAAGCAACTCCAAATCCAACCTTGAAGCGGAGTTCCGGATCCCCTGGGCAAGAAGCAGCATTAGCTACCTAGGAGTCCAGATACCCAACAAAACTGAGAAGCTGTACAAGACTAACTTTCCTGCACTCTTCAGGGACCTGAAAAACGACATCAACCGATGGAAAAAACAAGAAATCTCCTGGTTCGGCCGGATCACGGCGATCAAAATGAATCTAACCCCATGACTGCTATATCATGCACAAGCCCTGCCTGTAACAATCAGGAAAAAAGCCCTGCGAAAACTGCAAGGAGAGATCCTGGTCTGGGAAGGTAAGAAGTCCCGCATCCCGAAACGCCTCATGCTCCGAAGTGCTGCCCTAGTGGGCCTGGGGGTCCCAGATGTAGCAAGGTATTGCCTCGCAGCCCAGCTAGCCCCGGCCTTCGCCTGGAAGCTCCGCGTCAACTGCCCCCGATGGCTGCAACTGGAGGAAGATTGGAGTGGTGCCCTGTTAGTAACCCTGCCTCACCTCAAAGAGCCTAAAAGGACCCAAGACTTGGGCCCCTTACCAACAACAAAGAACACGATTGCTGGTTGCAAAAGAGCAGCCCGCTTGTGGAAATGTAGAGGCACAATGGGCCCCCTTACAACAATCTGGGACAACCCTGACTTCTCCCTGGGAGTCTCACCAAACCAGTACACGGAGTGGAGAGCTTGGGGCTTAGAGACTATGGCAGACTTCTTCGAGAATGGACTCCCTCTAAACTTCGAGGAGTGTAAAACAAAATTCAAAATCCCGGAGACTGAAAGCTTTCGCTACACACAACTGAGGCATTGGCTGTCGAACCCCCAGGTCAGGAAACAGGGTAGTAGAGAGCTAATGGCATTAGAACTTATCCTCTCGGGAACCCCACCGAAAGGGAAAATCTCAGCACTATACAAGATGTTGGACAGAGCAGACCCCTCTAAAAAAGAACCATACATGTTGAAATGGGAAGAAGACTTCGGAAGACCTATTGAACCAGAGGAATGGCACCACATTCGGGCCCACGCACATAAAAGCTCGAAATGTGTGATAAACAAAGAAAGCGCGTTTAAAGTATGCTACAGATGGTACCGAACCCCTGTAATCCTAAATAGGTGCAACTCGGCTATCCCCGCGCAGTGATGGAGGGGGTGCTCAGACCGAGGAACACTGTTCCACCTCCTCTGGACTTGCCCGAATGCCACCCTATTCTGGAAGAATATCTTGGAACAGATCAAAGCAATCACCGGGCTCACCATCCCCTGGGACCCAGGAATCGCGCTGCTGGGGGCGACAGGAGACGGACAATTCCCCCTGACAGGCTGCCTTGCGGAACTCTCCTCCCATCTCCTCACAGCCGCCAAGATTGCCACCGCCAGACTCTGGAAAAACCCAGAGGGCCCATCCACGCAAATGTGGTGGTCCAAATGTTGGGATATAGCGGCAGCTGAGAAAGTGACAGCCATCAGACTAGGCAACAAGTCCAAATTTGAACACATCTGGGCCCCCTTCCTGGACTACGTGCAACAATTCCCCGGGGTGGCAAGACAACCCCTGGCCCTGCACTGGATGGAAACTCAGGATTGAAAAGAAAGAAGCAGAAACTATGCCCGAGGCACGCTTGGGCTCTTCCACACCCCCAAGCTGCTTAAAAACCGCCCTGACCAGACTCCCCCATACCGAAGAGCCTGAGCCGAAGTATCCGTCCCAAATCCTGCCAAAGAGTCTCCTTGAACCTTTGAAACTATGCCTTGTCTGAAATGAACAGTCCTCTGTTCCTAATGTGTACACAGCTCCCGGTCCCCCCTTCCCGCCTCCCCCCTCCTCAGTTGTTATTAACAATTTTGTTTTTGTTTTGTTTTGGTAGAAAACGCATAATTTGCTAAAGCTCTGTTACAGCTAATTTGGTTGCCCTCTCTTAAAGGCTTAACTAGACTGTAAAGTATGTAACATTCAATGAACTTGTATAACTTGTTGTGCCAAAAATAATAAAAATAATGTTGGAAAAAACAAAAAGAACAGGGAATGTTGCGCATGTAGTGGAAATGTCCTCTGCATTAAGGCCCTCAAAGGACGGGCCTATTAGCGGAGCCTCATGTTCATGGGGAGAGGAGTGAAACGGGGAAGCAGGGCTAGAACCCTTCTGGGAGGTGTGGAAGGAACTGCCCTGCCCCAACCCTGCTATCCAAGCCTACATCCCCCTCATGCATACTTAGCAGCCTTTTTGCAGAGGAGCAGTCACACCAGCTAATTTTTTTGGTGTGTCACCGGATACCTCATTATGCAGAGAAGTTGGTATATGGCCTGGGTTCTCATGACTGGTATTTGCCAGTTGCTCTTCCGTATCATTAAACATGGTTGAGGGCATTCCCAACCATCGCGGGGACTGAATGCCACCGGAGGGGAGGGCTTCACTTTTAGTACCAGCTGAAGAATTGGTCAATTAGTAGATTTTTTTCTCCACAACTGGTGAGCGTGCCAATTTACTGCTGCGCAGCGAACCAACCATATTCTAAATGGTAGTGAGGCCTCACCAATCTTTCAGCAGCAAGGCAATAACAGCCACAACTCGCAAAAGATTGAAGATACGTAATCTACTTATCTCAGGAAAGAGGTCACTTCAAGTGCATTTTACAAGAATCCCACAGAACAACATTCCATAGACACTTAACAATGATCAACCGAACAGCAGGCGTGTCAGCTTCCTTCTAAAAGTAATCAACATTTCTTCCTTGCAAAGACGTTCTGGAAGAGCATTCCATGCCATAGCGGCTTTAACTGGTTCTCCTCATCCGAGAGACGATGATTAGATTTGCTGGACTGGAGCGTAGTGTTCTGCTTGCTATACGCCTGATTAGAGATTGTGTAAAGTAAACCGTGGCCTTACAACACAGGCACTTATGGATCAGGGAGAGAATCTTGAATTGGATCCTCTCAGCGGCAGGCAGCCAGTGGTGGCCTCTTCGGTAGCTGGAGACATGCTCTTTCCTGATAATGTTGTGTATTACTCTGACTGCATTATTTTGGATAATCTAGAGTCTATGCACACTCTCCTTGTTTGCTGCCCCCCCCCAAGAAAAGTGTTACAATAGTCCAGGTGAGGCATGATAATTGCTTGCACCAAGGGTTCGCAGTTCTTCCATGAGACCAGTGCATTTATTTGGCGTAGAACTTTCAGATGGTATTGGGCATTTTTGACATTGTTGTTGACGTATGCATTGGCACTCATAGATACCTCCAACAATGCACTCAAGGTTTGAAATTTTCCATCACTGGGATAGAGTTGTTGTCTATTGGAAACTCTGAGTATGCCTGACTCAGTTTGTCTCTTGCCTGTTTGGTTCCAAAGATCATATGTTCAGTTTGAGATCCATTGAGGCACATCCAATTCTTAACCATCCATTCACGGATGGATGAGTAAATGGAGGTGAGGTATGCCAGGTCAGTTGCATAGTAACCACGGAGATTCATTATCAGCTGAATCATCCACATAGTTGGTAAAATGCAGGCCCCTAGATTCCAGTTGATCACACAGTGATCTTATGTATATTGAAAAGGGCAGGTGAGATACATTCCCCTTGGGGAACTCCATACTTGATAGTGACCCCCTTGGAGCACACACTGCCCCAGCAGATCTTAGAAACTCTTTTGCTCAAGAAGGATTCTATCCACATGATGATATCGCTAGAACAGTTCCCTGTGGATGCTAAGGTTGTGAGCAGATGAGAGTGGTCCAGCAAAATGAAAGTGGCTGATAAATCCAAGAGGATCAGCAAACCTGCTGTTTTGTCTTTCGCCATGATTCGTTCTGACTGTCTTTTCTATTTCTCGATTAAGTTTAGCTCCAGGGTAAACCAGTTCTGTTGGTTAGAGCGGTCGTGGTCTGAGGGGGGCCTTCTTAGCCAGCAATGCTGATAAGTGATGTTTGCAGATTTCCACTCGGTGACAGGGATGGTCTAGGCCAGAGGAAGCTGCCCTTACAGTCTTCAGACAGATGTTTAAATCTGTGGCAGTTAGCTTAAAGTTTCAGTTCAAGACTTAGGTGGAGCTATGGTAGGCCCTGATGTTGCAGGAAGGTCAACTTCAAATGCAGTGATCTGACTAGATACAGGCCTTGGAATCCACTTCACTAGAAAGAATGTTGCGTGTCGCCACCCAGTCCAACATATGGCCCTTTATGTGTGTTGGCTCTTGATTGTAGAGTTGTGTCAGCTAGTTGAAGTTTCTTTGTCCTTTGAGACCCCTTTCCAGCGGTTTAGATCACTCAGAGGAATGGTTGAAGTTTTAGGCCGGTCCAGTGGGTTTAGGTCGTTCAGGAGTTCTTCGTTAAAAGATGGCATATCTGATGGGGGCTAGATGAGTATAAAGTGTATGCATGGGTTGTTAGTTGGAGTCAGTTTAACATGAATGATTTCACAATTGTTGTACTCTATGTTGGTTTCGAAAAGTTCAAGTTCTTTCCTATCTATAATTGCCACCCCTACCCCCAGACCACGTGCTCGGTTTTTACAAAAGATGTTAAATCCCTCTGGCATGTCCGAATCAATTAATGGACTATTTTCTTTTTGTAACTATGTCTGTCTGCGTCTCCGTGATATAATCATGCATTTCCAGTGCATGTTTAGGCACTGAAAGAGCAATTTTCCAGTGTCTAGGATGCTTCAACCCATTTTCGGCCAGTTCGGCCAGTTCAAACAGCATTTGGGGAGTGGTAGCATTAACTGGATTTGTCTGTGCCTGTTTTAGAAGGACCTGGTTGACTGTGGTATCAGTGTGGATATTTTCAGTGTTGCTTAACCCTGGCCCAATATACGTCGTGAACATTGTGTTTACCAGCTTCACAGTGTCATTGGATTTGCCCATAACAATCACCCTTTCAGAACTTTCCCTCCCAGCCAGCTCAGTGCCATTGCTGTCTTTGGCAAGGGCCTGGAGCAATGCTCCTCCTGGGGGGTGGTATCGTTAGGCATTTTCATGGGCTTGGGTTTGCAATTTCCTTTTGGATGAGGGCTTCCCTTTTTAACTTGTGTATTGCCAGGAGTGTGACCAGGACTTCTTGGAGTCCCATAGTGCAATAGTAAGGTGCAGTGCCTTAGCGCTTTACCGTAAGAATGCTGGAGAGATCAGTGGGGCACAGCCGGATCTAGCGCGCCGATAGCGAAACAAAAGCAACCTGCTCTTGCAAGGAAATGTAGTTTTCTGGAACTACAAAAGCTCGTCCCGTGACTAGCAGTGTAAAGGTTGCACGTCATGGCAATTCAGGGGCGTGATTTCTGAGCAACACAGGATTTTCAAACTTAGGTGACAAGAAGTAAGTTATCTACTCTAATTTAGAGATAGACTGTTGCAAATTAAATAGCAAGATTTTCACTTCAAAGTTACACGTTTGCACACACAGTAATTACTGTCAAAGTGTCAGCTCTCACCAAAAAGTGTCACACAAATCTTTGAAAAGGCTCTTTTTGGTTAAGAAAAACAATAATTCAGTTTTCACTAAATTTCGCTCTGCACGCTTCAGTCAATCGCACACAAAAATTCTGCTACATACACGCTGTGGATCCTTTAAGAACTGAGTATCAGACCCTCTGCGGCAAAGCCTGCACAGGCTAAGGGTGCGTTGTTGTGTGATGCAGTTGTTTGGTGACAAAGGTGTGCGGCATAGAGGCGGGTAAGCTGCTCAGTGGTCGACATTCTGTGACTGAAAGGTAAGAAAGGAATGGGAAGTGGGAGCAGCCACTACTGCTCTCTTCTAATCTTTCTAGCCTTTTTGCATACTGCACCTACACCGTCTAAGTGTGGTACTCTGTCTCTGTGCATTCTTAGGCTCTACCCTCCAGCAGTTGTACCTAGTGTTTGTTGTCCTTCTCTAGGGTCCCCTATTGTGGTTACCATTTACTGTGTACTATTGTCCCTATAGGCTCTCCCCCTCCTCTAGGTTCTCATCCATTGTGGTTACTGCTGTACTGTGAATTATGTCCCATTAGGCTCTCTTCCACTTATAGGTTCCCATCCCTTTGGTTACTGCTGTACTGTGAGTTGTGAATTGTGCCCCATTAGGCTATCTCCCACTTCTAGGTTCCCTTCCACTGTGGGTTGCTGTACTGTGAATTGTGTCCCATCAGGCTCTCTCCCACTCTCTAGGTCCCCACGCTGGCAGGGGTGCTGTGCACTGTTGTGAGTCACTTGTTTTCACCTCCTGTGTTTTCCTTGTGTGTGATACCGCCCCCCACACCACACCCCTTTGCGCATCCTGTGTTGTGTGGCGCTGGGCTGTGCGTCTCTCTCTCGCCCCTTCTGTCGGGGGGGAATTCTGCCGGGGTCGGCCGGGCCGTCCGCAGACCTCCGGGCAGGGAGGCCCCAACTCCTCCCGTGTATATCTCGGATCGAGACAGAGTATGAGGCACACACAAGGAGCAAGGCAACTTCTGTCGTTTATTATGCAAACGGCAGGGATGGGTCAAGGAGCGCACGCGTTCGTCCTGACACACACACAATAGTGGGGCTCGCAGGCCCTTTTTACTACATTATGACGCGCTACTTGCGTCATTCCAAAAAGTTACCAAAAGAACCTATCGCCACTCTTGATTGGTTGCTCGAGTGGTGGGGTTAGTATAGTACGCCTATAGAGAATGATATTAGTGGTTAAGGTGTAGTCAGGTGGTATATCTGGGTTGTCCCTACAATTAGATACATAAGAATTGTTACATGAAGACCCCTGAGGATTGGCTAACGTTACTGACGTCTGAGATAAGAACCTCATGTTCTGATTGGTGCATCCGTGAGCTCCCCAGCCTGGGACCACCGTTGTTCCCAGCACACGGTGCACCTGTGGTTGCAACAGTGTTTCAGTATGGGTACGTGCAGGCAATGTGAGGATTTATTCATAGGTGGGAGACTGACCGTTCCCACTGTAGCAGGTGTCCATTGAGCCTTTCAAGTGTGTCGGCCTGCGTCTCGTAGCGAGGTACCCAGACGCCTTTTCTCTCCTGGGTTTTGGCATCTCGTCAGGTTCGGCTTGGTCACGTGGGGAGGGACCGTGTTTGAGGCATAATTCTGCACAATTAATATTGTTTTTCCACTGTATGTCTGGTTTAATTTGCAGATATGATTTTAACATTGGTACGTGGAGTGCGAGGTTGCAACATCGTGCCTTTGAAGATTTGTTTCTTGACTGTGGGTTTGCAACATTACGACCTTGGCTGGTTGCTCCACTGGGTTCTTTCTGCAGGCTCAGCAACCTGACTTTTGCTTTGTTAATGTCCACGGGAACTCTTGCTTGGGGCCTACTTGGGCCTGGTGCACGAGTAATCCATTTAGTGCATGGATGCTTTAGGTTATAGTGGCATACAGTTTCATGGCCAGTATCGTGTTTCCATTATACCTCTCATGATGGTAACGGGTTTCAAGAGAAGCGTGAGCAAGCGTTATAAATGAGCTCATGGTGCGTCTTGCGTTTCTGCATTCTGAAAGCCTATGTAAAAATAATAAAGATGCACGTCCGTGAATAAGCCTGTCGCCTACGTCAGAGCACTGAGTATGTTCTTCGTGTAGATTGGTGTGGAAATGTTCAGCGTGTATAATAGTTCAGCGGTGCTTCCCGTTATCTAGGTCGTCATGGCATCTCTAACGATGTGTAGATTTCAGTCTAGTTGGTCCGTGCCGCAGGTGTCGGCATGGCCAGTGCGGGCTGTTGGGCAGGCAGATGGACACATCCGTATGTTTCTGTACCAGGGTATTTGGTCATCTGGTAAATGGGCAAACTCTTCTCGTGGCGGGTGTCTGGGCCGCGACCCTCTAGGCCAAGCGCGAGAGGTGAAGGACGGGAGTCTGGTTTTCCATTCTCCCACTTCAGTCCCCCCTCTGGTCGACTTGTCGACCACAAACATATCCTTCTCGTTATCTCCTCTTACTCTCCATATCTTGGTTATCCCTCCGAGATGTCCATAATGGTTTACGTGATCTTCAAATGACCAATACATGTATTCGCATGTTCCTCCAGGAGTACAGTACACCCATCTTCCTATGTAGCTCCTAGGGTTCCTTGGGTTCTCGATCTTCACTGATGGTGGGTCTAGATGATTGGCGATGATTTGGGTGCGCAACTTCTCCCTTTCGTGTATTATCACACCTGTGTGCTGGCCGTCATCCGCTGGCATCAAGGGGTGCATTCCCACCATTTCCAGCAACTCATCAGTTGAGCGCGCCTTCCGGGCTTTCCAAAATCTAATTATTATCAGTGCAGCTCCAGCCAAAATAGCACATCCCACTATTATTTTCAGTCCATCTGACAGCCAAGATGGCATCCATGACCATAATAGTGAAAACCAGCTTTTATCCTTGTTTACGCCGTTACTTTCGTCCATCATTTTGGAGTGCATCTGGGCCAATTGTGAAACTGCTTCTGTTAGTGTACCATTGTCGGCATCGTTGGCAGGTATGAACGTGCAGCATGATTGTCCTATCTTTGCACAAACTCCTCCTTCCATTGCTGTGAGAAGGTCCAATACATATCTGTTCTGTAGTGCTACCATCCTTACAGCTCGCAGCTCCTCTTTAATTGCGTTAAACCCATTTACTGTCGAATTTATGGTCATCATTAGTTCCCATCTGGTTATTTGCAGCCATTTTGCGTTTGCGTATGCCTGCAGTCCCGGATGTATTATTGAGGAGAAGAACATTGCTGCTCTGCTGAATAGTCTGTGTTCTGGCGGTATTGAGGTTAGTTCCGTTTCCGACCTTCCCCACAGATAATTTCCTGTTAATGGCTCTCCTTGTCTTTTTCTCCTGTTTAGGACAGTATCATTGCTGTTTGTCCTGTTTTCTTGCTCCTTCTGGAGTGGTGCAGATCTCTTTCTTCTCCTGTCTCCTTCATCCATTTTCGGAAATTTCGCCACATCGACATGCTTCTTAGGTACCACTAGTGATGGTACATTGACGTGTACCATTGTGCACACACCACTCCACAGGGGAGGCAGTGTATGATATGCCTTTTCTCCGCAGGCCCAATAATGGTCCATTATTACTGCTGTTCCCGCTCCCCCCTCAGGTAACTCCATCACACTTGCACAATTGGTGTTATATCCCACGTCCACCTCTCCTTTATGCTGGTAACATACTTTGGGCGCAGTCAATGGTAATATAGTTATCGGGTCTTCATCTTCTTCTACCCACGTGAGCATTGGTACGTACTTGATCCATGTCGTCCAACATCGATGATTGTGTGTCTCGATGGTTGAGATAGTTTCTTTTGTTACCATGTTGCTGCCAACCACTCCTATCTCCCAGCTGGTACCCAGGAACACCTTTCCTGTTATCGTCAGTAATGGCCTCTCCCAGCATCCTTGTTTACCCGGAACTTCCGTGGCGTACCAATCACATGGTAGATACTGCAGTGTTACCTTCTTTGTTTCTCCTTTTTCAGGGCCACTTGTTATGTATCTGAATGCTTCAGCATGTAAACTGGTCTTGTGATAACTCAGATAGGTCTTGAGGAAGTTGTTTTCATATGGGTATGAGTCTCGTGTTTTCCATGTCATGTGCACTACTGTTCCTTGGAATCTTCCTTTCGTTTGGAACAGGGCCAAATATATTATGCACTGTGCTGTTTTTTCATCTATTTCTGTGGCAACAAATGTTCGTGAAGCGCTCATGGCGTATGGTATTAATGAGCAAACGTAACAGCTATCCTCAGTTGTCTGCTTACCAATGCGGGTCATGTGCTGGTACCATATGTTGTTTGTGACGTGTGCTGAATCTTGTACATAATTATCAATACCTTTATTGTCTGAGTATGTGCTGCGTTTAACTTTATTTCGCTTTTGTTCATTGTTACTGTTACCACCTGACGTAACACCTGTTGCAGCAGGGAGGTGGGGTACATTAGGTTTGGGTGCAGCAAAAAAACTCATAGCATAGCTGTACTGCCATACAGAGGCAGCCAAAACTCCGGTGATCATAAAAATCCCTATTATTTTTATTACATATGCTAATCTCACCGACATTTTTGCTCTTACCTTGCTGCAGTCCTGGCAGCGTATTCTTGCGACGTTAAAGTTGCCCGCCTAAAAATTCTCAAAAAGTGCTTGTTATTAAATGTTAGTTTTGTTTCATTAAGCTCTCCCTATCAAATAGTCATTCAGTGCCCAGGTGAAGAGTTGCTCCCACGCTACTCTAAGTGATCGGTCTCTCAAGACCGGCAAGTATGGGCGGAGGTGGGGCATGTAATTTTCTATGGCCAGGAGGAAGGCCGTGTAGTATACACGTACCCTTTTCTTTTTTAAGTATGTTGGCCTTTTTATTTCGTATACAAATTGGTGTGACAATTCTTCTGGGTAACTATCGTCTGGCAGCACCATCTACGCCTGCACACTGAATTTGTTAGATAACTTTTCTTAA
The DNA here is from genome assembly GCF_040938575.1 of Ambystoma mexicanum. NCBI lineage: Eukaryota > Metazoa > Chordata > Amphibia > Caudata > Ambystomatidae > Ambystoma > Ambystoma mexicanum. The sequence goes on from NC_090935.1 coordinate 742,524,410, forward strand.
CAATACAATATTACGCAGCTCCTGTATGTGCGAGAGAAAAAGAGAACATTCACGTGTTTACATGTGTATTGGTGCAAGCGAAGTCCTTAGTTTTTATTACAATTGTATTTAGTAGTCAATGGGGGGGGGTTTGCTCAGATGGTGGGAGCAGTTTTACTCTTTGAACGTGTGACCATGGGGTGGGCAGTGTGGGGATCGCCCCCTTCTTCGTCCGTTATTCTCTCCGAGGGAACAATTGGGTCGTTGTCTGTGGTTGTGTTTTCTTCCGCTGCCGGGGATGTTGTTGGCGTTTTTCCAATGGACCTGTCGTTGGCGCTGGGGCGGGTCTGCAGTTTGTAGATTTTTACATCATGCAGGTGGTTCCACGCACGCTTATCCTTTAGTTTTACTGCTCTTGTTGATACGTCCTCTACTAAATGGGGGCCAGTGAACCTCTGCTGGTTCCACCTTCTATTAAAATTTCGAAGTAGTACGTGGTCGCCTTTGGCAAGTTTGCACAAGTTCTCCTTTTCCAATTCTGTATTTTCGTCTATTTCTTGGTTGCTGGTGGACCCGCCCCGTGTGCGCTCGAGCTGTTGAGACACAAACACAACGCTAGTAATCAAAGAAGACACATATTGATACATTTCATCACCTAACACATTCGCAGAACTTTCTTGGTCGGTGAATGCCCTTGACGTTGGTGTTAGGGGAAGGCGCATTTGGCGTCCAGTAACCACCTCGTGTGGGGTGAGGTGGTGGTCGGACCCTGGCCTGTTTCTAAGTTCGAACAGTGCTAACGGAAGGCAATACAACCAACTTTTCTTTGTTGTTTGCTGTATTTTAGCAATTGCCTCCTTCAATAGGCCATTCAGGCGTTCACATACACCATTGGCCTGTGGGTGGTACGCACATGCAAATTTGTGTTTAATGTTCAGTAGGGATGTGATATGCTGGAACATTTCATTTGCGAAATGGGGTCCGTTGTCTGATCTTAACACCTCGCACACTCCCCACCTGGGGAATACCTCCCTTACTATAAATTTGGCTGCTCTAAACGCATCAGGGTGTGAACAGGGCCCTGCTTCGATCCACCTAGAAAATGGGCATACTACTACTATCATGTATCTATTGCCTTGACAAATGTTGATCATATCAACATAGTCAATGTGGAGGTGCCGAAAAGGTCCTTCTGGTCGGGGTATGGTACCTCTTATCACCTTTAAAGTATGACCGGCCGTGAACTGTTGACATGTAAGGCAATTGCTGATAAAATTTGACACATGGGATGTTAACTCGGGACAGAACCAATCTTCTCTAATTCGTGCTGCTATTATTTCTTTGCCTGTATGGGCAGGGTGATGTAATTGGTTCAAGGCGGTATTTAACAATGCCAATGGTATTACAACTTTCCCAGTGCCACCCTGGCGCCATAGTGCGTCGGTTGGTGACATTGTGCATCCTCTTTTCACCCATACTTCTTTTTCGGCCATTGGTGCAGCCGCTTGTAACTCCATAATCTGGGTGGCTGGGAGATGGGTGTACCCTTCTTTTATTAACATCTCCCTCGCTATTCCCCTCCCTCTCCCTCTCTGTGAGTCTGTGGGGTTCCATATCTCACCAAAATATGCAGCATATTTTGCATGTGCGTCTGCTGCTGCATTTCCTTTTGATATATAGTCTTCTCCATTGGTGTGTGCTGTGCATTTTACTAGGGCTAGTTCTTGGGGATCGTTTATTACTTCAATTAGTTCAGCCAACAAGAGGGCATGTTGTACTGGAGTGCCGTCAGCTCTCCTAAACCCTCTTCTTCTCCACTTTGATAGCCCTGAGTGGACAGTGGATGTAACATATGCACTGTCGGAATATATAGTAACTTTTTTATTAAAACTTTCCTTTAGTGCCAATATGAGTGCAACCAGTTCCGCCGCTTGAGCAGAGTAATGCTGTGGTAATTGTACACACTTAATAGCCACACACACTGGCGCTTCCATCATTTGTACTACTGCTGCCCCAGTCCTCCTTATCCCGTCTCCTTGATCAATAGTTGATGACCCATCAATAAACAAAAGCTCACCTCCCTCTAGTGCGTTTTCTTCAACTTTCCTAGTACATGAGTACATCTCAGTTACTTGGGTGCAGTCGTGGGCGTAATCTCCCTCTTCAATTACTTCTGCTAGGAACCTTGCAGGGTTAACCGTGCTACATCTAACAATTGCCAGTTCAGCTTTGGACAAAATAATCTCATAACCTGTTGCCCTCTGTGTCGTCAGTGTGGACTTAGGTTTATTCAATATCGCAAATAGTGCATGTTCTACAAATAGTGTAGTTGGACACCCCATAGTTATTGATGATGCTTTTTCTACTGCAAATGCAGCTGCAGCAAGACCTTGTTCGCAAGAGAATTGTCCTAACATTATTGGATCTAAGTGACCGCTGTAAAATGCTACTGGTTTATAGCCCATGCTAGTCTTTTGGGCCAATACTGCTTTCATTACTGCTGAGTCGCAATGTGAAAATATAAAAAATCGTCGCTCATAGTCTGGGGATGCTAGTACTGGAGCAGTTGATATTGCTTCTTTTAATTCATCAAATGCCTCCTTCATTTCCATAGTCCATCCCAACTTTTTCTCCCCTTTATTTGCTTCCTTCAAACCCTCAAGCAGGGGTCCTATGTAAGAGCTGTAATCAAATACCCATGCTCTACAGTAGTTGCACAGTCCCAGAAATTGCTGCAGTTCTCTTACAGTCTGTGGCACGGGAGTGCCTGATATTGCCTGTGCTCTTTGTGGTGCAATCCTTCTTCCATATTGTGATATCAGTTGGCCAATGTAAAGTACCTGTTCCTGACAGTATTGTATCTTTTCCATGTCTACCTTGTACCCCTTTTCAGCCAATATCGTCAACATTTTTAATGAGTCCTCTCTACATTTATCTTCATTTGTACTGCAAATTATTATGTCATCCACATACTGTAACACTGTGCTTTCCAACTCAACGTTACCCAAATCCATCTGTATTACCCTATTGAAAATTGAAGGTGATTCACAATATCCCTGTGGTAATCTGGTATGTTTCCACTTCCTATTTCGGTAAGTGAAGCTTGTCAAGTCTTGTGAGTCTGGGTGTAATGGTATTGAGAAAAAAGCATTTTTAAGGTCAATCACTGTAAACCGTGATGCTTCTGCTGGAATGCCACACAAAATTGTGGCCGGGTTTGCTGTTACTGGATACTCTGCTTCTACTATGTTGTTCAACGGTCTGAGGTCCTGTATGAACCGCCAAGACCCTCCTTTAGCCTTGCGCACCGGGTACACAGCTGTGTTGCATGGGGATTCTGAGGGGACCAATATGCCATTGTTTATAAGGGCTGTTATGGTTTCGTATATGCCCTCATCTGCCTCTCTTGACAATGGGTATTGTTTCACTCTTGGTAGTATGGCACCCTTTTTTAATTTTATCTTTACACCCCCTATGCTTTTAATGCATCCTACATCATAAGGGCTAATAGTCCATAATGATTTTGGCACCTTTGACATATCTTCTTTAAAAAATGGGACTGGTGTGCCAGCGGGTGCCTCAAGTGCCATTGCAATTTTCTGTGCCACTTGTTTGTGAGCCACTGTTAGCCACATTTCTACACTCATCATGAACACCATTTCATTTTCCTCCTTTTCTTCTGAAAACAACTCTTCATCTGACACCTGGGTCAGCCTACATCCTTCTGCTAGTGCTATCACCGCCCTCCATGCTCTCCCTTCTTTATCTTGGGCGTGCACAGCAACATAATCAGCTGTTGCAATAATGCTCTCAATGTCCACTGCAATGACCTTCCCTTCCAGTTCATTAGCTGGTGTTTCTGGTCGGAATAGATAGGCTGCTGGTCTCCTCCATATTTTCCCTCCTATCCCTGGCATCCATGCAAATGCCATGTCTGTTCCGTACTGGAATAGCTCGCCGTCTACCGGCTCCGCCCTGATCGCTATCTGTCCACAGTATGCTTGCAAAATCTGTCGTGCTGCAAGCATGTTAATCCCTGGAGTAGAGCAAATTATGCCATCCTCTGTAAAGGAGATCGTCATATTTAATCTGTTCATTATGTCCCTCCCCAGTATGTTTACTGGTGAGGCACTATAATACAAAAGTGGTACTGACAGATCGTAATCTCCAATAGATAGCGGGACGTTATCAGTAAATGGAACCAACCCTTTAGCCCCAGAAAACCCTTGTGTGTTCATGGCTTCGCCTGACATCTTAAACTTACCTTCCCTTATGCAAGACCGGGTTGCCCCGGTGTCAACAAGGAATGATAATTTTTTGTCACCTATCGTTACCTCTATGCGTGGCTCCTCCGCACTATTAGGTGTTACTGACAGGATGGGACACACCAAGGCCGTCTGTGGGCTGTCCTATTGGGGGTACAATGACTGGCCATTCCCTGTGTAAGGGTTGTGCCCCAACACCGTCACCCCACCCAATTGCGTTCGTTCAGGTTGTGGTGGTGGTTGTATTAACGCTGCACCAGTTACTTGTGGCAGGTATTGTTTTATTTGTTGTTGTGGTAGGGAATAGTGTTGGTCACTCCCTTGTGGTGACATCTGCTGTGGTTGTATGCCCTGCTGTTCTTGTGATGTCCTATGTTGTGCTTGTTCGTTCCATGCTGGTGTTCCTGGCCTGACCCTGCATGTACGTGACATGTGTCCTAATAGTCCGCAGCTCCAACACACGGGTGGTTCCCTGTTTTGCCATGGGAAGTTCCCTGTGTTGTCCTGGTATACTGGTTGCCCTGTCTGGTAGTTATTTCTGAGTCCCCCAGCCTGTTGTTGGGTATTATATCCGTATCCTCTTCCCCTCATAAACCCTCCTCTCCCTCTATTATAATTATAATACCCAGCTCCTTGCATTGGGTACCCTCCTCCCATGTTCTGTGCGTGTGATTGCAGAGGCAGCACTTGCTCTATTACCTCTTGTGGAGGCGCTATTTGAGCTGGATTTTGTGCAGCCACTACTTGCGTTGGGCTTTGGGCCATTGGTGTTGGCGCAGTTATTAGTGCCCCTTCCATGGTATATTTAGTAAGTTTTTTCTGTACTAATTTGGCCTCTTCTGTTTTCCTGTCCTCTTCCTTTTGTTTCATTTTTCCTTGCCATGTTCTACAGTGATGTACTATAGTCAGTTGTATTTCCGGCCATGGTTTTGCTTCCATCCCCACTACTTTCTTTAATTGTCTCTGAACTCCTTCTGGGAGCCCTTGTACTAGTATATGATAAAATATGGCTGGTGTTTTGTCCCATTGTTCTCTAGTTTCCATGCGCCACTTCTCTTGAATATCCTGGATATAATCAACAGGATCCTCGTTCTCACCCATCTTACGGGAAGTAATGGCTCCTATGTCTGATGTGTCTGGGTACTGCACTCTTAGTGCCTGCCATAGCGCATGTCTGCAGTTTGCAAATGGTGCTCCATCATGCGATGTGTTTGTTATTGTTACCCCATGGAATCCCGCTCTTTTCCAAATGTCATCCGCTCTATCCCCTAATATTGATATTAACAGGCCCTTAACATCTCCCACTGCTAGTTTCTGTCCTGCGGTGTGTTTTTCCATTTCATATATCCATTTACCCGCACCTCCACTTAATGATGGGAGCCTACATTTTATGTTTTCCTTATCCGTATGTTTCCAAGGTACATATTGTGGTCTAACCCCTCCTCTCTCCAGCAGTGGCATTACATTCTGTCTTGTGTCATCCTTTATGCTCCATGATGTTAACTCTTCACACCCCTCCTCTTCCCCCATTCCTTTTACTACTTCAAATCCTTCCTTACTACCTCTTCTCCTACCTCCCTCTTCTTCCTTTCCCCTTTTTTCATCCTTTCCTGTGTTCAATATTGGCACGTCTGTTTGCCTGTCTTGCCTGCGACTAGGGAGGTCCCTAAGCCGACATGCATAAGGTGTAACTTCGTCCATGAAGGGTGCGAGCTTTATTCTGTGCAGAGAGCGTGCAGTTGTTGAACATGTGGGGTGTGGCGTTAGAGAGCGTGATGGTGATGTGGGTGGCGTGTGTTGGTTGGTGAGCGTCGGTGGCGTGTGTTCGTTAGTTTGTGTTTCTCCCATTCTTTTCACTTCCTCCTTACTTCTCTCCAGCTCCTCCCATCTTCTACTCACCCATGGCGAATCTATGTTTGTTCTAGTGAGGTATAGCTTATCTAAGCTTTCCCTTTCACTCTTCCTTCCATCCTCACTACAAAAATCATTCATAAATTGCGCCCCCCACTCTGCCTTTTTTCCTTTTATTGTTACAGTTTTTAAGTCTATTAGGTCTCCCTCTTCCTTTCCGTTGTTACCACCTGTTCCCCTTAGTGCTGACGTTGTTGCTACCTCTCTATTTTTATATACTTCTCCCCATCTTTCACTCTCCCTCTTACTCTCCTCTCTCTCCCCTTCACTCCTCTCCTCCATCTCCCTACTATTTTCCTCTCTTTTCCTTTTTAATTCCTCCATTACTTCGTTGCTCATCTGTTCCAATATCCTTTCATCCTCTCTCCTCCTTTCCCATTTCACCCTTTCTCTTTCTACTATACTCTCTATTACCTTCCCCTCTTCATATTTTTTAGCTGTCTCTGATATTATCCTCCTCCTCCATATTTCCATTTCCTTTTCATTTTCTTCTTCTTCCTTCTTCTTCTCTCTCATCACTACTCTTGATACCCTTTCTGCTGCTGCTTTTACCCTTACAGCTTCCCTCTTTCTCTCCTCACTTTGCTCCCTTAATTTTTCCAATTCGTCCTTATCTTCTTTCCTTTTCCTCACTCTCTCTCTTTCCTCCCCCTCAAGTTGTTTTATCAGTTCATTCTGCTCATCCCTTAGTTTAGCTAATCTTTCCTCCAAAATCTCTTCCTTCTGCCGTAGCAGCTCCTCTCCCCTCATTTCACTCTCTCTTTCACTATCCTCGTTTGTTCTCTTTACCGCCTCCCTTTCCTCTCCAGTTAGTGATCCTCGTAATTTCAACAATATCTGTGCAGCTACCCACTCATCGTTTCCTATCTCTACAGTCTGCTCTTCTCTCCTCCCGTCCCCCATTGGTATCTTTCCATGAGCCACATATGGTGGAGGGCTGTATGCCGGGTTTGAGTATCCTTCAGCCGCCCTTAACTGTCCTTTTATTTCTCCTAATTCTCTTAAAGGGTACAACCCTCCCCCCTCTGTTTTCACTCCCGGTGTTAAGGGTATCTCATTGCTCGGTTCCTGTTTTATGTCAGCTAATTTATCAACCTTTCCTCCACCCAGTTTTTCATTCCCCATATTCTTTGTTCCTTCACTCTCCTTTTCCCCATCCGTTCCTTCTTTCTTAATCTCCTTTTCTTCCGGTGTTTCCCCCATAGTGAACATTCCATTTGGTCCTGGTCTAGACCCCTGGAACATCCTCCATAAGTTAAACACCTCCACATGGTTTGCCAACTTCTTCCCCTTGTATGTATTGTGCAGATGGTTTAATAGTGAATGTTGGGCATATGGGTCAAAGCTACCATTAGGCGGCCATGGTGTCAACATTTTGTTGTCCGTCCCCTGGGTCCACTCTATGCTGTACTTAATTAACTTCTCCCTATGTGGTGGCAGTGTGGTGCATATATGTTGTAGTGGGGTAGTGAGGGTATTCCCCCACCCTCCCAACCCTCTCCCGTCTGACATACTAGCGCACCCTTTCTTACCCTTCCCCTTGCTACCAGTTTGCAACATACAACCTTTTATTGCTTACCTTGCCCCGCAAGTGTGGGGACTTACGACAATCCTTTGACAAATTATGCAATGATAATAATCACACAAAAAAAAAAAAAAAATTATAAAACAAATATATTTATGATGTTATATTATATTCCTTCCCCTACGGCCCCCTGCGGCCGAAGCGCACGCAGCCCCCTGCAGCTGCGTACCCCTTACGACGATCTTACACAGTCGTCCTTTTTCCCCGTTCTCCTCCCACCTTTACACTTGCCGTGGCCGGCGTTCTCCGTGCGCAGCCACGCCCCCTTCCCCTTCTCCTCTTTGATCCACTCGTTTATCGTTTATCTCCGTGTCCGCTCCTTTATCATGTTTCTCTTCCCCACCAATGTCAAACCCAAAGCTTCTTGTGTTCACGATATCTTACTAAATCCCTACTGGTGACGTCACCTATTTCTTCGAACTACTGGTATATTCGTGTTATGTTCTTTAAATTCAAAATACACTTGCAATCTACCCCGCTAACCCTACAGCTGTCTTCCTGTCTCTCCTGGAACAAGGTAATCTCATCAATACTATAACCGGACTGCGCACGCTGCGTCGCCTCGCGTGTGATACGCCCCTCAACAGGAGGGCTTAACCAGCCAATTATCTTCCGTTTTGGGCAACTACGTAACTAGCCACCGCCCACAGGGAAACGTCATCTACCTATCGAGTTTCTTGCTCGAACAATAGGGAACCTCATCTACCTATCGAGTTTCTTGCTCGAACAATAGGGAACCTCATCTACTCATTGAATGATAAATGTCAAATCGTAGGAAACCACACACACCCACCCTCACACGTAGTCGCGATTTAGGCCAATCAGTGTCTTTCGAGCGGCTGCACGTGATGTTTTCGTGCCCCGCCCCCCTCTTTCGCGTAACGTTAGCTTTTTGTTGCGAGCGTCTGCACGTGTTGTTCTCGTGCCCTGCCCCCCTCTTTCGCGTAACGTTAGCTTTTTGTTGCGAGCGTCTGCACGTGTTGTTCTCGTGCCCTGCCCCCCTCTTTCGCGTAACGTTAGCCGCCTTCTCTCGCACTTAATTCACTACCATTCATTCCATTATCATCACTCAATTAAACCTTCACCCCACCTTTTTACAATACCTCCCTCCTCCCTTATTTACTTCCGCCCCCTCCCTCACAATTTCGCATTGCTTGTTGTGCGTGTCATGCTCACCAAGTTCCCTCGATGCAGGGCCGCTCGACTGCGTGCACCCCTCCAAGCGGCTCGCCACCTCCCCTCGTCTGGACCACGTCTGGACACTCGCCGACCGCGGGCGGGATACTTCTCAACCGGCTCCCGAGGGCCAATATCCGGATTGCGCTGTCCGGTCCTCTCGCAGCTCCGCGATGGTCCTGTAGTCCTCAGAAGGGGGCAACGGCAGAGGGGGCCGCGCCGCCGGGCCTCCCCGCAACGGGAGTGCCTGGAAAAATAAAAAATAAAAGTCGATCTTAAACAGATCTCAGCAGTGCCTCCAACTTGTCGGGGGGGAATTCTGCCGGGGTCGGCCGGGCCGTCCGCAGACCTCCGGGCAGGGAGGCCCCAACTCCTCCCGTGTATATCTCGGATCGAGACAGAGTATGAGGCACACACAAGGAGCAAGGCAACTTCTGTCGTTTATTATGCAAACGGCAGGGATGGGTCAAGGAGCGCACGCGTTCGTCCTGACACACACACAATAGTGGGGCTCGCAGGCCCTTTTTACTACATTATGACGCGCTACTTGCGTCATTCCAAAAAGTTACCAAAAGAACCTATCGCCACTCTTGATTGGTTGCTCGAGTGGTGGGGTTAGTATAGTACGCCTATAGAGAATGATATTAGTGGTTAAGGTGTAGTCAGGTGGTATATCTGGGTTGTCCCTACAATTAGATACATAAGAATTGTTACATGAAGACCCCTGAGGATTGGCTAACGTTACTGACGTCTGAGATAAGAACCTCATGTTCTGATTGGTGCATCCGTGAGCTCCCCAGCCTGGGACCACCGTTGTTCCCAGCACACGGTGCACCTGTGGTTGCAACAGTGTTTCAGTATGGGTACGTGCAGGCAATGTGAGGATTTATTCATAGGTGGGAGACTGACCGTTCCCACTGTAGCAGGTGTCCATTGAGCCTTTCAAGTGTGTCGGCCTGCGTCTCGTAGCGAGGTACCCAGACGCCTTTTCTCTCCTGGGTTTTGGCATCTCGTCAGGTTCGGCTTGGTCACGTGGGGAGGGACCGTGTTTGAGGCATAATTCTGCACAATTAATATTGTTTTTCCACTGTATGTCTGGTTTAATTTGCAGATATGATTTTAACATTGGTACGTGGAGTGCGAGGTTGCAACATCGTGCCTTTGAAGATTTGTTTCTTGACTGTGGGTTTGCAACATTACGACCTTGGCTGGTTGCTCCACTGGGTTCTTTCTGCAGGCTCAGCAACCTGACTTTTGCTTTGTTAATGTCCACGGGAACTCTTGCTTGGGGCCTACTTGGGCCTGGTGCACGAGTAATCCATTTAGTGCATGGATGCTTTAGGTTATAGTGGCATACAGTTTCATGGCCAGTATCGTGTTTCCATTATACCTCTCATGATGGTAACGGGTTTCAAGAGAAGCGTGAGCAAGCGTTATAAATGAGCTCATGGTGCGTCTTGCGTTTCTGCATTCTGAAAGCCTATGTAAAAATAATAAAGATGCACGTCCGTGAATAAGCCTGTCGCCTACGTCAGAGCACTGAGTATGTTCTTCGTGTAGATTGGTGTGGAAATGTTCAGCGTGTATAATAGTTCAGCGGTGCTTCCCGTTATCTAGGTCGTCATGGCATCTCTAACGATGTGTAGATTTCAGTCTAGTTGGTCCGTGCCGCAGGTGTCGGCATGGCCAGTGCGGGCTGTTGGGCAGGCAGATGGACACATCCGTATGTTTCTGTACCAGGGTATTTGGTCATCTGGTAAATGGGCAAACTCTTCTCGTGGCGGGTGTCTGGGCCGCGACCCTCTAGGCCAAGCGCGAGAGGTGAAGGACGGGAGTCTGGTTTTCCATTCTCCCACTTCACTTCTCTTCTCACCTTCCTCCTTGCACCCTCTATGGTGCTCTCTGTTTCACCCATCTTCTCTAACTGTGACTCTATGTCCCATCCTATCCCTCTCACTAAGTCTGGAATGAGAAAGTTAAAGAGCGACATCCTGGTTGCAAACCCAGGCCTCCCTATCTCTGATCCTACATCAGTGCTTCCTCCAGACAGACTCTTACCGACATTCTCTTTGTCATTCCCTCACCGGACCTATGGACCGTTCATATGGTTTTAGCTCTCTCTCCTATCTCCTCCTCTCCCATTAATGGTGGCACTCGGTTGGAGGTCTTCTTGGCCTTCTCCACTCTTCAAAGACCATCACTAATGTTACCTGAATGGCACCATCTTGGCCAAAGGCCCTCTTCCCAATCTTCTCCTTTTGATAGGCATATCCTGCATCTTATCAACTTCTTCTTTCTCCCGCTACTCCTACTAGCACCTCTTTGACGCCTCTGCCACCTCCTTCTTCCACCTCCTTTCGGGCACCTTCTTCCTCCTCTCTGGTTAACTTGCCACCACCTGCTATCACGTCTGCCCATTCTCAGGCGCCTCTACCACTTCGCCAGGTGTACTTCAAGCCTGTATCCCTCCCTGGAAGTCATTCAAATGTGGCAAGGTAGCCACTCTCAAACACTCCTCTGACATCTGCCACCTCTTCAAAGAGTTTGACCTGAATGTCCTCACTCTCACTGAGACATGGTTCATGGCCAGCTCTGTCATGAGTTTTGACACTCTCCTAAATGATGGTTACAAGATCCTCTCCGTGCCCAGTACCAACCAACCCAGAGGGGGAGTAGCTCTCATCTTTCCTGAGTGGGTCCCAGCCTCTGTCATTCCTACACATGTCTACTGCTCCTTAGAATACCTGGTCTTCTTCAGGCTCTTTAGCTCTCTTTATCTCTCCTGTCCTCTCTCTGACTGTGGCCATCATCTACAGGCCTCTCAGAGTGGGATGGCTGACCTCCCATATCTCTCCTTGCCTCTACCTCTCAACTTCTCCTCCTCTGAGACCTCAACATCCACCTGGATGCTTCTGATCCCTCTTCTGGGCTCTTCCACAACCTCTGCAACTCTCTCTCTCTCTCTCTCTCTCTCTCTCTCCAATCTACCCTCTGGTCTGACACACATGGCCGGACACACCTTTGAAGTTCTCATCTCCTCAGACATCCCTCTTTCTAATCATCTCACTACTCCTCTCTCTTGGACTGACCAATTTCTTCTTTCTTCTCACCTGACACTCTCTGTCCCCCAGGCAAATCCCACCCAGCCCTGCCACCTACCTTCTCTGTCATTTGGCCCTTGAAGTGTGTGTCAGTGCATGACTTTTCCTCTACTTTCTCTGCTCCTCCTACTCCTGCGGCTGACTCACACCCTGACACAGCCCTCTCTAATCTGCGTATTGCCATTTCCAACACTCTCAACATCCTTGCCCCTGCCATGAGAATCCGACTGAAGCCTACCTCCAAGTGCAACTCTTAGTATGACTCCGACCTCGCCGTCCTGAAACGCAAGTGCAGGGTGGCTGAGAGGAAGTGGAGGGCTTCGGGTGCATCCTTTGACAAACTGGCCGGCCGCCTGCGCCAAAGGAAATACAGACTCTCTGTCCTGTCCAAGAAGAGAGTCCACATTCAAGCCTGCGTCTCTGCAGCCTCTAATAACACGGACAAACTCTTAACAATCTGCAAGGAGCAGGACAATCCTTCTGCAGTCTCCACCTCTCCTGTTCCCTCCCAGGCCCTCTGCATGTCCCTGGCTTCTCACTTCATTACTAAAACTCAGGACATCCTGTCCTCGCTCTCCTCTCCCTCTACCACTCATGGCCCCCCTCTGGTCGCCTCTCCCTCTCCTCCTCTTTTCTCCTCTTTCTCTCTGATAACACCTGACGATGTTTCTAGAGAAGTCTGATCTATGAAAGCGTCATCCAAACAGGTGCTTCCCTGCTCCTCCAGAACCATCAAGTACCACATTGACACCCTCGCTCCAGCCTTGGCTGATTTATGCAGTCACTTTTTCACCACTGGTGCTTCCCCTCTCTCCCCAAGCACTCCCTTGTGCACCCCCTCCTTAAAAAGCCTTCTGCTGATCTTACCTGTCTGGCTAACTATCGCCCAATCTCTATCCCTCCTGTCCTGGGAAAACTTCTGGAAAAGCTTGCCATCTCCCAGCTTTCTCTTCACACTGAAACTGTTAGTTGTCTCCATGACCACCAATGTGGCCTCAGAGCAGTAAGAGGCATGGGATATGCTCTCCTGAACCCCTGTGAAGATATGGTCTCCAACCTCGACTCCAGCAGCCCTTCTGTCCTCATCCTCCATGACCTTTCCTCTGCTTTCAACACAGTCAATCACACCATCCGGATCACTCGACTCCATGAGAACCTGGGCATCACAGATCAGGCCTTGCAGTGGCTGACCTTTTTCCTACTGGACCGACCCTCCCAGGTCTAACTTGGGTCCTTTCTCTCCACCATCTTTCTCTCCACATGTGGTGTTCCCAAGGGCTCTAACCTCTCATCCTGGCTCTTCAATCTCTATGTGGCACCTTTGGCCCATCTAATCTTTACTTTCTGCTCTAACTTTCAGTGTTATGCAGATGACATGCAGCTGTCTTTCTTGCTCCCTACAGCCTCCTCTCTCGCTCATTCCTGACTGTCTATCTGCTATTTAAGATTGGTGCACCTCCAACTATCTCTGCCTTAATGCCTGTAAGACAGAGATCCCTTTCATTGGGACCCCTGCTCCCACTTTTCCTCTCTCACTCTGCCACCTTGGGCCCTCTTCCGTCACCTTCCTGTGAGGCAAAAAACCTTGGTGTCATCTTCGACTCCACTTTCTCTTTCTCTCCTCACATCACAGACCTTTCCAAGAAGGCCAATTACCAACTGCACTTCCTCAGAGGTATTCTTCCTTTTCTCACTTTCCCCCAGAACTCATTGTCTCTAGAGCCCTGGTTCTCTCTAGGTTGCACTGGCATAACAGCCTCTTTCTCAATCTGCCTTCCTCTACCCTCTGCCCTCTGCATATAATTCAGAACAGGACTGCAAGACTTATCCTCGGCCTCAAGCCCAGGGACCGTATCTCTCCAGCCCTGAAATGTCTCCGCTGGTTCCCGGTGGCTGCAAGGATTAAGTTGAAGACCCTCTGCATCGTCCTTCTTGAGTCGTTCACTTTGCTGCCTCCAAATCTCTGAGGGTCAGGTGCTTATCCAGGTAGAGAGTTGCGGGTAGATCACTTTCCTCTGCAGGTGCCTCTCTCTGGAACGGCCTCCCTGCTCCTCTCAAACTTGACCCGGACCATCTGAATTTCTGGAAGCAGCTCAAGACCTTCCTTGTCTCCTTTGCTTTCTCTCCCACCCTCCCCTGTTGACCTACCTGTCTGCTGCACCGACTGGTTGCTTGGATACCCTCAGAGTTTCACTGGGTTCCAGGCTCCTCTTTGATCAGTGCCCCCTGCACTTCCACTAGGCTTGTTGTGCAATAAGGATTGTAACTGTAACCCCTACAGTCCCCTGCCTCCTTGCACTTACCCAGAGCTGCACTACCCTGGCTGCACTTACTCAGAGCAATGCTGCACTGACTGCATTTTCCCCTTCCCTCCCCCTTGCACTTTCCCCATCCCCTTCCCCTGCATTTTGTGTTACCGCACTTGCACAATCTGAAGGACACAAGGGCCAGTAAGATTGCTTGTCTTTCCCCCCTCCACACCCCCCTTTGTCTTGTCATGCCTAGAAACACATGTGTACAGGCGCATTATAAATGATTTATCATATCATATTGTATCTGCCCAATCAGAGGAAAAAAAAGATGTTTTGAGGGGAGGGCTAGGTTCATCCTTCCTTTTCCCACCTTTTAGCCATGCCATCGCCTCTCAAATCTCAGCCTTATGGCTCTCCACCACTTGATGGCCTTTTGTTGTCTCATGCTCAAATCCTCCAAGATCAAAGTCATCTACCTCTTGGTACAAAATGCCCCACCTATTTTTCCTTCCCCCTCTCTCTTCTCTCTGACCTCCTTCCACCACACCCAAAACCTGATCCATGAGTTCTCTTTGAGAGTGATCAAGAACTCCAAATCATAACATCCACTGTGACCACAGCTGGTTAAACCAACTTAACATCCCAACAATCGGCCGCTTCTCACTTACTACTCCACAAAAAATCTAAATGCCTCACTTGTATCCAACTGACTTGACTACTGCACCATTCCTTTAACGGACCTCCCACTCTACTCCATTGATCCCCTTAACAAAAGTCTCTACTTTGCGGCCCACATCCTCTTCATCTTCCCCCTCTATGACGTGCACCCAGTGACTGCCACTTCCAGTTCCAGTAGCTGCAAAAATGGACATGAGCCACTTGCATATTTTGCTTGTCTGTGTCTGAACTGGAAAAATGTGCAATGTGATGTAAGACATGCAGCACCCCGAGGATGCTGAATACAGTGTTGGTGGATTTCCATCAATAATAATTCACATATGGTTTCTACTGTAACAACCTCTATCAAGAAGCATCTCCAAACAACTATATGTTATGAAGATCAGCTCCTGGAATTCTAAGCTAGAGGCATTAAACAGGCAATAACCCAAGGAAATAAATAAGATTTGCAACACCAATCTGGATGGAGCAAACTCATGATAAAGAGAACAAAAAATTAGGATTCCCAGACTATTCAATTGCTTTGAAAAAGACCCCATTGGTTGAAACACGTGTTGGCTATAGCAGTTATAATAGAATACACCTATTTGAGAATATAAAAACAACAAAGGCGACTGAGAATGAACGATTTCTTGATTATATAAGATGTTCTTTGTAAGTGTCTATGAGACTCGATTTTGATTATGGATATACTAATTGAACTTAGTTAAACTAGCTTTCAATGACACTTAGGACACACCACATAGAGTTTGATGTGAAATCCACTTTGCTATCTACTGTCACCACTACTATTTGGCAATATGGTATCAATCATGCCTTACACCCAAATTGTTACATGTGCAGCACCTCATGGTTGACATCTTCTGCCACAATGAACTGTCCACTGCTGCTTCTTTGAGATAGTCCTGCAGTATATCATATACAGTAAATAAGAAAAGGTTCCACTAACCTTACAGCCTCCAAGCTCAGATGATGTAATTCTTGTACATTTGGGTGCGTATCTCAATTTGCTACAGGGGATTATTTGGAAAAAAACATTGGATTGATCTCTTTCTGTTCTGAACTGTCCCATTAGACATGAGTTGGGGCTTATTTCTCTCAAATCTATTAAATTAATCATTTATTCCAAAATGGTTTCTCCTCCTGCCAAGTCCTTATATTTTGACCTTAATACTCCCTTAGCGGACAAATCGATTCTGTCCCTCGATAAATGTAAAATCTACATATGTAATCTTTTACATAAAATTGGCTCTGATAAGGAGGAACTGATCTACAATCCTAATATTACAAAACAAAAACTCTATGAGGTTGATTGACTTGATATAATTGATATAATTGAGCAATTGGGACAGTATAGATTGTTTGCAGAATACTCTTGATTCTCTAGAAAGAGATCTTCCAAACCTAAATGCATTTATCTTTTCCCCTGTAACATAGCTCAAAATGTTTATATCAGGATTATGTTGAATTAACTTCCAAACCTTGAATGCAGTGGGCCCAGAGTGGGTCTTAGTAGAGTGCCTAGAATCTGAAGATTGTGTAGGAACATTGATTCACTTGAATTATTAAACACCTGGCTATACATTCTGAGAAAACTGGTAATATCATGCAATTGCACTTTACACCAACATGCTGGGGAATCACTTTGGCCTCGAATGATGGAATGAAGAAATGTCTCATTGCTATTAGCATTCTATTGGTCTTTAATTCATCATTTTCAACTTTTGTGATTGCTAATCATTTTAACAAAATGGGATTTTAATCATGTTTAAATATTTTAAGCTTTGTATGGAAGAGAGTGTTACATTTGAACTTGATATTTGTAAATTATATCTTATTGCTTTCTACTGTTTATGTAAATGATATACCTATTTGTGTAAGGTTTAACTATATAAAAACCAAATCACAAACAAATAAGGGCATCAAAAGCTATCAATGATGTTAATGAAACACCTATGCATGAATCAGGAAATAAATACATTTCAGAAAAGTGGCCTCTTTTGTCAATGAAACTATGCCTTGCCATTAATAAGTGTCCCCAAATTATGCCATATCATTACTAATACACGTTCCCAAAACTTTGTGAATAATTATTCAAAATATGAGGATGAAATTCTTTGGAATTGTACTTTCTTCCAAAATATTTATTTTAAGTTAACCCTGAATACATTTTTTTAGTAAATAAACTTTTTCTTTGTCCTTCCACATTAAGTGCACATTTCACAGAACATTTTCCAATGGGGGTTTGCCATTATAAAACGCTTCTGTGAATTAGGGCCTAAATAGTAAGTTTCCTGAAATTAACATTGGCTTCAAATATCATATTTTATTGTTTAGTAAATACACTAGTTTTGTACACAAAGTTCATGTTTTCATTTTATTGCAACTGACCAGTTTTGTCGTGAATTACGAGGGCATTTCTTAGTAAAAACACTGATGTTATCAACCAATGTCAGCTTCTCCATTTCATTTTCATTACTTGAGCTCATATACTACAACCCAATATGGACAGGTCCTGCCTTGCATTCCCGTGTACAGCCACATTTGTCAATTTTTGATCATCTTATGCCAGGAACACGTTTGGTGCCCTATGTCTGTCTCACATGCCAATGAACTAATATGAGAACCATTTGTTTATATCCCATCAACACTTGTCCAAGCAATGTTTACAGTGTTATAGACCTATGTACATCTTCATACACCCTACAACTGATTCAAATTCCTAACCACTGCTTCATATCCTTGGGTTCAATTTGCATATGTCAATGAACAGCCCTATATGCCATGTACGGTGTCATATTTATTTATATATTTATGTATTCATTTAAATGTATTTGTATACAGGAGGAACAATGGTGTTTTGATCACAAAAGAACATACAATAGATAGGAAATCAATTTGACGGGAAGGGGTGAGCCTCTTACAATGGAGTGAGTTTGAGGGACATTCTGACCAAGTTGTGAAGGGGAGTAAATGGAACAGTCACCGGGGACAATATATAGATGGACATATATGGATTAAGGACAACCAAGATTTGAATTTTTACGTGCAGGTATGCGGTACCTCCAGCTGTGCTGGGTATGTGGCTATGATGGTTGAAGTGCTAAAGTGGAGGTAGAAGAAGTGAGGGACAGAGGCAGGTTAGAGGCGAGGGAAAAATGTTAGCTAGCAGGCAGGTTAGAGGAAGGTTAAGAGGGTAACTCAGAGGCGAGGAGGTAGGCTTTTAGTTTGGTTTTGAACAAATCCGTGTGGACTGTTTCTCAGATGTCCAGGGTAAGAGAATTCAATGTAAGTGGAGCAAGAAGAGAAAATGTGAGGAAGCGAGAGGAAGCACAGAGTGGACGAGAAGCCACAAGGGTAGTTGAGCAGTCAGAGCACAGATTATGAGAAGGCTTGTAGCGTAGAATAGAGGAAGATAGATACAGTGGTGCCTTACTGTGGATAGATTTGTGAACCAGGAGACAGCATTTAAATCTGGCCCTGTTTTGCATCATCAGTCATCCATCCTGGTGATGGTACGATGAAGTAGGTGTGAAGCGAGAGAGTTCAAAGAGAGTGCTGGTAGTTAATGATCTTGTTCAGAGGACAGAAAGCATAGTTGTGGAGACCAAAGAGGACGCTGGCACAGTAGTCAAATTTAGAGAAGACAAGAGTGGTTAAGAGATGTTTAACAGTGTTGAAAGGAAGGAGGTGGCTGTTTTTACTACTGTTCCAATTTTGGAGATGAAAGTATACAAGGTGTGAGAAGGTTCATAGATGAAACCAAGGTTTCTCGCTGAAGAAGAGGAGGGTAGAGTGTCAGGTGGGAACTGGATAGGCAGAGGAGGAGATGGGAGAGAACGTTTGGCAGGGCAGAAGAGGGCCTCTGTTTTGGTAGAGTTTAATATCACAGAGTGCAAAGTAATCCAATATTTAATGGCATATATAATATATACAGAGGACCACCTCAAGTTCAGGAAATTATTCAAAACATGGCTATTTAACACACCGAGCTGAAGAAAACTATGGAGCAACAAATATTCCACCCACCTCAAATCAAGGGAACTCCACGAGACTGAACCTCTCAAATGCTAACCATGAACACACCAGGAACCAGACTAAGCAAAAGAGCCAACCCCTTTGCAACAAACACAAATAAACCCAAACAACCCTACTAATAAATCTCTAACCCTCTAACACCCAGCATATCCACCTCATAACATAACCAACTTGACACAAATCTCAGACACAAAACACTGAAACTACACTCTTCTAGCTCTCTACAACACCCAACACACACAAGAATGCTTGCATACGACACACAAATGCCAGCCACCAAATCATACCAGCACACAGGGACCAGTTTTTCTGAACTGAAATTACCAACAGCACATCAAAGATCTCTTGCTCTTTTCCCTCTTTAGACCACTAACCTCCCGAACCACCCTCCTTTTCCAATCCACCTTTGTGCTTGAAGATCATGAAAAATGTCAGCAGTGCGCAGTACAAGTCCCAATAACATAACATAACATATAAATATAATGTTCCCAACTGTAACCATTGGATCCCAAAGTACTTTAGCATATGACAAGCTTCACCTATCACATACGTAACCATAGCTTGGAAATTCATATGCACACGTACATTTGCTTGTGCCTAGGGTTCCCTATGTCTGCAGGTATAGTGTAACCATTGCATCCCCGTGTACATCAGCATATGCACAGATTCTCCTATGACATACTTAAGCATAGCTTCCAAAATTCATATGAACATCTACAGTCACAGGTGCCTAGGCTGGACCCTCACATGTCCAACTCACATGCCCAGGTTCAACAATTATTTGTCAAAGCAACATCCTGATTTATCCAGGCCCCATATGTCCATGTATTCCCCCACGCGAACAAAGAATCTAAAGGACACCTGGGCTAGTATTGTGTATTTCTACATACACAAACACATACACACATGCAGCATGCAGGATGCAGGTACACACACACTCACACAGAACCCCCCTTAACAGTTGGTTGCTTGCATCACTGGTCCCATCATCCAGAGAACCCATTCTGCAGCACTATAAC
Source organism: Ambystoma mexicanum (assembly GCF_040938575.1). NCBI lineage: Eukaryota > Metazoa > Chordata > Amphibia > Caudata > Ambystomatidae > Ambystoma > Ambystoma mexicanum. The sequence goes on from NC_090935.1 coordinate 742,544,414, forward strand.
ATTGCTCAGACTACAGCAGGTGAAGGGTGTCATTGGACAGTGAAGCAGGGAAAACACAGGAGGCAAGCCCACTCTTTGAAACTTGTTACCAGTGACAGCTGCAGATAGCGGCAAGTGGCACAGTCCACTCTGCTCCACCCCCTTTTAATTCTGCAGTCCATCAGCATTTAGTTCACTGCCACCAGAGAGTTCTTTCTAAGCCAGGTCAGTGTGAAGTCAGTCTCTTAACTTCTTTCTAGCCTGACTTGTTCCACCCCCACCTACTTATAAATAAGGTACTGGTGGTGCAGAATGTGGTGCCATGGGGACAAGGAATATATGTATGTATGACGCAACCTGTGCATTGCAGCAGGAACAGAAAGGATGGGTTGGCGGTACAGTCTGTGCGGCTGCAGTGCATTATATTTGTTAGGGTAGAGATCCACTGCCAACAGTGAACTGTGGAAAAGGACTGAGGATGCCTGACTTGCATCTTTGGTTTGTTTGTCTCTATGTGTGTGTGTGTGTGCTGTAGTTTGTGATGGTGTATGTGCCAGTCTTGCTGTGCTTGTAATTAGGTAACTCTGGAAGCACCAGTGCATAGAATACTGTTTCTTATTTTATGATGATTAAACCTGGGCATATAATGTAGTACCTGGAAATGTCAAGGTTGAAACTTTTCATAACAGTCATATCAGTTAACCGGTAGGCATGAGGCAGGTAAAGTTCATATAAGGCTATTACTAGGCAAATGGCCGGCCCTGGGCATAGGAGACCTTGTATTGGCTTATGAGGCTGCAAGCTGTGCATGTGCATCAGAATGTTGAATGTGGGGATATTATGTGTACACATCATTAACCTATAAATTGGAAACATTCAGTCTGGCTTTCAAAATGACCGGTAAAAATATTCATCTAACCTCATCTTCAATTGATTCTATGTACATTTGTCTAATGGATATTCATTGTGGATATCCCAAAATCATGGCTGGCCTTCATTATTTGACAAGCCAGCCAAAGTGTTAGCAGGAGAATATACAATACAGGCTGTTAGCAGGAGAATATACAATACAGGCTTTCGAGGACACCCTCGCCCATCAGAGGCCGGGAAAATCTAAAGCTTTCCCAACCAGTTGAATTCTGGAGTTATGTTCAGGCCACTCAAGCGTTTTTCCTTTTAACCTTGTACTTTGCCTCCCGCAACCCGCTGTGTCTGTATACTCTAAAGTTCTGTCACAGAAAGGCATGCCCCAGCTTTGGAACTTGAAGCAGTTGATGCAGGTACACCTCATAGAGAAAGATGCATTATTTTATTTATTTATTTATTTATTTGGAGTTTTTGGTATAAAAAATAACATTTGACCAACAACAATTAAACAACCGAAATGCATAAAATACATCAATTACACAAATAATGTTTTCAATAGACTTTCATAAAATTCATAAAATTAAATCATAGCAAAATTCATCACTGATAAAACAATTCTGTCAATGCACGCAAACATTCAGTGCAAGGTAAGAGAGAAGATAGGAACAGTGCCATTAAACTACTATCAAATTACACATACAAATGTTTCCCCCTTTTTTTTTGTTGTTGAATAAAACCATTACAAAAAGGGGGCGTCAAGGGCCAAACTATCAAGAAAACCAACAACTGATGTGACAATAGAAGTTGAACACCCAGCTAAACAGGTCTTCCATAAATTTGACCCCCGTCCTCGTAAGAATGGCAGCCCACCAAAAATCTCTGAAATAAATGATACCTTTCCCTTTCCAATGATGGCCAGAAAATCAAGTGTCTAAGAGTTTGCAAGGGGCCATTTGGGCCACCAAAATGGCAAAACAAATTGTTGCTAGAAATTCTTTGATACTGATGAAGCACCTCTTTTGTTCAAATCAAATAAAATGGAAACTTAAAAAGGATCTCCTGTTATAACAATGTGGGTGTCTCGAGAGGTAGGGAGCAGCTTCTCCTAGTTTTTTTTGATCCTCCGTCATTTGTGAAAATGAATGATAGGAATGGAATTCATCAGTAGTACATGTCCAATCACATCTGTAGAACATTACTTTAACACAACCTGGGTTTTGAATCAGATCACACTCCATCAGATCAATTTTATGCAGGACTTCTGAGCAAATATTCTCCAGATCCTTCAAGTACGGTATAGTCAGCAAAGCCCTAATTTGCATCAAATTACAATGTAGCAAGTCTTTTGAAGGATCAAGAATCTTTTGATAAAAAGATGAAAGTCTCCAAAGTGCCAATTCCAAGGAATGCAGGCCAAACTCATATCTGATTACAGAAATGGGAACAGATTTTTGAACGCACAAAACATTTTTCCCAATAAGACCTTCCAAACTTTAAATTGTTTTAAAAATCCATATAAACGCAGTCTCAAAACCATATAATAGTCTTGAAATGAGCTTTTCCTCATAAAAATGTAATTAAGGACCTCACAGAAAACGTCCCATATTTATCATCAATCATTTTAATTTCATTCGACATGGCGAGAGTGCAAGCTTTGACCCTATCCTTCATTTTCATCACACTTGGTTTTTCCGTGGATTGTGAAGCCCAGGTAAACAAAGCTCTCTACCCTTTTTTATGGCTACTCTGCCCATTCGCCATATATAGAGGGAAGCATGAGTTTTTAAGGTGCACTGCATAATCTTGTTTTTTGAGAAGTAATTACTAGAAAGTTCTGTACGCTCCACAAGAGCGCAAATGTTGTAATGTTTACAACATATGTTTATATTACCTGTTAATGAATTTACCTAATAAAAATTATTAAACAAAAAAAAAAGAAAATTCTGTTCAGCATAGCTATGCAAAGCGTTAAGCAAATATTGAAGTCCTTGTTCAGTCCAATCAAATAATAAAAAATGATCGGCACATCTGAGACATGTAACCTTAAGGTAGGCCAATTTAGGAGAAGCAAAGGCTGCATTTTGCAAATAATCACCAATGTCAGATGTTGGTAGGCAAGATTGTGTGCAGTATCCTTTGGAAGACTAGAACAACCTTGACCTTCTCGCAATAGGAACCCAACCTTTGGTATAAGTCTGTCCTACACAGGTTGGTAGTGTGGCTGAGCAGCCAGGCTTATCTCAAGAGGGGTCAATGTGAGCAGTAGGGTTGTAATACAAAGTTTCACAGTGACAGTTATTCAAATAAACACTCACACTCAAGGTTTTACCCTTTCCTGGGGGAGTCAGAGGTAAGAACTGTCTCTCAGGGAGTCAGCAAATCCAATGTTAGTTGAGCAAAGTCTAGGGGAGCTGAAGATCTTCTTTGCAGGTAAGTAAAAGTCTAGCACAATGTTTTAGAAATGTTTGTAGGAATAAGATTCACTTGAAGAGCCGCAGGCTGGGAGGCTTGTGAAGGGCAAAGCTGCAAGCAACTCTACAATGGTAACCAAGACAAGTCTCAACTGAGAGCAAGTAAGGCTGCACAACAAGAGATAAGTCCTCTTAGGTTTACAGTACCTTTGGTTAGAAGAAATGGTTCAAGCCTCCTTCTGTTCCTGTACAGCTCTGCAGATCCTGGTGTTCCTGGGCCTCAGTCGTGGGGACAGAGGGAGATGTCTGAGGACTCCTGGACTGCAATGGGAAGGTCAGCGGCAGCAATGGGCAAACTTCAATTCAGCTGCACTTCGCAGTTTCAGCTCCTCATGTCTACAGCAAATAGCAACACTGCGGTTCTCGGATACCATTGCAGACTTTCCTCGCATCTGGGGTCCAGCACTCTGATGCGGTGGCTCATGTTTGGTTAGTCCTGCTTCAGGGAAGTCAGGAGGATCTTCCTGGTGCTCAGGTCCTACTTAAAAGCTATCCACTCAGTTTGGTGTTCCTCTACTTGGCACTTCGGTTCCAACAGCAGTGGAAGTACAGCCAGCTCTTAGAGGATGTCCAAACGATTTCACTTTGCGGTTCATTGGTCCCACCAACCCAACGGGAGAAGTCGTCCTTGCAGGGCTTCTCTAGTCTAAATGAACTTGGAGCTTCAGCACAGCAGCAGGGGTTCACCGGACAAACCAATGGTCCAAGAGTGGCAGCATGTATCTCTTCCAAGTTCTTCTTAGGATTCCTTCGTCCAGTGGACGACTCTACCTTCCAAGCCAAAAAGCTTCATCTTTTATGCAGGTTTCTCCCATTCATTCCAGCCTAGCTGGTAATCACAAAGCAGGGTGGCTGTCCTCCCAGGACAGCCAGCCAACCAATCACCTTTGGGTGCATTCCTGTAACCAAGGGGATTAAGCACAGGGAGTGTCGGGCACCTCCCACACTTTCTGCCCCTGCCAGACATACTGGAACCAGAGACAGGCTTCACACGTGAACCTCGCCAAAGACAACATGAACAAAGGGACCAAACCTGGTTTGGCGCGTAGAGTAAATCTCAAGAAGGACCTTTCCAACAAGAAATGGTGAAAATAGAAGACCGGGGCCATTTTGACAAAATGGGTACCCATGGGTGCCTTACTGCAGCTGCAAACGCAACACGCGGTAAAAACACACAATGCTACTGAAAAGTAAACCACTGCCACCAGCCATTAATTGTAGACAGGGTAACATAAAAATGTTACATAAGAAACTGGACAAAGGGGATACAAAGTAACCCCTGCAGCACCCTATGGTAAGATAGTGTGTGCTGGGTCTAGAAAGTTACAAACTGTAAGTAAAGTCAATTTCACTTCACTGCTCTTGGAAACAGTAGTTTCGTTAAGAGAAGGTATTTAAACCTTTGGGAAATCTAAGAGACTTCCCTGTGCCACCACTGCACTGAAGGGGCTGTATGTCACAAAGTAAAGATGATGGCTATGGAGTTTGTCAGACTCCAAAGTCAAAAGAAACACAGAGTCCAAATCACAGAAAAATACATGAGAGAGTGGAAAAAAGGTCTCACTCCCTCCAGGTTAAAAATTAAAAGTCCTAAAGTCCAGCAAAAGAGTTGGGAGTCTCTAAGGTAGAAGGGAATTAGCACATTTCTGAGAATTCTCCCTAACAGATGTATATAAATTAAAAAGACACAGGGCGAGAATGCAGCCTTGCCAACCCCCCCCCCCTGATTAACTTTGATCCTTCGATACAACGCCCCCTTCTGATTCAATCTTGCTGACTTGCATCACTGAGATAGATCATGCTACTCAAGGTAACGTGAAAATTGGAAATCACGCCTGAACCATTCATGGACACTCAGGTAGATTTAAGCTGTAATGGGAGACTGCAGTCTTCCTATGCATTTTTAATTGTGTTGTGTACAATAATCACAGGCTTATTGCTTTGTTTGGGTCTCCAAGCTGTGAATGATATGATAGGTTATTTATAACGCGCTTAATACCCAGAGGTTTCTAAGCGCGGACCTGGGGATCGAACCTGTGTTATTCCGAGTCGTCTTGCTTCCAAGGTGAGAACCTTGCCGCTGATCTATCCTCCCGGGAATATGCACATGCATGTGTATGTAGATTACTCATGTATCTTAGGCAATATATTCAAAATTATAAAATGTATAAAATGCCTTTCTAGTATTATTGTAGTGTACTTCATGCACCTATACGCAATTCGTGTAGTGGGTATCATTTTACAAAACATATTCTTCATATTTTTCACTTCCATGGTTTCTAGGGAATAGCTTGTTGGTTAAATGTGGGTGTTACACGTAAAGGCTGCTATTCCTGCCGCGTAATGTTCCATGCAATATCTGCAGGTGATCTCCCTATCCTGTAAAAGCGCATGTATCATCATAGCTAATGTATGCACATTAGATATGATTATTTTTTATAGTCGATGAGAAATCTTTCTAGCAATTTGCAGGTCGTTATTTCTGCGATCTTTTAGCCTGCTTGTAATTGTCTGATGTCTGCCATGAACACACCCAGTGACAGGATCCAAGCTCTGCTTGTGGTGCTCTGACCCCAGAGCTTATGAACTGTGTACATATTAGGTATATCAGCAGCATGACCTTCCTTAAGCACGGAACAGAGTTGGCGCGCACACCAAGGGAGCCAGGAAATCGAATCCAAACACAGCGATGAGAAACAAGAGCGCGGAAGCAATCTGGCCGTGCGTCCTCTCAGCGCCATTGGATCTGCTTCCTGTTTGTGTCTGCATGCAGTTGCCAAGCTGGGAGGGAAGGATTGTCTGAATCCTTCGGGGGTGGTTGTTTATTCGCATAGTGCGTCACTAGCAGGCGGCGAACAGGCAACAGTCTGTATGTGTGTCTACGCAGCAACGTTCCCATTGGAGTGATTGTTTTTCGTGTGGACGTGTGATTGGTATCTCTGCATTTGCCTAAGAAAACGTTCTTCTCACATCATTTCATTCTTGACCGCAGTATTGTCTCACAAGTAAGATGCGTGGTTCAGTGTGTTTTCCTGGCATTGCCATCCTGTAGTACATTCTAGGGACAGTATAGGTCACCTTGGAGGTCGGCAGCTTTGTAAGCAGTCTGCCTTTAATGTAACCCCCCCTCCATATTTCCTATAGTCATTACAAGACATATTCCTTCATCAATATCTATGTCCAGAGCTAAAAGTCTGATAACGAATTGACAGAGCCCACTGCACGCCTCTACTCACCCCTGCACATCACAACCCATAGCAACACCGGGCCTCATTATGAGTCTGGCGGCTGCCGCCGGAGTCATTTTTTCTCCAGCGTCCAGCAATGGGGACTTACTGGGGCATTAAAGCCCAGCCAGTTCTGGTAATTCCCTATTGCCGTGCGCCGGAAAAAATGACTCCCCATTCCCATTCGAGTCCCATTGGACTCAATGGGAATGGGGAGGACGATTGCACCGGCACATTTATGAAGGTGGCAGTGCATCCGTCCCGGTCTGTAAGCGGGTGCCGTTCCACCCGCCAGGTCAGACCTGGCGGGCGGAAAGGCACCCGCTCGCTGACCTCGGGGGTATGTCGGTCGGGTAACAACGGTGCCGGTAGCTTACCGGCACCGTTGTTACCGGACAGGCACACTCGTAATGAGGCCCACTGTGTTGTTAGGTGGCAGCAAGGAATAGACCTCTATTGTGATGCAATGATACGCAATAGATCCATGCAAAGTTGTCCAACAGATATGGAAATGCATAACAGGCTCTGCCGTGTTGTGACGTGTCTTGTGCTGTCACCATCATGTGTTAGCAGTCCAACAAATCTAAATCCAATACTTCAAATGTACAATGAGCGCTGCCATTTCTTATGCAAATTCTGTCTATGGAAACGCGTAAATATGGAGCACTGGGCAAAAGCATAGCACACAGCTCTCCAGGATCATATCAATGGCAGATTAGTGCTCTACAAATGACAAATAACAGAAGTATTCAAACACACACACACACACACACAACACACACCCAAACACATACAACACACACACAAATACAACACACACACACAAATACAACACACACACAAACATACACACACACACACACACACAAATACAACACACACCCAAACACACACACACACACAAGCACACACATACAACACACCCACAAACAACACACCCACAAACAATACACCCACAAACATGTGTCATGTAAACACACACCTTTATCCATTACCAAAATAAGTACAACAAACCTCATATTCCTGATTGTTATTGCTGAAAAACGTTATGCTCTTAACCTCCAAACCCGCTATGCGCCCCTTCTTAACTCCATATGGTGCAGAATTGCACAAAAGGGAAGGGTAAAACAAACATCACAATGTCCCTTTATTCTCAGCCTTGCTCCCCCTGCTCAAGTAAAGATGCCGCAAACTGTAAATGGCAAAACTGAAAACACAAGCAGACCAAGCCAAGATAGATCTGATGCACACCCAAACCAACTACCACAAAACCATCTGCGCGGCTCAGCAGGGACAGAGGTTTTGACATCCTTTTTTAATTGTACAAAGTAGTGCAAAGGTGTGTGTTACCACAATACACTGGTCAACCATTGCTGGGAACCCAGCAACACTCTTTAACATTCTGCAAGGAGAAAATCCAACAATTAGTGGATCAATAGCCCGAATCAACACATGCATGACACATGACTCTTTAACCACATGTCCCTGTGTCCTACCACTGAGTAGTCCAAATACGCCTTCTGTTCCTAATAGACCTTGTGAGGAATCCGATTTTCTACTTTAAACCTAACTTTCCATCTCCTGTTCATCATCATATGCCTCGTTTCTCGCTGGTGATGATGATGATGATGATAAATATATAGAATGAAACCTTCTCACCGACCTGCCCCGGGCAGTGAGAGGAAATCCCTTCATGGGGGGAAAAGACAGCTCTCTAGGTATAATGTGTCTCTCCACTGTGCTTTTAGACCGGGGAAGGCAGCTCACAGGTCATCTTCTTTTGGTTCTACCCATGATTGAATTGAGAAGTAGGTATCCTTGTATATCAGATTCCCGAAGCTCTCCCTCTGGTTAGTCCCCTTTGAAACCTTATTGAAACCCCTAGTTGACAGCTGTGAGCTAAGGGCAGATAGAGTTATGTGAATATGATCTCCATCATGATTTGTTTTCCATTCCAGCACAGATGTATGGCAGACCTCTGGCTCTCCATAGATGTGTGTCATTAAACCCCAGCAGCTGGCCTGGACCAGAACATCTGGGTTGGAGACGTGCATTTAATGTTGGTGTTCCTTGCTGATGCTTGGACTGCCCTATCTATGTGGACTGCTAATTGTTTTTTTTTTCTGTGATCTGAAAAATTACGTTCTTTTAAAAAACAAAAGATGTTATTCATGTGGCAATACTGGAGGGAGCCACAAAACAGCACACAGAGCGGCCATGTAGATGCTAACAATAACACGAGAAAGGGACTTCACAAGGCAGACAGAACATAACAAATGTTCACTTGCTGAGACCAATTGGTTATATATTATTTAGGCAATCTACGCGATAATGGGTCAACATGGTCAAAGCAGATTGTTTCTTCATTAAAACTTTTAGATGATTTATCATGTCCAAGGCTTCATAAATGCCAAGAAGGTCGGGGAATGCCCCATAAACCTAATGGACCCTCTGCAGCAGGTCCCAGAATACCCCCGGAGAGCAGTACCGGTTCCATGTCTGGTCCAAATCCTTTAGTGGATGGGAACAGGTAGAGCTATAGGTCTACGCAGCCTTGAGGTTTAGGCACTGTGATGTATGTTCATGGTGTATCGGCTTGAGATGGATGCATGCTGGTGTTAATAGCAGAAAGGTTGGTCAGTGATACTTTTTGGGCAAGGACCTTACTCATTGATGCATTGTTTTGTGACTCCAGTAGTCTTTCAAGCCCAAGCTAAAACCTCATTGTACTTTGTATTTTAGTTTCTATGGGACTTATTGGCAAGTTCCGTTATTGTTTACTTATTTGCCAATTATGGAACGTATTGCTCTACTAAACTGAAAGGCCTCTGTCTCCGTGGTTTACAGGTGTGTCTCTGTTACCCGATCTGCTTCCTTCTTTGCTCCTCTTTACTGTTTCAAATCTATTTCTCAGTCCAGCTGTTGCTCTGGTTCCTTGTACCCTTGTTCCAGCGGTTGTCCTTTCTGCCACATCATCTCCTGAGATTTCTGGTGCTACTGTTCGTGATTGACAGAGATGTTTGATGCCCCACTTTATTTTCGATATTAATCATACCATTCCATCTGTATCTTACGCAGCAAGCAAAAGGCAGCACATGAAGGAGGCACACTACCACAATTACGGAAGAAATGAATGTAATTAAAATAAATTACTTTTCTAGTTAGGTTGCTTTACAAAAGGCACTTGACGTTGCTTTTAAACAAACATTCACTTAGGCAATATTACACGCGCAGGGCGGCATTACCGGGCCAGGTAATGTCCCAGGGCCATAGTTTTTGCTGGGGCCTTAATGAAGCCCCGGGGCATTACCAGGTCCTGTATTGACCCCCGTTCCTGTGTAATATTGCTATTAGTACCCCGGCATGATGTATAGGGGTACTAATAGCTTGTAAGTTTCGAAACCACAACTTTCACAAACAAATTAAAATAAAAGATGACCGACATGGATCAGGAGGAAGGGACTATACGTAGTCCCTTCTCCCTTTCCATGGCGGCCTTGCTGACGTTGTTGCTACACCGGGAACACAACTGTTCCCTGCGCAGCCAATGGACAAGGAACAAGAAGGTAAGTGGGGAGCTGGGGGGTGCCGTGTTGGAGTGAAATGGTGGGTGACAGGACGCAGTGTGCGGGGAAGGAGAGCAGGGCACTTACCTGGAAAACCCAGCGAGGGAAGATGGCAGCCACCTGCTCAGAGGAGGCTCCTAGTTGGGGCTTTGCCATGTGTTAAAGCCCCTGCTCCAAGTCTCCTTATTGGCTGGGAGGTTGCCACACCCCCCATCACCGGGTAATAATTAGTACTACACATATCACCCCCAAGAAACAAAAAGAGATTCTATTTGGTATATATTTTTATAACAGCACCTATGAACTGAAATTACATTTTGGTATGTTGGAGTGATTTCTTTAGTACCCAAGTGTCCCATAATTTACACCACACGTTTTCACACCATCACAAATTGTGCCTCCTTGATAGGTCCTCGTTGAGGAAATGTGCCAACATTACAATGTGTATTTTTGCCTTACTTTGTGCTTACTCTTCGATGCCTCCTGGTTTGAAAAACACTGCTCAGTGGTCAATAGACCCCGGGTGTACAGTTCCTCTTCTTAAATGTCTCTAATAATGTTTATATTTTACTGTGAGTATCTTTACTTACAAGCTGCCCAATGAAAGCCTGCTTTATGAAATCGAGGCTATCCTGGGTTACAAGCTGCTCGATGAGTGCCTGTTTTTATGGAATCGAGACTATCTTTGGTTACAAGCTTCTCGAGGAGTGCCTACTTTATGGCGTTGTGGCTATCCTTAGTAACACGATGCTCAATGAGTGCCTGCTTTATGGAGGCGAGGCGATCCTTAGCTACACGCTGATTAATGAGTGCCTGCATTATGAAGTCGAGGCTATCCTTAGTTACAAGCTGATTGGAATGATGTATCCCTGCTTTATGGAGCTCAGGGTGTCCTTAGTTACAAGCTGCTCGATGAGTGGGTCGCTTTATGAAATTGTGGTTATCCTTACTTACAAGCTGCCGAATTAGAGCCTGCTTTATGATACGTTATGCTTCCGATATGAAGAAGTGCGCCAAGTCACACGTGGGTAAGGAAGAAGCTTTACTTAGTTCTCAGGTCAACATCACATGCAGTAAATACCAGAGTCATAGCAGGTTCACAAATACACTGGGAGACATCCACTGGCCCCCTGTCTGTTACATCCCCAGCGCCAACTGACTCCCTGTGGAACACACAGCAACATTACATACAAACATTCCACAGCAACATTACATACAGCACTAACACTGACCAAAGGGAAGAAGACATCAAACACAACATATCTCCCCTCTTTACACAACAATACAATGAAGGAAAGGACAAAAGGCAAAAGGCAACAAGGACGATCTGAAATGGCACACACCCATCCCAGAACGTGGTACAACACCACCCACAATCCTTCCCAACAAGCTCTACACTCTGAGCCCATGTTGCTCACCCCACTAGACCTTCCTCCAGTACAAATAGCTAAACACCAACCAATAGCCATGCAGCTACTCTGCAGCGGGCCCACACCACAGATACCTGTCAAAGGGAACCAGCCCTCACTCACACATCTAACATAACCAAACCAGCCACACACATATATCCACCATCATCCATGCACCCTGATCAAAGTGTGCTAAGACACTGCACTGAGGTTACAACAACCCTCATACCAGCCCAAGGCAAGGTTCAACATCCCCGAACAAATGTAACACCAGTTGCCGGAACTCCAGAACACTACATCTAGACACTTAGGGCTGGGACAACCAATACCACTAACCATTGGCACAACCGTGCTGGAATCCACAGTCCCATTACCCTTGGCACCACCGTGTGGGGACCCACAGTCCCACTCACCTCTGGCACCACAGTGCCAGGACCCACAGTCCCACTACCCCTGGCACCACCACGCTGGTACCCACAGTCCCATTAACCTCTGGCACCACCGCGCCGGGACCCACAGTCCCACTAACCTTTGGCACCACCGCGATAGGACCCCCAGCCCCACTAACTTTTGGCACCACCATGCCGGGACCCACAGTGCCACTAACCCTTAGCACCACCGCACCGGGTCCCACAGTCCCACTAACCTTGGCATCTCACCATCCAACAGTCACCGCACACAAGTCACACAGAAAACACTAGCCTAGGTAATTCGCACACAAAAGCCTGGTAAACGAGAGACTCACTCTAATCGAGTCCAACACTTAGTGCCGCAAAGTCCTTAAGCGAAGGCAATTTTGTGCAGGCAACGACTCATTAACCGCAGTAAGGCATGTTCAGTCTCAAAAGAATCCAAATTACACTGGCCAAAGCAGCAACAAATTCGCACAATTGTACTCAACATCAAACATTCTCACACTCAACACACTGGATCTCACACCACCGTATCAGCAAATTGAGTATACAAGTATGATAAACAGGAGTTGCATCTCTACTGAGTCCATAACTTTATACTACAAAGTCATTTGGTATGCAAAGAGCCTGTGGAAGAAAATTTGATTTAACAAACCCAGCACAACATTACTCCTATCTATTGTGCCGCCAATACTCTTAAAACAGTTAACTAAGAGAACAATTAACTCAGCCAGCCACTCACAATAACTCAGCCAGCCTCTCACTCACAACTTCATCAGATCATCAAAATATACATTCCCAAAATCAGTAAAATATACATTTCCACTTTTCTTCAAAACCTATGTAAATCTTGAAACCTTTTCAAGGCCTCATCTAAGAACTCAAAGTTCTTTGCTCCTCCAGGAGAACGACGATCCGGTACCCGGAATAATGACCTTTCATGTTCCCTCTCCGCCGGCTCACAGAAATTGCCAAACATCTTGTCTAACTAGTCAAACTTGCTCCAAGGACTTTGAAAAGTCCCAATCGGAAAAACACTTAATTTAGCACTTTGGCATTCACAGAAGGAATCAAATCTTGAGGCAGAACTCTCTTTTCCCAAAACCTTTCCACAGTTTGACACCGTCCTTTGTAACTTCAGAACTGTATTACACATAGTGAAAGTACCATCAAATGCTGGGTCCATATCCGGCTTCCGATCTTCGCCTTCCGCAACAACGTAGAAAAATTCTCAGATGAGCTCTCCCTCAAACACGGACAACCGTCATCTTTGTTGTCACATCCATAGGCCGACAGAACAGTCAGGCATTGATGAGCGTGTCCTCTGCTGATTGACACGCTATTCTTAAGCCAACTGACACTCACGTGATCATCACACTCCTCCTTGACGACCCTTGACGTCACCATTCCTTTGTGGGGCTCTGAGGCATACAGTTCTTCCATGCTCTGCAACGGACTGCAAGGCGACCACCGTCGACGGGCGGGTTGCTCTACCCACACTTGCTTCACAACGCCCCATGCATGGTGCTGTTCATTGGGCCGCCATCCCTTTGCGCCACCCAGACGGAAGACAATTATTTCAGCCTCTGACCCTGCAACAAGAAACTCATTTTCCGACATGGTCCCTTGTTCGGAAACGAAGAGCAGCACTGTCCAAGCTGTTACTTAGCTGGCTTGGCCCCAGCAACTAGAGGAACCAAAGGCTGAACTATGGGGAAAGCAGGCCCCTTGCCACGACCTCTCTCCGGGGGCCCGGTGGATGTCTCCCGGTGTCTGCCGACACTGCACAGCACACAGCGTCTCCTATGCAGCCCAGCCCTCCTGGCAGGCACCCTCACTACCATTACTGACGTGCTGCGCTCGCCGTTCTTGGCAGTCGCTCCTCACCTCTGAAAGCTGATATCCGCTGTTTATGTTTGCCAATTAGTCGCCTGTCCCACAGCGAACTGCGCTATCATGCACTGAGATCCTCGTTGTCAATGATACGTTATGCTTCTGATATGAAGAAGTGTGCCAAGTCACACGTGGGTAAGTGGGTAAGGAAGAAGCTTTACTTAGTTCTCAGGTCAACGTCACATGCGGTAAATACAAGAGGCATAGCAAGTTGACGAAAACATGGGGAGCCATCCACCGGCCCCCTGTCCGTTACATCCCCAGCGCCAACTCACTCCCTGTGGAACACACAGCAACATTACATACAAACATTCCACATCAACATTCCATACAGCACTCACACATACGAAAGCGAAGAAGACATCAAACACAACAGCTATCCTTAGTTAAAAGTTGCTCGATGAGTGCTGGCTTTACGGAGTCAAGGCTACCCTTGGTTGCAAGCTGCACAATGAGAGCCTGCTTTATGAAGTCAAGGCTATCCTTAATTACAAGTTTCTATATGTGTCTCTGCTTTATGGAGTCGGGACTATCCTTGGTTACAAACTGCCTGAGAGCTTGCTTTTATGAAGTGGAGGCTATCATCTGTTGCAAGCTGTTTGATGAGTGACAGCATTATGGAGTTGTGGCTATGCTTAGTTATAAGCTGCGCAATAAGTGCCAGCTTTATGGAGTCAGGGCTATCCTTGATTGCAATTTGCTCAATGAGTGCCTGATTTTTTGAGTCAAGGATATCATTGCTTACAAGCTGCACGCTGGGAGCCTGCGTCATGGAGTCCAGGCTATCTCTGCTCCAGGTCCAGGACTGACTGGGAGGCTAAACTTAACGTGTGAAAAATCTAAGCGGTTGTTCCCCTCTGGAGTTGCCTGATGGTCATAAGCAAGTATACATACAAGATCATTGTCTCCACCATAGTGATTGTAAGAAATACATACGACAGTCATGAAATTCTTCTAACCATCCTTACTAGATCAGACACGACATCAGCGTTTGATAGCATGTTATATTTCAAACTGCAAATTGAAATGATTAGACACTGCAGCCTAGTCCTAACTGTTAAACCCGAGCCAGACTCTTCTTCGCTCCTCCCCTCCTCCTATAAAATGTCACAAGGCTCAGTCACTTCAGTCTGCGGTGAATTAGCATTCAAACTATGCAAATCCTACTTAATCAGTCTGGCTAATGAAAGCCCTGGCCAATCAGGAACTGGATCAATAAAGGACATCTGCATGGCGCCGTTCGTAGGCTGTGATCAGGTTTTGGAGGAAGCGAGAAAAAAGACTAGTTTGCATTTCGGTGAATAACATTAGGAACGTATGTGATCCACTTGGTAACATGACCAGCTCGTCAATTAAGTAGGCGGGGATGAGGGCATGTATTCCAGCCAATACATCTGAGCAAGGGCCCTCTGGCAGCTATTTGCTAGGTCGAGAATGTCCAGCAGAGTTTTGGACTCTGCTCCTGGTATTTAAGAACATGTTGATAAATAGTTTCTTCGTGGCAGTGGAAAGACATTGTAAAGATCATGCATTGCTAGATTTAGCTTCATATATATTACAGTCATTCAGCCTGATTTAAAATATGGCAGCATGCTAAAAGGAGGCGGAAAAGCAGGGCATAATGCTTTTCTGCCTCCATTTAATGCGCCCCAATTTGGAGCAGTGACGAGATGGATTCCCTCTCCTCTCCCCCGTGGCATTTCTCCCATTCCCTCTTCCCTGCACTTGCGCGATCTGAATGACACAAGACCTAGTAAAATCATTGTTTAGTTATCCTTCTGTCTGCCCTTCCTTGCCTCGTCACGCCTTGAAACACTTGTGTATAGGAGCGTTATAAATGCCATATCATATCATATCATATCATGGAGGGTAGCCACGGAGCGGAGATATGTTCTCCGCCTTGCTGACCTCCACGTCTTGTTAACGCGTCCTGTTGTATGCCTGCATGACATTTTCGTGAAGATATGCAACAAATGGATTCCTATGGAATCTGCTTGATTTTGCAACTGGTCAAAACCAGGCGAATTCCATGGATATCAATAAGTCAACACCACCTGCAAAGCACATTTGCAGGCAGCATTTACTTTTCCACACAAGACAGAGCCGAGAATGAAAGACTAAAATAGAGTTATTCTTTCCTTCTCCCCTCTGGCTCGTGAATGTTGACACTTGCATGCAGGGGCCCCAGACGCACGTAAGTGCTAAGGTTTCGGGCCGGCTGCATGCATTCAGATTTCATGTCAAATGAGCCCTACTGTTTTTTTAGCACCCTGCAGTGGCCAGGTGGCTGCATTTAGCTATGTATGGAACATACTACATTTAAATGAATCCAATTAAAATCAATAGCTAATTCATTACTTACAGATGAAATGGAGCCTCCTGCCACATTTACATGAAGAACGCATTTTTATTTGCATAATAAAGTTATGCATTTTGTGAAGACATTGCTTCATCAGCACCATTGTATGGAAAACAAGTTACAAGAAAATGGGCTGAACTAAAATTAAAGCACACGAAAATATTAAACACCCAACATTCAATGTGTGAATTCAAAGGGAAAGGCCCAACACAGTTTCAGGTGACAAAGACAACTTTAAAAAAAGAATAGTTGGAGTTATTACATATTAAAGGGCATATAAAAAGAATATCATTTTAAGAAATACATTGTTGTGTTGAAAAGACATCCTAAACCAAATAGGCAGTGCTTCTATTTTGTGCAATATTTTACGAAACCTGTATAAAGTAAATGCCTGTGTATAAAATCCAGGGGATGACAAAAACTAGACACACATGCAGATCAGAAGGTCAGACTAGCAATGGCGGTGATAGGAGTAATCCTTGGTAGAAAATAGAAAGATCATGCTCAGGAGCAATGGCAAGAAAATACCCCAGCACTGTGTGTCTAGACACACATGCAGATCAGAAGGTCAGACTAGAAATGGCGGTGATAGGAGTAATCCTTGGTAGAAAATAGAAAGATCATGCTCAGGAGCAATGGCAAGTAAATACCCAAGCATTGCAAGCGTGAACACGTGTGCAGATTATATGTTTTTAATGGAAATGGTGGTGATGGTAGTATGAGTTTTTATTTTGTATTTATCCTTCCACCGGGACAGATGAGGGAATTGCCAGGAGCACTTTCATTTAAACGGTGATGGTCTTAGTCCAGATCATGATCAAGAGCAATAGGAAGAACATTCCCTTGCGCTGCGTGCATAGACACACGTGCAGGCATAAAACAATGAGTGCTGCAAAAATGTACTTTGCAGAGTCCCAGTCAAATCCTTTACTTAGCACTTGTAAGACAGCGATCCCTTGTGAAGACTAATTACAACAAAGTACAGACCAATAGCAAACCTACCGTTTCCAGGAACAAGCTTGGAGAACCACGTATACAAAGACCCACTCGACCATGTAGAAAACAACAGAATACTTGACCAATCCCAGGTTGGTTTCATTTCCACGAGAGGAACAGAATCAGCACTCATCTCCATATAGGACGACCTAAAAAGAATTGAGGCCCCATGCAACTGGACATATCAGCTCCCTTTGGTACGACTGAACACACAACTCTACTTAATTCACCGGAGGAATCTAACATTCCAAACTCTGCACTGCAATGGCTGAAATCTTTCCTCACCTCACAAACCAAAGGGAAAGAACCCACTTATTGCTGTTGACATCAAACACAAAACACATCACCGGTGGTGTACCACAAGGATCAAGCCTCACCCCTCTTATCGTCAACATTTACATGTATGTCAATCAAACTCATGGATTGACAGCCTACAACTACACAGATGACACCCTACTCATCTTCAAGATAACTACAGATCACAACGCTGACAATGTCCTTGATAAATGCCTCACCGATTTAAACACCTGGATGGCAAACAAAAACCTCAGTATAAACACAACCAAAACAGAAATAATTATATCCCCACGATAGGACAACATAACATGGACACCCCTCAGTTTACCCCCAATCTTGGGAACCCAACCAGAGATGTCAACAGTGATTAAAAATGGGGGAATCCTCATGGACAAGGGCCTCACTTTGGAACCACAAGTCAATGCAATAGCAACAACAAGTATTCCTCCTGCGATTGCTAAGAGGGATACTCCCTTACCTCAATTTCCCACACAGAACCATTGCGATCATTTCCCTGGTATTAACAAGAATGGATTACATAAATGGTCTCTACCTAGGAATGCATGTACGCCTCACCAAAAGGCTGCTACAAATCCAAAATACTGCAGCAAGGCTACTCCTGGAACTAAATAGAAGAGACCAAAGGACACCAGCCTGAGAAGTCTACACTGGTTACAAGACAAAAAAGAAAAAAAAACATTCACTTCAAAGCACTCTGCATTGCACATAAATCACTACATGGACAAGGAACTGACTTCCTTCAAGCAAAAATCACCCAAAACCAACTGAGAAGAGACCTAAGATCTCGCACCGACTTCTAAATAGATACAAGAAACTACAAGAAAAGAACATTCAGAAGAACTGCCTTCTCCTGATAGCCAAACTATGTAACTCGATCTTGAAGGATATACGAACAATGGAAGACCACCTAACTTTCAGGAAATGGCTAAAAACTTGGCTATTCAACTTGCTGAGATAAACATAGACAATCTATACAACTATCACCACCAAAATAAGTCCACCCAAACCTCACACAATGCCTGCTTCTGCAAACCATAAGCCTGGAATCAAGAAAACACAGAATCAATACAGAATAGGGAATCAATAGAATAGCTATTCAATATCCAGAGATCACCAAAAACCCACTTACCACCCTCCTCTTCTGTCTTCCACGCCCCACACATCTCCCCTACAACACATGTGCAGAGGGATAGTAAAACAGCTGATCTGAAAACACAAACTGCATATCCCTCTCTAACCAAGCTACAAACCCAATACAAACCCTACACCCTCTGACAACAAACAACTCAAACACCGGACGTTGCCTTTCTGGACACAACAAGCCCCAATGCACAAAGCAAAGCACACCCAGAAAGCTTGTACGCACAGATGCCAGTTGCTCCTGGTTTTGCGCGCATCAGCATAAGAGCACTGCATCTCTTCTATCCCTCTCTGCCTCGCTAACAAAACTAACCGCTTCACCTCACAGAGCTAAGTGAGCACCTGTAGATCATGACAAGGTCAGAGCTGTGCGGTACAAATCAACTTAACATAACATAAATTGAGCCTCATTATGAGTTTGGTTGTAATTCAGCAATACATCTTCTGAATAACCACCAAACGTATTTACTGTTACTGCCATTTAGCCCATGGTAATTCTGTTAACACCCAAAGAGATGGCAGTAATGGAATTACCACCAGTTTTTTCCTAAACCGCCAAACTTGTAATGAGGCCCAATGAACTGTGCAGTGCCCAAGATGTGAATGAGTGACATTTGCTACTTCCTGCAACTCAGTCGGTTATATCTACATTGACAGGTCTAACCCTGCCATAGTCAGAATTAATGAATATTTGTGCATGTCAATCATGGAACCTTCATCTCGAATGGAAGGGGATGTAGAACCCTCTTCTCCTACACAGGGGGTATGCCTCTCGTATAACGGAGGATAGCACAGGGGCAACGCGCTGGTCTTGGAAGCAGGCACACGCAGAGCAACAGAGGTTTGCATCCCAGATCTACGCTTAGAATCTGAACTCAGGTATGGTATTAGGCGTGTTATAAAAAACAAATACATAAATTAAAATAAATAAAGGTTTGAATTGTTTTCAGCGATCGGTTTACGGTCATGCAATGTTGGCTCCACCTAAATCTCAGGGCCACACTGTCAAAAACATCTGAATAAAAAATGTGTGGAGAGGATGCACTCGTTTTGTTTGCAGTAGTTTGAGAAATGCGTGGGTCATCTTCTGATGAAAGGCGGCCTGCGCATTTCAGAGACACTGTACAGAAGCCTAAAGCCTGCAATGTCCAGCCCCCTTGCAAACATTAGTATTGGGAGTTTGCTCCTGACACTCATTTCTGATATGTACCCAACACCCAAATGGGTGCAGCGAGTGCTCTTTACAATGTCGGCCTAGGAAATGCGTCACAAAGAAAAAAAACATTCCTATCCTTATTTCAAAGCTAGAAATGCAAGTGGGGCAGCAGCACTGTGTACCGCTTGAAAATATAATGCATGAAAGGGTGAGAAATGACCTGTTCTGATTTCCTCGTCCCTCTGCACCTCTTTCAAGCAGGTGCAGGGAAATATCTGTGTTCTGCGCTTTTAAAGCGCATCTGTTTCTGAATACGCAATGCGATTTCGAATTTGCTTAAGCATCCCCTGATATGTGAAAATGTGCAAAAGGGGTGAGAAATTGCTGCACATTGACATGCCCTTTGAGAATAGGGTGCGTCCTTTTTGGACTGAAATGATGACAAGCGCCAGTGCACCTCATCATTGGCGCCAAGAAAAGTATTTGGCCCTTTGTGTTCATGTATGTGTATTTTTGAGAAATAGTATTAGTAAAAAGTGGAGATCTAAGGTGCTGTGTATGTAGCCCCAGGTTTAAATGCATTTTATGGATGATACAATCCCTACGTTTTTTAAATGGAAGATGTCAAGGTGTTAGTATTAGTATTAGTATTAGTAAAAAGTGGAGATCTAAGGTGCTGTGTATGTAGCGCCATGTTTAAATGCATTTTATGGATGATACAAGCCCTACGTTTTTTAAATGGAAGATGTCAAGGTGTGTTTGCGCCGACGTCCTGTTTTCAGGACACCCTGTTCTTCAAATCATAAACCCTTTGCAAATCCTGCCTGCCGGGAATCTTACTCGAGAAACGGTTTTCAGCTTAAGTCTTTCCTGAGTGGGCTGGGTATTATGTTGCCTAACACACTGTCACCACAAGTAGAAAAGCAATTTCACAAAGCAGTGCCAAATATCCCAAAATAATGATGCTTGCTCATTATTTCTTGGTCGACTCAAGCCCGGGCAGGAAAGGGCTGCGGCTGACGGAAAGAGTTGCCTTGTGCACCTTGTCGGGTGCAGATGCCACTTCTGAGCTGCGCTCCATGTTAGGGAGAATTCTCTGTCTAGGCTGAATTTCCTAACCTAGTGAGTCCCCCAGCAGCTTTGCTGGATTTCTGGAGTTTGTTTTTTTCCATCCTGCCAAGAGTGAGACTCTTTTCTCCCACTCTTGGACATGTATGTGTGTGTAATTCCTTTGAAGTGTCAATGTGTTCGATGGGCTATGGGGTCTTTTACTCCATAGGGTCTCATATGTTTTTCTATGTGTGTTACACTGCACCCTACGTGCCGTAACACTGGGGCGTCCTAGCGGACCCCCACCATAGACTCCATACCCGGGGACTGACTACTGTCTCCCCGGGCATGTAAAGTCACCATTGGCTTTACTAGACCTAAATTTACTAACAGGACTAGTACAAACCATCTTAGACCTGTTACTCGAGGGGGCACTGTACCGTCCCCCCTCGTCGAGTTTTGGCTGGTGGCAGTGGAAACTACTTGTTGTGTTCGACCCCGAGCACAACCCTATGGGATTCATCCCATTGTTGGAGATTGACTCTTTTTCTCGTTAATCTGTAACGTACCACCGATCTACTTATCTTAAATAAGTTTATCGAGTGGTATTTTCTGCCAGAACTCGGTTTTATAAAATGGCGTCTGTGTTCGTCTCTGTGACTCCTAAACCAAAGGTTGAGCCCTTTGTTCCACCTTTGGCGGGCCTCTGTACAGAGACCCTCCAAGGTGGTGCCATTCTGTCTGGGTTACCTCAGGGGTATGGGAGGGGGTTTAGGCACCCTGGACCGAGTTGCCTTGCCAACTCAGGTCACACTCTGGAGTGATTGGCCCAAGTGGTGAGCGTTCCCGCGCACCACTTAGCATGTGTTGATTGACAGCTAGGCTGAATGAATGGGGGTTTTCGGCATAAAAGCAGGGCTTTTGGGACTGGATCTTCAGAAGTCGCCACAGGACCTAAGAATCCGACGAGGGTAACGCTGAGCCGACCTGCACGACGACACCTCCGGTGGAGCCCTGCGGAACCGACTCACCCCTTCCCGACGACAGAGGAGATCTCCCTGCCGGAGAGTCTCTTCCCCTGACTGGTGGGAACAACCAGTCCCCTTTGCTTTTTATTCGCCTCAGGACGCAGTGGTCGAATTGCCCGTGCAGAAGCACCTCGGCAACCGGATAGCCACTACCCCTGAACCGCGACCAAAAGGTGGTGCCTTGTGACGGAGCACTCCGCGGCTGGTCTCTTCCTGGTGGTGCACCGGACTTCATTTCCTTCGACGACGAGATCATCTCTACTCTTGGCAAAGACCCGACGTGCATCCACCACCAGGAACAACTGCCCCCGCCGGAGCTGCCCTCCACAACAAGGTACCGTGTCAGCCTGGCTTCCCTTTCGATCGGTTCGAGTGAGGTGTCTTAATCCTCTCCGTTCCGTTGGGTCGCCTCCAAGCTTTTCTCATTCGTTGTTCTGAACTAGTTCAATCCACCAATAACAATTTGCAATACAGACTTGAATGCATTTCCACTAGAGACTTTTTGGGACATCGCGCCTTGCCTCTCTCCGAGTGGGCCTGGCCTCTGAACTGTACGATCTATTGTGATTCTTGCCTTCCTGCCTTGCATTTTATCCGATAGGAACGAGCTGTGTTGATTTCGTAACCTGCCTATCTTTTTCTCTCCCGTCCTAACTAATATTCGAGTGTCATCTAGGTTGAGGTATACACCTCTGTCTGAAAATAAGTGGTACCAGTAGAACCTAGAGTTGTCGATATCGCTAGGGGGATTGATCATCTATTTCGTAGAGTAATTGTGTTTGATTTGTTTGCCGTGATTTGCCATAGTGTTTTTCATAGACATTTTGTTATAAATAAATACCTTAATATCTTTACACTAAGCCTTGTTGCGTGTTTGCTTGTCTTGCTGTGAAGAATTGCCCTATTTTGTACACTCCACATACTGCTCAACTTTTCTTGAGAGAAGTCTGACTGCTCAGCCACAGCTACCAAGTGGGTTCACCACCAACGCCTGTAGTCCTAAATCTTTTGCAGTGGTCCCAGAGGGAACTGCACAGGTTTCCGCCTAACACTCCAGTTACAGGAACTTCTGAAAGCTAAGTCTAAGCAGAACTAGCTGTTTTGCTCTGAAAGTCCCCTTTCCAGCTTCAAGCATTTGCTAGATTAAGCAAGAAACAGATGTGTCCTAAATATAGACCGAGGGACTTCCAAACTTAAATTGTGTTCCACCTTAAACTTGCTCTTTAAATATTCAGTGGATGAAAATGTAGGTGACGTGGTTAGTGGTTGCACTATATAACAAGTATATAGCAACTATATAAATCCTCTTTCTTGAGCCATGAAGGTTCAGTGCTGGCTGCTGACATCTCTTTGATCTGCAGGTCCCAGTTGCAAGCCTTAAGCGGGGGATCCAACATTTCATCATTCTGAGGTCGTAGATGATGAGGTTGCTGAGCAACTGTGCAAATCCACTCTATCAATGATCCCTGTGTACTACTTGCAGATGCACAGCTAGTCTAAAGAATAAGAACATTCAACCTCACTGCACCAATCCTTGTTTTAGCGTCTTGATGCCTTGCTTTCATGGCATTGACTTCCATGTTACCACCTTAGTTAGTGGGGAAGGTTACCATCTCAGCCCAGGAGGCCAGTGCAGCACAAGGAGCCTGGCAAACAGACTCCAAACCCAAGAAAGAAAGACTCCTCGAACTATGCTCCAATCACTGCAACAATAATGTCACACTCACCGAGTCAGCATTCCAGTATTTCCGTAAGGAACTGAAGCTCCACATCTTCAAGGAACATCTCTCACAAAGCCGACAGCAAAATGTCTGCCAATCCTTCAAAAGCTGGTCACCCTCACCCAGACACAATTCTCCCTTTTCTCATTACAGCCCAAATGATCTTAATACCCGGAACCCGGGCCATTCAACGCTCTACAGCACTCTGTTGATCATTCATGCCTGACAAAAGTTAAATAGAAATACAAATTGACTCCAGTTGATAGTCACTGTTATATATGGTGCTCTGAAGCTTCAAAATATGACTTTATTTGTAAAAGAAACTTGCAATCATTTATGTAGCATCATGTATGCAGGCAAAAGCAACTATTTTTATCACCTTCATTTTGTACCAATTCAGCAAATCAATTTGGTATTTGTTTTCCTTTTAAGATAACTGAAAATATGTGTTTTGAACAAAAACATTGTGCAGGCCAAAGAATGGCGGCAGCAATCCCATCATTGTGTTACTTGAATTTTCAAATACGTGACAGGGCTATAGGGAAAAGAAAAACAGGAGGAATTCCTATGAACAAGTTATAACACTACAATACTTAGACCGGGAGGCTTGTGTGGCAGGGGAAACAAACCAGTGGGGGCGGGGGTGAGAGCATTCAAAACAAGACAGGGGGAAAGGGAGCAGGGGAGGGCTATTCAGAACCAGCCAGGGGGCAAAAGAGAGAAGTGGTAGGGTGTGGACATCCAACACCATCCATGTGAGATGGGGAGGAGACAAGGGGAACCAAGGACCCTCTGGGGGACAAGGGTGAAATGGGTATGGGCAGTACCTAGAAGCAGTCAGGGGAGGGGTACAGTGCATGATTGATGGTGATCCAATGGGTGGGCAACTGAGATGATGGTTGAGACCAAGCATCGTGGAGTCTGAGATCTAATTCTATTGACCACATCTTGTGAAGGATGTGGGCACAGGGCAAGGCAGACAAGCACAGTGAACAGGAAAACAGGTTTTACCTTTTGCTAACCTGCCCTTCACCTGCACATCCTATCATCGTCAGTGATAACTTGGCAAGGACTGAACCTGATGGTAAGGATTGCTCAGTCAGTGCTGCATGTTATTTCCAGTGGGTGCTCAGGACAAGACCCCTTGGCACCAATGATTGTGAATTGGGGACTGGTCGATGGCATGCTCTGCCCATGTTCCAATGCGGAAGACAAGTTGTGGTGGAGGGTCATGTGGCATCCACGATCTCAACAGGTGATGGCATGGGTGGTGATTGCCAGGGTCTGTCTCAGGCTGTTCATGAGGGTCACAATTATTCCAAAAGGCAATGTGTTGCTTCTTGTGGATGGACAGCCCTGGCACAGGGACCTTAACAGCAGAAATGGTGGATGGAAGATTGGCACATGGCGTGGCAAGTCCCCAAACTATTCTGCAGATGATGCAAGGGAGAGTATCACGGAGCATCCAGCCTCCTAACAGTTGAGGTTAGGGGTGGTAAGCATCATGATTGTCTAATCGGGGATCCATACCTTCTCCAGGCAGGAGGCCACACCGGTTCTCTAGTGCAAAGATATTGTCAGAAAAGATGGTGCTCAGGCTCATGGTGGATGACATGTCTGGCCCTATCCCATGTTTCAGACATGGCGATGTGTACGGTCAGGGGGCATCCAGGCTCACAAAAGGGTTAAAGATCCGGTTTCCTCTGCACCATTGACTACTGCACATCACACAGAAAATCGTGGTCCTGTCAGTATCACTCTTCCTTATATATTTTTACTGCATCACTTGGGAAAGTGTAGCCTCACTTGTCTTCCTCTCTCGGAACTCCCATTATTACCTCTGTTGGCCTGAGGAGGCCGTAGAACAATCTAACACCAATATACCTTCTGGTTAGGTACAATGTCAACTAGCACATCAACCTGGTACTTTTACACTGACTGATTATTATATTAGGTAGGAACAGCATACTCAATATTGCTAATGACTGATTAGGTGTTAGTTTGGACGTGTCTTCCATGAAATATTTGACCCTTAGGTTAGACTACCTTCTTCGCCTACCCTTTGTCTAGTTCTCTTGGATGGTCTCTGTTTCATTATACCATAGACTATGGCCATCTGGCCTCAGCCAACATCTCTGATTGCGGTTCTATGTCTACCTATCTTCTGCTTTATATTATGGATTGCTTAGTACGTTTTGTTATGTGACCTGTCTTTTAGTACCTCTCTGAAATGCTTACTGTAATGCTTTGAGGAATTATAGAATGTGCCTGATTTTCCTCTTGCCCTTGTCATTGAATTTCTTTTTATAGATACCCGTAATCTTTGCACTTCCTCCCTCTCCTCTCAGCACCCATTTGACTGGAATGTTACAAAGCTGCGAGAGGTAGCATTTCCCTCTACCAACCCCAAGTCGTGGTGCCATGATGTTGCTGTGTTTTTATAGAGGGCAGCTATAAATCCTCTATAACCACAAATGTAAATAAAATATGGTGGGAACAGAGGACATTCTTCTCTGGGGCTCAAAGGCTTCCCAAATAGCCTCCCTAAGGGCCAGTGCTTATTTATTTTTGCCTAACACAATGATTGCGGGGCATAGCTTGAATATGTTTGAGCTTATTGCCATCAGGAACGTGCATATGTAATGGATGGGATCACACAGAAAATTCTGAGTCCAAATACCCAAACCAACTCAGGAAGATGGCAAAGTACTGGTTTATTAACAATTATCTGAAACAGGGAGTTTACAAACAATATCAAAGGACATACGCTCAATTTCTGTCAATGTTCTTCACACAAATCACAGCTTTTATATCAAAAATATGTCACAGGTGACGTCATACTAAGTCGCAATAATGAAAAACCTATCAAGGGTTGGGATTGGCTAAGGGGGACATCTAAGTATACTTTCTATAGGAAGTAGGATTGTGATTGGCTGGCCACTTGCAGGGGGACAACACATGCCCACCTTTAAAACATTTCATCTTCAGAAACATTAAATACACAGTTTCTCATTGGTATTCAAACTATAAGGTCCTTCGTTATATGGACTACTACAATTGGTTGACATGCTTGTTCCAGGTCTGGAACATTTGGTTCACTTAGCAGCACGTAAACCCAGACCCAGGTGCAAGGAGATGGGGCATGACTCTACCTCCCCACCCAATTAGCCCAGTATCTCTCATCGCCCATGTCGTCTGCCATGAAGATTGTCTTTGAACTTGGCCTTGCAAAGTATTGTTTTCTGTTAGAATACATGGGAGTGAGAGCACTCACTATCGTGTTCTGGGACTACAAGTTCGAACTCTATTGTCATCTTTTGCTCACGTGACCACGATTTGGTGCATTTTGCAGCTTTTAAATGCTTTAAATTAATTAAACTTGCCACTGGTGTTCTTTCTTTGCACCTTAACAAGGGATGATTCCTCCTTCGCGCATGCGCTCCTTTCAAGAATACATAGTTGACCATGGCTGCTTGAGTCTTGACTCCAGGCCAGACAGCCTCGTCTTGCAGCTCTGCATCTGCTTATTCATGCTGCGACACAGATTTCCCTGTCTGCTTCATGTGTCCTGGCTTACTAAATTTGTGATACCGATGTCCAGCTTCTATATAATGGCGGCTTCACCTGCATTCTATTCACTACGTATTGCCAGCTTCTATGATGACTTAGTCTACCTTGCGTTTCAGCGGCTGTACATTTATTGAACGGTTGATATTCTGCAGCACTTTTTGCACGTGTAATCTTCTTTGCATTTAAAAGTTCACTTGATTCTTTACTTCTTCATTAGCTCCTTTAAGGTCTATACATTCTCTTCAGTCAGTATCGCGGGACGTCTTGCATACCTTTTGTGACATTCCTAGCTCCTTTTCTTTGCGCTTTCTCATATTCCTTCCGGGAGTTCCTCCCTTAGGTTGTCATCACTTTGGGGATACATCATTCAGTAGGGTTGTCTCAATGGGTATCTTCTTTTGAACACACACTGTGGTATTGGCACAACTGCTGGTGTCAAACATGGCACGGTTTCAGGTTTCCAACATTTAGAAGGAAGGGGGGCAGGATTTCCTGCAGAGGCCTGCAGCTGCTCCTCTACACGTTTGATACCTTTCAGCACCATGCCTTGGAAGCTACCATATTGGCAACAACCCCACTGACAACATATTTCTCTGAAAGTCTTCCAGGGATTCTATTTGTGAGTTCTGGGTTCCTTTTCAGCTACAGCACTTTTTTTTATTTATTTTTTATTTAGTGTCGGTACTTCTCAGCAACTAAAGGCTATTTGGATTCTTCTCTTATTATTAGTATTGCCAATGCAACCGTTAAATAACTAGCATATACATTTATTTAACTTGAGGCATGAGTAATATCTAGAAAATAAACAGCATTCAGTAGCATGATACAATAATGTTATGCCATTGCAAAATGTCCTTCTGCCCATCAGCTCCCAAGCTGCCCAGGTGTTCCTGCTATAGGCTGATATATTTTGTATGGAATATTTCCTTATGCAGTTGAGATTATTAATCTGCTTTAGAGAAACAAGATACTTAAGGATGCTCGTGCCTACATTCTAGAATATTTCAGGAACCTTTCACTCTCACTTTTGATTTTCACACCTCATACAAATGTGTGGATATTTATATTACTTTCCTGTAAATACTTCCTAGGCACATTTCTGGAGGGAAGGGAATACGACATTCCCCCTCAAGTTTGTGTTCAGAATTACAACCCCTTGCAAAAACTGGAATAGGAAGACTCTCTTCTCAACCATACCTTTCCACTTTTTACCTTCATGATTGTGTAATGAAACATTTGGGCTTTCTCCCCAGTTAGCTGAAACATACAGACAGTGGTGCTGGCAAGCTGCTAAGGTTTCCAGGGCCTGCTGCCATTATTGTCAGTATTGTCAACCAAGCGCTCCTCTTCTCCTGACTCCAACTCCTCACCTCTGGACTGGACTTGAAAGTTCATTTTTCTCGATGTTCTCTCTGCATCTAAACATTCCGAAGAAAATGTCACTGTTCACCCTCTTCTCTGGCCACTCAATTGACATTCTCATCAAGGAAGCCTGTATGACTGAGTCTAGCATCCCTGTACTCAATTGAATGCCCCCTCACACCTTCTGGGATAGTTCTGCCTTGCCAGGAACAGGATGTAGGCACAGGGTGTGTGATTGCCCTCCCCTTGCCACCACTGTTCTGGGCACATTATCATGATCCAGGCCAGGTATATCACTGCTCCAGTCCCAAATGATTCTATGTTCATGCAGCCATTATGTATTACTCACTTTGCACACTTTCCGAATGTTATGAGGCTTTTCCTGACTCAGCGACTCACCTCACATTCCTCTCCTCTGACAGCATCAACTTTTCTATGAAACCAGACTGATATCCAAACTGTCCTTTGCTCTGTCCTTAGCAGCATGCTGCTCTAATCTGCAGCTCTCAGAATTGCTGTCCACCCCACCCTGATTTTGTGATCGAAAGCTGATGGTATAATCAGCACTGCCTTCTTCTGGATCTCCATTTTGCTTTCCGCCGGGGTTCGGTAGGACGCTCTACCGCTTGGATCTACTCTCTATTGCCTCTGATCCCTGGGGCTCCTCCCACTCTCCTCTCCACTTCAGTGTCTACCTCTCACCACGTTTTCCATAATCATATCTTTGGAATTATGCTTGGCTCCATTTCTAACAGTACTCAAATCTTCTTTAGAATGTATATTGCCTTCCCCACTCCGACTTTCGTTCCCCCATAGCGTGGACGTCATAAATGCCTGGATGATATAAGGCTGGGCGAAACTGAACAGACGCAAAAGAGACACCCTGATAATGAATAATCTCTAAAACGGCAAGCTTCTGGAACCCCTGTCTGTGTTTAACTCCTTCCAACTGGAATCATTAAATCTCAGCTTCTTTCTGGATGGCAGCCTATCACAACCGAGTAGTCAGCACCCGCTTCTTCCATCTTCACAACCTCAGCAAAATGTATTATTTAATTTAAATACATTTTTAGTGGTAAAAATATCGAGTGCAAACATATAACTGCAAAATTGAATGAATAGTATACAATTCTTTAGAAGTTGTGCTATAAGAATATATTAAAAGATATCATAGACATCATCCAGTAAATAAATGACATGTCCATGGAGTACTTAAGGATTTGAATTATTCATTTCATAACATTGAAGTATTTATAGTGATTCGGACGGCCAAATGGTTAAGATCGGAGGATAAAGTAACTTCTCTCGCTCCACCGAGATCCAAAGGGTGCTTTAAGATAAAGTTTGCATTTCTTATGCCGAATTTTGGGCAGGTCTGAGGATAAGGATTGCTGTACATGTGCTAAGTTCCTTATGCGCAGACATCCAGCGAGAATTATGTGTTTAGGATATGGTCGGATTTGCTATAGCCTGAGGGCTGTAGCAAATCATTTGCAGTTCAGGAAGGCATTGAAAACATATCTGTTTTAGGGTTGTGCGATATGGTCTGTCTTGTCCAGTTGTCCCCGCGCCAAGATGCCTTTGGATGATAGTAGCGCACAAAATGTTCTCTTAACATAACAGAACAGAACAGGATTACGATGCAACAATCAGTTATTTTTAGTGAATGGTGTGCACGTCAACAACATTTTTAAAAACATTGGTTCAGGGACCCACCCAATTTGCGCGAGCTACAGCATTAAAGCGAGAGCACAACATCCCGCCACAGCTAGCACACCCACCATCCCTGCTTGCAGTGCACTGACAATGCGGCCTTAGAGAGGCACATGCTGCAGGTTGCAGATAACCTCCTTGTGTCTCTTATTCCACATGAAAATAGCGTCATGTGCCACCCCATATATGACGCCACTGAGCAGCCTCACGTGCCAGCTATGCTGCTCAAATGATGGTACCATTGTTACCCGACCAGCAAAGTACGAGTTCTGCTCGCGGTGCCTTTTCGCCCATCAGGTCTGACCAGGTCTGACTTGGCGGGCAGACCACTACACGCGAGCAGACCATGTCGGATGCACCAGCACCATTTATGAATGGTTCTGGTGCATCCGGCCTCCCCATTCCCATTGAGTCCAAAAGGACTCAATGGGAATGGGGACTAATATTTTCTGGCGCCCGGGATGGGCAATTACCGGGCCCGCCGGGGCTGTAAGGCCCCGGTAATTGCGCACTCCTGGGCGCCGGGGACAAAATTACTCCATATATA
This sequence comes from Ambystoma mexicanum, assembly GCF_040938575.1. Lineage (NCBI taxonomy): Eukaryota > Metazoa > Chordata > Amphibia > Caudata > Ambystomatidae > Ambystoma > Ambystoma mexicanum. Next base: position 742,575,199 of record NC_090935.1, read on the forward strand.
CCGCCATTGTCATAATGAGGCCCTCTGTCCTCCTCAGCATGACACGTGTAATGTCCCCCATAGCAAGATCGCCTCCACTGCTGCACTGCAGCAGAGGTCAGTCTTTATCTTCAATCCACTCGAATGATTGCACTTGGCAGTGACCCTTTCTTTTTCCTCTGGCAGTGTGCCCTTCACTGTCCTGTGCAGCCTCTTTTTCAGCAGGTCTGTTTTGTCGGAGGCCAACACCTCCCTGAAAAGGAGCTAGCACCGTTTGTATACAGGCCTTCATTGTTTTCTTTTCAGAGCAGTCAGTCACTCAATACGCTACTTCCTGAAAGAAAGGAAGACATCCCAGTATTCAACTGCTACAGACAGCAACTGTCTTTCAATCTGGCTTTACCAATGGGACGGTATGGTGTCTCTTTGTGAGGCAGTGGATGTCTCTATGCACTCCTCTCCTCACCACAGCATACGTAGGTCCTCTTTGAATCTCCTCACCTAAAATCTCAAGTTTCTTAGTTATGAGTAAAGCAATGAAGTGTCTTCTTTATTTCTCAGCTACATAAAGCAGCTCAAAGTAAGTTACATATCAATGTGAAGGACATCACCAGGCCATTCATTCATCCTGCCAGTCAGCTCTCAACTGAACCTTTGGAAAAATGTGCACCTTAGCATGATCACAACATTCCAATCAACACACACGTGGTTGTCAAGCTGACATTGCAAAATCATGCATGTATCTTCACAAAACATAATATAACAAGCGTCTTGGCTTAATTTCAGATGGCTTGTCTTGTTACCTGACTGTCAGATATCCAGTCCCACACCACACCATGCCAGGCAATATGTGTGGGGGTGGGAGAATGGAACTGTCTGGCATGTAGTGGACCTCTTCATGAAGTAATTTTAGAAAACTGTGTGACCTTTCAATCAGACAATTTTCTAGGGGTGATGTACTACAGGCGATAGGCAATATTTTGAGTGCATTATGAAATTGAAATTGCCATTTTCTGTGAGCACTGGGAAACTGTAGGTGATGGAGAAACAATTGTTACAGAATACGTAGTTTGTGCAGCACGGGCATGACATTATTGAATTTGGTATAGCAACCCTCTGGAAGGATTATACAACGGTCTTGATTTAGTTCTGCTGGCAATGCAGAAGCTTGAATAGCATGACACCGTGCTCAACTGGTTTGATGCAGACATGGCATTGCTGAAAAAGGACACAATGTGAAACTGGCATGACAAAGTGCTTAACTGGTAATCCAAATCGCCCTCCCGGTTTTATACTAGTAAATTAAAATGTTGCGTGTTGATTGAGGGTTGTATAGCGCGCCTCAGGACAAACTGAATCGTATCTAAGAGCAGTTGACGAAGACAATTAGCAAGATTTCAAGGACGACTTCCTAAGGCAGTGTAGTCATGTATAATTGCCTGAAATTATTTGAGACAGGAAGATGAAGGAATAGACAAAAGGAATTTATCCCGTGATTGAAGTGCCCATGTTGGCTGGTAGAGGTTTCGTTTTTCAATATATTATTACACATATATGTATGTGTAATAATCTTTTCCATAGCAAATAGTCATACTGCATGCTTTCATGGTTGCCATTACAGGGTGACTGCCTTGACAAGCCAACTAAACTTGATAAGAGATCAAACCCACATTTTATATGTACAACTAGTTAACTCTTCAACTAGATCCATTTATAGACTAATAATTCAGAAAATGGCATGCATGCTTGACAACTTGTTGAATAAATCTGCTCGGACATTACCCTACAATCTTCCATCGTCTTCTCACTCTGCTTGAGCCTACCTGATGTCCTCACATTGAGATATGCGGAAACAACCAAACGGTGTCCAAAACAGTTCTTTATATTCAAGAACATATGTCATGCAGCAGAAGTGAATATTGCTCTCATACAGGGAGCGTACCTGGGTAACTGCTCTCTTTTTCTATATTACACTGTCTCTCCACACAATTTTGGATGGAGCAAATGATCAAATTCATATTAATGCAGTCCCCGTTAAAGCTCTGAATCCCAGATAGACTTGTGATTGTATTCTCAATCCTAACCTTCATGAGTATTTGCCAAAGAAGAAACACAGACATTTCCTCGCTCATATGTGGCCCGAGTCTGGTGACCTCCTATTGCACATTCCAATGGTTTCCCAAGAAATGCAGTATTATTTCAAATCATTTCTCAAATGACACTGTGGTCACTTTTGCACAGTTACCTTAACCCGAGCGCATATGTGATTCCATGTCTGCGCATACTCCATGACTCTTCCACACAAAGTGTAGGCATAGTGTGGAATGCAGTCCTACTACCCCAAATAGCAATGCTGCTTGTTTTAATAAAGGCTGTGGTGTTCTTCTGTTTTCACAAGTAGAAAGTAATACGATTTCCGCACAATAATTTCGTCCTGATCACGCTGAGTGAATTATTTCATCCAATCATGTTCCTGTGGCTTCAATTTGCCATTGATGTCTATTTCTTTTCAAAATATGGAGTTTTTTATGTTCACCCGCTTGAAATTAACCTCTCCACATCTTGAAAATGTTGCTCCAATTCTGTTGAAATTGCTTACTCTAAACTGTGAAGGATGCGCACTAAACCAAACAGATTTATTTCTAGGTGTAAAGCCAATACGTAAGAGGCTGCATTGATATTTATTGTAATCAATGACAGAAATTGATTTACAATCAAGCATGAAATAGTATTGTCAATGAATCAACTTGCAACATGATATCAAGGATGTTTCTGCATATGGGCGCACAATGCACCAACCACCTTGGTAAATAATCCCGTAGTGGTGTCAGAACCCAAAGTTGGGTCCATAATTGTTTTTCAGTTTCTTGATATGTAATAAGTACATATTTGCATGCATCTTTTCCCTTCTTGAATACAAACAGTGGCGACTTCTCAATATGTTTTCTGCTGCATAATATACAGCAAGGAATTCCTGCATGTTCCAGTATGATATGTATTTGTTAACTTAAAGGGTTGAAGGTCCTAACACAGATATGATTTGAGTCAGTGTTTTTCATTCTTCCAGTTGTAACAAAATTGAAGGACACTCATTTTGTGCACTTCATTGGTATCAGTGCCCCTGCATCAATAGTCTATATTCAGTTGTGTTTCACCCTCAAAAATTGTTCCTAAGGTAACACAGTCTTTAATATCAAAGGATGAACATTTGTGAACCCCAACAAAATACTCATATCTGCTGGTAAGATAGCTCAGCAGGTTGAGCACTTGCTGCTGTGATCTGTGTGAGGTCTGATTGTCGGAGGTTCGAATCACCGGCAAGGCCAATTCAGCCTTTCATCCTTCCGCGGTCAATAAATGAGTACCAACTTCGGTTGGTTGATAATGATATGTCGATATGTTCTATGCACAGCGCTTTTGTGAAAGCGCTACATAAATAACACATCATCATCACCATCTGTTTCTTTTGTACAGGCTTTAGTCTATAAGCCATTGCCTTCCCTCCATGTTGATAGATAGGTCCAGAAAGGGAACTTGATCTTGACTGCAACTCTATACTTAATGTGGGCTGTACAATTGTTCACCCTGTGCCTAAATGCTTCCAGTTGCTGCTGAGTGCACGTCAAAATGATCACAATGTTGTCATTAAATCTCCACCATAATTTGCTACGCATTTTGATGACATGTATTTCTGATTGTATACATAATGATTTAAAACTGTCGATACATACACATTTACTAATGTACTATACTAGGGGAAAAAGTGACCCCAGGCTTGTTTCCTTTATCTGTGTATACATTTGGTTCTGATAAATAAAAGTAATTATGGTTAATAAGGTCAATTCCACAGGGAACAGTGTGGAAGTCCTCTGTAGTTCTGATCTCTTGAGCAATGTGTTTTGAATTACTCCAATTGCCTCCTCATGTGGAATATCTATATATATAGGTGTCAACGTCAAGTATCACCAGCCAATCAGGTACAGTGTTAAATTCCACATTCTCAATAATAATCAAATGCATTGGGTGATGTGCATTGCTATTAGTTAATAGTACACTATGTTAAACAAATAGTCCACACATGTAGAGAGTGATACAACAGGGGTTATGTTGCAGCTGTTAAATCTATCATGACAATATGGAATTCGCTGGGGCAGTTTGAAAGTGGCATGGCAATGTGGAATTTGACATGTTTGAGAGTAGCATAGAATATTTGGGCAGTACTAATGGCAACTTGGCACATTGATATGATATGATATGGCATTTATATCGTGCCTATACACAAGTGTTTCAAGGCGCGACGAGGCAAGGGAGGGGGAACAAAGGGAAGACAGACAATGATCCTATTAGGCCAGGTGTCATTCAGATCGCGCAAGTGCATGGGAAGGGGGAAAGGGAAAATTGTCTGGGGGAAGGGAGAGGGGAAAGTGCAGTAGATGGGATAGTAGAATAAATAAGATAATAAAACGGCCAGCTGGTGGCAAGTGCAAGGCAAGTGCAGACATAAGTGCTGGTAGGGGGACTGTAGGGATACAGAAAACATTCTCCAGGTGCAGGAGTTGCCAGGGAGGTAGTGCAGGTGGGCAACTGGCGGGGCCTGGGCCCGAGATCAGAAAGGGTGGCCAGGTAACCGGTGCAGGTTCTGTCAGATATTCAGCAGGGGAGAGGGGGAAAGAAAGCAGAAGGAAAGAGGAAGGTTTTGAGGTGCTTCCGGAACCGGAGATGGTTCTCCTCAAGTTTCAGGGAGGCAGGAAGGCTGTTCCAGAGCTAGGCCCCTGCTGAAGAGAGAGATCTACCATCAACTCGTTGCTTGGAGAAGCGACTGACCCTGAGGCAGTTGGAGGCGGATGAGCGAAGAGCTTGAGAAGGAAGATATTTAGGAAGAGAGAGTTGAAGGTATTGTGGCCCCAGACGCCAGAAGGCCTTGTGGACAATGCAAAGGGTTTTGAACTTAATCCTCACAGCCACTGGGAGCCAGTGCAGAGATTTCAGTCCTGGAGAGATACGATCCCTGGGCTTGAGGCCAATGACAAGTCTCACAGTCCTGTTCTGGATAAGTTGCAGAGGGAGGAGAGTAGAGGCAGGCAGATTTAGATAGAGGCTGTTACAATAGTCCAGCCTAGAGAGAACCAGGGCTCTTTTCTGGGGGAAAGAGAGAAAGGGAAGAATACCTCTGAGGAGGTGCAGCTGTTAGTGTGACTTCTTAGAGATGTAAGAGATGTGAGGAGAGAAGGAGAGTGTGGAGTCGAAGATGACCCCAAGGTTTTTAGCCTTGCAGGTGGGAGCAGGAAGAGGGCCAAGAGAGGCCGGCCAGAGAGCTGCAGGGAAGGAGGGAGTGAGTGTGCCGATGAGTGGACTCTCTGTCTTACTGGCATTAAGGCAGAGGTCATTGGCGGCACACCACTCCTGGATGGCAGACAGACAGACAGTCAGAGATGAGGGAAGGAGAGGAGGAGGCCGAGGGTAGCCTGAAAATGAGCTGGGTATCATCCAGATAGCACTGAAAGTTGGGCAGAGAGCTGCGATGTGGTGGGCAAGGAGTGCCAGGTATTGGTTGAACAGCTAGGGAGAGAGGTTAGAACCCTGGGGGACACCACAGGTAGAGAAAAAGATATCAGAGAGGAAGGACCCAAGTTGGACCTGGGAGGGTTGGTCGGAGAGGAAAGAAGCCAGCCACGCCAGAACCTGACCAGTGATACTCAGCTTATCACAGAGACGGTTGAGCAGGATGGCATGGTTGACAGTGTCAAAGGCAGAAGAGAGATCAAGCGAGATGAGAACGAACGGGGTGTTAGAATCAAAGTTGGAGAGCAGGTCTTCACGAATGTTCAGGAGAGCAGTTTCCTTGCTTCTGGCAGCTCTGAAGCCAGACTGATGGTCATGGAGACAACCAACAGATTCAGTGTGGAGATTAAGCTGGTAGATGGCTAGTTTCTCCAGGAGCTTGCCCCGGAAGGGAGTGATGGAAATTGGGTGATAGTTAGCCGGGCAGGATGGGTCGGCAGAGGGTTTCTTAAGAAGAGGGTGCACAAGGGAGTGCTTCAGGGGGATGGGAAGACTCCAGTGGTGAAGGAGTGATTGCAGAAATCAGCCAGGGCAGGAGCCAGGGAGTCGATGTGATCTTTGATAGTTTTGGAGGAACAGGGGTGAACCTGTTTCGACAAGAATTTCATAGATCGGACTTGTCTAGAAACCTTGTCTGCAGAGAAAAGGGGAAAGGCAGCGAAGAAGGGAGGAGGGTTGGCTGCAGAAGTGCCAGAGGAAGAGCAGGGATAGAGCAAGGGAGGCGATAGGAGAAGGGTGAGGACAAGATGTCCAGAGTTTTTGAAATGAAGTGAGAAGCCAGTGCCGTGCAGAGGGCCTGGGAAGGGACAGCAGAGGTAGAGACTGGCAGGATTGGCTAGTTCCTTGCAGATTTTAAAGAGTTCAGCTGAGTTGTTAGATGCTGCAGAGATGCGGGCTTGGATATGAGCTCTCTTCTTGGTGAGGACTGAGACGGTATTGCCTTTGCAGCAGGCGACAGGCCAATCTGTCAGAGGATGAACTTGAACCACGCCATTTCCTCTTGGCCACCCTGCATTTGTGTTTTAGGGTGACGAGGTCTGAGTCATACCAGGAGTTACACTTGGCTTTGGGCTTCAGGGGAATTCTCATGACAGGGGCAAGGATATCAAGAGTAACATATATAGAAGAGTGGAGCGTGGAGAGGGCTGTGTCAGTGTGAGAGTCAGCCAAAGGGGCAGGAGGGGGTGAGAAGGTGGAAGTGAAAGCCTCAACTGACACAAGCTTCAGATGACCGAGAAGGTGGGTGGCAGTGATGGAGGTGGCTTGGCCTGAGGGGTAGGGAGGGTGAGGTGGGAGGATAGGATAAAATGATCACTCCAGGAGATGGAGAGAGGGACAGAGAGGGGAAGGTCTGAGGAGATCAGAACATCGAGAGTGTGCATTGCAGAATGTGTCAGGCCAGAGGGGAGAATGGTAAGTGAGAGAGAGTCACAGAGGTCGCGAAAGAGTCCAGAGGGGGGAAAGGAGGCATCCAGGTGGATGTTGAAGTCTCCAAGAAGGAGGAGTGAGTGGTTGAGGCCAGGAGTGAGGAGGAGAGGTCCGCCCACTCAGAGAGGAAGGAGAAATCTGACCAGGTGGCCGATAGATAGTAGCCACAGTAAGGGAATGGCTAGGGGAGAGAGAGAGCATCCATTATTAGCAGCACCCTGCAATAGCTGAGCAACAACCAGTAATTATTTGAGAGTAGTCTTGCATGCGGCGACATCACCATTGCATAAACATTCTTAGCAAGTCTAAGGGATTTTTGGTAACTAGCATAGGTACCTAAATGTGCATTATATCTTCAAACCCAGTGTTTAGAAATTGTGTAGTTATTTCTTCTCGGAATATATTTAAAACATGTGTATTACTACTGCCATATGATTATGAGTAGTATTTTCACTAGGTTCTGGCACATTGTTTCCAGCAAAGCTTTAATAATGCGGCCGCAATATTTATCTACTCCGCACCCAGTTGGGTGCACCATTTTCTGAGGCTCACACAAATGAGATCCTGAGGAGTAATGCTCTTCCGTACTGTGGCTGACCCGGCACCTGAAGCTTTGGCATATCTTTAGAACAGTATGTACACTTTATTGCTTTTTATCAAATTTCTTCTGAAAATTGTGCTCTAAAATTTGCAATTTTAACCCTGTATTTTCAAAAGATTCCTCAGTGAGACCTCTGTTTGGAATGTTTGTGCTACACTTGCACATGCAGCTCACTCATACTTTGGACATGTATTTAGCGCCAGTCTGTGTTTTGGGGGGAGGTTTAAAGCTCTCTACAGTCACCCTGGCTAATCTAGGCCCCAAAAAGGAAGCAAGCCAATCCAATGCTATGCTCTTCAATCTCTCTCCAGAGAGAGAGACCGAGCAACATAAGGATGGCCACACGTCCTGAGTCCATGATACTTGTTAGGTTAACTCTTAAATCAAGCATAGCGGTCTCTGTGCCATGCTTGGTATGGAAGCCGGATTGCTAGGAACTCATTACGTTGGACGTTTCTATGTGTTTTTGGAACTGTAGATATGCAATTCTATCCAAAATCTTAACAAGGAGGGAACATTAGTAACAGGTCGGTAATTATTCACATCCAAAGGATCCAAGGATTATTTATTTTTTAAATTGGTGTGATCCATACATTTTTCAAGCATGCCATTACTGTGGAATTGAGAAAAGAGGAGTTGTTTCTCAAAATAAAACAAAAACAAAAAGATGCCCGCCATGGTTCCAGAGAAGGGATTACGTTGTCCCTCCTCCCTTCAAAGGCAGAACAAAAAAATAAACAAACAACATTGCCGTCATGGAACAGGGAGAAGGGACTACAAGTAGTCCCTTCTCCCTTTCCATGGTAGCCACTGAAAAGTGAAACAATAAGCAAACACGATGTCCATCATAGAACGGGGAGAAGAGACTACACGTAGTCCCTTCTCCCTTTCCATTGTGGCCATTCACCCAGCTGTGGGGACGTGCTGAGAACACTGCTGTTCCAGGTGTCAGTAGAATGGGTGAAATATGTCTAAAAAGGGGTGGGGGTGGGGGCAATAGGATGCATGGTGCAGGGCAACACTTAACTGGTGGGAGAAGATGGCGCCCACCAGCACTGAGGTACTTCCTGCAGTAGCTCATTCTTTTGCTTCTTCTGGGTGGTGATTTGGAGGTTTCGCAGCAGAAACCGCATGTCTGTATGTTCCCCAAAGTCCTTTCTGACTGGGCTGCTTATGCCAGTGGCAGCCCAACTCTCATCAGCAGCGTGGCAGAGTCCCTTCACTTGTGATCGCCGGGCTGCATAATTTCTCGATTTTATGAGGATGGCAGCAGGCGGTTGTAGAATTTATAATAATGATTATTTTATAATTGTTTTTTTCATAACGCGCTTAATACCAAAGGGGTTTCCAAGCAAAGACTCAGGATTCAAACCTGTTTCGCTCTGCGTCGTCTTGCTTCCAAAATGAGCTCATTGCCACTGAGCTATACTACCCATAGAATAACTGTTTGATGGAGGTAGACAGATAATGACTTTTGTATGAACAGGGATTGTCTTCGTCTGGGACTGAATTGGCAAAGGTGTGGGCAAAGTTAACTGTTGACTTAACACTCTCTTTGACAGATCACCAATGGCAGAAGGCTTGTGAGCACATTGGATAGGTTTCCCATACTAGTTGATGTTAATTGCATTACTGCAAATGCTTTATTCCTAGATATATTACGCTGATGGTTCTGGCAAAAATGGGCGGGCAGGATCGGGCCTGAATGTTAAAGGTACCTGGCGTCAATGAGTGATTTTGTGCACATGTAATGAACTTTGGGGGAGTGATTACTTTCTGGAGTGTCATGATGCCCATATTAGGTGAATTCCTGTAGTGGTAGCTGGTACCCCCAGCCAAGTTATGCTTGCTGGATCTCCTGCCTACCTTCCTTAGGGCTGGTATTAGCTAAGCTCAAAGTTGCACTCCTCTGGAAGAGTGCATAGGCACTGAATATGCAAAGATGGTTGCATGATCCTCAAAACATGGGTGGTGGCTAAGAGGGAAATCAGATTACAGGTCAGCAGTAGGGAAGCAAGCCTGATGGAGTATCAGGAGTAGTTTTTTCGAGCTTCTTCCGCACAAGGCGCGCAACTCGGCTCGGTTAACTTGAGGTGCAGGTGGGGGGGTATATGGACACTGCAACGTGTATGACTATTTTTGATAGGTTAGGGGGTGATGATGGGGTGTCAGGGAACGTGGAAGCATGGGTGGGTGGACCCTTTGTCTTTTTTAGGGTTTGGAGGACAACGAGGAAGCTGGCCTTATAAAGTACTCCACCACCGATGTGTTCTGATTGTCACTGATGAATAGTTTCATTAACGATTCATGGTCTGTGGCCCACACTGATATTTTATGGCCTGACATATTTAAAAACTAGTGTGAAAGCCTGTGTACACGGGCCAAAGAGCGTGAGTGGAGACATTTTCACAGTGTTCATATGTTATTCCTAAGGCAACAGCTTCCTCTAGCAGTAACAACAGGTGAAGCGGGCAGTCTCTACTGCGCATGACTGCATCGGGCCAACATACATCTGGCTTTTTATTATTATATTGTATGATCATTAAAATCATTGGACAACGATTTTCGTGTGTGTGCTAATTACTTAAAATATTGCATTTAGATTTAATAACCAGTGTTAAACGGGACTCCTGAACGAGCAACTGGGGTGCAAACAATAGAAAATCCTGCAAATGCAGCTACAGTCCCTTTGCCCCCTTTATATGCCCTCACTTTACTGGTGCTCATATGTTTAATTTACAGGCCCATACTGTAACGGCCAGTATTGATGGCTACATTAGCAACCCGAGCTGCTGAATTTCTGGGATGGATCTTAGCTGATCTGAATCCTTGAAATCCAGGCAAATATGACAGTTATGTGTATACAATTCCAAGGATCCTACTGGCACACTCACACCTATCATCTGCTCTGGTGTTCTGCCTGCTCCTCTTTAGAACCTGCTGAGCAGCAAAGCAATCCTACCTCACCTCTGGCGCCCCTGTTTCTCTCATGGCTCAGCATGCACTGTGGGTCCGAATAATCATATTGGCCAGTAAAGACCCTGGAAAAGGCTGTTAGAGAACGCACACAGTTGACAGTCTACCCATTATTAGTGTGAATAGAATTTGGGCCACATTTGGTCAGAGTTAAACCAAACCACTGGACAGACTTGAGCCAAACAGTTACGGTGTTAATGACTTCCCACATCTGCTGAATTTCAAGGTTTATTTTGTGTTAAATCTGTGCAACTTAACTGCACTTGAACTACTTTTTTTCTGTGAATTTCAAGTTTTTTTTTTATACCATCATTTTGTTATGGGCCAATAGTCATGTCCTTCGGCCGTGTCCACTGTACATGTTCCCCCAATGTGTTTCATTTGGACCCGCTAGGTGGCCACGGCTTTCACCCATGGTCACTTTACAGTTCTTTTGGATCCACTAGCCAGGGCCTTCAGCCTTGCCCACTGTATATTTTACAACACTATTGGCCCACTAGCCATGGCCTTTGCCCATGGCCTTCAGCCATGTCCACTGTACATGTTCCCCCATTATATTTCTTTTGGACCCATTAGGTGGTCACAGCCTTCGGCCATGGCTTCGACACACATCTATTGGGTCCACTAGGCAGGGCCTTTGAACCTGGCCAGTGAGCATGTCATTAGGCTGTGCCCACTGTATATTTTAAAACACTACCAAGCCACTAGCCATGGTTTTTTGGCTGTGTACACTGTACATGGTCCCCAATTTGTTTCTTTTGGATCTATCAGATCGCCATGGCCAAACTATACATGCCGTGGACACTATACATGTCTTTTGGGTTCACTAACCAGGGCCATTCACCATGCCAACTGTATATTTTAAAACACAACCGGGCCATTAGCCATGTCCTTCAGCCGTATCCACATTCCGCCCTCCCCCCCATCCCTGCAGCTGTAAAAATATTTTTTTCGTATTCCAATTTGTTTAACTATCTTAAAAAATTCTCATAACCATGGTTATCCTTGAAATGTCCTACAAATACCTGTGTGGTTATCTGTAGGTGCCCACCCTCCCGCACAAATAACCTGGGCTATCTGCAAAAAGCATCAGCAAAAATAAATGTTTCCCTGCCCTCCCAGGTACTCACCAAGTGACCCCTCCCTCTGGCATGCTCCAACCACCCCCTTAACTCCTTTTTCCCCTCCCTAACCCTATCCCATTCCACCCAAAACTTGTGGTTAAGTGTGAAGCACTTAAATTCCAGATCGTTTTTTCTTTCATAGCCGCGGTTATCCCTCTGAATAACTGTTGCTATGAGAAAACATTTGTGATCTGAACTTGGTCCCCAGGCCACCCCCCCACTCCCTAATTCCACAAAGTGTCCTCTTTCCCCTTTCAACCTCTAGCCTGATGGTATTGCATCCTTTGTAAAGCCTCTCTGCCACAATGTACCATGGGAGATTTAGCTATAATTTTGGGCGAAGGGGGCAACCCTTCGCCATCAAATATTTTTTAAAATAGTGAATGCAATAACTGCAGACCTCTCCCGGAAATCGAGTCAACGCTTCCTGCCCAAGTTGTTTCGTACCTGGTCCAATTCTGTCCAGCAGTTTTGGTTGTGCACTTGAGCAAAAATGAATGGGGAGTAGGCCGAAACAGTGTTTTTTTTCTTCTTTCTTAATAACTTGTTTTTTCTTTTAACGGATCTTTCCCAAAATGTCCAGTCTGGGGGTGCTGTGACTACAATTGTGTTTACAAAATTTCAGCCAATCCATCATACGAGTCAAAAGTAATTAGCAATTCCTTTTTCAGGTTTCGTATGGAACTTGATACTCAACTTAACGATCGTGCAGCGATTATATCCAGTGAAAAGTCTTTGTTAAAAGACATTATGGCTGCAGTGCAACATAGCAAACTCCCACCAGAATGGTCCCAAAGCAATCATAAGTCAGCCAGCACCATCCCAACAACCATGCCTTAGCCACCACCATGCAGCGCTGCACTTTCTTGTTCTGATGGACATGGGAAAATAATCTTTAGTTGATTTAACTTGGTTTTGTCTCCTTAATCAGTGTGCGGTATTACTGTTTTTCCTTAGCTCTCTTGTTCTCCAGGTGCTTTAGGAACTTTGGGTACATACATGTCTTTTGTGTTGGCATATGTGGCATGTGGGCATTGCGTGGCGATACATCAAGAGCAATCGGTGTAGAATCTCCTAATACGAGATGCTCTTCTACTTGCTTTAATTAGGAATTCACAATCTTAGTCTTCTCTCTATTCCATGAGATGTTAGTGTTTCATAATAATAACCTTTTGTATATTGAATCTGTGCTCAGGTTGTGCAATGTGTCTGCTTAGTTTGCCACAGAAACATGATGTGCTAGTGCTGTAGAGAACCTTGCCGTATGGCCAAATAGCTGTTGCCAAGGGAGGATTGATTTATCGAGAGAACGTTTTAGCATATTTTGAAAACACTAGTAATCAAGAAAGTCTTTGAAAAAAAGTAGACTGTAGTAGAAGAATGACTCACAACTCGTGAGGGCAGCAGGGAAGGAGAACTCTGTGCTGTGAGGGTGGCATTAATAGCGTCACCCCATAGAGGGCCAATCTCATCAGAGCCACTCGCTGCCATCTCTTGCCGGGGAAACAGGAAGACCATTCTGTGCATATGCTTGTGAAAAGGTATGACCATTTTGGCATTTGAAACATCCAAGTGTACAAATGATTGCTGTTCTTCTTTCATGGAAGTGGTCCACATCTTGGATGAGTTTATGTTATGTGCATTAGGCGTGTTTTGTCCGTTCCCAGAACTCTATCGGGCCCAATCCATGTTTCTGTTTTAAAGTAGATAGTTTGCCCTTCGTCAGGTATTGCATAAGAGCCTGGCTTGCACGTGAACTCTGATCACATTGCAGGGAACTCTGGCAGAACCAGCCACTGACTGCCTATGTCCTCTGCGTGTTGCCATTCATTCAGTGCCATGCCATTTTTCGCGTCTTGTACCTCTACTGTTTCAACGGTGCCTCTCTTGTTTCCTCCTCACTCCTTACCTGGACTCCTTAACACACCAACGGACGGCCCCAGCGATTGCTTCAGCTTCTCTGAGACTTGCCCCCCACTTCTTCCCCTTCCTTCCATGCAGCCCTCTGACGTCTTGCCTCATGTTCCCAACGCTCCTGCAGCCACCACTGTGTTATGTTATGGAAAATATTGCTTATATAGCTCTAAAACATGAAGAAATAAAAGGGAATAGTATTTAGGAATGGCATTGGGCTCATGATGGCGAGTGTATTAAGATGCAATTGGTTAAAAGCAAAGAGATATAAGTCAGGTTTAAAAAAATAAAACTATGAAATAATAAAGATATGTTTTTGATTATAGACAGATCTTTGAGATGCATGCACAATAGGTTGTTTTTAGGGTTCCTCATATGACGCACATAAGAATGGGGGGATTTGTGTGTACATGTACCAAACATTGGCGCCCTTGTCTGAGAAATACTTTCCTCCTGCAGACTTAAGAATGAACTTGAGAGGGGTAGCCAATGTTAGAAAGGATAAATGTAAAGTCCAAAGCGGTTTTCAAAAGTCGATAGGGAGGCCAAACATGCAGGGGCAATGTTCCAGAGACATTTGAAAACGAATGTGGCAACCTTAAATTTAAATCTGGCTTTCACATGCAGTCAATGTAAGTGATGATGAATCGGTGCAGCATGGTCCCTTGGTGGTGTCCTGGTAACTAAGTATTTAGGGGCCCCATGTAGATGGCATTGGCGTAGTCCAACTTAGAGCTCACAATTGCTCTAGTGATGATGCTTAGATGTTCGTGCGAGAGGTAGGGGAGGCAGGGACGTCATTTCACCAAAACGCCACCGGTAGTGAAAGTGACATCAAACGACCCTTGACCTCTGATGACACCACAGGAAGTGATGTCATTTGACCCCACTCCCAAGTGACATCATGGGAAGTGAATGCACTCGACCCTTTGGGTTGCTTTTTATATTATGACATGTATTACCCGGTCCCTTCTTCCTGAATGGACAGGAGCAAAGAAAGGTCTCAAGAAGGAGAACAGAATTACCCAAAAATTAACACATATTAGCTTATTTAGTGAGAAACTCTTGCAAGTTAGTAGTGCAGCCATTTGTACTGTGTAAATAGACAGTTCCTATACCTATTTAACTATGTTACCACTGAAAGTTTGTGATACAAATTAAATAGGTTTAGTTTTCTGTCTTCTTTACGTAAGATACTTTGATAGATAGGAAATGAAATTTCGAAATAAAATTTAGCTCGAAAAAATATTCTGATAACCTATGATCTATCTTTGATCTCAAAAAGTCACATGTATATGCTAACTTGACAACCTTTGACACGAATCACAAGTCTTGAAATTCCCCCTTTTTGGCTCCATTGCAGAGGCTTTGGTGGAGAATAGCCTCAAGACTCAAGACTGAATATTACGGAGCCATCAAATAAAAGCTGCACACAAAAGAAACAGTGGTAGCGGATAATTGAGGGCAGCAAAATCTAATGTTAGCAGCAATAAAAACTAGCATTCCGAATAAGTGCCGGTGTTGGCTTACAATGTTGTTAATCCACCACTGGCACCTATTTGGAATGTTGGTAAAAGGAAATCAGAGCCCATGGTGGCATCAGGAAAGCGAAACCGTCGCCGGTTTTGAATTAGTTTCACTAACGTTCCAAATATGTGCCGGCGGTGGCTTTTAACAACATTAATCCACCGCTGGCATATCTGTAATGTCCGTCAAACAAACTCAAAGCCAGCAGCAGCATTAATAAAGCAAAACAGATTTTTGGAAAACAAACTCTAAGCCGGCGGCAGCATTAGAAAAGCAAAACCGCCGCTGGCTCATCCCACTCCATGTCCCTGTGTTCACAATGTTAGAAAATGGAGCAGTTTTGACCACACGGGGAAGGGCTTACCTAAGCGTCCTGAAAGAGGGAGGGGGGCGGGCATGCTTGCAAGAAGCAAATGGAAAGTTGCAAGCCAGCGTAGAGTGTGCAGGCAGACCAGGGACGGAGGGGCCGCACGCCAAAGTCTATTGGGAACATGTGGATATAAACAAGCGCTCAGCTAATATAAGGTTAGGCCAAAAATCACTCAATACTAAATTGCAGCGGAAATTGATTACTTCATAAACCAAATACAAACACATGAATAATTAAACAGATAAAACACAGCTTTACCTCTCTCATGAAATGTTAACCAGACAAATAACTGCTCTCTTCAAATGTCGAAAGAAATGGCTTACTAGAAACAAAATGGCTTACTTGGAGAAACAAATATAAACTGCACAGCCAATCACATCCTAATTACATCACCAACTAAACAGCCAATCAGGTGTTGCTTTCATCAAAAACACTACACCAACACCACACAAATCCCTAGATGTACATTTTCACAGCCATTTTAAACCCAAATGAAACTATTACAGTACCTTGTTAATTTTAATAGACAATACTGTAAAATGTGTAACATAACTTGAAAGCTGCAGTAAATATATTTTAAAGCATCAATCAAGTCAAACAGCATTAAAATAATGTTAACAGATGGAGGCCGCTATTTTCGTAGTAAAAATGGCTGACAAATCCACCACATAGTAGAAATTGGGGCACAGAGTGAAAAGGAGATGTGGCTGGAAGGAAAATGGGTGGGAATGGGAGGTAATTCCTATGCATTTCTCTTAGAAATGGATGTTAAATGGGTGAGACACATAGTCAAACTACCATGTACCCATCCTCATAAGCCAACCTGCATTGAAAAGCATAACAACAAACCTGCATCCAAAGCCTCTGTTTCAAGCTCTTAGATGACAATAGTTTTGGCTTTATAGGTGCGCTTTCAGCACCACCTAATAGCCAAAACTAAAAATTATCGGTGACAGGATGCAGCCTTGGGGGTCTCCGCAGGAACCTTGGAGTTGGTTAGAATGCAGTGAGTCCATCTGGACGTCCTGGTGTCTGCCTGAGATGTAGGATGTAAACCAACCAACAGAGGATCCCACCCTGTTGGCAAGGAGAGGGAGAAGGATGCTGTTGTTGACAGTGTCAAATGCAGCTTAGAGGTAAAGGAGGATGAGAAGGCATGAGTGGTCCATATCCATGATTTGGAAGACATCATCCACCATCTGGATGGTGGCTTTCTCGATGCTACACTTGTGGTGGAAACCTGACTGATAATCATTTAGGAGGTGAAGTTGTTTGATTCTGGCGAGTTGTTGTGTTGAGACTACTCCAAGATTTAGCCAATAAATCAGAGGTTCATAATTATTTGGCCTACACCTAGCTGAGGATCACTCTTCCAACAGAGATGTGCTTGTCTGAAATAAATCAGAAGTTCATAATTATTTGGCCTACACCTAGCTGAGGATCACTCTTCGAACACAGATGTGCTTGTCTGAAAACTGTTGCAGCTAACCACAATATCTGTTGCTGCCAGCAATGCCCCTTCCATCCCTGAAGCTCAGCAGCACCAGCTGGCAGCTAGCTGTGGCTGAAGAACAGAATCTGTCTGAAGCATACACACCACCAGTCAGTGCCCTCCCACAGAGGTAGGCTCATGCTTGCGAGCACTTTCTACCACTGAAGGCACACACAATATCAGTGCTCTCCAATATGCACCTGGTACCTTGTGACCTGCTCTGATGTGTGCATCAGTGCCACTGTACATGGATGCGCCTCACAGAAGAGGCGATAGCTAACCATTGGTATCATGCCTCCAATGACACAAGAGTATTAAATGACCAACATGCGTGACCATTCAAAGTTAAAAAAAACACTGTAGAGAGTCTTGTTAATCCAACAACTAAGGCATTAACAGTGAAATTGAAACTGACAGCCAGAAGAATTAGACACAGCTTGGTGGAGATTATTAACTTCCTGGGTAGGAAGAAGCACAGAGGTACACACATAGTGACAACAGCACATGTTTTGCGTAGTTAAGTAGATTATTCATGTGCTACCAACTTTCCAACAAGTACTTTCCCTTAGGGTTCCAAGCCTTGTCAGAACCATGGAATCTAATGTAAATTCCACTAAAGTCATCACAGAGCAGGGGTTAACTAATTATAGTGGATAATTTTAATACGTTTATTTTACATTTATTTTATGTGTATTTTTTAAAGCGCAGACCAAGCTTGAGAGCAGAGGAACATTGTACAGACTGTGGGTAGCCAGCATATGGGCTTGCCTCTTAACAGAAGAGCGTGCTGTTAGTTGAGGTCTGTACGTCGGTATGTGTGTCCATTGAAATTAGTCAATGGTCAGGTGGTGTTGAAAAAGCCATGTTTGGAGATATTTGCAATTACAAAATTGGAGAATTGTGTGTGCATTCTGAGCACAAGTTCCACATGGTGGGTAGATGACAAGAGAAGGATTGTTTGTGGGTCCTCCTTTTGCAGACGAGTTGTGATTCAAGCCGGTTGGTTGATTTGCTATGCAAGGATCGTGTGCCACCGATATGTGGAGCTTAGCCGCCAGATACGCTGGTATGCTAATCGTGGCTGCTTTGTAGATGATACGTGTAGTCTTGAACAGTATCCTAGCCTGGAGGGGAAGCCAATGTTGTTCGTTTTGGATGAGGGTGATACGGTCAAATTTCAGTGCACCCATAATAAGACATGTTGCAGTGTGGTGGATTGCTTTTAGGGAAGCCAAGTGAGCAGCTGGAAGCCCCTTCAGGAGTGCATTTCCCACATTGATGGGCAAGACCTCAAGGGCCTGCACTATAGTTCGGAAGCACTGCATCAAGATCAAGGGTTTCATTTTGCAAAGGGTGGAGAGTCAAAGCCACAGTGTTTGGGCCTTCTTGGCTAAGTGTTTCTGGAAGGACAGGCTGCTGTCAATGGTGAAGCCCAAGGATTTTGCTGAGTCCGAGTGTTGTGGATCAAATCCTTCTAGGTGCATATCATTGAGTCATTGTTAGGCAAGTTGTTTTTTAGTGGCTGGACTAGTGAGGACGAATTCAGTCTTGCATAGGTTTAGTTTGAGGTAGGCAGTTGGCATCCAGGACTGAATGATGGCTAGATAATCGCAGAGTCGAATGATGCCCTGTGTGCTATTTACTCTATTGTACAACTGAATATCGGATGCGTATTGGTAGATGTCTATATTGGGATCTTTGAGGAGCGTGCCCAGATGCTCCATATAAAGGTTAAAAAGGATTGGTGAGAGGATGGAGCCTTGGGGGACTCTGCAGTATCCTTGTAGTTGATTAGAATGTAGTGAGTCCATCTGGACAACCTGGTGTCTACCTGAGAGGTAGGTGGTAAACCAACCAATAGCTTTACTACTTCAAAGAGGGCTTTGCTACTGTTACACATTGCCTCTGGGGTTACAGCTTTTACACCAACATTTATCTAGGGCTCTGATTGAGCATTTGTTGAAGTTGAGCTCAGGCATGTACCAAGGGGTGGATGGTTTGGTCTTAGCGCTGCTGGTTTTTAGGGGGACATGAGTGCCTGCTCGTTTCATAGCAGAGTTGTTGAATAATTCTCGGAGATCCGAGACGTTCCCAGTGGTGGAGAAGTCTGCAGAATCTTCTTCTAGCTCATTGACCAGGAAGGTTTCAAATGAGTGGCTTGTTTAGTCTGACCTTTGTAGGCTGGAGTCGAGTAGGTGACAGATAGTGGAATGGCAGAATGGTTACACTAGTCAAGTGGGATAGGGTCTGTGCAGGTGATGAGGGGGAAAATGTGAAGACTAAGTCTAGGGTATTGCCTTTGTTTTGCTCGTGAGAGAGCACCATTTTCTTAAGGTATATTGAACCGGTCAGCATGAAAATCATGCTTTGAGTGTGGTTGTCAACCTGCGACTCTGGGACGTGAAAATCTCTGAGAAAGACATTGTAAGAGTGTGCCAAATTGGCAGAGGAGAGTACATTGAAGATGTCAGCAATGAAAGAGTCACTCCTGTGAGGCAGTCTGTAGATGAGGTAGAAAGTGATGGATTCCTTGTGCGATGAAGGGAACCAGCGGGTGAGTGATTCAAACAAGCTTGTTCTAGGAAAGGGGATGATTGCCAATCACTCCTGTGGATGATTGCCACGCCACCTCCTGCCCTTCCTGGACAGTCAACATATTGAATGCAGTAGCCTTAGGGTGGGAGGATGTCGAACACTTAGGGGAAGGATGGGGTAAACCATGTTTCAGTGATGAACAGGGCATCAATGTTATTGTACAAGATGAGGTCAGCGATCTGTACAGCGTGAGCAACTGCTGAGCGAACATTGATCAACATGAGAGGGTGTATTGATGAGGTTTGCTAGTGTTGCTTGCTGGGCTACCCAGGGTACTTGGCCATTCGAACCCTAGTGGGAGTAGTTAGTTATAATTCCAATATATCTTCTTCAACAAGGGACCAGGGCTATCCATTGAAATTGCTTTCCGGATACATTTCCCTTTCATCGATTAATTGTCTAGAATCCTTATTGTCTAAGCGGGCAATGTTGTGCTGTTTATCTACCCCTACTGCCTATTTATCCCAACTAGCTTGGGTGACATCATGAGGGGAAAACGTTACATTTCACGCACTTCTAAACCACTGTGGTTCGTTGTTGTGCTGGTCAGGCAAGTCAGCAAAGTTGTTCAGACCTTCTACTCATAGAACATACGCCAGCTTCACTGCATAAAGCTGATGGCCTATGACATTCGTAAACAGACCGATCACGGATTGCGTGTATTCAGCTCAGGGTAAATTATGGAGGAGTCACATTGTTCAGAGATGCAGCATCTATGTATGTATATATGCAAGGGGTTTAAATAGCATAAACCTAGCTTACAAAAAACGGAGCTCTGTAAACAAAAAGAGGAATAGAACAGAGTGATAATGACAGGTAGAGCTGGAGGGCAGGGGCGGGGCTGAGGCAGGAGAGATGCCTCAGGTTGTCAGTGAGCAACCAGATTTTCTTTGAAGAGGCCATAGATTTATTAAGTGGTATTTTCAATTAGTTGTTTACAGCTATTATGTGTTGGAGAGATTGCTATAGTATGGGAGTCTGCAACATATGGCTCCCCAGATGTTTTGTACTACGACTCCCATAGTCTCTCTCCATTGACTAAGCTGGTAAGTTCTGAATGGAGTTGTAGTATAAAACATCTAGCGAGCCAAAGGTTGCAGACCCATGCTGTAGTAGATATATACAGTGTTCAAGCATATCCACCTATGGTGCTGAGGTCACTTGATTAGTGAACATTGGTTTATGAAGAACTGGTGCCAAGAAGCAGGCAATCCAGGATCTCCAGTCTTTCCAGGAAGCTTCCCGTGGCAGTTCCTCGCTTCACTGATCTCCTCCCAGAAAGATATAAAGATCACTTGGAAAACAGGATCCTCATCCAGGGCTGTATCCCGGGGTAATCTCATGTGAGCAATGCTATCCGCTAGAACAGCTTGCACGGGTGGCTGGCATTTCCAGATTTCAGCAGTCAAAAATGAGTCATGAGCGTCCCTCTGCGAGAACAAACACGGCAGAAAATTGCCTGTTCTTTGGGGAGGTACCCACTCGAGAGTCTGCGTCCACACTTTAGCTCACTGTACCTTTCACAGATGGGAACTATCCATTTGCATAGCACTTTGCCCCTCCCACATGGGCAGTCCAGCACCAAAATGCTATGGCAATTCCCTTCTGAACAAGAGTACCAACAGCAACCCCAGAAATGTGTTTCAGCCTTGTTGGGCCTCATCAGTGAGGTGGAGCTGTGCCTCTCTGAGCACAATGAGCAAGGGGTCCACATCCCGATGATAACCCTGGGAAACTTATGGTGACTAGACCTAAGGCCCTTGAAACAATCAAAAATGTGTCATGGGCACCCCTTTGGGAGAACGAACATGCCAGAAATGGCCTGTTCTTTGGGAAGGTACCCACTCGAGAGTCTGCAGCCACACTTTAGCTCACTGTACCTTTCACAGATTGGAAATGTCCATTTGCTCACTGTGCTCAGAGAGGCACAGCTCCACCTCACTGATGAGGCCTGACTAGGCCGAAACACATGTCTGGGGTTGCTGTTGGGACTCTTGTTCAGAGGATATTTACCTAGCATTTCATTGCTAGACTGCCTTTGGGTGGGACAAAGACCGATATGCATATGGAAATTTCTCTTCTGTGAAAAGCACAGTGATCTAAAGTGGGGTTGAGACTCTCCCGGTGCCCTCCACGCAAGAACTGCTTAATGGGCTGTGTTTGTGCCGGTAGAGGGACTGCCAGACCTTTTTATGCTAGATTTCAGCAGGGTTACACGATTTTAAATGCACAAATGGAAGATTAAGACATGTTTCTTCAGTCAAAAGTGAAGATAATGAAAGGGATAGTGTACTAAAAGAATGTGTGAAATTTCCGTCAGCTACAGCTGCAAAGAGGTTAATGAAGAGCTGAAGGGAATGTGGACCAAGCGGGGCACACCACCATTCATTGATCATTCTGAGAAGACTTTGAGAAAGTGAGTCCCACAGCTTTTAGTGAAACATATGCAAAGTGTGTCTGTTCTAGTTTATCTAGTGGCGAGATGGCTTCTCTAATGTGCGACGAATGTGCCCTTGGATTTCAACTTTCTCCCAGTGTGAGGGTTGGGTCCATGCATCTCAGCATTCACACAGTGTGAGGGCTGGGTCCATGCATCTCATCATTCACCCAGTGTGAGGGTCGGGTCCATGCATCTCAGCAGTCACCCAGTGTGATTGTTGGGTCCATGCATCTCAGCATTCACCCAGTGTGAGGGATGGGTCCATGCATCTCAGCATTCACCAGTGTGACGGTTGGGTTTATGTGTCTCTGCATTCACACAGCGTGAGGGCTGTGTTAATGCGTCTCAGCATTCACCCAGTGTGAGTGTTGGATCCATGCTTCTCAGCATTAGCCCAGTGTTAGGGTTGGGTCCATGAATCTCAGCATTCCCTCGGTGTGAGCGTTGGGTCCATGCATCTCAGCATTTACCCAGTGTTAGTGTTGGGTCCATGTGTCTCAGCATTCACCCTGTGTGAGGGTTGGGTCCATGCATCTCAGCATTCACCCAGTGTTAGTGTTGGGTCCATGTGTCTCAGCATTCACCCTGTGTGAGGGTTGGGTCCATGCATCTCAGCATTCACCCAGTGCTAGTGTTGGGTCCATGTGTCTCAGCATTCACCAGTGTGACGGTTGGGTTTATGTGTCTCTGCATTCACACAGTGTGAGGGCTGGGTGAATGCATCTCAGCATTCACCCAATGTGAGTGTTGGATCCATGCGTCTCAACATTGACCCAGTGTGAGGGTTGGGTCTATGCATCTCAGCATTCACCCAGTGTGAGTGTTGGGTCCATGCATCTCTGCATTGACCCAGTGTGAGGGTTGAGGTGCATGCATCTCAGCATTCACCAAGTGCGAGGATGGGGTCCATGCGTCTCAGCATTTACCCACTGTGAGGGTTGGGTCCATGCATCTCAGCATTCACTCAGTGCGAGGGTTGGGTCCATGCATCTCAGCATTCACTCAGTGCGAGGGTTGGGTCCATGCATCTCTGCATTGACCCAGTGTGAGGGTTGAGGTGCATGCATCTCAGCATTCACCAAGTACGAAGATGGGGTCCATGCGTCTCAGCATTTACCCAGTGTGAGGGTTGGGTCCATGCATCTCAGCATTCACTCAGTGTGAGGGTTGGGTCCATGCATCTCAGCATTCACCCAGTGTGAGGGTTGGGTCCATGCATGTCAGCATTCACCCAGTGTGAGGGTCGGGTCCATGCATCTCAGCATTCGCCCAGTGTGAGGGTTGGGTCCATGCATGTCAGCATTCGCCCAGTGTGAGGGTTGGGTCCATGCATGTCAGCATTCACTCAGTGTGAAGTTGGGTCCATGCATCTCAGCATTCACCCAGTGTGAGGGTTGGGTCCAGGCATCTCAGCATTCACTCAGGGTGAGGATTGGGTCCATGCATCTCAGCATTCACCCAGGGTGAGGATTGGGTCCATGCATCTCAGCATTCACCCAGGGTGAGGATTGGGTCCATGCATCTCAGCATTCACCCAGTGTGAGTTGGGTCCATGCATCTCAGCATTCACCCAGTGTGAGTTGGGTGTGTATCTCGCTGTCTACACCGGGTTGGGACTGTTAATCTCCACTATCATACAGTGTGAGGATATGTGCACTTAATCTCAGTGTGGGGGTTGTAACTATTAATCTCAATGTACGTGAAGTGGCAGGGTTGGCGTCCTTCATTTCATCTTTGATATACTGCAGAGTTTGGACAGTTAATCTTAGCTTTTATACAGTGCAAGTGTTGGCGCCATTAGCAACGGTCTTTATATAGTCTGAGCGCTCGGCCCCTTAATATGTTTTATTAAGTTTGAGTGGTAGGTGCTCTGTGTCTTTTGGCACTTGTATCGCCTGTTTCAGTACTTGCATAAAGTATGAAGTTGTCTGTTGCGAATTGCCTTTATATTTTTAATTGTCAGTAGAATGATTGGCCTGTTTGCTCCTCTGTTCTCTGACTGTTCGTCTTTGGTCTTGTATTCAGTGTACTGACCATAATGGCCGTAAAGGGCAAAGGCATGTCTACCCAGGGGAACAGCAAATATGCGAGGCTCTTGTTCTGCCAATTTAAAATGATTAGATATTATAAACAACAATAAATAATCGGGGGGCAATCGTCGGAACGACATCGTGTGTGCACGCTGTCTGGCTCTTCTTCATTTCCTGGATTAAAGCACAAGGCACGCATGGGAAGCAATGGCCGGAGCCAGCATGTTGTTACACAGAAGCGTCCCTGCTATTGGCCAGTCAATGTGTGAGTTAGGCATGCGGGGACCAGGCGGTGGCCACGTGGCTTTCTTTGGCCTCTATCCAAATGATGGCCAGAGATTAGAGAAGGGTTGTCGTGGCACAGGGGCAGGTGTAGAGAGCACACACAGCCCAAGGTCTCTCTCCAGCAACCGGCCACCGGGACCCCTCCTTCGTTTCCTGGGATAGGACACCAGTGTCTGTTTCACAGTTCCGATTTATCAGATCATTAGTGTGGAGGTTAATAGTGCAAAGGTAATGCAAGCCCCCCTACTGCCAGCAGGTCTACCTTCCCAATCAGTGCATGCAGTGAAAAGGCAATAGGGTGCCCACATGCCTCTGGTTGCAGTGTAAGGGCCTGATTCATGGAATGTTTAGCACGGTGCACAGTCACTGTGCACTGCCAACAAACACCCGGATTCACGGAGCAAAGTGTATTATTGCAGTGCAAAGTGATGTTGCACTCCTCTGTGAATCAGGGTGTTTGTTGGCAGTGCAAAGTCACTTTGCACCAGTGTAAATTCACTTTGCACCGCACTAACAATTCCATGAATCAGGCCCTATATCTCTTCTGTGCATACGTGTTGGTGCTTGAGAGGCACAGTGAAGGCACCAATCTAACTAATAGCCCAGGGTCTTATGTTCTTAGCAAACTATGCATACTAACCATTGGCATTTACCATCCATAAATTAAAGCATAGAGCGTTGGCTTTATTGAACCATGAATTCATTGGCAGAGCACACAGATGCGTTTATGTGGTCTTGTTCTCAGAATTCCATAACTGGGTGCCCACGGGCAGAGCAACACACCCATAATCTACTGGTCTACTTAAGGCCTGAACCTTAAGGCCTCAACCTCTTTCAAACTCACACATCTTACTTCCCCCTGCTTTAAAATTCTCAGGCAACAGGGTGTGCCTGGGATAAAGCATTCGGGAATTGTACAGGGACATCATTCGGGGGTCGCCAAGTGTCGCACATGCGACCCCTGCGGTCTCCCTTACAACCCCTGTGGTCTCCCCGGCTACCCCCCAAAAAATTGAGGCTCATGGTCTGTGGCCAGTAGCTTGTGGCTCTTTATTTCTGGAGTGGCTGGTTTTCTGATATCTAGCACCGGTAGGATAGCTCAGTGGGTTGAACACTCGCTGCTGCAATGTGTGTGTGATCTGCAGGTTGCAGGTTCGAATCCAGGAAAGGTCAACACAACTTTTCATCCTGCTGAGTTTGATAAATGAGTACCGACACAAGTTGGGTGATATTGTATGTATGTTTGTTCCATGTGAAGCACTTAAGCGGAGGTGCTATATAATAACAGATCATTGTCGGTCAGCCTCGGACGTCTGCTTTCATTCACAGTAGTTTGGTAATATGGGCCTATACGCACTGATATTAATGATATATATGGTGATCAATTCTTGTATGAAATGTATTTCCCTTTTCGGGGATATTGTAACCATAGTTTTTGTAGTGTACTTAGAAACAATGCTATGTCATGCCACTTCCTGTGTTGTCAAGTGGTGAAAAGATGTGTTCCATCGCTTCATGTGATGTCACTTCGGCGTGGGGTCAAATTACACCACTTCCTGTGATGTCACCAGAAGTCAAGGGTCGTATGATGTCACTTCCACTACCCTGGCATTTTGGTGAAGTGACGTCCCTGGAAATGTAGGAGGTGCAATTCACCCTTGCTCTTGGCTTGACCAGACGTCGGGTATTAGTTGTTTAATTAGCAAATGGTTCAGAGCTTTCAGGTGCAAGCAAGTTGTGTGCCATGACAATTGTGAGAGACAGTTGGGAGTTGCAGTAGTCTTTTCTGGTCTTCTCCAATAGGCCTTGAAGACACCCTTTTGGTGTGGTGCTAGGCGCAAACATCACCGCCCATGTGCAGCGTTTTAGCCATACCCAACATGCTGCGTTATCCACTGTGATGCACAGCAGAGCCAGCACACAATGCCATCCAGAAGATGGTGCAGAATGCCTGTTGATGTAGCATGCTGGTGGGCCAGCAGACAGCATCATGACTTGGTAGCAAAGTTATCAGCTGCCACCAGCACAACAACTCTAGATAGTTTACAGTAGTCTGTCCAGGCATCAATGAATCCAAATGGGGAACACCTGGATGACCAGTGTGATTTTTGTTAAAACTCTTTAATTGCCCATGGATAAAATAATCTATTAGCAATTAACTATACTGTATGCTTTAATATTTTCTGGAAGCAATTAGCCACACAGCTTGGTAAGTCGTGAAATCTGTCCATGCAAGTGTGAACTACATATTGTTTGACGTGGTACTAAATAACTCTTTTCCAGCTGTTGTTACATCATTTGATTTATTTTGGACTACATGCCCCATGATGCATTAGGCACAGATAAAAAAAATTGCATTTGTCCTTCATTCAGTAGTCACTTATCTGTGCTCTGCTTCAGTGTAGGCATGCACAATACACTTTTTTTTTAAGTTTTTATTATTTTGAAAGAAAATAAACAATACAAACTTGCAGCATTATTTACAACAGACTCGTGAACATCAATTAATGCACATTACTGCTCCCAAATCCCTCCCCCCTCAAGAGCTTGTTTGCATTTCTCATTCTGTATCTGCTGCGTGTGGCCGGGTATCGCTTCCTTCCGAAGCTGCAGAATCCATTATTGTGCCAAACAGTCCTGTATCTGCTGCAATCTGGCATTTCTGGACACCTTCTTGTGGTATCCATAGCTCGCTCCCACATCCCATCGGTCATCTGTGCCCCCACCTCCGCTTCCCCGTCCAGCCTCAAATGAGTCAAATCCTTCCCCACCCGGGTCATCACCATCTCATACAATCTAGAGATCTCGTGCCCTCCTTCTGATATGTCATATATTGTTCCCATATGATGTCTGGCTCCTCTGCCAGTACAGTCTCTGGCCAGGTTTTACGAATAATCTGCACTAGCCTAAGATACGTGACATATTGGCCTCTGTACAAGCCTGCCTCTTCTCCCAGTTCTTCGAAGTCCTTAATGATCCCCTCTTGCCATACATCTCCCAATGTGACCAGCCCGACCGATTCCCAATAGGTCCTGATTATCATTCTGAGTTGGTTGTCTCCCTCAGCCAAGGCGACTAGCGGCACCTGTGGGGAACACGGGTACGGGTTCTCCATCAGTCGGCATACTCTGCGCCACATCTTCCACCCAAGCAACATCATACCCGGGCGTTCTTTCATTTCAAGTCTAGGCAACCAAATAATCTCCTTTAGGTAAAACGGAGTGCAGTCCTGTCCAAACAGCCTAAGTTCAGGAGTTACCTCATCTGAAAGCCATTTGGTTACATATCGCAACTGACCAGCTACATAATAGGCCTCAAAATTTGGCAGCTTAATGCCCCCTCTATCATGGAAGTTCTGCAGCTTCCATAGCGCCACTCTATTGCGAGTGCCATGCCATAGGAAGTCTCTGCACATGCTATTCAGTTTGACAAAAAACTATTTGGGTATCAAGTATGGTATATTACTGAAGAAATGTAACAGCCTGGGCAGGACCACCATTTTGAGCATCGCCCCCCGTCCCATCGTCGCCAGCGGCAACTTCTCCCAAAACTTCATACTTGTTCGGACTTTTCCCACAGCCACCTCGGTATTATGCAAGTGTTCCTCCTCCACCGTATGGTACACATCTATTCCGAGGTAGCGGAAGGAATCAACCGCCCATGGTACGGACAACACTGGCAACCGCTCCAGAGGGGCTCCTCTGTAGCTCCCCAATGGGAACATGCTCGATTTTTGGGGGTTCACTGCTATGCCGGACAGTTCTGCATACCTTTCCATAACCTCTAGAATATATTGAAGATTTTCCTCCGGATATTTCAAGTATAGTAGTAAATCGTCAGCATACAAGGATATTAGATGTTTCTCTCCCCTTACCTCAATACCAACCAAGTCATATTGTTGTCTGAGGTACACTGCCAGGGGCTCCAGGGCTAGAATGTATAACATCGGGGACCAGGGGCACCCTTGTCTGGTGCCCCTACTGAGTTGCCATCTCTCAGATATCACCGATCCTGTGCGCACCCTGGCCAGTGGTTCACTGTATAGTAATTTTGCCCACCTAACATAACCCGGCCCCATCCCGTATTCTTTCAGGGCCTCCAGCAACCATGGCCACCTCACTGAGTCAAAAGCTTTGACTGCATCTAGGGACACCACCGCCATTTCCCCCTTGCTTCTGTTTCCCTCTTCAATCACACGGTGGAGTCGCCTATGGTTGTGGGTTATATTTCTGCTGGGAACATAACCTGTCTGGTCCGGGTGTATCAGTTTGCTAATAACTCTACGCAGCCTATTAGCCAGGACCGCCGTCAATATCTTGCTATCCTGGTTCAACATTGACAAAGGCCTATAGGAGCCGCAGCTATGCCCTGGCTTGTTGGGCTTAGGAAGCGGCACAATTAACGCTTCTCTAAGCGATTCCGGCAGCCGGCCCATCTCAAAAGACTCATTGAGCATCTCTAGCATAGGGGGGAGTACTTCCTCTCTATATGTTTTATAAAACTCGCCAGGGAATCCGTCCGCGCCCGGGGTCTTACGGGTGGGTAGCTGCTTGACCACCTCCTCCAATTCCTCTAAGGTATTCGGTGCGTCCAGCTCCTCCCTTTCTTCAGCACTAATCTTAGGTAATTCCATGTCTTTTAGAGTTTCTCTTATCTCCTCTCTATTGTCCTCTCTTCTGTCCTCATACAATGTCCTATAATAGTCTAAGAATGCCTCGTTGACTCCCTCTTGGGTGTCAACTACCTCCCCGTCTTCTCTAGTTATCGTCCTAATCGGGGGCCTAGGGGTTTCGCTCTTATATAACCACGCCAACAAGCGCCCAGTTTTATCCCCACCTGCATGTTGCCTCTCAACATACTTCTTAGAGTTAAGGTTGCAGAGCCTTTCCCAAAGCTCTGCACACCGCTGCTGTAGTTCGAGTACAAGTTCCGCATCCCCTCCCTCCCTGTTGCTTTCCCGTTCCAGTCTCTCTTCCGCTTCCTCTAGCTCCGTTAGGACCCCACCCTGTAGGCCTTTTGATTTAGCAATAGCAGCACCCCGCAATACCACCTTAAAGGCTTCCCAGATCGTGCACGCTGAGTCCACGCTGCCTGTGTTTACCTCAAAGTACTGTGTGATCGCATCCCTGATATCTTCCCTGAAGACGGGTCCCGGAGCGCCTCCGCCCGGAGGCGCCATGTCGGTATCCGCGCCCTGGGGCGGCAGTACTGCCAACTCAGAACCAGAGGCGAGTGGTCCGACAGGACCCTCGCTCTATAGTCTATTTGGGTGGTCTCTATCACCACATCCGGCGTGGCAAAAAAGTAATCAAGTCTCGTATGCAGTTGCTGCGGAGCTGAGTAATGCGAGTACTGTGTTTCATTAGGGTGTTTCAGCCTCCAAACATCTGCCAACCCGAAGTCGTCTAGTAATGTCTGTAATACCCTGGCTGCTGGGGTGGGCCTATCAATCTTATTATCAGATCTGTCTGCCTTTGGGTTGAGCACGCAGTTGAAATCCCCTTCCCAGATAACCGCTCCTCCCATACACGCGCCCAGATGAGTACACAGGGTTCTAAAATATGCCGCAGTATTTTGGTTGGGGGCATTCGTATTCATAATGCACACCTCTCTATTCTCCACCAAAGCCTTTAATATGACCAACCTCCCCTCCGTGTCCACCACTTCTTGTGTAAGTTGGAGCGGAACGTGCGGTGCCACCCAGACCAGCACTCCCCTAGCGTAGGCAGAATACAGAAAGCCTACTGCAGTACCTCTCCACTTCTTCCCCACCAGTTCCAGTTTTTGCCGGGTCAAATGTGTTTCCTGCAACAACGCAATATGAATCTTCTGTCTTTTCAAGTACATCTTGACTTTGTTTCTCTTTAAGTAACTGTTGAGTCCCCTGACATTCCATGTTACGATCTTAAGGTCCCCCATGGCTCATGAATGTCTTCTTGCCTTCCATGTAGCGAATCCCCCTTGCCCACGTGATACAGATACAGCTCTCCATCTTTACTTGTAGCTTCTTGTACCAGCTCAAACTATCCATAACTATGTACACAACAAATTCCCAACTTCCCTCCCCTCCCTCCACCCGTCCCTTCCCCAACACCACACACCCCAACTGCTGCCCAGCTCCGTTCTCGGAACTCAGGCACCCCCACATATAGCCCTGCAAGCACCAAACAATGCACAGAGCTCAGTAGGGTGAAGTCGCCCTAATGGCCACTTAACTAAGAATATTGTGGGGTAAAGAGATCCACTCTGTAAGGCTCCCATTACTTCAATAATGATTACAGTGCTCATAACATCTAATGCAATAGTCTGACCTTCTCTACTGAAGGCTGTGCAAATGACTATATTCAAGTCCCTCGGGTCCGTGCCACGCCATCTTGTGGCACCTTCCTCGTGCATTACTTATCTCTTCCGTGCTCACTCTCCGTCCGTCCTCTGAGGACATCCCTGCGCATCGAGCCATCCCATGGCATCCTCCGGGGTCTCAAAAAACAAAGTTTTGTGTTTATGTATAATTTTCAATTTTGCCGGATACAGTAACATGTATTTGTGGCCCGCCTCTCTCAGTCTCCGCTTTACCGTGCCAAAGTTCATGCGGCTACGCTGCACCGACAGGGTATAGTCCGGGAAGGCCGTGATGTTTGCCTCTCCTCGTATAATCGTTCCTCCCTTGCGGAAGTGTTCCAATATCCTCTCCCGGTCCCGGTAATTAAGAATTTTGGCTATCACCGGCCTAGGCGGGTTTCCTGGCGGCGGCCTCCTTGTTAGAGCTCTATGTGCCCTTTCCACCGCAAACCCTTGAGATAGGGCTCCTCCGGGTATCTCTTGCAGTAGCATGGACTCAATAAACTCCGTGGGATCGTGGCCCTCCAATCCCTCCGGCAGGCCCACTATGCGGATGTTGTTTCGTCGGGCACGTCCTTCCGCCTCCTCCGCTCTGCTCTCCAAGTTGCCCACTCTCTGTATCAGGGCATGCAATTCGGCCTTATGGGAGGCACAATCCGCGGTATTCGGGCTAACTTCCTTCTCAAGGGACTCCGTGTGCTCCGCCAAGGCCCTGACGTCCTGTTGGAGTAGATTAACATCCTCCTGGACCTCTCCGACCTTAAGGTCCAGTGCCGTTTTCAGTTCAGTGACGGTTAATTCGAGTTTAGATTCCCAGGCCGCCTTTAGGTCTGCAATCGCAGCTAGGTTTTCTTGGTTAGCGCCCGTTGTCGTCATGCTGCCTGCAGGCGGCTTATCCTTGCTCTTGGTATTGTCTTGACCAGGGGACGTCTTAGCGAAGTCGTCCAGGGTGTGCTGTTTCGCCTTCGGCCTCACCGTTCTATTCGACATGACCCAGAAGACCTGGGTTCTGCACAAAGGACAACTGCGCACCCAGTACGCCTCTTTCGCTCGATTACCGTGCGGCCTGCTCCTTCCTTTGTTCCAGACATTGGTCGGCCATTTTGTGTCGTCTTTTGTCTCCGGGGCTCCTTATCCTTTCCGCACAGATCTCTGCCGCCGTTCTTCCTACACCTTCCAAAAGTTCACCAAGCGTGGCCCAATCATTCATACACCGACATATGTATTTTCAGCAGTCGTCAGCCCATCGTTGCGCACTTTTACGCCCAGATCATTTCAGGATCTCGGGAGCTCCTCCAGATCACGTCCTCCTACTTGGCCCTCGTAGCCACGCCCCGCGTGCACAATACACTTATAGAGGCTCATGTGCACAGGATATTGTGCTCGGATGTGAATGCTAAACTTTACACAGGGCACACCCTCTAGAGCTGTGTGATTTCTTTTATTTTCCTCTCATTGTCCTTGCTATTATTGGACTGCCCGTGGTTCCCATCCAATATGAAATCATTTGTTCACCTCCAACCGAGAGCCTGGAAGAACCTCTGGAGTCTGAAGATGTGTGCACCTATTGCAATGGATAGCCTCTGTCTACATAAGATGTCTGAAGGTTGTTTGGGCAGTTCGGGCTGTTCGGGCAGAGAGTGTGAAAGGATACCCTCTCACCGGGAAACACAAGGCATGGAGAAAGTGACACCCTGAACGGCAGGGCTGTTGCTAGGTCTGGAAAAGATCAGGGGCTAAGCTAATGTTAACCTCAAACCGAGAGCCTGGAAGAACCTCTGGAGTCTGAAGATGTGTGCACCAATTACAATGGATAGCCTCTGTCTACATAAGATGTCTGAAGGTTGTTTGGGCAGTTCAGGCTGTTCAGGCAGAGAGTGTGAAAGGATACCCTCTCACCCTCTCACCGGGAAACACAGGGCATGGAGAAAGCGACACCCTGAACGGCAGGGCTGTTGCTAGGTCTGGAAAAGATCAGGGGCTAAGCTAATGTCGGGACTGGCGGGATTCGGGGCTACCTAGCCTTTTGGTTGTAGCACCTGAGCTTCTATCCGGGGCTACAACCCACAGACCCAGGGCTATACCCTCCTAAACCCCCCAGCAATGCCTCTGCTGAATGGTGGAAGCGGCCTAGACTGAAGAGCAGCTAAAATAGCTGCCCGCCACAAGGGAGACATCTGAATGAAAGTAAGTATGTCTTACCTGATATATGTGGTCGCACCAAGCCGAATTTAGCTGCGGGGCGTTGCGAACAAGTTGCTGGGGGCCCAATCCACTAACAACTCTGACTTCAGTACCCAGGTGGGGCACTTAGAATGCTTGGGAGCAAAGGGAGTTCCCTTTTCTTCGGTCCCCATGAAGGATGACTGCAGTGTTGGTCAAATAAAGTTACAGCAGTGAGCTAGAGGCCGGTGTTTGGTTAGAGTCACGTCTCACTACGCTGTTCATGATGCATGTTTAAGAACTTAGAGTCTTTGCACTTCCTATGGTCTATAACCTGAGGAATAATGATAAACTGGGGAAGGCAGGTGCACAGAACAAGGTTTTTCAATTACAACAACTAGAAAATCCCTAGTAAATTGTGGCCTGGCAATTAAGACACATAGGGAAACAAGGGGCTCTCTAAAAATAAGGGAGAGGAAAAGAAAAAGAATGGGAAAGTTCATGAAGTTCTGGAGAGGGATCCTGAGACTCAAGAGACGTTTTATGGTATGCAGAACTAGGCTTTGGTAGCACCAGGAGCGAACCCCCGGACGCCCAGAATACCAGGGTTTCTCATCACAGAGGAACAGTGCTCCTCAAGAAGCAAATCATAATGTGGCAGAGCGAGTAAGACTGCAACATTCTTTCTGGCTGGTAAATCATCACAATCAACACAAACTGCTTTGGTACAGTGAACTTAACAGGGTTGTATGGGGACTGTCTGGTCACTCTGCCGTCATCAACAATAGTAAATAACTCGATAATTTGGGAAGGAGCCGATCCGGTGAATGTACAAATCAGCAGCTGCAGTCCTAAGAGCCAGTGCAAGTGCATCCAGTGAATCAAGTGCAGGATTAAATGCATTCGTTGACTGTCAACAAATTACTGACAGTACATCAGCTCAGAGAGTTTCTATGGAGGAAAAAGGTTTGGGTGGATCCTTTTGTCATGTAAGTGGAAGAAAACAAGGTGAACCTGGAAATGTGGTTACTTCGGATTTGACTAGGAAGGACCTAACATATCCTTCCAAATGAATCCCCTGAGCTGCTTGATATTACAGATGTGTCAATGAAATCAGGTTTGACCTCCAATCCTGTTCATCTTCATTAAAAGCATTGTGCTTAGTCCTAAACGCACTTGTTAAGCTATATGATTGAATTCCTGGTGATGCTGCTCAACAATATAACAATATATGACTCTAGACACAATAAAAAAGTGATAGGAAAATGTTTTGAGATACACAATGTGAACAAAGAAACAGCCTCACATCGTATACTGCTATCATCTCATGAGGAGAGAGGGGTTGAAGATGTCAAGGATGCCCAGTTAGACTTAATGAGGAGGTGATTAGAACCAACCATGAAGAACAAAGGAAACAGACAGATACTAACATGAAACACCCTAGGAAAAGGTGATGGCAGTTGGCCCCAAATATTTGCCCACAGCAACAAAAAAAGGCATTTTGCAAATAAAAAGAAAAAACAAATATCTAAGACTGAAACAAATGGAAACTGTCTGTGGCCATTTTATGGGTCAAATGTCGAGTTAATGAAGTTAGTGGAAGTTCAACAGGCGTGCAAGTCGCTTTCCTGCAATTTCTAAAAGTCTCTTCATGTGGAGAAACATGGCATTTCGGAAACTCAAAAAAATGTCAGACAACAAACTCCGCTCACAACCTGAATGGTCATTTGAAAAAGGCGACTAAAAAGTTGGACCACATTTTGATACTGAGTTGAGACCTTTGGGAAATGTGGGCCTCTGATCTGACAAGAGATGTAGTAATATCGATGAATCACGAGGATCAGGTTAAAGCATGTACAGAGAATCTGGAGGTAGAAGAGACCACAGCCTATAGGCTGCCGGGAGGGGCTTTGTGCAATAAGCCACCTGAGGTTTTGATTGATACCTCTTGTCCCAAAAGCCTTGCAACAGGTGATATTTTCATTGATGACGCTTCCTTCAATCTCTTGAGTATCTTGAATATCCTAAACTTGATCATTAAATAGCTAAATTAAGGTTATTAAATACACATGATATTGAATAACTTGAATGTATTAACTCCAATCCTAATAAAAAAGTGCGTAACCATTTTTAAACATCATTGTCTGCTACCATGATTTTTGAGAATAGAGAATTGTTATGGAAACATTAGTACAATATAACCTATTCTGAAAAAGAGACATTTGGAATACAAAGCATATTATGTTATAAGTGAATTGCAAGACTGTAATCATAAGTCACAGAAGGAAGTAATTGGGTATGAACATCCTGTGAAGCTTAAAGTGCACTGTAATTGACAGTATTGTGTTTTACTGACAGGAGTGACAAAAAAAGATAACATAAAAGAGTTAGTTAATATACAGGGAAGTCAGAATGTGTAGACAGTGACTATAAGACACAGTGACTCTGGTGTGGAAAGTATTTGCATAAATGTTTATGAACTGTTGTGAATACCCAATGTTGTTACTTTTCCCCTAGGGGGTTCCCCTTTCCATGAGGCTAGGGAGGTTGTTACCTGATAGTCCCTCTGGGGGTGGTACTCAGCAGATGGATCTCATGGGAAGGGAATCCCCTTATGGGAATAGTGAAGACCTGTGGCGAATGTGGAATCCCCATGGCCCACCTTAACTTAACCCACCTCCCTCACCAAGCCCGTACAACACCATCCCTAGGGTTCCTATTTGTTTCTTTAAAACCAGTAGGGTAGGAAGTAATGGGACAAGGAAGAGTGTGAGCTCCTCAAGGGACATATATTCCTTATGTGCTGAGACGAGGGAGAGACCAACTGACTCACTGGGAGTTCTAAAGATCAGTATTGGGACGAGAAAGAAGTTTGGAAGCATAAAGAACACCTCTATAAATCATACTGAGTGGTCTAGTCTTTACAGACTTCCTATTGTCCAATGTACAACTAAAATAGAAAAGGGAAATCCAAATACGAAGCAAGGCCCTCCCTGGAGGAAACAGGAGTTTCAAATCCTGTGCAAAGAAGAAAGAAAAAAAAAGAAAAAAAAGCAGCGTAGGGTGGGAAAGACACCCATTTGCAGAGAGATCCCCGAAGGTCTGCCATGGAAAGGCTGAAGTGGGAGACGGAAAGTGGAGCAACAAGCCTGGTGAGAAGGCTGGAGCAAGGAAACCACCTTGGCCTCACGGCCCAACAGCAGGGAGCTGATGCAAAGCCACTGCAGTCCCTGGAACGATCGTAAGAGGCCAGAGAGCAGCAAGGAACTGTAGCAGAGCCGCCACAGTCCCTGGAACGATTGGAAGGCGCGGGAGAGAGGAGATGAAGCCTGCAGACAACTGAGAGACACTGTAATCACCCAGAAGAGGGTGGAAAGTCAGGAACAGATGTAGGGCCCCCCATACGGCAGAGAAACCACATAAAACGGGTCTGGGACCTGAGAAAGAGAGAAGCCAATATCAAAGGGGTCTGGGACCTTAGAGAGAAAGAAACCAATAAGAGGGGTCTAGGATACAACAAAAGGGACACCTGACAGGATAGTGAACTGGGTATAATTGCTATGAAACGAGAAGAGCTAAGAAGGGTCTGGGATCCACATACAATAACAAACTGTCTCCAAAATATTCATCTTAGTCACAGTACCTGGCAGCGTAGTGAACCAGGTGGGCTATGAAGACTGTGAACACTGTGGCTTTGTGAAGAACTGGAGAAAGACCAGGGGAAGGGAGACACATCTCCTGGTATTAATAAATATTGTGAAAGAAGCCAAGAGAAGGGTGTCACTCTTTTGGCAGTGGGAAGAGGTTGAGAAAAGACAGGGGATGGGAGACATTCACCCTGGTGTTGATGAAAATTACGTAAGGAGCCACGAGGAGGGAGTAATTCTCTTGGCATTGTGAAGGGTCGGCTAATGGCCAGGAGAAGAAAGAATCTTGTCCTGATATGATAAGATATGATATGTTATGGCATTTTACGGCACAGGAAAGCCATAGGGAAACCTGAGATATGTCAAGGGGGAGAGAGCCACCCCCCTAACACTGTAAAGATAAGAGACCTTTGTTCTACTTGCCTTACTGGAACCCAAACCCAAGGAGCCTTTGAAAATTTTGATTTGTATCCTTTGAGAAGAACATTTTGTTTGCATCACCCACAGATGAACTTTGGATTGTCGTCCAAAAGAAGGGAATAACTAATGCCCAAGTGCACACCTTTATTGCTTGGTAATTCCATGAAACTCAAGGAAAGATAATATGTAACTCTCTGGGTTCAGGGGAGGTGGAAACAGTCCTGGCACAAAAACTGCAAAGGACAAAGAGAAAAAGTGTCTATAAGACACTTGCATCCCCTGCCTGGCAATGTTCTGAGTAACAGTCAGCTGTTTTAGAACAGTGAAACAGTGAATAAAGACACAGATCACGAAACAGTAACACAACAAATGCTTTCAACGAGTCATACATTGTATTCAGAACAAAAACAATAGTCATTAGGTCCAATAAAAAATGTAATGCTATAGTTCAAACAATTTCAGGCAACCTCCCTTCTTCAAGAGCGGAGAAAGAATTGCATCTGTAAATGTATCAAATGACATTATAAATATTCACATAGATTCCAAAGCATATAACATAACTTGTCAAATGAGATAAAGTATACATACGATTCACTCAACCCTATTGATCAGTAAGTAGTAATGTACTTTTTCCAAATGTCCACTAAAATAAATGTGATAGAGTGTCCACTGATCCACCATGGACAGAGGGGTGATCCCAATATGTAATTTAATTGTAAGAAGTGATACGGATCGAGCATACAGAAGATTCCAGCCCAATGAGTGGCATCCATGGAGATTTCTATCAAGCCACATAGCGGAATACAAACCCATACCAGTGGCAGAATAGATAAGTAAATTAACATGCAGAGTTAAGGTGCCATGATATTTCACCAAAGATCCCCAAAAGAAAGTGTAGACAACTGATGAATCAAAACAACAATCAAATAAATGAATACATAAAGTCACCACTCAAGTAGGAAAATAGACACAAAACATACCCGAAGTAAACAAATGTGATGGTCATCACAACATGAAGGGTTCATCAAGACAATGGGCCTCATTACGACCCAGGCGGTAAGTTACCGCCTGGGCCGTGACTTTACCACCATGGCGTAAACTACGTTTACGCCATGGTGGTAGGCGGACTTACCGCCCCATTCCAACCTTGGCGGGGCGGTAAATCCCCATTTTCCCATTTTCCCTTCCCCATTCCCATTTTGCCCCATAGGGCATAATGGGAGTGGGGAAGGCGTTAATTACGCCACCGTAAATTACGGTGGCGTAATTAACTCCATGGTCCCTTAGCGCCATGGATTTTAACACCTGCTAAAAGCAGGTGTTAAATCCGCCATGGCGCTAAGGGACCTCATACTCAGGCGGTAAGGGTCGGCGCTGTTTACGCCGCCGTAAAACCCTTACCGCCTGAGTCGTAATGAGGCCCAATATCCTATTTCTTATCTACAGTGGAAGAAACCATAAGTATCCTACTCTGATACTCAAAACATCAGTGGAATACAGGCATCTCGATATAGCAATGTACATGCAAACCCTAGCATACCTTCTAAATCAGATGATATAGTAAAGC
Organism: Ambystoma mexicanum; assembly: GCF_040938575.1. Classification (NCBI taxonomy): domain Eukaryota; kingdom Metazoa; phylum Chordata; class Amphibia; order Caudata; family Ambystomatidae; genus Ambystoma; species Ambystoma mexicanum. The sequence continues at coordinate 742,613,661 of NC_090935.1, forward strand.
AACACCTAGCATCCCAATCTGCTAGTCTGACCAAGCCACTTTGCCGCATGGTTATGAAGACACCCCTGTAAACCTCCTGACCCACAAGACAGCAAGCTACAAATCAATGTTTATTCAGACCCCTTTATCATTGCCTAAACATCAAGTGAAATACTCTAAATTGGACTAAGATGTTAAATGCCCATCCCTTACTGTGAGGTATCTGTAACTTTGTCCTCGCTCGACTGCCTGCCGAACGCCAGTGTGAACACCAGTCAGCCCTCGTGAAAAACCCAAACAAAAATGGCCACTGATCACGCCTTTAAGATACCAAAGGTATTCTCAGCAGTATCTCGTTGTCTTAATTGGTACTAAGGCACTGCCAATGATCAATTAAACAATGCTTTATATATCCCACAACACCTGTAGAATGGACAGAGTTGGCATATCCTATTGCCTGATTACATAGATTCACCATTCCAAGATGGCCACCAAAGAACGCTTATAAATGAATTTGCCAAATTACCTGATATTGTATCAAGTGCGCTCAAAAGCAGGATACTAAAGTAAAAACGGTATGGTCAACCCACACAATGCATATTTTGTGAACAGTTTAATGTTAGTTAAACTGCACATGAAATAAATAATAAAAGATTAAAACGAGAAGAACAGATGTATGTCAAAAAACCGGTTCAGCAGCACCAATCCATAGAATAAAGGCAACAAAGATCCAGTTTAAAAAACATTCTTAACATTCTAGACCAGACATGTTTAGATCCCTAATATCTCCCAACTAAACGGTGGTCATGTGATCATTGGTAAAAAGGGGGAAATAAACAAAGTGAATCAAGTGTACCATTACAATGCGGCAATTCAAAAAAATGTATTATTGCAAAGGCCTTGCTAACTTCTCGGCTGGCTGGGGCCTTTGTGCTAGGAAAGTGGCTGTACTTCTGCACTTTTCGCATCCATGCTGGCGACCTATATTCGTGTTTGCTCATGGTACATTCCCTCTGTGCATCTGCCATACGTTGGTTTCCCAGCCAATGTATTCTGCATCGAATCTGCCTATAATTCCATCAGCCCCATCAGTGTAGTGAGTCCCGCTCTTGGTATCTTGGAAGGCTCCTCCCTTCTATGCTATATAGTGCACGCTACTTGTGCTTTCTACTATCTAACCGTGATCCGTACTAGTGTCGCATAGCCTAAGTAATTCTTTATGGCAGAGGCATATACATTGACTTATTTGAACTACTGTTTCTTGGATACTGCCATAGTTTGTCTCGTCTCTCGCCCCTAGATTCATGGGGCAGTAGTGTTGCCTCAGCTGGTATTGTTTCTCACCTGTACGATAATGGTGAGGCATAAGGGCAGAAGTTGATACTTGCATGTTTATCTGAGTTGGGGAAGTAGGTGATACCTGCATATTCATCTTCCCCATTACACCTCTGAGCCGAGTCGTGGTGCAAGTGTGGGCATGTAAGCCTTTGCTCTCCCTTCTACTTCTTCTGGACTGATCAGGATTTTGTTGCATGTGATCTCTGCACACATGATGCAGGTCAAAGCCTTTAGAAGTTCCCTGGGTCAAGTATGCACACATCCCTGGACCATACACCTCATGCACCTAAAACAGGACATGACCTTTACCAAACAGCTGTGCCTTGTTTACACTTCTTACAGCCTAGGACCGTTCCCTCCCCACACTTCACCAGGCCCTCTTCTAGGCACGGCTGTGCCAGCTCCACATTACATACACCTTGGCCGCTGCTCACATAACATAGGGCACAGCTTTGACCATGTTGTGCGTTATATATATATGTGGACAAGACATAGCGCATCTCCATACCGCACCTTAACTGCATACCAAGCACTGCCTAACACCATGATTCAGAAAAGCTTTTGAAAAGAACGATTCAGCAACAGTGGCAACTACGTATGTAGGCAAATTCAGGCTTATATCAGGTGCAAGCAGGTAATTACACAGTCAGTATATATCATCAGAGGGCTAAGCTGCTTCGAGCAACGCCAAACCATCTTACTTTCAGGAAGCATCATAAAACCTACCTCTAGGATAGAGTATCTCCTTCCAGTGCCATGACGCCTCCTGGAAGGCAACATTGTGTTTTATGAATCGAAAATAACATAGCATAATATCACTTAAGATGTAATGCATTAAAAAGAGTTCATTGGTTAGAGTACGTGGATGAACACTTTTCAGAATAAACATGGTCACCTTAAGTTTAACCGTTTTCAAAAATAGTTATAAATATACCAATTCCTTCTACTTTAGGAAAGCATGTCACAGGTGGCTTTTGCTAAAGAGATGAACACCTCACCCTCGTGCCCTCCAGAAACTTTGTAAAGGAAAGCACTCAACAAGGGGCGCATTTATTTTGGTTTTATTCTGGGGAGGCTGTCTTCTGTGGTGTGCCAGACTGGCAAAGGAGTGGCTGTTTTCCTGGAACAAACCTTCTTTAAAAACTAGGAAAACAAATAATCAGTTTTAGGTTTACTTAATTACTTTATTGTTGTATTTCAACTTTGACATTCATATTACATTTTATTAAAAATGTAATATTTTCTGGGACAAATGTGTGAGGTTTCATAGATAACAGAGAACACAAACACATGCATTGACATGGCCCCCAACCTTAAAAATTACTGCTGGAAGGTACCTAACTCCAATTTCAAAATCTGCTTTTGCCAATGTTCAGAAAGCAGAAATATTGCAAATATGGTGTGGCTTGCTGTTACAGAATGGGAAGTGAGCAGGGACAGAGGAAGTGACAGCATCCTTCCTTCACAGAATGTTCAAGCTTCAGAGTCTGAAGACTGCCCACAGGCAAAATCTTTCTCTGGGTCCAGGGTAGGTAGCTGAAGCTGGACCCATTGCAAGAGTGAGCCGTTGTGAAAGGCGGGTGTGGTTGAGGAGCTGCCTGTGCGCATGCACAGTGCTACGTTTAATATTTACATTTCATAATGGATCATAGGCGCTTAGAATACGCAGTTTAACACGGTTTAACCAAGACCACAAGGCTTCTCTAAGGTCCTTATTTTGCAGTTCACCATTTTTCCGGTCCCGTTCACCCCTCCTACTTTACTGTTTGGGAGGGGTGCTTGGCACCCTTCCCTCCACTTGCACGGGGCACACCCAGGTGGCTTCCATTACCGCAGAAACATTTCTGTGGTAAGGTGACCCATTTGCATATAGATTGCCTTCTCACACATGGCTGGGACCTGAGAGCCTAGAATACACTGTTTGAGAAAGATCACAAGGATACAGTGCATTGAATCCCTTCACCGCCACGTTCTGATTCCTTTTCTTTCATCCAATAGAAAACACGACCTCACAGTACACTGCTTGGCCATGTCACAAGGATGCACTGTAATACATTCTTCCATCTCTCAGTGGCAAGTGTCTTTCTTTCCTGCATTCGCAAAATAATAGCTCACAATATAACCCTTGACAAAGATAGCAATAGTACAATAGTATAAGTATTGCTATCTCCCAACGCTGTTTCACTTCCTTTCCACCTCACGAAATACAAGAGCTAAGTGTCTGTGGTGTTTGTCCAGGGCTGACCTATGATACATCTCTCCATCTCCAAATACTGATTGCTTTCCTGTTGAATATGTGATTTATCATAGAGGAAACCCACCTTCTTTGGCACAAGCTTATTAGAGTGACTCTCAAACATTTCCTTCAATACAGTAGCAAATGGTGTTCATTTGTAAAGCTCAGCTGTGAAATCTGGGTACGTGCTGTTGAATGTCACACATCTCAAAGTAAAAATAAATAGTAATAATATACTATAATATAATACCCATGGTTCATTCACTTTAATATATTATTTAATGCTGCAGCTGAAAGTTGTCACACACAAGGAGAAAACATTCTGGATAGAAACATTAACAAAGAGCCAAAACACACACATAACAAAAACGGCACACATGAAAATGCTGCTTTGTTTACAATTCAATGGGCCAATGAAAATCACTCAGTGCATCACAGAGCATTTGTTTGTTATTGATGATGAGCGTTGTAATGATGTTATTTAACCACAATGAAATGAAGCATGACAGTAGAAAAACATCAATTTAACAGATAGGGTGGAAACAAAAGAATCTCTTAAAAGCAACATTTGACAATTGTCTCCCAAACGTACAAAATTGCACAAACATCTACAAAGTTGCCAACAAACAGCATTTTCATCATGTTGCAAAATGAAGACATCGCAAAGAAGATCATTGACCGAGAGGCCCCTCTCCAGACTGCTGCTAGAGCTCTGTCAGAGAGCTAAAGCTCTCTCTATCAGACCGAAACATGTTGATTTGGATAGCAATCTTTGGAGGCAAGTCAAAGTAGGGGTTGTACTGTGCAGCAGCATTTGCTGTACCGGTAAACACATTTCTCCAGTTGGAAATATTCCTTTCAGAGTCTCCTGGCCGATCACATTTCCCCCAAACAAATCTTCGCTCAGCTCTCCATAATCATTTTTAGTTTCTCAGACTTTTCTTTGCTACCAAAGTTATAAGCAATCAAAGGATATGAAGATTGAATATTCTCCAAACACACACATCACACACACAGTAACACATGCACGCACTGCTCCGCCCACAACATCTGGGAAAATGGGAGAGCCGCCGTCTGTCCAAACCCAAACATTGACCACGTGGAGACTGACTGCACATTCACCTTTGAATCTTTGCAAAGTTCATGTTAGGGTTCAATGTGTATTAAAACCCTTTGTGTGTCCAGGTAAACAAGCAATTCTGAGTACTTGAGGGTTGCTTATCAGATGAGTCAGCAGATGGGACTATAATGCCAGGGTGAAAGTACCCAATGTGCTGCCATTTCTTTAATAAAACATTTTGTAAATAGTGCAACGACTACAACATGGGTATTTTTAGCCGAGCAGTCTGAATAGCAGAACAGTTTTATAATATCATTGGTAAATTTGCTTTGTCTATCCAGCCCTCTTTGCGGAAAGTTGAATCATTTGAATATAATTGCACAAGGTAGTAGGAGAATCTGTCAAATGCTGACAGCCAACTACGACAACTTATACATAACACCACACACGGTGAGGAATGAACGAATACAGAGCGCTCCAGTCGCCTTCTCATTTGCAATGGCAGCGGTGAGGAACATTCTTGGTGGACATTCCAGAAGACAAATTATACTGAATCCAATTGCAGGTTTATGCGTCTTTTACTGGAGAGGCGCGTGTGTTCTAGGGAGAACATTCAAGTTGATTAAACTTGTATCTTAGAAATGGTTCTTAGTTTATAACCAAATCTATGTGATTAAAATGTATTTTATTTCACCAAAAGAATTCTCTTTTCACGTCTAAATGGTTTGAATGAATTTACACCTGAGCTTGCTAAGAAACGCGATATTAATCAAATATCTCAGTGTTTTTAGATAAATATGAATTCTTGAAAAAAATATGTTTTTTTAGTTAGTAATAAGGAATATCAAATTCTTCAAATCCTCACTAACCACATAGTCCGAATGCTCTTTTGCAGCTAAAAGGAAAACACATATTACCACCATGCTTGCATGAGTGTAAACTACTCGGGGGGCCTTTTGCTTTTCATAATGCAAATTCATAAATTCATAGAACGTAGCGAAAATAGCACTTCCTATCACCAGCACGGATAAAACATGAACATTAAAAACAGATGGCAGAAAACGAGGAACACCAAAATCGTGAAAAACGATATACTTTGCCATGTCAGGGTCTGTGTTTCCATTGGAATAATGTCTTGGTTGCCTTGCCTGAGAAAGTGGTCCTCTTCGGTAGCTCCTTGTGCCTGATGTAATGAGTCATTAAGGTCAAAATAAAATGTTTAATGTTTTGTTTATTAAGTACTGAAAAAGTCTGCCCTTCATCTTATATATACATTTCTTATGATTTAAACGTGTGTTCTGATATAAGAATTCATTTTTCAATATGCTTGGAAAATTGAGACACACCATCTTTTACCTAGCAAGGTGTTATGGGGCACGTGGACAGACAGCGTAAGATGGCAGCCAACTGTCTCCATATTAAGGTGGGAGGAGCATCTTTATTGGTCTTGTTTGTTTACTCAACGGCACTCTGCATGCTGGGAATTGTGGTCCCATACTTTTAAAGGATGGGAAAAGCAAAAATGGAAGATTGGCTAAAACTCCTGGACTCTAAATGTGATCCTCGTGGCAAGGGCCTTGTTAGCAGTTGTGGTTTGAGATAGCTTGGGGTGCCGTGGAACACACAATGCTCTTGGTCTTTCACTTTTTGTGGGCAATACTTAAAAAGATTGAGGAAGGGTTGTTCTGTGTGAAACATAATAACATTGGCTTGTGTGTGTTCCCTTTTATGGTGTGCAGTGCAGTGACACCACTAGTTACAATAAATTGAATGCAGCTGCTGCAAAATATTTTAGGGATTTAAGCCAGATCGTGCTGAAGCTGACTCCTCCTTCGATCACGGTAGTTATTTATGGTTCAAATATTCCCAGGAGGACTGATGTGTATGCCTGCATGTCTGTTATAAAAGCACACACACTAGTTTCTAAACAATTGGGTGTGGTACAATAAATAGGGAGAATACAGTTTGAGAAGAACAGTGAGTTGTGGGTGGGGTGGAAGGGAAAACTGGTGCTTCATGGTGGTCAACGGGTGACTCAGTGGTATAGACAGGAGGCCCCCCTATTTCTTTATGATGTGCTTTAGAATCCTGACTAATCTCAGGTGCTTCGGCATGTTCCTCTAGGAAGCAGGAAGAGTCCCGTCTCTGGTTCTTTTCTTCTTGGATTTCTTAGATTCTAGCCTGGTGATGTTCTGGCTTCTGGTGCGATGGAGGCCTCGTGAAATGTTGAATGTTTCACCCGGTTAGGACTGAAATTTGTTTTTGCCTTGTATGTGATACAGACCAATTTGAGGGTGATGTGGACGAGGTGCGATAAACAGTGTCACTCTCTGACGGTTAGGCAGATTTAGTTATATATCTTCTAACCTGTGATGAAGACGGCTGCAGCGGTGGCATGGCAGCTTCCAGTAGAGGGAAGGTGGTCGGGACTCAGGTGGATGATCGGCTTGTTTTCCAGAAGGAGAGAGAGAGCTGGAAATCAGAAGAGCCGTCAAGTTTCATTTCCACCAGACAGTTTGGGTTTCGAGCACTGCGGGTTTCAGGTTCATGTAGGTTATTGACGTGGCTTTTTGTGTAAATACTACCAATTCTACATCCTGACAAAGGCAGTTCTTTTTTTGTTTGAAGATTTGTTAGATGCTAACTTTCTGCAAACGCACTCTTTTTTAAAATTTGAATCAGCACTTTAAGGCTATCATTGCACTTGCATGTGTGCAATTTAATTAAATATACTTTTTCCCGTGGATATTGGACTGCTTTGCTCTTTGGAACTTTATTTTGTGAAAAATGGAAGATTTTGACAATTTAAAAAAAAAATGAAAAAGCATAACAATGAGGCCATATTTTTATATGAGCGGGCACGAGCATTGAACTTAGTTTTGTGATTTGAATACTTTGAGTGGTATGCTCCCGTTTCCCATTCTTTGCTTGATTAGCAATGATGACTAATTATACCACAAAAAGCAAACATTAGACGCAGGTCTTCAGATACCAGCGTACATGAATACTTACAATTAATAACATAAATTATACCATCTACGTGGAGAATTCCATAAAACCAGTTATACATGCTTTTTACTGGATCCAGTTGCAGAACATTACTTTTTGGGCATTGGAATATGTATGTCTGGAAGGTCAAATAGGATTAAAAAACAATCCGAAACTAGTGCATGCCATTAGAGACCAATACAAACAATTAACTGCATTGGAAACCAGTTCGAAGATGCAAACGGAATTTCTGCCAGGGCTAAAGATATCAAACTTTGTTTTCACACAGGAGACAGGGCACGCATAGGGCAGCAGTATGCACTAAGCTTCCTACTTGCTTAGCTGAACCTGTATTGCTGTTTGTGGGTCTCCACCTTGTGCAGCAGGGTCATTTCGCACACATCCACCTCGGGAGTGCTAGAGAGTAGGACGGTGGAATGACAATAGCATGACTTCATATTCTTGACCATTGTTTAGAGGCCAGGATCATGTCTTTACTTTCAGGCGAGTAGCACATGGAAGGTTTCTGGCAATCACCGCAGGATTCCAGAGCAAGAATGTTGTTTTCCCCAGTAGAGGATGAGCTGTAATGTTTGTTTTCAGACACGGTGGCTATAGTCCAGTGAACTTTATGAAATCAAGGACATGGTTGTCAAATAAAGTGGCCTGGCTAGGTGTCACTGAGTTCACATTTAGGGCTGTGGACCTTGGAAGCCAGTGTTTTTAATCTGAAGTATATTTGTCTACGTGGAAAGGGTCTGTAGACTTTGGCGATAGACAGTAGAATGTAGTTTAACCCCCATTATAATCTCACTATTACTCATTAATCTTTCCGAGTTGGGTCTAATTGTGGATTAGCTATTTTAGAAGCTCCACAGTCAGACTTGGGGTTATGGTCAAAGATCATACTTATTAACTATTGCAAGGTTTTGCAATGAACTGAAGGTAAGACATAGGGTCAGGTGTTTTTTCTGAAGGACATTGCTGTGAGTCTACTTTGCGGGCCACCAGAGCTAGCCCTTCTATTGCATATTCATATGCTGGGCTCTAGACGCTGCGCCCCACTGCCACTAGCTTTACGTGTGCTTATGAACAGGGCTACAAGTCTCCAGCAGCCATCAGGGAGTTGCCCCTTGAGGTTCACACGTACAGAAAGTGGTCGCCATTGCCCTGTATTCCCTTTAAATGGAGAGTGATTGCCATGTGGACAGGTGAGCTGCTTTAAAGTGCGGACACTGGAATATCACTTTTCTGACATCAGGGCACCGGACATACTCCTCCTGCAAATGGGAAGCGGTCGAGTACGGGCTACTTACCTTTTTAGATATCATAACCATCTGTCATGCCAAGAAGTGGGTGAGTAGTCACAAAGCAGTCATGCCCGCCAGGTGAGAACGGTCGGGATGTGGGCTCGGATTCCTTTCACGTACGCTTGCCAGTGGCTTGCATTGGCAGATTTCACATTCTAGTGTGCCAATCGACTTCCAAGACTGAATTGTGTCAGCATACATCTGACCTTTTAGGGTAGTGCTTGATTCAGCTGCACAAGTCTTTGAGAATGTTCACCAATATTAACAGAAGTAAACCATGGATCAAGTGTAGTAAGTATTGTCATCTATTCAGATTATTGGAAAATAACAGCATCGTCGATAGTTTCAATAAATGTCCACCACCAAACCCTCAGAGGCTAATGCCTTTTGATAGTCTCTTTGATTGTCTCTATGATTGCTTGCTACTCTAGGGCCTTTGACTTGGTCAATTGGCAACTACCATCGTGGAAAGCCCACCAGCTTGGGTAATATGGCTTACATTATTTAGACTGGGATCCCATCAAATTGAAGCTGCAGCAATTCCAACATCAAGCACTCAGGCTGATCTTCAACCTGAAAAGACACAATCGCACAAAGCACATCTTACAATACTTAATTATGCTCAAAGTAGAGTTTGTCAATGAGATTCAAAGTGCTGTGGGCCGTGCACTAGGTCTAAACGAGCACGGTCCGGCTGGCAAAATCATACGGTCAGGTCCCTCCCTCGACCAGGCCAAAGACTATTGAATGCTGTAAATTGAACCTTTCATTAGAGTCTAACTATAGGCACTGCAGGATATTCATTAAATCCAAATTCTTAAGACCTTTATGTTATGAAAGTAGATCCTCACAAGATCCAGCATCCAATAGCTCAGACACATGGCCAGTGACTTTCCTTTTCTGTTTGACTGGTAGTTACTAGCCATGTATGCTCTGGAGATGTCCCAAAACAGCTAGTACCTTAAAGGCCTTTTAAACTTCGAGTTGTCTTCTCTTCTGTAAACTCCCCGATACCAGGTTCAGCAGCAAAGTATGCAGTTGTGCACTCTCTGGTAATGCATGAAATCCTTGCAGCCCTAGATAATATCTATATTGAAAGGCCCATGTAGGAGGCTGTATCTTTTCCTTTAACAATCCGGTATAAGGAAATAACTGTGATTATTCTTGTGTTGTATGTGCATTTATGTGATACCTGTTCAGAACCATTGCTAATGTCGAGGACCCATGAGCTGTCACCGCCTTATGACTATCGGAATGTACTTGTATGGGTTGCTGGATCCAGTTAAGGTAGTGCTCCTAATGGGAAGGGGCAAGGGGAGAGGAACTGGTGGGATCCCCATCCTGTGTGTTGGAGTTTGCAGAGATGGTGTGTGAGTGTTTTTGTTTGGCGCTATCTGGCAAGGAGTACTGGTGTCTATTAGCCTTCCACTTATCCCACTCTAACAGTGTCATGGTGAAGGTCTGGTGGGTGTGAGGTGTCAGAAAAGAGGGACAGGCACAAAGTTGTAGTTTTCTCAATGTGTGCTGTGTTTATTAAGAGTAAAGAGAGGTGAGATAAACACCTATCTGTCCCTATCCTAACGAGAATGTTCCTGCCTAGGAAACTAAAACTAAAGAAAAATGACCTTGTGTCTAAACGTTTCATACCCTCACACTAACATACATAAAAGCAAAGTGCATAACTTAAATGGATCTGGTTTCAGTTCAAGAAAAATGTGGAAACGTTCAAACTTATAATTCTCACAAAGTACTCCTTGTGACTATGGTTTGGTTCCCTTCCCCTAAATTAATTCAGGAAGACCTTTGAAAAAGTTGTGATTCCATGATGTTCTATTCAGTTCAAAGCAAAATGTCTTTTCCATCCAGTATGTCTTTCAACTTTGTAAAGAAAATGTCTCTTTCACAGAACACTCCAAGAAAATGTCTCTTTCACAAAAAGCACTTGTTCAAAATCAAAGCATCTGTTTCTTCCACAAAGTATTCTTCCCAAGATAGAGAGTGGTTGTAAGAATATCACAATTATTCTTCCAGCGGAATACTTTTGTAAGGACAGCACAGCAAATGTCTTTCGTTACAAAACAGTCTGTCAGGATGATAAAGTTAATAATTTCTTTTCACAACACTTTAATTTTACCACAACCATGTTTCTTCAAATCAAATATTTTTTTCCTGGGTTTCTTACCTGCCAGGACTAACTACAGCTTGTCTCTTTCCTGGTTTACTCGCCTGCCAGGACTAACTACAATTGTAAATGATCTCTTCTGCTAATGGCAATATTTGCTTCAAGTTTCTCCACACCAATATCCCAAGTGGTGAGGGTTGAACAATGTTTGCCAGTCTTTAGAGTCTCTTAACTGTTGGCAATATGGGTTACAGGTTTCCCCAAGCTGATATCTCATGAAAGGAGAATTGTGCCCTTTTTGCCCTTCTTTTGTACTTGTGTGCGGTATTAAAAATTTTCTTTTATTGTCAAATATTCAGCTCAGAGCGCCCTAGGATTACCTCTTGCTTCAGGCCTACTCGCTGGCTTCTTTCGGCGTCTCTGTGTCACCTTTTGAGGCTGCATTGTACTATCGGTGAGGCAGGACTCCAGTCAATGGTCAGACCCTCAGCGGTCCAGTGATACTATTGACAGCTCTCCTGTTACCGCTGTTGCCTGCACAGCCCTTATCTGGAGCTCCACAGGCTCAGTTGGATCTACGCTTCCTCCAGCACACCTGAGCGACTCCCAATGAGTCAGGAGCACTTCTCCCGCACAGCTGGGCTTCTCCCCCCACTGCAGTCTTCCCCTATTCTGCTTCATGCTGCACGTACTTAGCAAAACTGCACGCTTTCTCTTCCTACGTCAGCTTCTGCTGGCGTTTTCCCTTATGCTTCAGCTTCGGTTTTTTTCCTGACTGTTTCTGCCTCTGCTGCTCCTACTCTCATCTGTGAATCATTCAAAAAAGTAAATGTTCCACTTGGGGGATGTGAATTGCAATAACTAGACTGCATGGTCTTCTTAGTGGCACCATTGATCATCATTAACTCTTTGTTCCTCTTCCTCGTCCCAGTACTATAGGCATTATGGATCTTGAAGTCCATAATGTTTTTCGGTTTTCCATGGTTATTTAGTTTTGATTGATTTGTCGGTTGCCAGATAGAAGATGCTATGTGAATGATATGTTCTTTGGCATTGGGGTTAGGACTTCTACCTAAGACAGAATCACTTCTGACTCAGGAATTTCCAAGGTACAACACTTACTCTGTTTATGTGACCTTTCAAAGAAGGTTCCCTGGGGTGTCTCATGGGTGGGACTTGTGCAGTGATAGCATGCCATTAGATATTTGGGAATTATAGGGTTCTCATACTCACAAGAAGAAGAATACCACATCTCTCCCAAGGGATTCACCACTTCACCCTGGCAGCCATCTCCTCTCATGCGATCCTCCCTCATAATACTACCCCCATGGTTAGGATCATGTAGCGGATGCCTTCCCCAGGCCGCATGGGAGGAGGTTTTAGGCTGGGGCTCAGTGATGGCTCTGCAAGATTCATCACATGGGCCAGTGAAGTCTGTTGACTTACCAGGAGTGAGTTAACTGTAATGGAGACATTGGGCCTCATTACAAATCCAGCGGTAACCCTACCGGTGCTTCTGGGTTTGCCGCCAGACTCGTAACACTTTACCGGCACCTAGCTTCCCAGTGGCACCGGGACATTACAAGTCCTGGAGGATAGCTAGGTGCCACAAAATGTTAGTCCCCACGGGAATGGGTTCATGGAAGCTCCAGCACTGTTACTCATGGTGCTGCTGCTTCCATGATGAGTCTGCCTACTGGGGCTGCTGCACCCGCTAGGGTCAGACCTGTCGGGCGCAGCAGCCCCAGCAAGCAGTCTCGGAGTGTGGCGGTCCCAACAGCCACACTTGTAATGAGGCCCTTTGTCTCCCGCTGTACTGGAATTATTTAGTTGATTTTTGAGTGGTTTTCAGGTTGCTCTTTGGGATGGTTTTGCAGTTGGTCCAGACCCTCATCATCTTCTATGGTGTCCATAATGGACGAGGAATCCATCACAAGAAAATGTGCACATTATCTACTGGCCAGACATTAAAATCCTACATTGATGCACTAGCAACAGTACAAGGCTTCACCCAGAAAAAGCATAGAGGCTCAGTTTTTGCCCTACTGTAGGTGGGTACTAACCATAGTGTTAACTCTGCCTCTTGTTGGACTGGAGTTAACCAAACCCACATTCTGGGAGTTTGTGCCCAAACACCTTCACACAGAAGAAGATCACCTCTCCTTCAAGAAACAACTGAACACCTGGTTATCAAACTAACACTGCATGAGACGAACCATGGATTCTGCTCCATTAACCTCAGCATGAGACCATCACCTAAACCCCCACCAATCTACCGCTTCCAGTGGTTACACCATCCTAATGGATGGCATCCCCAAATGATCAATGCACCTACTTGCCCGCTCATCACACTCTTCTGTCTTTCCCCTCTTTTCCCACTGACTGATCTTTAAATCCCTTGCTGCTTTACACTGCACATTAACCTCCCCCACTCACATGGCTACCAAAAGCCTCTTCAGTTTCCACATCCACATCAATCAGACTATGACTAAGCTCCACAAGTCACACAAAACCACAATTTTGACCATACCCAAAATACTTGAACTTATACGTTCTTGGGCTCTGGCCTTTTTGTAACATATCTGAAGTATTCATCGCCACACTCACATAAACAGAACAGCAGCAAGGATTCAGGTACTTCTGACCTGCTCCCATCAACATCACAGGATTTGCATTTGCCTCTCCTGATGTCCAACTAGCAACCCGCCCATCCTGCTTCTTTTACAGGGGCATGTGCCGCAAGGCCAACATAAATGGCAGACATGTGCTATATTAAACCAGCTAACATTATATTACATTATATCTACAGAACCGTATTTTGTATCCCTCTGTCACAAAGTCGAGTAGTTTCCATAAAGAATCCGGATGCATTTTCCAGTTGTACAAAAAAGGTTCTATTAGACAGTTAACACAAGTTGAGCACTATGACAAAACCAACAAAAAATGTTCTCTCGAGGAAAATTACTCTGTGTGGTTTTCCAACTAGGGTAAAACACAACCTATGGCCTCTTGTCATTGTTCACCTCCTTATGGATCGAATTCTCTAGTGTTTACTCGCTGTCCCGATTATGGGTTCTGTTCACGTCTTGACACATGCCAGCTAGTCCAAATAGCTCAAAACTTCTCGGAGAAGCAAGGCTGGCTCAGAGGGTTGTTGAATTGTTTGTTGCGGGCCACCTCCATGTCCAAAGGCCCTGGCTTTATAGCCTCCATCCCAACCTCACTCGTCTCCTCATCATCCAGACAAACCCTATTCGAAATAGGCCTGTTCAGCCAATGGTTCTGCTTGCTAGCTTCTTGTTACCTTATCAACACTCCAGCACATGCATATACCTTGTCCCTTCTCACTCACACACCCAGTAGACTAGGGGTGTATGACTATCCTTGTGCTCCTCCTCCTCCTCCTCAATTTTTATTCTCTCCTCCAACTCCTTCGATTTTTCTCTCCACCACTTCCTCTCCAGGTCTTACTCACTCCTCCAACCTCCTGACCCCTTCATTTATTAACTCCTTCTCCTCAGGTGCTGCTCCCACCTACTGCTCCTATGTTCTATGTTTCCAACCAATCCTCATTCTGATCCTTCCCTACCTCTTTCAACACAATCTCCTCCACAAATCTTACTCCCTCCTCTTCCTCCTCCTGTACATGTCCTCTGTCTCTCATCACTATCTCCTCCTCAGGTCTTGCTCCCTCCTTGTTTTCAATTAGGTTTTTCAAGTTGGGAATACACTAGTTGTTGGGCAAACTGGAAATGTGCAGTGGAGCTCTGGAGTGAATTAGCATATATCATGGAAAAGAAAGCAATGTATGACCACCTAGGAAATTACTTTGATATACGTAAGCTTTATAGACCCTGCCTGTCCACCGTACTGGGAGCTATGGTCTCTGAAGACTGAGTTAAAGGCCTGAGGACATGAAGGGCATTTCACAGGTTTTATAGACTCATAATCCCTGCTATTGCCCGAGAAGGCTCAACAAGGCTATTATGACCTCTGTGTAGGAAGGTGGTGGGGTAAAAAAAGGGAGGCAGTCTGCCTGTGGTGTTTGCCGGGAATTGGTTGGTTCCCAGCAAACTGAGCAAATACAAAAGCACTGGAAATGGAGAGATGGCCTGAGCTGTGCTATGTCTGCCGTGTGCAGCTCAGAAAAGACATTGAGTGATGGTTTTAGGGTGTGGGGTATGACCAAGCCAAGTCTGCTAGGTCTGGCCCGGCAAAGATGAAGTGTGATGAGCTTGCGGAACCCTAATTCAGGTGAGGAGCGAGTGAGACCTGGGTGGGCAATGGGGAGCGTTGCGTGAAGTGAGTCTCAGGGCAATGATCCCATGATGATGGAGTGAGAATTCCGAGCCATAGCGTCATGTATGGCCCAGAAATTGTCCAATTGTCCAATGGAGTAGTGCCTCATCACTACCCCGTGTTAGAATGTGTAGTAGATGCAAGCAAAGAAACATCCACAAATGCTTGAAACTACACTATTCACCTTACTTCACTTTATGCATTACGGCTGATGGAATTTAGGGCTAGGGATATTGTCAATTTCTTTGCTCGTTCACTCTGAAAAATCTGTACTGAGCAGATAATCAAGCAGTCACTTGAGAGTGGCACCACTTTCTGGCTTTCAAGTACAACTAACATTTTAAAATCCATCAAAGCTAATTAGAGTAGTTTTCAGAATCTTGAGGAATTTATGAATTCAAAGAATACTCCAAGAGGAAGGGAATGAAGCAAAGTTTGGTATATGAAATCTTTAATTCCCTATTTGCAATCAAATCCTGTACCAGAAACACCACACAAAGCAAATCAAAACAGATGGAAGAGTAAAAGATAGAATGGGACCCTTCAAGGTGCAAAAATGAATTACTGAATCTGGTTGCAGCATCTCTCTACAGACCAAATATAGAGGAAAGTGCATGAGTAGCACCACTAAAGGTTTCTTACACTGTACTGATAGTGCTATGCTAGAAAGACTTTACCAAGCCCATGAATTTCATTTAAAACTGAGACCAGTTTCAGAAGAGCCTCAGGAAGAAGGAAAGGGAAGCCGTGACAGATCATCGGCTCTTATAAAGACACAACTACAGGGGAGCAATCACGGTTGAAATTTTGGGGGAGACCAATATTTGCGTATATACATTTAGGATTCTGACATGGGAGCAGTTTAGCACTCCTTCGCAAACGTACTCTGTATTCTCTTTTGCAAATTCACATAGCTGTAAATAGTGATATTATGGTTGAAGTTTATAGGAAGGAACGGAGGACTATAACCTGCAGGAAGGACTGCCTTTCATTTAGCATGAATTGGTGTTTTGGTTAAGCTTTTACTGGTGGAAAACATGAGCTAAGGGTATTCATCAGTCCACATGAACTGTCAAACCCAAAGTTTGATGGTCCCTAGGAGTTTGCCTATGGAGAGTGAATCGGCACATGTAGGGCATGGAATGGATTCTGGAGATTTGTTCATTGGCAAACAACCCTTCACCTTTGTGGGCAGGTGGATCTTGGACATTGTCTCCTAGAAAATACCTCGAAGACGCATAGAGTCTGCCCATTGTCCCTGGAACATAACACGTCAGTTCACCTGTTAGATTCTAGGCATTGTCTCACTCATGGAAAGCATGGTAACACACATTTACCGATTGAAATAATGGGTTGAGAGAAAATGCCAGGTCCCAGGATCAAACCTTGTCTTATTAGCTAGGGATGGAAGGCTCAATGGGTTCGTAGAGGATAGGAAGGTGGTCACCTGTAGGGAGGATGGAATTTGCTTGGGGACACAAACAATATTTCCCTTTTATGATGTAGGGGTTGCAGGGTTTATCCATCAAGAAAGAACCTGTCAACTAAATGAAGAATGGGGTTGAGAGACTCTTCCATGGAATAGAACCTGCTTGAAAGATTGCGCTCTAGGGATCAGCAAGAGGAGAGAATGTACCATTTGAATTTGCGCAGTAAGAGCTAAACAAGCACTGATAATTGTCATTTTGTGGAAATGGGTTCTGATCATTAGCAAAGAGGTGAGTGAGCCAGTTACCTTTAGGAAGGACTGAATTTGGGGAGGGGTCCCTGGATAATAATATAGTTACTTGTCAGAGGGATATTTTTACGGATTCATCAGAGGCAGAGACATTTGTCACCCGAAGGAAGGATGGTTCTAGAAATTTGGAAAATTAGACAGTGATCAAGAACATGTGAGGAACAGTCAGAGTGGCTTAAATACTCATGGTGAGCTCCCATAGCACCCTCTTCCACCAGCCACAGTCAGAGACATGCCAGGTCCCTCTGTAAAGGACCCACATGGGTAGCATAGGTCAACCGCAGCCTCTATCCCTGCCAGATGTCCCGAGAGTAATGACCCACAAGTACAATACAATTAAGAAAGTCAAAAAACATGTTTAAGGGTGGATTAATGAGATTAACAAAAGGAATACATTCTGTTACCCGTGGGCAGGATAGATTGTGGGACTCACTTACCCAAGGATATAAAACCTGTCACTCAGAGGAACAATCATTCCAATGTTTTCGATTAAGGACATACAACATGTCACCTGTAGTCAGGATGGGTTTTGATCAATCAGGGATAAAAAACTGCTCAAATGTAGCAATGGCTGGTTCTATGGATTGATACGTAGGGGGAAACTGTTGATCCTAGAGTGTATGGGTTTATGCAAGGAATAATAATATGCTATCTGCACAAAGAATGGGCATTTTCTCCAGAGATTGGGAACTTTGCCAATGGGAAGCATTGGTATGTGAGGATTCACTCAGTGTAAATAGAACCGGTCCGATGCAAAAAAGGATGTTTTCTGGTGATTAAGCATAAAAATGTAGCTTGCCAACCTAAGTGCTCATCTCAGCCATTTTTATGTGTAGTCTAGAGGGCACAGATTCAACGCCTGGCAAGGCCAACTCAGCCCTTCTCTAATCAGAGGTCTATAAACGCAATACCATTAAAATGGCTAATAACAACACTTATTTTTATAGGACATCGAGGCTCAGCAGCATGTATAGATGCACGTATTGGAATTTCATGTGATTCCTAACTCAACATCCCGCCATTTGAAAGGTACAATACCAGGATCCAGGATCCAGTCATGTGCTTCTTGGTCTTTTTCTAGAGGCCTTGTATTGAGGTTGTTGAATTTACCTGATCATCCTTTCTTTAGCCTCTCAAAAGATTATAAAGTTCTGGTGAGATTTTGGATGATAGGCCAATATAGTACCTAGGCTATTACTGCAAATACACCTCTAGAAATTAGGCTTTCTGTATTTATGACCAGAAAATGGGGGGACAGGTCGACTACCTCTTTCTTTAGCCCCTGAGACTCAACAGATCAGAAAAAGCCAATCTGGTTCGATCTAAGATTGTTACAACCACTATTCATACAGCATATTTAATTATTTTAATACATATTGAACCATAACAAAACTAAAAAGAGGCCTCCAATCAAAGGTCCTATATATTAATCTTAAAAAGACTTGTTTAAACCTATGCAAAACCACTTACATTCTTCAAAATAACAATACAGTGTACCATCCAGTGTGAGAATCACACAAAACATAAAACATAAAACAAGGGAAAAACAGTTTAAAAATACTGTTAGTTTGTATTTTTGGTTTTCAAGTTGAAGGAAGGATCTGGCATCAAAGGCCATGGTCATTCCTGCGTGAATAAATGCGACAATGTATTCAAAGAGCAGACTATATTTACTTAAATATTTATATACAGTCTCTCCGTTTGAGCTTGCCCGAACCAATAAATAATGAGACCCTGCAAACTTGAATTCTGGGTCACACAGCATGATCTTCGGTGGTCTTGTTGGCATCCAGTCTGCATATTTAAATACATCTCACCAGGTCAGTTTGTAAATAAATCCCTGGTTCTCATGTTGTTCCTATTTGTAATTTGATAGCAGGGACCTGGTATGTTTGCGCTCAGGCGTAGCCAGGTCCTCACCTTCAAATGTTCCTCATTTGCATGGTAGAATGCAAATGGGAAGGACAAAAGGCGGAGCGGCGTATACACGTTTGCACCACCGTTTGCCCTGGCCATTTGCACTCTCCTGTGTAAATGAGTAAACGCTGCCTGGCATGCTCGCATGACAGGCATCATTTACTTTTAATTGTGAAAACTGCTTACCATGCGCAAATGGTAAGAAAAGTTCACAATTACAATTAAATGCTGCCTGACATGCTTGCATGTCGGACAGCATTTAATTATAAGTGTACATGCTGCCTGCCGTGCGAGCACATCAGTCAGCGTGTACAATGGGTCCCTGTGGTGTGGGCTGCCTGCATTATGCTGGTGCATAAATCCAGCGGCTCCCATAGGGATCTTCAGCATTTACACTGCCATGCAACATCCAGTGCAACTGCTATATTTGTATGTCATAGAGAAAGGAAGGTAGTGGAAAGGCAAGTTGTATCTCACCCCCTCTTTCTGCCACACAAATTATTGAAAATGGGGCGTGGTGTTAATGGAAGGCGTTAAAGCCTTACTGAAGGCTTTTACACTTTCCATTAATGTTACACCACTATGGAACATAAGCTCCTATGTCTTTAAATAAAATGTTCTCTCACTCAGTATATAAACAATTTACTCAGACAGACTAATTTTGTTAAACATTTTAATTGCATGCAAGCGACCGCCAACATTAACACTTACGTGCTGGTGAGTCCCCTTCACACAAATTTCCACTTTTACAAAATGAAGTGTAAAAGGAAAGAGTAAATAGAGATGAAATCGCTTGTACTCTTTCATTTTACTTTCCATTTTATAAAATGTGTAAATGCTGCCAGGAAAAGACAGCATTCACAATGGATTCAAATGTAATCCGCCTGCTTTTAACTTGTGCTAAATGCAGGTAGATTCAGCAAGAATCCAATAGTTTTATGCCTGCTTGAACACCTCATGACGGTGTAAAACTAGTAGGTTTTGCAGGCAGAGTAAGAATGAGCTAAGGATAATGTAGTTCCCCTCCTATCTCTGATTCCACCTGCACGTTTTAAAAAGCCTTGGAGCAGTAAGAGGGAGAGACTCGTACAGCGGGAGGAGGGAAATTGCTACGCAGAGGCGAGCCTCTGGAGAGATGTTGTCCTGGAGGGGCAAAGTCACGCCAAGCCGTGGAACCAGCGGCAGCGTTGAGGAGGAAAGAACTGCTAGCTGGTGGCTGAAGTGTGGTCGTCCTCTCTGAGCAAGAGCAAGGCAGAGATGTAAGCACAACCGTCTTAGCTGGTGGCATGACCACGGGAGAGCCGCAGTGCACCTGGCACCCGGCAACTGACGCCAAGACCAGCAGGATGCAGGGAGCCCGGTTCCCCGAGCTCCACACGGCAAGAGTATTTTCCACAGATACGAGCGCCAACAGGGAAGCAAATGCTTCCCAAGCAAAAATGACACCAAGGTCTACAAACTTTGGTTTCCCAGGTCGGCAACCCTGATGAGGTCATGGAGAAAGAGGTATCACGGATGGAGAGAACCACTGCTGGGAAAGCCGACAAAGGTATGAAAGCTTGAGACAGAGGAACGGGCTCATGCCCTATGCCAGACAGAGGAAAAGAGATGAAAACACTTGATTCACAGGCTGGAAAAGCCAACAAAAGTGGGAGAGCCGCAGAGAACTGAACAGGTTGATGCCCTATGTAAAGCCGAGTGAAAGAGATACTTATGTTTTATGCCGAGGCTTCAGAACCGACAAAGGTATGAGGAACACATAAAGTAGACAAGCAGGCATCCTATGTGCAACAGATTGAGAGGAGTGGTGAACACTCTGCCACAAGGTTGGAAAAGCCAACTAGGTTAAGGGGACCTAGAACTCACGAGCAGACAGACGACCCACATATAATAGGTTGAATTAGAGTCAGCATGCCTACCAAGGTGCCATAAGACTTTGGGGAGTCCAAGTTCTACGACGGTTGTGCCATAAAAGAATCGTATTACCAGTGATCCTGGAGAGATTTGAAGTGCTTGATAAAAAGCTAAGAAAAGTAGTTTGTGGAAACCCCTGGTTTTTCCAAAAAGAAGATACAAACAATACAGAGGACATTTGTGTTTTATTGAACAGAGTCTCTAAAAAGACTGCAAACTACATCATTATATGTGGAGACTGAAAACAAGTAATTTAAGTGTTGGGATAAGCAGAAGCCAACAACAGAGGCCATTGCTATGGCCTCCTTCTTTGTGTTAAGATTTTCTTAAGTGATAGGGCGAGTTGGTCGTCCGTTTTTGGACTGAAGACCATTTTTCGTTTGGGACTTGACAAGCACCAATAGATGTTTTTTGTTAGGCAGGGAACTGCCCTCATGGCGGTAGGGCCCGATAGGCATGTTTCTTTTATTTAAATAAACACACTTGAGTCATGACCCTCTGTAGTCAAGTCCCATTGGATAGCTCAATATGAGACAACAAACAATGAGCGGTAGGAGTGGTACCATTGCGCCTCCCCTCTCCATGGAGTTCTGAAGGCCTCTTGGATACAAGTAGGCTAATTGTCTCCATTTTGCTACATTTCTTTGACCACAAATAAAAATATAGCTTATAAAGCATGTTATCCCACCACATGGCCCCAAAGGGGAGTAGCTGGGTGTATCTGACGAGTAAAGCATACATACTAAGGGTTCTACCTGTTTTCATAGACACCTTCTTACTTGCTTCTACATTGCGCTGGAAAGTTAGATGTCTACCAACCAGGTATGGAAACAAACAGAGTTTAGCAACAAAGTACCATGGATTACATATTAACTAATGACTTTGTTATTCCCAAAACATTTCTTAAAGCAGATAACCTGACCTCATTCCTCAGCTTTCAATTCCATTGGCTGAAGTCGTCTTGCATTGCCCACTGAGCTCATAAGGCTTACAACACATGCCGCTTGTGTTTTTGTTATATTTTGTGGTTAAGGTATTCTTTATATTATCAAAACAAAGTAAGTCGAAAAATTGCACATTCTGTTGTGATCATCCAAAAGAGAGGTGCAGAGGAATTCATTTCTTTTGAAACGTTTAGATCAAACAACATTTTGCTTAGGTCCACAGTTCTGGCCCTCCTGAGGTTCATGGATGGGCCTTGGAGAAAGGATGGGGCTAGAAGTGGGTAAAGGCCTAGGATTCGAGAGGTGTGCCTTGGGGCATGGATGGATCTCAGGACCTAGATGTGCCTATGGCGTTGGAGCAGAAATAGTCCTTGGAACAGGATGGGTGTGGAGTGTGAATGGGCTTAGGAGTGGGGATGGGCTTTGAGAGAGGTGGTAACGTTGACTATATCTGGGAGGACCAGTGAAATCGTGTCTCTTATGTAGATGTACTGATGTGATAACTGTCTAATTATGCTATATTTTCTACTGCAAATTATGTTATTTATATTAGACATGGTATTATTTTTATTATTATTATTAGCATTATTAGTGTTACAAATACATGTTTGTTTGTTAAAGGTTGACAATTGATTTAACCAATAAAATAATAACAAAAAATGATTAGTGTTACAAATACTAATGATTAAAAACTGTATTTAATGATTTAAGTATATTTAATAAATAGGTGCTGAGGCTGTGATTGCCCTACAATTTGGGGTCTTGTATTCAACTTTCAAAGTAGCTTATCAATGTGATCAGCATTGCTGGAGAATGCACATGAGGACAGGACAAGGCTTCTGATGTGAAATATCTCAATAGTAGAGTTAGGTTTGTAGTTTTGTATTTGTAATTATTTGAAGAACAGAAGTGTCAATTTCAAACATATTTACGGATGGGAGACCAATTCCCGCGAAGGGTGCTTGAACAACAGCACAAAGATGAGAACAAGTAGTGAGCCAGTTTATGAGGATGTAAGAAAGCAGAAGATATGCCAGGGACAAATCAAAACAAACAGAATATATATATTTCGAGGGGATTGGGTCCTCCGACGTATTCCATATCTATGACAGGTAATGTCCACAGCTGTGCTGTGGACATTACCTGTCATAGATATGGAATACGTCGTCGGACCATCCCATCGAAAGAACGTTACCAGGTAAGAAAGTAACTTGTTCATTTAAGGAAAGAGGGTACTTACAAAGATAACATTAAACTAAAGGGGAAAGTGCTTCAAACTAAAGAGTACTATTGAAACACACAATTACATTATTGAACGTCACTGGAGGCAGTGGAGGAGTCAGGTAGGGACGAGGGGGAGATGGCAGGAGGAGCTTGCTCTTTAGGCAATCTAAGCCAAGCTTTGAAGCAGTCCACGGTTGGTCTGGCTTTGAATTCTATGGGCAGTGGGTTCCAGTGGAGCCGGGCGAGTAGGGAGACAAAGCATTAGCAAGAGGAGGCACAGGGAGAGTATGGGATGGTAGGTTTGAGTGCAAAAGAGGACCGCAGGAAAAGAGATGGTAAGTAAACTGAGATACAATCAGAGTGGTACTGAGGAGCTAGACCATTCATAGCTTTGTAGACTAGGAGAATCAACTTTAAAAGAGACCGGTTGTACACGAAGTGACAACCAGCATGTTGATTGTAGGTAGAAGTTGGGGAGACCTAAGTAGGTTGTATAGAATATGAGTAGCAAAGTTTAGCACTTTGTCTAGGGGAGGAAGGGGTGGATAGGAAGGCCAAGGAGTAGGCTTGAATGGTAGTTACGTTTGCTGAGCATGAGAGTGGAGATTAGACCTTTTGTAGAGTAGTTAGCAAGAAAAGGACACATTTTCCAAATGTTGAGGAGGTCAATACGAACAGCAGGGTCAGTGGCAATAGTACATTGTTGCAGTCATATGTCACTGTCAAAGAGGATCCCAAGATTGCGAGCCTAGCGTGAGGGAGCAAGAAGGTCAGGCGAGATGGCAGGATAGAAATGGCATTGGAAGCTGGGGAAAGATGACTTTCCATTTTTGAAGAGTTCAGCATGAAGCAGTGGAGCGCCATCCAGTGACAAATTGCAATGAGACAGTTCCTAATCTGCTCTGAGATGCCTGGGGTGAAGGAGGGAAATAAAAATATGTTTTGAGTGACATATACAAAAAGGTGATAGTAAAACCCAAAGGATGAAATAACTCTACCTAGGGCCGCTGTATAGAGGGTAAAGAGCAGAGGTCCAAAGACTGATCCTGGGGTGACAGACTGGGAGAGGGGTGGGGTCAGAGGTTTGCGAGTTCCAGTATACTTCAAAGGATAGACCTTCCAGGTAGGAGGTGCTCCAGGCAAGAGCATATTTTGGAATCCCAATGTCCTGGAGAGTGAGACAGAGAGAGGAGCTGTTGTGTCTGTTGAATGCCACAGAAAGGTCCAAAAGGATGAGTATAGAAGAAGGTTTGGAGTGGTGATCATTAGAGAGAAAGTTGAGGCATGCATGCGTAAAGTCTCAGTGGAGTGTTTACTACGGAAGCCAGATTGAGGTGGATCTCCAAGGATATTATCCTGATGGAGTGTTTACTACGGAAGCCAGATTGAGGTGGATCTCCAAGGACATTATCCTCAAGGTACTTAGGGATCCAGTCGAAGACCACCCACTCAAGGACTTTTGAACAATGGGGAAGAAGGGGAACCGGGCAATAGTTTGCTGGGATGTTTGGGTCAGCAGAGGGTTTATTCAATAGGGGTAAGACAGTTTCATATTTGAAGGAGGCAGGGAGGAGTCAAACAGTGAGAGAAAGGGGCTAAAGAGCCAAGAGAGATAAGGGCAAGTTACTGAGACTACATCTTTGACTATTTCGGACACAAAAGGTTTGATATGAGCGCAAGATGGTTCGGTGCTGCAAAGGATGGGTGCTAATTCAATAGGAGAGGTAGGGGAGAAGCAGTTGAGAGTAAAAGAGGAAGGGGAGGGGTGGTGGACAGACAAATGGTTTGGGAGGGAGAGGAAGGCTTTGAGAGTATCATGATTTTTAGAGATGTTAGGGGAAAAGTAGTCAGAGAAACAGTTAATGGAAGAGGCATGAATAGGGCAGAAAGACAAGACAGAGGTCTTCACATCATCAAGGAAAGGGGCAAGTGAGCCCTGCTTGAATTTTCTCTTCATCATTGAAGAGGGGAGATGAGGAGTAGAAGGTGGATGGAGCGAGATGTTAAAGTGACTAATGGAATGTGCAGAGGGAGAGGGATCAATAGAGAGGTCAGAAGAGGAGAGTGAATTAGAGAGAAAGACAAGGTTAAGAGAGTTCCCACCAGAGTGGTGGGCTGGTCACGGAGAGGGAGTTGTCAGGAGGGACTTAGGTTCAAGGCAGGTGGCTGCCTAGGGATTGAGGGGGTTAAAGTCCCCCATCATCACAATGGGGATGTCCGTAGCAGGTCACTCAAGGTGAAGGGTCAGATATGTTATGTTCTGTTATTTGGCATTTATATAGCACTCTATATATCATTGGTATGACCTCAAGGCGCTGGTAGGTTGAACACCCTCGGGTGCCATAGTCCAGGTCAGTTGAGAGAGCAAGGTGTCATAGGGTGCTTGGGTGCACCAATTATGTGTGCAGCCAATGCAATTGCCTGATGGTAGCTGCAGCTTAGCATTAGGTGTGGTGGTATTTGATATCAGTTGAATGTGTGCAGTCTGGAGGATGGACACCAAGACTGGGTTCTGACTGCGTTAGACCGGTTTCCATGCGGTGTAGCTGCATTTTATTAGAATGATGAGGTGTTCATGGAGTAGTGTTTGTATGTGAGAAGCTAGGCCGAAATTGATCGAGGGGTGTAGCTGAACTCTAATTGTGTGTTGATGTAGAGTAGAGAGTAAGCAGAGTGATATGGGAGGTGAGTGTTTGGGTGGAGTTATGATCTAATGAGCTTGCTATTCTGGATTTCAAGCACCTGATTGCTTAATAGAGACTTAATAAGCATATTCAGTGGCATCATTGCTCGTGATCTCATTGAGCATTTGTCATCGGGATGCAAGGTCTTAGTCGCCTCAGATGGTCATTGTCGGCATTAGGAAAGAGCCACGTTATTAGAGCTTTACAGAAGGTCATATAGTCTTGGATGTGTCGAATATGTGAGGGGAGTGAGTTCCATAGAGTAGGGGTCAAGGTTGAGAAGGCGGATACTCCTATCCTGACAGAGTTAGAGGTTGGAATCACTAGAAAGAGGGCATTGCTTGATCTGGAAAGGAGTTGGAAAGATCAGCGTGTAGATGAGTCAGAACAGTGAGCGGAGTAGGAGAGGGGCACTGTTCTGGGCATTATTGATAAGGAACCTCGCACCGCGCCCCTTCCCAACAGGAAGGGGAGATAGGGAGACTTTAGCAGTGTCAGTGTGGGGAGCTGCTAGTGTAGCAGAGTCATGAGGGGCGATCCAGGTTTCTGTGATAGCTGGAAGTGAAAACTGAGGGTGGTAAGAATCAAAGTGGTCAGAAATGACAATTGAAGGAGTGATAGGAGGTAGGGAGAGTAGCAGGGGTTGTATGCTAGGCAAGGGGGATATGTGAGGTTGGAGATCCTAGGAGCATGGACGGTCTTATTTGAGGGGTGTGTGAAAAGGGGGCAAGGAGGGAGTTGGGGAGGCCAGAGAGTGGTGCAAAAGTTACACCAAGTTGAGGCTGAAGGCCGTGAGAGATGGAAAGGAGAAGACTGAATAGAAGGGGGAATGGAGTGAACCGGCATGATACATGATGAAGTGTAGAAGAAATTGGCTAGTGAAGAACATGAAGAAAGGCTGCAGCCCAAGAGAGAGAGAGAGAGACGATGTGTGGGAGAGTGGAAAGGGAAGGGGTGGATGGTTGGCTGAGATGAAGCAGGTGTACGTTTTTAGTTGGGCTACAATGGGGCTACAAGTAACCAAAATACCGTTGATAAGCCCAAATCAGGATGTTGCTTGTTCCTGTGTGGTAACATGTCCTGTAGTGAAAGAGTCGGTTTGAATTGTTCTGGTCACTAACAGCCAATGAAAAGTCATGATGCCTTACCAGAACCCCCTTTACCCACCACCATCCCACCTCTACCTGCCACCATGCATCAGGCATTGTGTCCTTCCTTCATTTTACCTGCAACTCTCCTGAAACCTTAGGCTCTCAGAAAATCTATGTCTTGGCATGACTAAGACTCTCTGCCACACAGGGACGGAGAGAGCAGCTTTAGCCTCAGATGGGAATGCTTTCTTTATCTGTGTCAGTTTTCTGTCTCATCTCGGTTCATTGGCTCACCTCATCTAATAGATAAAATGGCATGCCTGCACAAGAGTACCAGTTTTTTACATACTGTGGCCTACATGGAACCCCCTGTCCTTTGCTTCCAGAGCCCTAACCATTCACTCAAGTCTGCGCAGACCCTGGATGGAGTCTATGCATCAGTGAAATGCCTACCTGTCCATGTCATTGGTCCTCACACACTACGAGTTGCATCAGACCCAAGTTCGCCAGGAGCAACTCAACACCATAATTACTACAACACCACTTTCTCAAGTGCATGGATTTGGTGAGACATGCAGTTTGTGGTGCGCAACTCTTGGTTACAGGGATTTGTTCCTGTGATAGGCCCAGAGGGCTGAGGGGATAGCTCATGGGCAACGCGTTCGGACACGGAGCTACACAAATTCGATCCCCAGGTCCGCTCTTAGAAACCTCTGGGTATTAATCGCATTATAAATAACCAATTACAATTACAACTTGAGCGCTCTGTGTAGGGTCAGGTTTGCAAACACTTTCCTCTCCTGGGATCCGTTCTATACTGGCTGTTGACATTTACATCGTTGTCATCTTTCCCGCATACTCAGCTGCTGTTCATCTCTGGGTTACACGCCACCTTGGCTTAGCCGGTATCGAGCACGCCACTTCCCCAGTGTATGGTCTTTGACCAGCCCCTACATACTGGAAGGCCTGTCCTTTCCTCTCCTGCATTTGCATTTTGTTTTCCCCTTTCTCGTGTGTGGGCCCCATCATTTTAGCAATGTATATCTCTTGTTGGCTGGTTGGCGAGAGTCGCCCAACGGTTCCTGAAACTTTCTGGGGACTGTGTCCGCCACTGGAATTTTTCAGCACAGTACCACCTTTCCAGTAGTGTCAATGCTAATTCTTTGGAAGCTTCTCTTCATATTCTGGTGCTAGCCCTGGATAAGAAAGAAGTTGCAGTCCTATCTGAGCACCTTTAGGACGTGGATGTCTACATGTTGATGGCGCGGACTCAATTCTATGGCATCCTAGTTGCAATTAACTAGGATTTGATTAGGCAATTACGTATAATGGCTTCAAGCAGAAGACACGCAAAATAAACAGATTGTAATATTTTAAGGGGCTAACACTGTACCTGAAACAAAGCAACGCAGACTCAGCTTAAAGGAGCTTGAAGAGATTGATATGGGGGAAGCAGCAGGACCAGTATAGAAAATAATTCAGCACACCTATGCTAGGTATAAGTGAATAATGGATGCTGTAGAACTGTGGGCATAGATATGTGGACCTGGCTGCATTTTAGTTACACGGGTGCCCCACTCCATCAGGGACCAATGATTATGTAAGTTCAAGCATAAGCACACAGCCCCCGAAGCCCAAACTAGACAGGTCAGGCAAGGTCACTGCGCTAGACTGAGGTCTGTGCTGAAGTGTGACTGAGTAGCTGGTTGCGTTGCGTGGGTAAGCATGTGGAGGGACGTCGGCATGCGGGTGACGGAGTGCCGCGCAAGTGGAATCTGTGTCTCCAAGGAGAGCGCAGTTCGGTGGGAATCTGGTGGTGGACGTTAAGTGGGTCCAGTTCATGGCATCTCACAGGCCAGGCACGTCTCTCTGTTTCCCAGTGGAACACTTATCTGTGCACGGCCTAGGCTACGCCCCGGATCTCAACACTCACCCACCGCAGAGATAGACGAGTCATTGTTAGAAATGTATACCTGAGTTGCTCGCACGTTATGGCGAGGGTGACTTTATCCCATAGTGCTGCTAAAGTGATTGCAACACCAGAAGGTGGTCGCTCAGTGTGTTCACAAGGTGCATTTTTAAGGTACAGAATTCAAATTAAAATCTGTCCATCAGGATCACAAGTGGAAATCCAACAAATCGATATTTGTTTGCTATAACACGCAAAGTCCTCGCCAGGTTTACAGCCTGCCGGCTCAGCAGAAAGTAAGCTTCAAATTCTGCAAATGAAATTGGCAATGCACCTGTGTTGGCCTGCTCATGTTTACTCCTACCCTCTCCTTCCGGGCACATGGATACACAACATGTTTGGCCACAAACATATTCTGCATCAATAGAAACACTCATTACAGGTTAACTGAGGGTTCTGTTAATCACCAAACATTCCTTTCAAGAACATGACCTTACCTCATGTCACCTCATGTGTAAGCCTCCATTAGTACTGCCTTCCTTGCATGCCCCCTACTCGCCACCCTTCATCTCGTGCACCTCCACGCACATGCCAGTTGCTTGTATGTCACCTGCACTATTGATTTAGGTAATAGCAACATCTGTTACAGAATTGCCAAACCGAACGAGCAGTGGTAAACAGTCATTATTCTTCGAATAAAATGCCCTCAAATGTACGTTATATCTGGAAGTTGCCAGGAAGGTGTATGACCATGTTAGGTCACATGACTGCAGAGTGTTTATCTTATTCCTTTACGCCCATCACCCATTTAATAAGTGGTCTCTTGGTCCCTTTAATTCGAGGTTGTTGTGAATGTGTAGAATACATCTGTAATGTGGTCTCAATCCCGGTGATACGGAGCGTGTAATGTGTGGCATACAGACAGGTTTCCATCCGTGTAACTGCTGGCTGTGTGGTTTACAATTAGTGCTAGCATGCAGTTAGATCCCGATTTAAATTCCTCTTCTCAGTACCTACATCCGGGCCCCTTTGTTTTGAGGTCCCTGATAATGGCTCAATGCTGCAATCAAATCATGTTGCAGCTGCCCACACACTTAGGTGCTGTGAAATATGGCTTTGGTACGGTGTGTGCGTTTGTGTCTGTGTTCATGTGCGGGTGTTGGCCAGGCTCAGACTGGCCAATAGGGCAATAGGCCCATGGCCGAAACAAAAACACAAACTGCTGGTGTGGGCCAGTTTTTTTGGGTCAAAGTGGGCCACTTTTTGTGCCAACTTGGGCCAGTTTGATGAGATAATTCACTCTGCGGTAGTAGGTTTGACCAGTGTTGCTGAGTAAATATTCTTTAAAATGCACAATTTGCATAACACTTATGAAAAAACGCCCCCCTTGGGTACTATTCAAACGGTGTCATAAAAGGAATCAATAGCCAGTTGCAACTGTGGGCTACTTTTCCATTGGTGCCGGAGACATCGAATGGCCCAGTACGACCCTGGTGTTGACCCTTTTAGGTTTCTCAATTACTCAGGAGGATCTCGCTTGTTATCTTTCATCATGGAGTAGCATTAGGTTTGCCTCTTTGCACTCTCCTATACCTCACTCACCATCACAGCCTCTCCACTCTGCCCAATCACCTCTCTCCTGACCCTTTGGCTGTTTCCATCGCTTCCCCCTTCCTCCTACCTCAGTGCACCTCGGTAGTTCTACTGATTATTGTTAACCTGTGTCCATTATTTCTTTTAGTCGTATTGTTTCATTTGTCGTCTGCCCCACTACTTCATTCCCCCACTGGTTTATCACTAATCCTGTCGTCTCTCCGTAAAATGTTATTTTTTATGTTTTTTGTTGAAAAGGTTGTGTTTAGTTTAGTTTAGTTTAGTTTATTATTTATATAGCGCACCATACCCTGGGGCATCAAGGCGCAAACAGACAAGAATATGCTCAATTTAGTTACAAGTACATGATAAGTAGGAAAATACAGACATCAGCGATGTTACAATAGGCAGGTATGTACAAGGCAGGGTCAAGGAACAATGAGGTAACAGGGTGCATGTTTCCTGCATAGTCATAGGGTTATAATATACAGTTATGTACAGTGTGACATATCGGGTCAAGTGGCACCAGTGTCATAGTGATGTGATGCGCACGGAACTTCAAGCACATAGTAAGTAAGCTCCAGGAGCAGAGGGTGGGTGTCAAGGGAGGTGCATCTAAAAGGCCATGCAGGTTAGAATAGTTAGATGTCATTAGCTCTCAGCCACCTGGTCAGGTTCTGTCTGAAATTGGCGAAGGGCTGAGGTTCTCTGATGCCATGGGGGAGGGAGTTCCACAACTGCGCAGCCTTGACTGGGAAGCTATGTCCTCCTATAGTGGAGAGTTTGAAGCGCGGAACTTGGAGGCAGTTCGCGTTGGCTGTTCTTGTTGGTCTGGATGAGGTTCTTTTACATAACCTGTCCATGGGGTAGGGTGGTGCTTTATTGTTGAGGTACTTGTGGGTGAGGGAGGCGATCTTAAGTTGAATTTTATCAAAAGTGGATAGCCATTTGTATTCTCTTCTTTTTTTTAAACTTTTATTTTTGTCGGCAGAGGTTCACAAGGCACATACGTCAAGGCAACAAACAATTAAATCAAGCATAGCATAAAGCATCGTAATGGTTACAGAATACAGTTCCAACAGTGGATATAGAGCATCAACAATACAGAAGTACACAGCAAAAATCACGCTGCATGGATAGAGACCGGAGACAAGCCAGAACCGGGCGTGTTCTCACTTTGATTGTTGAGATATGTATTAAATTTGCTCCAGATGTTCCTGGGGCGAGATTGGGCGGGCAGCATCGTCAGGTATTCCTCCTCACAGTTCCGCGACCATGTGAGCATACCCAGCCATTTCTGAGAGGCCGGTGGGGAGGAGCGCTTCCAGTTCTGAAGTATACATTTTTTTGCAATCATGCAGCTTATATTCAAAAACTTTTTCAAGCGCTTAGTTTCGTCAGACCCCCAGACCCCAAACAGGACTGCCAAAGGATCGGGATCAATTACAGTTTCAGTTACCGCACTTAGTGTATGAAGGACACTGTCCCAGTAACCGGACAATTTGTTACAGGTCCAGAACATATGCAAGTGATCAGCATCCACTGCCCTACAGCGCGGGCAGAGGTGCACCTCAGAGCGAGCAAACCCCGATGTCCTGCGTGGTGTATAGTAAAGCCTATGGAGGAGCTTGTATTGAATGGCACGAAAGACGGAAATTGAGGGACACTTTTTGTGTGTGGCAGCACATGTCCTCCCACAATTCATCAGATATTTCTAGACCCAGTTCAGTCGACAATCCGTCGCGGCCCCAAGAGTCGGAATGGGGATGATGTCTTGTAGGATTTGATACAGTGAAGAGACGACGCCACGTGCACCGCCCGAGTTGGCGATGTAGGCTATCGCCGGGTTGTCTGGGGGCTCAACCGGAAAGGAGGGCCACATGGTGCGGAACGCGGCGCAAGGCCTGTAGTATTGGAGAGTCTCTAGGGGGATCTGGTATGCCCCGGTCTCCAGGTTTGGGGGCCTATGAATTTGCACCCCAGTGTCGGGCCAAAGCGGTATCAAGCATGGGCTCCAGGCCCGGGAAGGCCCACACAGGAAGCCATTTGTAATATGGGGAGGGCCCACTTGTCGAGTGTAGCAGATGTGACCAGGCATACAGAGTCGCAGCAATGGGGTCAACGGGGGAATCAGATGTGTAGCGTCGATGCAGTATCAGGGACATCAAGTTGATACCAGCGGAGGCAAGCCGTTCCAGTTTGACATGTGGGCGCACTGGGAAACCCGGGTACCAATGAGTAGCATGCTGGGCCTGGGCCGCGATCCAATATAGTTCTAGGTCCGGAGCAGCAATACCACCCCGTTTGTATGAAAGTGCCTCGTCAGTCCACTTCTTGCGCACTGCACCGGAGTGCCAGAGAAATTGTGCGCAGAGCATATGCAATTTAGTGAAGTAAGCCCTCGCGGGCCATATAGGAACGTCGCAAAAGGTGTATAAGAGCTTGGGGAGCAAGATCATTTTAATAAGGGATAGACGACCAGCGACGGACAACGGGAGAGTGCGCCATCTTGAAATTTTGGTCTCAACTGTTCGTGCTACAGCTGAGTAGTTATCGGCAAGTAAGGTGGGCTTAGTGAGGGACATCTGCACCCCAAGGTATTTCACACCCTCAGGGGCCCAGTGCAGGGGATACTCGGTGGTGGGCTACAGGGTAGCCTTAGTGAGGGGGAAAATCTCCGATTTGGAATAGTTAATCGTAAATCCGAAGTGGGTGCCGATCCGGGTGATGTCTCTCAGTATGGGATCCAGATGGGTTGTGGGATCTCTGACGTATAGTAGGACATTGTCAGTATATAGAGATATTATTTCAGGATCGTCAACCAATCGTACTCCTTTACGCGAGTGCCGTGCTCGGATAAAGTCCGCCATCGGTTCTATCACCAATGCGAAAAGGATCGGGGAGAAGGGGCAGCCCTGTCTGGTGCCTCTGAATAGAGTGAACATCTCGGATGTTAGTGAGTTGACTCGTACCCGCGCAACGGGGGAAGTGTACAATAGTTTAATGAACCCTATCATGTTAGGGCCGATGCCCATTGTTTCGAGGACCAGCCACATATATTTCCAAGAGAGGCCTTGTGAGCGTCCAGCGTAACCGCTACGGCCTGGACGTCTTGGTCTATACGGGACATGACATTGAATAATCTCCTGATGTTATGGGAGGTGGACCTGCCGGGGACAAAGCCTGCTTGGTCCTCTTGTACCAAGTGCGTCATAATGGGCAGAAAGCGGTTAGCAATGATCTTAGCAAAGTTCTTTGTGTCTAGGTTCATGAGGGAGAGAGGGCTATAGGACCCGCACTCGTCCTCAGGTTTACCTGGTTTGAGCAGTACCATGATGGCCGCTTCCCGCATGGAGGGGGGAAGGATAGCGGCTCGGAGTGCCTCATTCCATACCTCCAACAGCCGGGGGGCCAGAATAGCCATGTCCTCTTGATAGAAGTCCGCCGTGAGGCCGTCAGGTCCCGGCGCCTTGCCTTTAGGCAAGTCTGAGATAGCCGATACTATCTCATCTAGCGTGAACGGGGTATCCAGCTGGTCCCGGGTCTGTGAGGAAATTTCCGTGGTGGGGATCTGGTCAAGGAGTTCTCGCATATGTTGTTCAGTGTGCTCTACGGGCTGGGAATAAAGGGATCTATAGAACTCGGTAAATATATCCAGTATTCAATGGTCCGCCCATTGACCGTCGCCGTTCTGATCTTTTATGGAAGTGATCTGCGTGCGGCCCAGTTCCCCCCTCACAAGTGTCGCAAGTGTCTTACCGGGTCTGTCCCCCTCCCCATACTTCCTAGCGGCCTGCGGGCGGCTGAAATAATGAACTTCGCTGGTTGCTACAGTGTTAAACACCTGGAGCTCGTCAGAGATTTGGGCCAGAGTGGTGGGGTCAGACCCGGAGGAGCAACATTGCTCCAGCCTTTTCAGTTTGGCCTCAGATCGCCCAAGGGCGGCTCTAATAGCTTTGAACACCCCCGCCTCCTGGGAAATAGACATACCCCTAATGTAAGCCTTAAAAGTCTCCCATCTGACCGCGGCGGTCGTGTCTTGAAGAGAGTTAAGCTCAAAGAAGTACTCAATGTCCGCTAGAATCTCAGATTTAAACACAATGTCTTTTAGAGCTTCGGACTTAAAGCGCCAGGTGCAGAGTGTTGGGATGGGAATTCCCAGCCCCAAGGACAGTATGATCGCAGCATGATCCGAGAATGTGCGGGGCAAAATGCGTGTATCCTCCACCCTACCTATGACCTCTCTCGAGACCAAAAACAGATCTATCCTGGACGAACTATCGTGTACAGAAGAGTAATAAGTGTAGTCCCGCTGCTGGGGATGAAGTGTTCTCCAGGCGTCACAAATGTTGAGTGACTGCATGTGGCCATGCAGCCTGCGCGCCGTGCCAGACAGAGCTCTGGGTGTAGTGGCAGTTCTGTCCAGGGCAGTGTCCAGTATAAGGTTCAGGTCCCCCCCATATGATCTGCACCCCCACAAAGCCCAGCAGTATGGTAGTTACAGTGTCAAAGAATTCCGGAGAATCTACATTGGGACAGTAAGCGTTAACCAGCAAGTACTCTTTATTGACCAGTGTGCAGTGTATTATAACATAACGACCCTCAGGATCAACACAGCTTTTATGCAGCACAAACTTGATTGATTTGTAGATCATTGTGAGAACGCCCCTAGATTGTGTGGAGTAAGAAGTAAAGAACCTGTCAGAACCCCAGGATGGGGCAACAGCCCTCAGAATGAGGCCATCGGAGTGTGTCTCTTGTAGAAGCAATATCTTGCAATTGGGTCTGTTAGCATATGCAACGATCTTGCGGGCCTTAGTGTGGTTGCTCAGCCCCCGAATGTTCCAGGACATTATGACAGTAGCCATTTCAGAGGTAGGTATCTACAGACACAGTACCCATAAATCAGTGAACATCCCAGCTCCTGTGATGGTATGAGCTCCCCGAGTTGGAACGGCAAGTGGGCATGTGGCCCTTCAGTATGCGCGCCGCGAAAACCTTGTGTGCCTTTTTGTAAAACAACCCCTTTCCCACCCCCCACCCTCACCACTAACCATAGATCAGCAGTGTAAACATCACCCACCCCTAACAGGGCACAGTTGGGCCGTCCCCAACCTGGCCCAATCTGCCCCGAGGCCCAACGGGGGCCAACACACACCAAAAAATTGAGAAAAAACAGTGCAATCGCAATGGGGTGCGCCGTTGCCGTGCATCAGCACGCATGGAGCCAAATGGCTCAGTTGCAAAAACGAACATTGGTGGCGGACTCGCGGCGAAGCGGGTAATCGGGGATCGCACACGAGCCCCTACGGTTCCGAAATAAACCAAAACAGTTACGACAGTCAAATATCGTACATCCCCGCATCTCAAATGCGGGGAACGGGGTATATAACTGAGAGATTAAGGACCTGAACAATAGGAAGACAGAAATTGAGGTAGGACAACAGAACAATGTGAGACCAGCTCTGTGGAGTGCGTAGTAAGGATGTGTACACAAACGCTGCAGTTCGCAGGGACTGCAGGGGCAGAGCGTCACAATAGCAACCTTACCAGTACCACAGTGCAGATTAAGTAAACAAGTTCAATAAGTCTCCACAGTCCGTGTCATTCACAGTTGATTAGCGTCCACTCAGCCTTCTCGAGAGCCCTGAAGCGGTATTTGCATCTCGATGAATTTCACCGCCTCGTCTGGGACTGTGAAAAAGTACAGTTTGCCCTTGTGAGTGAGTTTGAGACGAGCCGGGAATAAGATGGCATACGGTACATTGCGTTCCCTGAGCATTTTCTTGACGCCAAGGAATTGGCGTCTCTCCTGCTGCACCGCCACCGAAAAGTCTGGGAAGATCCTGATGACGTGAGACTCCAGCCGCAGCTCCCCTTTCTCCCGCGACAGGCGAAGGATGAGGTCCCTGTCACGATAATTAAGAATCTTGGCTATAATGGGTCTGGGGATGTCGCCAGGTCGGGGTTGTGGGGCAAGGGCCCGGTGAGCCCGTACCACCGTGAAATAAGGGGAAAGGTCTGGGTCCCCCAGCAAGTCCTTGATTAGTTGTTCGACTGCATCTTCCATGCGCCCCTTCAGGGCAGTTTCAGGGACCCCAATGATGCGAAGGTTGTTTCTGCGGGAGCGGGACTCCAAGTCATCGCATTTTGCTTTAACACTCTTCATGTCGCGCGATAAGGTGGCCACTGTGTCCTCAAGTACGTGTATCGCATCTTCATTAGTGGAGATCTGGTTTTCGGCCTCAGTGATTCTAGATCCAGCCTGATCTACCCGGGTCTTGAGCAAGGCGATATTCGCATTGATATCGTCAAGCTTCTCATGAAAGGAGGCAAAGTTCTTAGCCATCGATTCCATCATGGCGGTGAGGTCCGGCGCCGCCACCCCCGGATTAGGGTCGTTGTCAAGTTCTTCCTGCGGAGGCGACGTGTGGCCCACCTGAGGTCGAGGGACCGTCTTAGTGAATTTGTCCATGGCACCCCCTTTAGCAGATCCTTTGGAGCGACTCGACATGGCCGGAACCAGAGGGGGGGAGGTAGCAAGATGAAGTGATCGGGCTCCGGCGGTGTCCCGGGCCACCACGGGCATGATAAAGCTCGGTCGGTTCAGGCAGTGAATTGGGTATTGAAGAGATCCCGTGAGGGGACGACAGCTGTCCCCGCCAGCTCGCGCCAGGCAGCCCAGCCCAGACCCCTGCAGCCGCTGATGGGGTGCCGGCGTGCCCCGGTCATCTGTGGCCTAGGCCCCCAGCGGAAAGGATTGTCCGGTGGGACCGGGGCAGGAGCGAGCCAGCCCACGAGTGTAGTGTGTGCCCCAGGGTGCCAGGGGCAGAGCAGCCAGCAGCGAGTCTGGCGGGAGGCACCCGGTCAGGTCACGATGATAGCAGGGCCCAGCGAAAGCCCAATGGCGGCGAGGCACGGCGGGACAAGAATCTCCCGTTCCGAGAGTCCGATTTCTCTCAGAACTCGACGTGCGGATAGAGCTCGATGGCCACAGTCCAGGGATCGTAGCAGGTACACAGGATCCAAAGCAGAACCGCAGATGTCAACGGATAAGAGGCGGCTAGGCACGGAGCTCTTACACTAGGCAGCCATCTTGCAGGCTGCTCAACAGCGCCCCCCCCATTTGTATTCTCTTCTTACAGGGGATATATGCTCCTTTCTGTTAATCTTGAGTGCTGCTCTCAAGGCATTGTTCTGGAGGACTTGGATTTTGTGAATGGTCTGTTTATTTGCCCCAATGTAGAGTCCGTTACAATAATCCAATTTGGATAGTATAAGGGCTCTGGCAAGTGTAATGCAGCTTTCTGTGGAGAGGAATTGTTTACTAGCTCTGATAAGTTTGCATGTGTATGCCGTAGCAGAGTCTAGAGAGTTAACTTGTTTAGCAAAGTTCATGGTGGCGTCTAGGTAAAATCCTAGGGTTTTCACTTTGTTAGCTACTTTTATGTTGTTCCCATCAATAATGAAGTTGGCATAGTCAGGGCTGAGTTTGGATATATAGGTTAAACTGTGCCACAGGAATAAATAAATAAAGTGCATAGGTATTTCTGGGAGCCCGATATATTATGTTTGAAAAGGCAAGCTTGTTGGATCCCAAGATGGCCGCCATGAAAGATGGGTGATTCTGGATAGGGAGAACTCTTGCAGTCTGAATTGTGAACTATTTTACTCCAAGTTCCCATTCATTGTTTGTATAGCTGGATATCTTTCCTTAATGCCTTTTTATGAGCAATTCAGCATGACCAATGATGAGTTTTCTTCCTTTATGTGCAGCTTATTTGGAAGGGGATGGGCGAAAGCAATGTCGGAATGTTCCTTTTTACACCACGTTTCAGCCGTGTCCCACCCACAGCAGACACGCTGACCGTGACTCCAGCATTGTGATTGGCTCAGTCTCCACCACTCCTCCTCAATGTTTGTTGTACGAGTTCATTTCTGTGTTCGTGAAATAAAATGTGTCTCCTTGCCTATGAACTCCTCGGGTCGCGCATTGTCATCTCTCATTCCAGGTGCGCAATTCTATTGAAAGATGATATGATTTTGTGTGCACACCACACACACGCACGTTCGCAGAAGGAATCCGGCGTAAAGCACTATGTTGTAAGAACCCACATTATTATCATTTAGAAAGTGTGCAGCTTCGCAACTGGCATGTGCTTGAAATCATTCCCCATTTGAGTAGCATGTCCCCGGAAAGCCGCCTGTCTGTCTTTATCCTGCTTTGGCTTTCCCGGCGGGGCGCCATGTTCCATACGAGGCCTTTGGAAGTACAATATGAGAGCATAATCTCCCCTTGAATGCTTGGTATGCGTCCCAACATTTTCTTTGTTTCCCTCACAATGTTGCCATGCCAACTTGGTGCTTCGACATGATCCCTTAAAATAACGTTCCATGATGTTTTAGATGTCCCCCCCCTCAGTCTACTTTCTGCATGATAGGTAGTGATCTTCGCCAAAGGGCAGACATCTCTGAGTAGGCTTCCTTGATGAGATTAGATAGTTTACACCAATTTATATTGGTGCAAAACACTGCTGCATCTCAAAGTCTTAATGAAAGTCGTCCGTCATTGGGTGTTTGAGCATATCGCTGAGTCCTCTACCAGTATGTCTGCCAAATAGTCTACAAATGGTGAGATCAGGCCTTCATATCACAATATGAAAACTGTTGGCCTCATTATGACCCTGGCGCTCCCGACATGAAGGGGGCCGGTACGGGACCGGCACCGTTCATTTCGGGATGCCGTATTACGAGGTCCCATTGTGTGACCTGCTCAGAACGTCTGGTCAGACCAGACATCCTTAGCGGGTCCCGCAAGGGGACCAGAGACCTAATAACGGGCCCGTTATTAACGGGCCCGTTATTAGCTCCCTCCGCATTCCCATTGAGCCCTATGGGGGCTCAAATGGGAATGGAGATGGGTTTTTTCAATGAGGAATAACTGGGTCCTCCAAGGTTGGAATGGCCCGGTAATTCCTTATTGAAGGAACCCGGAGCTGGAACCCGGTATGGAGGCAGCCATGCCCTTATTAAGGGCATGGCTACCTCCAAACTCGTAATGAGGCCCTGTGTATTTTGGCATCTGAGGTTGGGGTCTCAACATGGCCGCCCCCTTTCAGTTTATAGTTATGTAGCCTGCATTTCGTGGCCCCATTACATTACGTGTTATTCCACCCCTCAGGAGCCCTATGCAGATGCTCCAGGCTCTCTGTAGCTGGTCTCACATTTCCTTCTCAATCCGTCGGTATCCCTACTAGTGCTGTGGACAGACTTCACAAACCTCGAAAACAGAAATACCACAAACATGAATGTCAGAAGTCTTTTTTTTCCAATTCTATATTTAAGAACATGGCCTATGGCATGTAGGGGTTGTTAGCTATGGAATTGGAAAGCATAGACTCTAATCCCGCTTCCTACTTGACCCAACTGGTGCTATACCGTGCCTTTGTGTGCCTCCATTTCCCTATATGCCAACTCTGGGATATGTACAACGTCCGTTTACATAACTTGTGAATGCTACATACACATCTTGCATGTTTGCATTAAAATAAAACAAAACACATTGAACATTTGATATTTAAGCAATAAACACAGAAGTGGGGGGCTTTGCCAGCATTAATGAGGTCCCTAGTACTGTTGTCGGCCGGTGGGAAAATAAGCCGGGGATGCTAATGGCACTTTTGTCAAAAGAAAATGGCAGTTTCGTGGACTGTGATCATTGCCTCCCATTAACAAAACTACAACAAAGCTGGCTACCAAGAACACAGAAAAGAAGTTCCTTTTCTATGTTGATGACACGCAGAAAGGGGCAGGGCTGGCTAGGGAACAGATGGTGGCATACCACAGGAAGGATGGGCAAGGGGACAGGCAGACACGAGTACCTGGTGTTAGGATTAAAAGGGAATGATGGGCCGTTGAGGCAGGCTGCCCACATCTTGCCCGTGCCCAATCTCCCATAAATAAAATAATATGGTGGCCACATGAGTAAATAGAAAAGGGGCTAAGTCCCTTTTCTGTTTCTAGTGTGGCAGCCCATCGCGGACAGGGGAAGGAGCATGGCAGCTAAAGCTGGGCCTGCATGTAAGTCATAGGGGCCGGGGGTTGAGGATCACATATGGACCACTGGGGAGGTGTAAGGTAGCTAGGAGTCAAGAAATACAGGTATGCAAAAAAGTATGGCAAATCCCAAGGAAGAGGTAGGGTCATACACTGGCAGTTTCCACCCATTTATCGAGCCACCTGATTGGCTGTGCGGTCTTTCCCAGGTGTGAACAACAGGGAGTGGCAGGAAGAGTTTCACACAATAGAACTATCTTGGGTTCCATGTAATAATGTTCTCTTAAAAATTTCTGGGGACAAATTATATATGGGGACAATGAGGGCTTGATTCATGGAAGCGTTTTATAATGGCGCAATCCCATAGGAATATGTTCTGTGAATCAGGCCCTATGTATGGGGACATTACCTGATGCGACTAGCTTGTTCTACTGGAAGGTGCCACATCCCCTTATCCTGAGTGCAGAGAGCAACGGCTACATCCCAACTCTTGGTTACCAGCTATTCCCCAGTAATTCACACATATAGCAGCTTTCTGCCCCAACCCGGACCTGACTGTGGACTTTATGCACGCACACTATGTAAACCGTACTGTGCAATGGCATTTTTTATACATGCACACTTTATAAACTGTCCTGTGCAATCGCATGTGTATTGCATTTCTATAGCATGCTCCAAGAGGCATTGCACCTTGCTTATCTTGACATCTCTTGAAAGGTCATACAAATTGTTAATCTGTACCGAAGTCCTCAATGTGTATAGACCAAAAATGAACAGACAGAAATACATATTTTGCAAACTCTAGAGACGATGCGATGAAAGGTGTATACGTTTTATCCTCTTGCTTTAAAACGGTTGCATCCACTCCCAGTTGATCTGTAGCTAAACCCTCTTTTGACACTTTTTTAGTCCCGTTTAAAAAAACTGAAATGGCAAGTCGTTATCCGTGTTATTGGACTAACTGGAAATGTTATGCAGTTCTGGCGCTATGCATTAGCTTTTAGAGCCCCATAGAGCGCCTCATCAGATGGTGCAGATGTAATGGACCGTCTGATGAGGAGGTCTCTGGGACGTCCAAAGCTAATGCATAGCGCCAGCTCCGCAGAATAGCTTGAGTCCGTCCCATAAAAGGTGTCATCAGAACTTGAATTGGCTGGGATTTTAAAGTGAAGAGAAACTTTCCTTTGGTTTTAATTGTCTAGTTGTAGGCCTGGGTGGGGTAATGTTGTGTGCTGTGCTCTAAAAAGATGTACTTACAATCTGTTCTCTATTTATTGCCTGGATGAGAATATTTATATTGATCTGTTTAGATCATACTGCAGAAAGAAACATATCCAGGCCTTCACACACAGACTGCCCTTGTAGACTTAGCAGTCACAGTAAAACAGTAAAGCAGGGTGTATCATCCAAATATTGCCTGTTTTACTGCCCGCACATTACAGGCTCGGAGGTATGTCCCACGGGCAGTTTTCGAAAGGAAAGACAGATTACAGGTGGAATACCCCCCGAAAACATCACACATTTTGACCCCCCCAAAAGAGGTGGCGGCAAACATTGCAGATCTGAAGTTTCTGGTGTTTTCTTTCCTGGAAGGAAAACCACTTCTTCTTGTGAACCCTATCTCTGACTCCCACCTTCACACCCCCCATGCAGTGTAATGCAGAGAAGGGCCATTCATTCATTGTTGTCTGCCTCATTGTACAGTTGCAATGTGATGCACATCTTCAATACAATGGGCCTCATTACACGGTAGGCGGTGAGCCATGGCGCTAGTAGCGCCATGGCTCATGCCGGTAAAATACCAGCACCGCCTTGGCGGAAAGGGGATTTACCGCCCCATTCCAAGGTTGGAAGGGCGGTAATTCCCCCTTCCCCCATTGCCCTTCCCCATTCCCATTTCTGCCCCATAGGGCTCTATAGGAATGGGGAAGGCGCTAATTACGGCACCGCCATTTTGCGGTGCCGTAATTAGCTCCGAGGTCCCTTAGCGGGTTGGTTTTTAACGCCTGCGAAAAGCAGGCGTTAAATCCCCCAACCCGCTAAGGGACCTCGTAGTAAGGCAGTAGGGATTTACCGGTACCAGTATTTTACCAGTACCGGTAAATCCCTAACGCCATCCGTGTAATGAGGCCCAATATCTTTTCTAAATAATGCATGTTCTGGGGTTTAATCCAAGGACCCACCAAACTAACACAAGGAAGTGCTATGTGAAAAAGGCCTATCTGTCATTACAAAAGGAAAAGCAGCCTTTTAATTCACAGTGGCAAAAGAAATGTAATGGCCCCTTTCACATGAAAAGCAGGATTTGCAAACACTGACGATAAAATGGATTTACTTGTGCGTACAGAGTAAGAAAGAGGTGACAAGGTGCAAAAGCAACATAATAGTGCAAGGTTCGTAGAGGAGGGTAGGGATCAGGAAGGTCACTTTGAAGTATGAAAGGCAGAGCTGGCCTTGCCAGGATTTGAACCTGCGAATCAGACTCGGATTATAACAGCATGCGCTCAGCCTGCTGAGCTATCTTACTGGCTAGCCAGCAAGAGCATGTTTTCTTACTGTGACATTGCAGTTCATTACTGGTGTTAAGGCCAAAGGCAACATAAATAGTCTTACATTGTCATTGGGGCATTCGTGCAGCCTGCAAGGCAAGGGCCCTCATTAGGACCCAGGCGTTAAGGGGTTTACGGCGCCGTAAACGCGCCGACCCTTAACACCTGATTCCAAGGTCCCTTTGCGGGATGGTGATTTTAACGCCTGCTTTTTGCAGGCTTTAAAACCCATGCCGCAAAGGGACCTTGGTGCTAATTACGCCACCGTAATTTACGGTGGCGTAATTAGCGCCTTTCCCCATTCCCATTATGCCCTATGGGGCAAAAATGGGAATGGGGAAGGGTAAAATGGGAAATGGGGATTTACCGCCCCACTCACCTTGGAATGGGGCGGTAAATCCGCCAACCACCATGGCGTAAACGTAGTTTACGCCATGGTGGTAAGGGTACGACCCAGGCGGTAACTTACCGCCTGGGTCGTAATGAGGGCCAATGTGTTTTTACTATGGCATGATGTTTTTTACTGCTGTTAGCGAGCAAATACAACATGATGAGTGTTCTTTTATGGGGAGTGGGGGATTTGTGTAGCCAGCAAGGATATATTGTCTTACTTTTTTTCACTGCCATTAAGGCAAAGCCAACAGGAGAATGTTCTTACATGGGGATACTGGCATGTGTTGGGAGAGCCAGCAGAAGCATGCTTTGTTATAGTATCGTTACTGGCATTATGGACAAAGCAAATATTTGTGTTTTCCTATGTGAGAATAGTGGCATGTATAGGTGCACCAGAAAGGACATGTGTGAGCACAATCGATATGAACATGCTTTTTAGACTTGCAGAGTACTGGCATGTAGTGGGCAAAGGCATTATGAAAATGTATTTGAAAATGCTCCTCTGCATTGTTGGTGGCTTGGCATCTAACATACTTTTTATGTCTTACCCTACAAAACCGATTGTAAACTCTGTGACTTTTTACCTAATTTATCACAGAAAATGTACTGTAAAATGCACTATTTTAACCCAATTTTAAAAAACTTTTCTCAAGGGGACAACCCCCCTTGATTGGTTCGCCCGGCATCACTACTCTCTGTCACTCCTATGCATCTGGCTGGGGGCAGAACAAGTGCCCTTCCTTCCGCAGGCTCTTCTCAGTGTGGGCCCTACTACATTAGCTCCAGGCCCCACTTGTTACAGAATCATGGCTACGCCTCTCGTGAGTTGGGGTGAAAGATGGATCTAATGGGCCAAAGGAAGGCGTAATATCTACTCAGCCTCCTGTGCTTGGAGAGAGGGCGGTAGGACGGGGGGGTCAGTAGTGCAATAGGTTTAATGTCCTGTCTCACTAACAGTTTTCAAAACTGCAATCAAGCCCCCCCAAGGTTTTGAGGCTGGCTCTGCACGTGACATTGAGACTTATGGAATATATCTGCATCACTCCTGCATTGTGCATAGCGAGCAAAAGGTGTGCACTTCAGTGTGCATTACAGTGGCATTGTGGACATAGGTATTGGTGTCTTCAGTGTGGCATTGTATACATTGCCAATGTCTTTATGGTTTGGACCATCACCACTGCACAACGTATGCACGGCAACATTTAAGATGAACTGAAAAATGAAGAAGAAACATTCCTTAACAATACAGCGCTGCAGAAGGCGAGGGAAAAGCTGAAAGAGATTAATGGCCAGCTGGACCAATTCATGGCTGACACACTGGAGAAGAAATGAGCTAAAGACATCTAGAATTTCAAAATAGAATATATATATATACTTATATATATACTTACATGATCAAGCGGTTGGAATACCACGAAACGCGTCGTCATTTTACCAGGTTTGTTTTTCTCCAA
Organism: Ambystoma mexicanum; assembly: GCF_040938575.1. Classification (NCBI taxonomy): domain Eukaryota; kingdom Metazoa; phylum Chordata; class Amphibia; order Caudata; family Ambystomatidae; genus Ambystoma; species Ambystoma mexicanum. Next base: position 742,658,459 of record NC_090935.1, read on the forward strand.
GGCACATTTACCAATAAAGGCATTTCGTGTTGCCTGGACTTGCAGTGATGGCTTTACAGACCACGGAAACGATTGGTGACCTTCTCCGATACCTCCAGCTCCGACTCAGGCCCGGATGACACCTTTGATTACAACTACTATGGACCGCAACAACATCTAAATGTCTTTTTTAGGAGGAAGGGTTCCCAGAGGAAAATACTGGGGCTCCCCATAATGGAACCAATTCGGATCACAGAACTGTGGACCGGCCAGATTCCGACGCAGAACTCAGAGAAGATGGATGATAGTGGAACAATAACACTCTTCAATCTCTCGAACCTCCAAATCACTAAAGAAGAGGAATCCATCCTGGAAAAAGGACTCTCGTTCATACCCTCTAATCCAACCAATTGGTTCTCACTTGAAAATGAGATGAAAAATGTCTTCAGAAAGGTCAGACTCAAATAATTTTTCAAGGGTACCAACTACATTGAGCAAGAAACGGACACAGGTCTAAGACCGAAATCATCATTTACCCTAAATGAGAATTAAATCACACAATAATATCTTTTGAAAAATGTGTCATGAGAGAAATCAGCAAATTAGAAATAAAGACAAAACACACGAGACACAATATGACCACACCAAGGATTGGTCAGGAACTATCCCTGACAAGATTAACGTTCTGAACTAACAAAATGTTTATATTCGATGTACAAATGTGATGTCCACAAATATTTTTATTTCGTATGTATTTTATTTTCACAAAATAACTGTCACAAAACACAGATGTTTTGGAATAGAACTATCAAAAGTACTATGATGTAAAAACTAAGTGTTTTGAACATCTCAGGCAGTGTTAGAGATGAACTAAACAAAAATTATAAATACAAACCAATTCAAAAAGGCAATACTAAGTACAAATTGTTATACATTAACCCATACAAAGAGAATGAAGAAAGAAATTGCAGGTTTTTATAAGAAGGGTTTGGAATAGAGTTCCAAAAAACAACAAATCTACTACAATGAAACACTGATGCATGAAGGATATACTTGGGCAGGATACATTATTTCCTAGAATTTTCCCTTTGCCCATTAGTCCTGTCCAGTTAGGGCGACCCTTTGGTTTCCTAACTGAATGTCTGATGTTATGTTATGTTATGTTAAAGTTTTTCGTACCGAGGTACTGCACAACCGACACCTTATAGGCAACCTCGCGCTATGACTGAAAGAAACAAGTATCACAAAAAGGGGAGAAAGAGCTAGGATAGAAAAGTTTTTAATGCTTTCCTAAAATGTATATGAACCGAACAGGCATGGAGAGCAACCGGAAGGACATTCCACAACATGGCAGCTCTAACTGAGAAAGAACGGCCTCCAATTTGCACACGGCGAACTCTAGGGACAGTCAAAAGGGAGCGCGATCTGCAGAGCGCAGTGCACGGGCAGAAACATATGGTTGAAATTTAGACTGCAGATACTCCGGACCAACAGCATAGAAGGCCCTGTGCACAAAACAGAGAGATTTGAAATGCACACGCTTTACTACAGGGAGCCAATAGAGGGCCAGAGAACAGGTGAAATATGCTTCTGGTATGGGGTACCAGTGGCAAGACAGACAGCAGAATTTTGAAGCACCTGTAGGCGATGTAATAAGTAATCCGGTTGAGCCAGATATAAAGAATTACAGTAGTCGATCCCGCTGAGAACCAGACCAGAAACCACCGGGGCCCGCAAATGGAATTGAATGAATGGCAGGAACGTCCTAAGTATTTTCAGTTGAAAGTGGGCAGCTTGGCAAACTGAGCCAACCTAAGAGGCCATGGAGCGAGAGGCTGATAACTTAACACCTAGGTGTTTAACCGTCGCAACCGCCACTGGAAAGGTGCCAAAAGCAGAGGGCCAGAAAGATGGCGTCCAAAGAGAGGGAACCGTATCAGAACCCACAACCATGACCTCGGTCTTGTCACCATTAAGTTTCAACCAATTCTCACCCATCCAACATCCCACGGCTAGAAGGCAGTCCTGCAGCTGAGTGGCATGGGTAGGATGACATAAATCCAGCCGTATGAGGATCTGGGTGTCATCAGCATATGAGTAGCACCTAAAGCCGTGGGAGCGGATAAGAGCGATCGGAGGCTGTATATAGATATTAAAACGTGTGGGAAACAAGGCCGAGCATTGCTGGACCCCACATAACAGAGCCGACACCGCAGAAAGAAAAGGTTGGAGCAGCAAATGCTGGAAGCGATCAGATAGTAAAGAACAGAACCATGACAGAACAGGACCCGACATACCAGCAGCTGACAAACAGCCAATCAGGATGGCATGATCAATGGTATCAAATGCAGCCGAGAGATCTAAAAGGATCAATGCCACCACTCCACCCTGATCAGCAGTAAGTGTTAGATCATCAAGGACTGGGGCCAAAACAGTCTCGGTACCCGGCCAGGTCTAAAGCCTGACTGAAACACGTCAAGCAAAGAGGTGGACTGACAGAACTGCACCAATAAAGGAGACACCAAAGATTCAAGCAGCTTCATACAGAATGGCAGGAGAGAGATAGGACGGAAGTTAGCAGGAACAAGTGGGTCAAGAGCTGGCTTTTTAAAAAGAGGAAAAACTCTGGCACACTTAATGGCAGAAGGAATAACCCCAGATGAGCAAGAGAGATGAACAGCAGCTGTAATCTGAGGCAGGAGCACCGGGAAGATGTCTTTCACTGCGGACAGCGGAATAGCGTCAGTGGGAGAAGCAGACTTCATACGTGCCACTGCTAGGGTCAGGTCAGCAGCTGAAAACAACGGGAAAGAATCCCAGTGGACCTCAGAAGATGGCATAGTCCCTGAGGATGAGGCAGGGGTGGGCCAAAAGTAACCTCCACTGAATTGAGGTCGGACGAAATATGCTCCCGAATGTTGTCAATTTTACCCATAAAGAACTTTGCCAGGGAGTCACGTCGTTCTTGAGATGGAGCTATAGAGGTATCAGAAGAGTTTCTGGCCGAGAGGGAACGGACTACCTTAAAAAGCTTTTTAGGCTGAGCAATAGAATTTTCAATTTGAAAAGCATAGTCATTTTTCTTGGCTTGCTTACTAGACGCATGATACATAGAGGTAGCAGCACAGAAGATAATATGATCCTCCACAGAATAGGAGGAACGCCATCTGAGTTCCGCTTGCTTCAGTTTAAGACGCAAAGACTTAAGGTCCTCATTAAACCTACGCTCCGATGGTCACCTGCGGATGTGAATCTCAGCCAAGGGAGCAAACAGATCAGCCGTGGTGGAGAACATTTCTAATAAGCCACCAACGTCAGCGGAAGAAACCATACTGCAACCAGCAGTAATATGTGCAGCGAGCAAAGAAGTGTCAACTGCACACCAATTCCGCCTCTTAACTCTCTGTTTGATCGAAACTGGGGGGCGATCTAAGTAATCAAATACAAAAGGTATGACAAGATGATCAGACCAAGTGATGCAAAAAGGGGAGGACACCATAAGAGAGTCATGTTTAGCAAATACCAAATCTAACTGGTTACCCAAAATGTGAGTCGGTTCAGTAACAAACTGCCTTAGATAAAGATCATCCATAGCAGCAATCAGTTCAGTAGCAGTGTTATCCGATGGGTCATTACACTTGTATTTGAAGTCACCAACAACAATCAGGTCCGAATACTGTAGCTGTAATGACACCACAAAATCGATGAAAAGATCAACAAACGTTGGATGAAGGGCATTATTTAGACTGGTGGGCAGTGGTTTCCAAACTTTTTTACCATTGCTGCAACTAATTGTGCACGGGCACTGACACCATCCTTGTAAAATTGTCTTTAAACCATAACTTGTTTTAACTTCTATTATTGGACGGGAGTGCTTCAAAATGCGCCATGTGTCTCAACTGTTCCTGAAGTATCCTTAGGGGAGAACTCCCAGACCCCTTGAAAAAATTGTCTTTAAACTCCAATTGTTTTTGACCAACATCACTGCCCTCATGTGCGCAAAAATGAAGGATCTTCAGCAAAATGTCCAAAAATCACCTTTTGGGGAGACGCCGAAACTTGGTTTTCACAACAGTCTCTCATCCAGTTTCTTCCAACATTGCCAGCCCTATTGGCTTTAAAAGTCACCCTTTGCTGCAGCTGTTCTTTAAATTGATTAAGAAAGAAACACAAACTCATTGTTCAAATTGTATTTGTAATTGTAATTGGTTATTTATAACGAGCTTAATACCCAAAGGTTTGTAAATGCGGACCCGGGAATCGAACCTGTGTTGCTCCGAGTTGTTACACCTGAGCAGGGGCGTTGCTAGGGGGGGGGCTAAGGGGGCTATAGCCCCTGATCTTTTGGTTGTAGCCCCGGATTGAATCTCAGGAGCTACAGCCAAAAGGCTAGCTAGCCCCCAGTCCCAACAGTTCCGACATCAGCTTAGCCCCGGGTCTTTTCCAGACCTAGCAACTCCCCTGCACCTGAGCTATCCTCCCGGCTCATTTTTTTACTCTATGGACAGCGCAAGTGGTGTGAACCTTGATTTTGCGCTCAGAGGGTAGTTGATCCTATATGCAGGCGAAGGGGGGGTGTACAGAACAGAATATAGGATTCCACCGTGCATCCCCTATATTCCCCTATATCCTTCAAATACCACATGGTCTTCCGCCCGCGTGACTTTTTCGTGCCGTTAAACCGATCGATTCCTGTGGAGGCCGCCTGCCTTTTGCAACTGCTAAATGCAGGCGCAGCCCACAGGAATTGATTGAAAGGCCTGCCTGCCGTCTGTAACTGGCAGGTGGCATTTACACTCTTTGCAAAACGGAGTGAACAAACAAGGTTTGAAGGGGATTGCACCTTGTTTTCACCACATGTTGTAAGCGATTCAAATTGCATGGTGAGCCCTGCGAACGCATAACTGCTAATGTTGGCTGCCCCTCCAGGCAATTGCCACTTTCCATAAAATGTGCGTTTTCAGCGTTGTTCGTGCCATGTGCTTTATGATGGACATTTATCCAGACAGGGATCCAAAATGCGTCCCCAACTATTACCCAAAGTGTCATGATGATAGTTCTACGTCATGATGGAGAGACACTTTGTTTCCGGGGCAATGGGTCTCAATTCGACTGTGACACAGCCGCGTGCTTGCCCTCCATAGGCCTCTATAGACTCTCGCTTTCCTATTGGGGTTCTACTGATGTTGTGAACGCAGTACCCTGTTATTATACCGCTGCTAGGCTCTTCTGTGAAAAGCATTGCCGGGATTGTGGTGGACGATTTTGCCCATGTGTCGGGTACCACTCTAGTTCTAAGTAGATATTAGCAACACTGCAATAGAGTGAAGCGATATATTTAACTGTGCGTCAGCATTTGTCAACCTGAGTGTGTGTTTAGCAAAGTGAAAACCCGGGCGGCATATAGCTCGGGAAGGTGGACGCCTGGCACCACGGGCCCAGTATTATCTATTCAGTGTGTTAGACACTAAACTGAGACCAAAGTCCTCTGTCTGGACTACCATCGTATGTAATGTGTAACTTTGGAAAAGTCCCCCGCAGTTTCAGGGTCCACTGCCGATGCGGCGCGCTAGACAGTACATAAACAGAAGAAAGAACCGCTTGGGAATAAAGCTTTCCATTAACAGTGGGACCCACTGAAAGAAGTAATTGTTTAATCGATAATACGACAATGTCTAACTTTCCTGGATCTGAATCTGAACCACAGTAAATCATATTCGACCACAAGTAGACAGTGGAGCCGTACTTTTCCAATGAGTCTTCAGTACTTTGACGCCTGACCGTCTTCAAGTGTGGGTGCATTTTTATTTATTTATTTGAACATTAACTAAGCGCACTAAACCCAAAGGCATCAAGGCGGTGTTACGTTACAATGTTGCATAAGTAAGTGCTTGAGCTGGCAACTTGTCCTGTGGAAGTAGAACAAGGGACAGCACCTACACAAAGAGCCAAGTTTGCAGGAGCTTACGGAAAGTCCAATACAATTGTTCAGCTCTCAGGGCGGGTGGAAGGTAGTTCCATAGCTTAGCTGCCGTGGCCGAGAAGATCGAGCCACCTGCATTCGCCCGTTTAAATTCAGGCTATGTGCAGGGACGTCATTTCACCAAAATGCCAGGGGTAGCGGACGTGACATCACATGACCCTGAACCTTTGATGACACCACAGGATGTGATGTCATTTGACCCCACCCCGAAGTGATATCACGTGAAGTGATGGCACACAACAGGAAGCGGCATCACATACCATTGTTTCTAAGTACACTATGAAAAATATGAATACAATATCACTGTAAGGTGATATACATTTCATACAAGAATGGATCACCATACGTATCGGCAGAAAAAAACATGCATAACTGCAACTTGCGAAATGCAAAATACATAGCCCAAAATTAATGCTTATGCTCCTCTAAAAGCTTTTTGGAGGATTGTGTCTGCATTGTGAATTTGAGGTTTTTAAGCACAGACTAAATCAGTGGCTCATCCCCTGAGGTGTGCCTGAAATAAACCTTTAATGAGACTAGCAACTGTTATATAGAATTCCAGAAAAGACACATTCTTTTTTATTCCTATTCTTTCTTATTTAGGGTCACCGTTCAGAGTGTCACACTTGTGTGAAACCCCCTGTTTTGCGTAGAAGCCTGAACAAGAAAGCTAGCCACTCTAGAAACAAAGAGCCACATGGCATTGGCCACAGTCCAGGAGCTTGAATTTGTAAAAATAAAAACGGTTTAAAAAATGTTTTTCATTTTTTTTAGGGGTAGCAAGGGAGACCACTTGGGTAGCAAGGGAGACCCCTGGCGACCCCTAAATGACGTCCCTGTCTATGTGTAGGAATTATTTGATTTCAAAGTAAGGACTAGCACTCGTGTATAGAGAACATCAACGGTGCTTTCCAAAGAAAGAACAATAAACTTCCTTGAATTTTGGGGGACGGTGGGGTTGTTTTTGTTTTTTGGCTGACAACTTCCTTGAAATTTGTATGCACTTAAATTCATCACATCAACACCATTGCCCCCTCTGCTCCCCACATCATGCACCTCATGGGCTCTCTCTCAAAGCACACGCCCAGAATGGGAGGACCCTGGGTGCCCTGTCTCTCCCCGGCCTTTGCCCACACTGGGCCAGTGTCCTGGGGGTTCCCGCCTCAGCACGGGAACTGCATTATATTGCACAGCAAACTGTGCTGTCATCTGAGTACTGCTTTTATCGATTTCCTGCCCATGCTGCTGTCTCAGCAGATAGCTAATAGTTACTAATTAGACGAGGAATCCAACAGGCCGGAAGAGCACATAGCGGTGACACACGTGCACTTGCTGAGTTGTCTCATGCCTATCAAGGTGCTCGGTGGGACCCAGAGGCGTTGCTGGGGGGGCTGAGGGGGCTATAGCCCCAGGTCTTTTGGTCATAGCCCAGGATAGAAGCTCAGGGCCTACAACCAAAAGGCTAGCTAGCCCTGGGTCCCGACAGTCCTGGCATTAGCGTAGCCCCGGATCTTTTCCAGACCTAGCAACACCCCTGGTGGGAACTTTAAATGTGCGGGAGTTCGGCTACGCGTAACACCTCGTTTTGGGCTTAGCTAGTCGCTGCAGGTGGCCCATTGAATTAAAGTGATGTTTACATGTTCTGGAAAGAGCGTCAGTTTCAGTCCGCACACCGAAAATTGGCCAACACTGGTCTATCATGCAGGCGCTTAGGGAAATGTCTGATTGCCTGACATGTCAGTCCAGGGCGGGGCAGTGGGGTCAGATGGAAACTTACTAATTGAATCCCACCTCCACCTGAGAGTGTTCTCAGGGCCATCCAGGTCTCTGAACTAGAGAGAATGGTGCTGGGAGCTGGGCCTCTCAGGTTCCCCCTTAGGGCCCTGAACACATGCTGCACTGCTGCTGTGTGTTTACTCTGGTTCTCTGAACGCTGCCTTCTTCTGGCATTAGAGCATGCTGTAGTGTGTGAAAGCATTCAGAAGACGCGTGACGGTCGCATGTCCGCTGTATGTAAAACAGCAAACCAAACGAACCGAGTGGCTGGCAGCTTGGCCCATCTAGACTCATTTCGAGCGACCATCCCTTAGAGTTTTCCCTGAGCGAGCCTGCTTCTGAAGCGGACAGTCAGAGGTGGTGATAGGGGTCGCAGTAATGCAGCTAGGACTTCACCTGGTCAAGCAACCCACGTATGAAGGTCGTGAGACGCAGAGTAGCTGGAGGCTGCGTGGGCTAGGGAAACTGTGCAAGGAGAAAGATTTGAAGCAGAAAAGTTCCGTGTAACCCACATGGGTTACAAATCAGTGCTTAGCGAAAAAGGGGCATTAGACATGTTTTTCTGAACTAACAATGCTCAGTGTGGTAATTCAGAGCAGGTGCAGAGCATTCCAGCCACGGGGGCCCCCTACCTGAAGCGCTGGGTGCAGAGTGCTAAGCCAAAATATCCTTTGGGGACAGTCGCGCGGCTGGGAGCGCCTTCATTTTGGACGTATCTGGACAGATTGTCCTCCCTTCCGTCTGGAAAATGATCCCCACTTCTTAGGGTCAAGGAAGGGGAGTGGCTTTGCACCTCTGCTCCACAGGAGACGACTAGAAATGAAACACATGCTTCTGTTTGGAACTGAATCTGTGTCAAGTCAACATGGGATGTGTTGTTAGTAAACACCCAGCTGGCACCGAACACCACCGCGATTGCCGCATATCGACGTCCCTTTCTGAGTTTTGGGCTGCAAGGACCTGTCTCATCAACTATCACAGCTGATCAAACTTGTTCTCGGGCAATGTTTCCAATACATTTTGGCATGTAAATACGCAAAGGTACCTATAAAGCCGGATCACCAGTACAAAGTCAGACACTCCCTTACCATGCCAGGTGTAGCAAATGGGTCACTAGCATTTATTTCTAGTGTGTTATATTTTCCACAGTATTGGTTTCCCATGTAGGACCTAGGAGGTACATATAGGTCCTGGCTTGGGGTGGTGTAACCTGTGTTCCCTCACCCCAAGTAACAGGAGCTGCATCCCAAATGTTTTTTATAGAAGTGTGTTAGTCAATAGGTGCAGTTGCAAAAAGCCGCAAGCAATGATGTACCACCGATCGCGTACATAAGCCCGTGTCAAGGCCGCTTGGCTCCAACAGGAGTTCTCGTCCCTCACCCCCTGCGGAAACGCACGAGCCTGAGTTTTGCTGCACAGTCTCACGAACCCAGGCAACTCTTGGAACTGCTGCAACGAAGGGAGTGGCGCCAGGAACTCTGCAGCACAATGCACAGACAGCAAGCGGGGAAGAGACAGTCAGCAAGCAGGGGTGGAGACAGCCAGCAATCAGGGCCAGCACTAACACCCACCGAAAGATCGCAGAGGCAGGTGGCCACGGATGTGCAGAGGTAGCCGGCGATTGTGGCCACCTGAGGGTTTAAAATACAGACCGGAAGTGCTCTAATCATTACCAGGTCATGGAACATGGGCACAATGACCATATGGCCTTTGAAAGATCCTGGGATGTAAGTTTAGATGCAGCATGTATCCAGAACAGGACCCGGAGGACAGAAGCCCAGAGCCCTCACTGCAACCATGATGCGCAGCACACCCGGGGTAGTGGTGCTGGCTGGCCTGGGAGTTTGTGGGGCTCTACCACTCTCCAAAAATGAGCCGGGAACAGCATCCTAAAGAAGCGAGCTGCTCACTATGCCCTTAAATAAGTGTGTTGGGCACTGTATCCCTTTAGCAGTGATCTGGGCAGGGTGAGCTGGGCACTGTATCTCAGAGGCAAGCTGGGTACTGTATCTTTGAGACCGTGGATGAGAGCTAAAAAACAGAGCCAGGTACTCCCTACCTGGAAGGATTACAAATAGCAGGTTTATGACTGGTCATTTATGATGCTCTTAATACCCAGAGGTTTCTAAGCGCGGACCTGGGGATCTTGCTTCCTAGGCGAGCACGTTGCCCCTGAGCTATCCTCCCGAAACCAGTTTGGCACTGACACCCTGGTCTTCAATTGCGAGAACAAAGCCTACTAGGTGCTATATCTCTTAGACTGCCTCAGGGAATCAAGAAGCACACTGGGCACTATATCCGTGAGCGTGGGCCAAGAAGCCTACTAGCTGCTATAGTGCTGAGACGCCCACAGGGCATCAAGAAGCATGCTGGGCACTATATCCACGAGCGTGGGCCAAGAAGCCTACTAGGTTCTATAGCGCTGAGACGGCCACAGGGCATCAAGAAGCACGCTGGGCACTATATCCACGAGCATGGGCCAAGAAGCATACTAGGTTCTATAGCGCTGAGACGGCCACAGGGCATCAAGAAGCACACTGGGCACTATATCCACGAGCGTGGGCCAAGAAGCCTACTAGGTGCTATAGCTCTTAGAGTGCCACAGGGCATCAAGATCATAGAATGAAGGGTGTTGCTGTGCCATGTGTACGTATTTTGAGAAGACGGGGTGGGTAAATATTATTCCATAACCTACCCTTTGTTAACTCAAAGTTGTTGCATTAAATGCTGCGGTTAATATCACATCTAGTCCTATTGGCAAAACAGATGGGATACCTGAAGTAAGAAAGGAGACACACAGTCTATGTAAAAAGGTACAAAATAATTTTGTATTAACAGCATAAAACATAAACCAGAAAGTGGTTTGTTATTATTGAAGGCATAAGCAGAAAAAACAAATAAACAGCATATGAAGGAAAACATACACCTTATACTATCATATTCCTTAATCATACGATATGTAGGTTTCAAATCTGGGCGGTGGTGTGGGGTAGAAGGGGAAACATGCATAGAAGGAAATTGAATGATAAGCCAAAGTAGCGAAGAAAAGATGTAAAGTCGTGATAACAGCAAAAGTGAGACAGAGTCATTCCTGTCCTAACATAGTGCTACGAGCAAATCATTAGACTAGACATCAATTTGTTCAGATTGGGTTTGGGAGTGTCACTTTGTTGCTCCCAGTAGAGGTTCAAGTTGAAAATGCCGACAAAGTCCTGATGGCATTTTATTCTTCCTCGGATGTGGCTTCGTTTTCCGAGGCTCACTGGGCACTATATCCACGAGAGTGGGCCAAGAAGCCTACTAGCTGCTATAGCGCTGAGACGGCCACAGGGCATCAAGAAGCACACTGGGCACTATATCCACGAGAGTGGGCCAAGAAGCCTACTAGGTGCTGTAGGTCTGAGACTGCCTCAGGGCATCAAGAATCACACTAGGCACTATATCCATGAGCGTCGGCCAAGACGTTTACTAGGTGCTAAAGCGCTGAGATGCCCACAGGGCATCAAGAAGCACACTGGTCGCTATATCCACAAGCGTGGGCCAAGAAGCCTACTAGGTGTTATAGCTCTGAGACTACCACAAGGCATCAAGAAGCACACTGGGCACTATATCCACAAGCGTGGGCCAAGAAGCCTACTAGGTGCTAAAGCGCTGAGACTACCACAAGGCATCAAGAATCATGCTGGGCACTATATCCATGAGCGTGGGCCAAGAAGCCTACTAGGTGCTATAGCGCTGAGACGGCCACAGGGCATCAAGAAGCACACTGGGAACTATATCCACGAGCGTGGGCCAAGAAGCCTACTAGGTGCTATAGCGCTGAGACGGCCACAGAGCATCAAGAAGCATGCTGGGCACTATATCCACGAGAGTGTGCCAAGAAGCCTACTAGGTGCTATAGCTCTGACACTACCACAGGGCATCAAGAAGCACACTGGGCACTATATCCACAAGCGTGGGCCAAGACACCTACTAGGTGCTAAAGCGCTGAGACGCCCATAGGGCATCAAGAAGCACACTGGGCACTATATCCACAAGAGTGGGCCAAGAAGCCTACTAGGTGCTATAGCGCTGAGACGCCCACAGGGCATCAAGAAGCACGCTGGGCACTATATCCACGAGCGTGGGCCAAGAAGCCTACTAGGTGCTATAGCTCTGACACTACCACAGGGCATCAAGAAGCACACTGGGCACTATATGCCAGAGACTGTCGTGACACCAGAGGATCCAGGGGGACTCAAGTACCCCAATAGACAGGAAACCCATGGGAACTAGTATTACTTTTCCCTTTCAACCTTTGCTTACATTTTTTCGAAGCTGAAACACCCTCTTTCTTCACGGATAGGCCCCCAGCATCCATATGTGTCTATCCCATTCCCATATTGATAGTATTAATACCACTTTCGAACTGATTTATTGTGTCACATGTTTTGTCGATCTGACACAAGCTGTACTTGTGCCATGTTCCGTTAGTCATCCGAGAGGGGCAGTGGGACTGCAGACATGCTTCTGGGCAAGGGTTGCATCTTAACTCTCCTGCAACTGGGCAGCAGCGGCATCAGCCCAGGCCGGTGCGCAGCCACCTTTTGTTTCACCTCCATGCCTTATTGAGTGCCCCAAAGCTCCTCCAGTGTGCACTCTGTGGTCATGCTGGCTGCCAGCATGTTGTGTTTCATCATATCCAACAGATGGGATCAATGGGTCCACACCTCCACAAACATCCTCCATGTGTAGGCCCATGCTTCTAGAGCGACTCCGGGATGCTGCCTATGGCAGCCTGACTGGAAGACAAGAGCTATCATGCCCTGGTGATGGCCATGTGTCTTTGGTTCTGCCGTGTATTCTGCTTTCTGGCACCTCTAGCCTCGACTGTAATGGTGGCATGCCCGTATCATCCATGGTAAGGACTCACACTACACTTCCCAGCCTCAAGGGCTGCAGGACCAGTGAATGTACAGTAGTTAGGATGGTGGTTGTTTAAGGCATTGAGAGAGGGTGGGCTGCAAGCTGAATGAAAGGAAGATGTGGTGTGGGGCAGCTCTTTGTCTTTAGGTAGGACAGGTTTGTATATACCCTACATGCCTTCCTTGAGGTTGACCTCTGCAGGTGAGGGCTGCATGCGTGAGGGAGCATGATGTCAGTGTGTCTCTTTCCATGTATATCTATATACTGGTGGTCAATCCTAACAAGCGGCGACGACACCCGTTGTGTGATTGGAGTATCCCCATTTTTCAGATATATTGACCTGGAGAACCGTGGGTCCGATGTAGCAGAAGATATGGGGAGGGATGAGTTGAGCTCAAAGCAATAGCATTAGACGCCGGATGGAGTTAAAAGTTTATATGCCAGAATTCCTCATGGCAACCTCTACGATGAACTTTCTAAGTGATTGATATTTTGTAAAAATTGTTTTTCAATTTAAATCAATAAAATATATATATATATATATATATATATATATATATATACATATATAATCATTGCAGTAATAGATTTTGGGTGATAAGTATGTGTTGTGCGTATGTGATTTATCAACCACATCTCCCACTATCTCCAGGCCTCCCACTCATCAAAGCCCACAAGGCTGATAAAGCATACAGGCTTCTTCTCCCAAAAAGCTGATTGTCAGGACCCTCTCATCCCCCGCCTCAGCTCCAAATGGTTTTGTGAGCCACCTGCTTTGGGCCCAGTGTTCTGCAGCTGTGCTGCAGACACCCTTGTGCAGGTAATTACATTGCTTTAAGGTACCACCACCTCATTGTCATTGGTGTTGATGATCTTCCAAAAGTCTTGTCCTGATGCATGGTGAAGTCTCCATCACAAAGAGATGCACCTCCTCTTTCACCATCCACCAGAACAGCCATCTTATCATCTAAAAGCTTGTTTTGATGGGGTTTGCAGCTATTCTGGTAGACTCACAATCTCCTCATGTCATGTTGCTTACAACTACCTCAGCACCTTCATAGACGATGGGCGTGTGCTGTGCATATGTGATTTAGCAATCTCTTCTCATTCTATGACCTGCATTTGGACTATGTGGCCTTCTTCTTCAGTGTCTTAAACTCCAGTTGGGGTTTTGTGCCACCTCCTGTGGGAAGGAACACTCAGCAGTGGTCTTCAACCTTACTATAGCAATGCCCATGCATTTGATTTAATTGCTTTCCAAGGCTCTGTAAACTGTGGGGCAAACAGCAGCCATGTTGATGCCGATGGCCTCCACAATCATGCTCTTGCTGCCCCAGGACATCTCTTTCATCAGGGGCCAGAAGAGATACACTTCCATTTCCACATGGCCATGCACCAGGACTATCAGCTTCTAGTCCAAGAAATACATCTTCTGAGATTCCCAGGCATGTTCCTGGCTGTTTCCCATGGTGATGAAAATGTGGGGTCTGACAGCAAAGTATAGTCCAGATTTCTGCCAGAGATAATTGAAGGTGGATAAGGGTAGGAGATGCAGCAGTCATTAGGTGTAGAACAGTGAAAAGGCAGTCTAGTTGAGGGAATGTTAAGTCGGGTGTGTGAAACTTGAGGGTATCCTCACTCCTACTCCCCCTGGATCCTCTTTACCGGTGGCCAGATAAATCCCATCACTTTTGGATCCTGACCCTGTGGTGTAGAAGTGAAGGAGGATCACCTGGGTGGAGGGTCATTGGGGATTGGAAGTGGGGTACCCACAGGTGAGACATGGTGTCCCCATTTCCTTATTGAAATCCAACCTAACCCTCCCCCAGCCTTTATGGGCTATTGTAAAACATCGCCCCTCATATTTCCACACTTCACCCATGACAGCACTGGTATGAGGAAGAGGCGACTAGGAGTAATGAACACTAGTAACTCCTTTCACCAATCTAGTACTGGGACAAGGAAGATACCTGCAAAGTACTGCGAAGGTCAGGTATGTCCCTCTAACTACAGTCATGCAAATCCAATTGAGAAGTCACCCCTGCAACCTGTCAAGTGGTTACAGGTGTATAAGAGGAGAGGCAGAGAGCAGCAGGAGGATGACCAACAGGGAGGCATTTGTGGGAGAGACCAGCAGGGGACCCTGCGTGTGAGGAGGCAGCCCTGGTGGGAACTGAGAGGAAGCCAGGATGCCGGCGGAAGTCCCAGAGGACCTGTGGATCTCAGAGCCAGTTGGGCCATTAGACTTCCACAGGTCCGGGGGCCTCCATGGTCAGGAGATAGCAGCTGGAGCTGCGGACAAGGAAGAAAGAAGAGAGGACACGCCCACGTCTGTGGAAGAGGAGCAGAGCTGCCGAAGTGTGCTGGGAAACACCCGGAGTGCGAGCAGGGCTAGCAGTGACTGGCTTCCAGCTGGCAAAGCAGAAAGGAAGCAGCGAGGCTGCCGTAGAGGACTGGTGAGTGCAGAGAAATGACACACAAAGCTGGAGCGCTCCTAGGGGCTACGCATAAGTAACAAAGTGCCGTATGAATCAAATTGAATACCGAACTTGAGTACCGAGATGAAAACCTGAAGCAAAGCCAAATTACGCATATTGCATACTGAACTGAATGAAAAGATGAAGTAAACGTAAATCACACATATTGAATACCGAACTGCATGAAAGCTTTGTGGACAAAGCTATTAGCTGATGAAAGTTAAAATGGAGAGCGCCCATTTGAAAGTAATCTACCAAATAAGAGCGCACGTATGAAAAAGCATGATAGAAAGGTGGGGAATAAAGAAAACCACCACAAAGTGAACTTTATGAATAGATACAGAGCAGCAAGGCCTAAGCCCGGCATGAGCTGTGTGACACGTTATGGCAAAGCCAAGAGGCAAACCAGGAGAAGCCAGGAGAGTGTGAACCTACACATAAAGCCAAGTGTCCCTCAAGGGAAGCTAAGTGAATGTGAATCTGTACACAGAGGCAAATACAGAAGAACCTGTGTGGCCTGAAGAGCCTAGGGTTCATGGTTGCTTGACCCGTGATGGTTGGACTGTGTGGTCTGACAACTACGCCTAGACCAGAGAGCCCTAAAATTGTGAAAAAAACAAAGACATTGTGAAACAAACCAAGAATGAGCACTGTAAGTGAACTGTTGACACAATCCAGAAGGAGGGCCAAGTTGACCTGGAGTTGTGTGGAACATTGAGAGACTGAAACGAGTACAAGTTGCTACGTTGAAGTCTTGGCGAAGGGAACCCTGAGACTTGATGAAATGCAAATGTTGATCTTGAGGACAGAGCCTCAAGACCATTTTCATTTTGAAGTGAGTAGCCTTGAACTTGGGGAAGGGAAGCCTGAGGATTGTGTGGAACTGTATTTCCTTGAACTTGGGGAAGGGAACCCCAATGATTTGTTGAACTTTCTTAAACTTGGGGAAGGGGAGATGAAAACATAAGCTAAGAGTTGGAAGTTGATCACCATATCATTGATTATTGACATCCCTACACACTGTTTAGCTTTAGTTGTGAGGGCAGGGATAAGTTTTAGACACAGACTTTTAAGTTGAACTCCTTGACTCAGACTTTCCTTAGTTCAGTTCAGGTAGGGAAATCTCACCTTAGCATTGGGCAAGTCAGGCCTTCATCCCTCCTGACGTTTGATTTAATAATCCATTTGATTTTGAACTTTGAATTTGTTGTCTGTGTCTTGCTTCATGATGCCTTCACACAGGGCAGTAAAAAGCACCATAGTTGCAGGCATCAACAAATGTTTAACAGCAACATGAGCAATGGGCACAAAGGGGTGGGGCATTGTACAGAATAAAGTATTGGATCTCTGGCAGAAGTCACATGGCTATGTCCAGAGTGCTCTAGGAGTGGTCTGGTCTTTCTTTGTCTATTTTTTCCATCCACTCTTCTTATGCTGAGGGCAACATGTGGGCTATTGGCAGATACTGACCTGTCCCTGACTCTGCAGCTGCAGGCAGTAGTTAGTGCTGTTTTTTAACTTCATTGACTGAAAGGAATGCTTAATTTCATGGCAGGTGGGAATAGAGGCCTGGTGAGAAAAGCTCTGACATACTGAAATATTGTAAAGGCCTGCTAATTTGCTAATTGGTCTACAGATTGCACAACATGCAGCGATGTGTCTCGTTTGTGATGCCTGTAAACAAGGCCATATCTTTCCATTGAGAATGTCTCTTTATAGGTTGCCCATCAGTATTGTAATTTAAGATTGCGTGTTTAGTGTTTAAGTGTCTCGCTGGTCAAGCCTCCAAATATCTGTCTGGTGAGCTTTTTTATAAAAATGTCCACCTTAGAAAAGTGGAGCATTTCCTTTCAATGCCCCGCTCTTTGGAACAACCTCGCAAAGAGTATGTGGCAGCATACTAAATTAATTCTCTACGAGGGACTTGTAACAGTTTCTAATTAGGTGAGCTGAGTGGGCTGGTTTATTTAATCCTGGTTAGTTGGTTGCCTCTGCTTCTATAAGGCTATTGTGCCTAATAAATGTTTTGAATTAATCAATCAAATCAGGCAGCACGTGCTTTAACTACGCAGACACTACTCAGACCATCCACAACCCCGCGCACACATCAACAACAAGTCAACCAGATCTTGGCACCTGTGTTTCACAATCAACTAATTGGTGGTGACAAATTGTCTAAAATTAACCCACCAAAAAGGTTAATTTGCAGCACCACAACAACCAACCCCATATTGATCACCTAGCCCAAACAAATGGGGAGTATCCCACAACCAACTGTGACAATCATAAACCTTAGACTCCTCAGAGATAGCATTCCCACACTTGAACCCCAAAATCAAAAGAGGATGCTGCTTTCCAACTCTGAACCCCTGTGGCATCAGGATACACCTGACCTTCCCACGAAAAACCATGTCAATCATGACCCTTGTGGTGTCGAAGATAGACTACGCCAACAGCCTCAACCTGAGTCTCCCGGGCTACCTTCTACACTGCCCACAAAGAGCACAAAATGCTGCATCCAGACTCCCCTTATAACTCCAAATATGGGAACATATCTTCCCAGCTCTCCAAACCCCGGACTCGCTCCTGCATAAATGCAGAATACAATTAAAATATTAAAACCCTTTGCAACACCCACCCCTCCTTCCACAGCAGGGGCCCAGAGCCCAGAATCAAAGAAGGAATTAATCCACTAAAACTGATTGTAACTCTTCTCTCCGACAGCTTCCCATAACAAATAGCGCCCCGCTTGTACTGAGCACACCAGAAGGAGATGGATCAGCATTCCTGTCCAACAAGTTAAGGAATATCCAGGAATCTCTGGACAGAAGAAGATCACTGAGTCTTCAGAAAATCCTGCAAAACTGGTCTGTTCACCAACAGGTGGGCTAAGTCAGACCCGCCAAAGACTGGACCAACTGGCAGTTCAACCAAATAGTCACCTCAGGACCTCAAGCAATGTAAAGAGCTTCTGCAACCTCTCTGGTGAACCATCATGGAGGTACAACCCCAAGTGGTGGAACATGCTCACCTTTAGCAAGAACATAACCATCACAAACCATCACTAGTGTGGACCCGAAAATCAATCACTGTGTTGTAATGCATGTCTGAGTGCTGGTGACATCTCTGACTCTGGAATGCTGTGATGTCAGTTTAGTGTAGAGTGCTGTGGTGTTGTGACCTGAACTGAGGTACTAACTTGGAAAGTTGGAGTGTAAACTGGTACAAAGGGACGGGCCGGTGTCTTCCTGGCAACTATCTACTAATAAAGGTCCAATTAACTTACCTGCTGGTCCAGATGTTGGTTTAAGGTACCACGTTAATTCACTGGCGACGAGGATGGGATCCTGTCGTGGAAGGGGCAGCAGCTAAGCCAGGAACATCGTCCTCCATTTAACCACTTCCCAAGTTGTCCGTGCCAGCTAGCGTTAGCCCCAGTAGTCTTGTCTGGGTGCTTGATTCCTACTTCAGCAGGCTGGGTGGTGCTGAAGGAATTGAAGTTTTCCTTGGTCCTGTGTTGGGAGCACACAGCTGTGAGTCCGGGAAGCAGGAGCAGAGGTAGCGGTCCTGTGTTTGCGCTGAGCCTGTGCCAGTTGTGCTAGACAGGTCCCCGTTAGGCAGCACAGAAGGAGGACAAGGCAACTTTTGCTGGTCGGCAGAGACCAGTGCCAAAAGGGGTTCGGCGAAGGAGGTGGCACAAGGTTTTTTGTTGGCCTGTCGAGTGACTGGGAGTCCTGTGTCGGATGCAGCGGGTGCAGGCATTTTGCCAGTCACTGCGGTGAGGGCGCTCGTTCGGGAGCTGTGCAGCACCATGGATATTCAAATTGTAGCCACAGTAGGACGGGCAGCGGCGATGTGTTCTCTGCTCACACTGCACCATCAAAAACCCCTAGGTGATTTGCTCTTACTCTTACCCCAAATGCCTCTGCAGCCAGGATTGGTGACACAAATGCCATCGGACATAAGAAACTGACACCAACCCGTATTTCACCATGAAATGCCTGTTTGACTCCAGCCCTAAAACTCCAAAAACAGGCCAGCACAAGCGCACCAAACCACCTTCCCATCTAATCGACTCACCATTCAATGTGCTATCACCTTTACACTGCTGTCATGCCTGTGCCATGGGCGCACACATTGGCAACCATCATGGACTATTTGTTATTCATTTATCTTCAGAATACTCTTGGAACAACCCCTATTCACACTTTGGTACTTAATTCCCATTTGCGTGACTTTGGTGCCTTCTTATATAACTCAACTAACTACATGTACCACAATGCATCTTGCTACAGCTATCAATTCCTGGCCATTCCCATTCGTCAGCATTGGAACCACAATCCCCAGAAGCCCTAGGGATCAGTGCTGCTTCCACCATCTCAGGACCAGAGAGGGAGGAGGCAGATTGTATTCAGGTGTACTGCTCCAGGTGCTGCCAATTAGCCTGTCTCAGTACAAGGCAGGGCGGTATTTAAGCAGCTGCCTGCAGGAGCTCAGTCTCTTGCATCAAGAGTCCTCCCAGCCCCTTTTTTGCCTTTTGTCTCGAATTGGTATGCTGTTCCTGCTGCTGCATTTTCCTGCTTTTGTTCCAGTGCTCTGCTGGGCTTCCTGCCTTGCAGCCTGCTACACCCTGCTGCCTACTGCCCTAGCCTTTTGGGCTCCCTGCCTCACAGCCCTGCTCCTCTGGGCTTCCTGCCTTGCAGCCTGCTACACCCTGCTGCCTACAACCCTAGCCTTTTGGGCTCCCTGCCTCACAGCCCTGCTCCGCTGGGCTTCCTGGCTTGCAGCCTGCTACACCCTGCTGCCTACAGCCCTAGCCTTTTGGGCTCCCTGCCTCACAGCCCTGCTCCGCTGGGCTTCCTGCCTTGCAGCCTGCTACACCCTGCTGCCTACAGCCCTAGCCTTTTGGGCTCCCTGCCTCACAGCCCTGCTCCGCTGGGCTTCCTGCCTTGCAGCCTGCTACACCCTGCTGCCTACAGCCCTAGCCTTTTGGGCTCCCTGCCTCACAGCCTTGCTCCGCTGGGCTTCCTGCCTTGCAGCCTGCTACACCCTGCTGCCTACAGCCCTAGCCTTTTGGGCTCCCTGCCTCACAGCCCTGCTCCGCTGGGCTTCCTGCCTTGCAGCCTGCTACACCCTGCTGCCTACAGCCCTAGCCTTTTGGGCTCCCTGCCTCACAGCCCTGCTCCGCTGGGTTTCCTGCCTTGCAGCCTGCTACACCCTGCTGCCTACAGCCCTAGCCTTTTGTGCTCCCTGCCTCACAGCCCTGCTCCTCTGGGCTTCCTGCCTTGCAGCCTGCTACACCCTGCTGCCTACAGCCCTAGCCTTTTGGGCTCCCTGCCTCACAGCCCTGCTCCTCTGGGCTTCCTGCCTTGCAGCCTGTTACACTCCGCTGCCTACAGCCATAGCCTTCCGGGCTCCCTGCCTCGCTGCTCTGCTCCTCTGAGCTCGCTCCTTGCTCCTCTGCTTCGCTGGGCTCCCTGCCTTGGAGCCTGCTACTCTCTTCTGCTTTCAGCTCTGACCCTCGGGTCTCTCTGCTTCTACACCCTGTTCCTTTGGGTTTGCTCCTTGCTGCCCTACTCCTCTGGGCTGTGTCTGCCGCCTACTACAGCTCTCAGTCCTGCTCCTCTGGACTCTCTGCCTAGCAGCCTACTACAGTCCTCTGCAATCGACTACAGATTTTCTGTACCTTGTACCATTTGGTACTGCAGCCCTGCTTCCTGGTTTGCAGCCCCCTTCTTTCCTGGCTGCTGCTCCCTTGCTCTCTTCCTTGTTTGCAACCCCTTGTTCTTGATCCCTGTCCTTCTCTTCCTTGACTCCTCTGTCCTCCCCTTTAGTTTACCCATTTCTCTTGTACTGTTTCTTCCTTCATTCCCTTCTGCAATATTTATCTTAGACTTCCTTGTCCCTGGTTATTTCTGTTCTTGTCTCTCTTGTGTCTTATGTTGATCCTTTGTACAGAGCTCTGCCCCTTCCCTTGTCGCGTTTTCTATTTAACAGACACCCACAGCTGCTGTTCCCAGCCATGAGCAGACAGAGTGGGCCTCTGTAATAGTAATCCGTGCAGAAGGCTGGAGTTTCCAAAGGTCCGTGGAACACTCTTTTTCCATATCTGCATACACCCCAAGAGAGAATCCAGTTTGTTTGTATCTTTGTATTTCCTGCCCCTTTCTGTTCACAACTACAGTTGCCTACTTTTCTTTCTTGATGAGTTTCCTGCTGTGTGTGTACCTATCTGTCACCTTATATCAATACAGCCACCCAAACCCTACCTGGGGGCCCTGTGCCACTCTTCACAGAGTGCCATCCGTGACAACTACACACACACAGTGGTGAAGCCAACCAATGAGCATGGCATGGTCTGCAGCATCTTACGCCTTGCCCCGCACACATTCTTTGCCATGCGGCTAGCCCGGTGGCTGGCACTGTCCAATAGATCTTGGCTCGTCCCCTCGGGATCAATCATACACTACCAGTAAAAGGACATAGAGCCATACAGCCACTAAGGATGTGGGTACCTCCTGCCTGCACTCAACACCAGAGGCACCACTTTCCTAGTCCACGTAAACACATCTCATCCGCCATATGAAAGAGGTGCACTATATAATAAAACTTCCTTCAAGGCCATTTTAAGCAGAAGAGTAAAGGGAAGGAGCTGCTGGCGCAAAAAGCACACAGGGTCAGTGGTTGCATTTGTGAATGGGGATTACGATAAGATGCATTGCCAATATGCTTACTGTCCACAGGCAGGTGGTTCTTAATGTCTTTTAATTGACCTTCATCTTCGTTATGCTAAAGGCTGTTTGTTTGTTTATTTGTAATGCGCGCCGGACCCGAGGGTATCAGGGTGCAGGTCCATGAATATTTTCAGCTTATGGGTACAAAGTTGCAAAGTTACACAATTATCATACAGTCAAGATTCGATGACTTGACCTTCGGGCTCAGTGCACCGTCACCTTCCTCGAGGTCCGCAATTGCACTGCAAGACATTAACAGACACTAATACACACAGCAGAAAGCAATGACATTCCTATCATTATTCGTACTAATAGTAATATTAATTCGGTTAACTGGCCGGATCTAGATTTTTAGAAGTAGTCCTGAATACGTGTTCTTTACCGTTAAGTTTACACGACCAAGTAAGTCAATTCTGCAATGCACAATAGCATGCATATAATTGACCATCAGGTCTATAATAATGCTTAAAATGGTGTTCTTACTAGCTTGAGCCCTTCACAACAGAAACCAAAAGCGTGTTTGATTCTATCCAAGGCTACTCAAGTGTCGGTTTCGTTCTCACTGCTGCCATCGGCTCATAGTGTTTGCCCTTCCTCTCGTTTATCTGCGGTATTGCTTGGAACGGCTTCTTGGGAATTGCCCAGAGAATTCGCGGAAAGGGACTGGGGGAATTTGAAATGGTAGTTTAGTTTCGCAGAAACGTAGTCTGTCACTTTAACGTGAAGGGCAACTGGCCAGTAGGTGGCAGCGTTCTCATATCATCCACTTCCGCCACCCTGCCGAAACAACCCAGGATAGATATATACTCTCCGGTTCTGAGCCCTGGTGAATAATGTTTTGTAGCGAGACTACCCTGCAACACGGACTTGCTTTATACACCTATACTGTAAGTAGGCAGGGACGTGGCCTTCACTTTGTAAGTAGATAACTGGTAGTTCTCTAGTCCCACCTTTTTTGTGATTCGTTTTGTCTAGTTTCCCTATAATTTTGAAGTCATTTGAAGCATGTGCACGTGTAACTGAATCTCCCAGTACATGTCCATGACCAGCTACAATACTATGAGAGCTGGTTTCAAAACATTTGTACTGCCCCGCTTTTCATTCTTGTCGGCGTCGACACCAAGTGGTCAGTTTCGAAAATTACTTTATTAACATGGAGAATGGGAGCAGAGGGAAGCCCCGCGGCAGTTAGCAATTTACTTTGTAATAATGCAAATCATTAATTTATCTTTATATTGACTAGTTTGTTACATAAATGCCAACCCTCCTGATTTATGCGATGAAAAATATTGCTATTTTTCACAGTCTCCCGCCTAAAATAACTGTAGCCCCAATGCATTCCTATGGGGAAATATGCTTCTCCCGATTTCCCTGTGGAAATCTCCCTCCCAGGTGCATCTGAATGTTGACATGTGTGATGTGATCATGTGTTTTGTATGAAAAGTGATGGGGGCTATAAAGCAGACAAAAGTAACGGCTGCGGAGGCCCTTATTTTAATAAACGTTGTTGAATGCGGTAATTAGTGTTACTGCATGCAGAAATCTGAGGAGCAGTGGCATTCTTCTCCTAGGAGCACCAGGAGTAGCTCAAAACGTAGCTACTCCCTGGTGTAGCTCAAAATGCCGCAGTTAGATTGATACGTAAACTCTCTAAAGCGGTACCTTCCTACGGGTATCGGAGGAAGCTACGTTGGCTGCCTGTCTAGAAGCAAATTGATTTTAGATCTTGATGTTTAATACATACATGTATTCAGGGTGTGGCACCGAGCTACCTGGCTTATAAAATCTGGCCATATCACCCGTTGCGTTCTCTTCGCTCGATGGGGCAAAAGCTGTTGGTGGTGCCACGTTCCATTTTGTTTTCCGGGGAGACGGATCGTTTTCGTTTAGGGGCCCCCGTCTTTGGAATGCCCTGCCTGCTGATCTGCGGAAAACATCCTCCATTATTATTTTTCTTAAACAACGGAAGACTTATTTGTTTCCATAAAATTCAGCGCTGAAAAGGCTTAAGGTGGTTATGTAGGAATGGAACATGTGCGCCTAGATGCAGCTTCCCTGCTTGGTTCCGAAAGGATATGCGCGTTATAAATTCCAAATCAATCAATCAATCGCAAGTTTACCTTTGTGTAAAGTGGTAACAGAAGAGTGCACATAAAGAAAAATGAAAATACAGAATGTGGTAGAAACACATGTGCTGAAAACAGGAAACCTGGGTGTGGCCATTTCATAAACAGGAAACACCATCCTTTCTGAATCTCTGGCAACAGTAGACCATTCAGCAACCTTGACTTCAGATGAGATGACAGGAAGCAAAAGCCCAAATTCAGTGAGCAGTTAGGGAGTAATGGAGCCCACTACACCTAGGAAGGTGTGTGCGGTCTACACACACCTCAGGATTCTCGATGACTGTAAAAAGAAGCGAATTACCTTGAGTGGAGGAAGGCATTTAGTGTCGGAGAATTAATGGAGGGGTCGGTAATCCGAGGTGAAACCGCACAAAAACTCTATGAAGAAATAATGTCAGCATATAGGCAAAAACAGAGTCGCTTCTCCACCAAGTTTTCACCTTTGTTTTCACGTATGTGCAAATAATCAATTGAAGATTGCCATATAGGCTGTTGAAATCTGCATTTATGAAACCTGGCAAAAATATACACGCACCTCTGAATTGTTTTGCAAGGTTTTGTGAAATTCTACAACATTTATAAGAAGAGGTCCAAAAAGTTGCATGTCCCATTTCTTTCCTCAGAAGGAATTTTTGCTCCCATCTACAGAAAGAAATGCTGTACAGATTTGCACCAAATGTTTATCACGCCTGCTGAATTTAAAGGCTTTTGTTGCGATAAATCGGATCACCGTAACTTTCTTTAAGTAAAGTTTTTTTCACTGAATTTCACAGCTTTTGTTATACTATAGTTTCTTCGGGGGGCAAAAGTCATGATGACTTTTCTTTCATTTGTTCGCTTTATCTTGTATATAGAGCCTTTGGGAGAATTGACTGTGAAACATATTGTGTATATTCATCAATAAAGTGACAACACTCAGCTTTATATTAGGTTGTCATCTGAGGATGACATGCATTGCCTCTGTGATTGTCTCATTATTTTAAATGAAATCCATCCAAGACAGGCTTTGTATTGCTCTCTCATTTGAATCTAATATCTCCTATTGAAATATGGTTGGTTTCAGCAAATGTTCCAGTAGCACAATCTGGTTTTCCCCCCATGGTGCAATGAACACAAAAGCCCACATTGTTGACATTGTCAATGCTTGTTTTAGCTTGTTTCATAGTTCATTGTCTTACGTTCATGTTTTTTAACGTGTGTACTTTGTATTTTATTGCATATGTGTTACTGTACAGCGTTCAGATGTATTTTATGGCTAGTTTGCGCTTCATACAAGTTTGTAAAAATAAAAATGGCAACTGGCCACAGCCTCCAGTCATGGCCACTGACATATTGCACCAGTGTTTTTAAATATCGAAGGCCACAGGCCATGTTCTTCTGCCAAGGTCAGTGGCCCTAGCCTACTATACAGGGCCCGTACCCCTTCCCCTAGTACCTAGTCAGATCCCACTAGCCATAGCCTTACTTCAGTGCCCAATGTCCATGTTGCCCCAAATGTTGAACAACAGAGATCGACTTAGCCAGCGACCTCAGGGTCCACTGGCCATGGCCTTAGGGCATGTCAACCATACATGTTGCACCAATTAATAAAAAAGACATTGGGGGTCATTACGAGTTTGGAGGTAGCCATGGTGCTATTAGCGCCATGGCTGCCTCCAAACTCGTAATGACGTGTCCCCATTCAAAATACCCATTCCCATTCGAGCCCCCATAGGGCTCAATGGGAATGGGGAGGGAGCTAATAACGGGCCCGTTATTAGCTCCCTGGTCCCTTAGCGGCTCCCGCTAAGGACGCTAAGTGACCTCGTAATGCGACGGTAAGGGGTTAACAGCACCAGCATCCTTACCGGCACCGTTAACCCCTTACCGCCAGCTTCGTAATGAGGCCCATTATCTCCAAGCCTGGTCATTTATATCCCACCTCTGTGCCGGTTTAAATTACTATTGTCATGTCCTACCGGTTCAGAGGCTTTCTTTCCCCTCTTGTTATTCCCACGATAATGCCGCTCTCCTCTTTTCCTGTGGTAATGCAAAGCATGTTGATTCCCTCTTTAACGTAACCTTTGCTGATCCCTGCTGCAATGGCAAATCACTAAAAAATTAAAACGTCTTCCCCATCCTCCCTCATGCTCAACATGAGGCGACCGCCTCTTTTCCTCGTCCCCCCACTCCCCTCCCTTGTGTATTACCTCCTTGACTGTCTCTCATAACCCTCTTTTGCTCTTCGGTTTGTGGGATGCATTTTCTTTTTAGAGCAGGCCTTGGGACTTTAGCACAGGATTTTACGGGATTCCTCCAATAAGCCAAAGATCAGCCTCATTCCGAGTATGCAGCTATCCTGGCAGTAGAGCCTCCAGGGTACCGGCATTTGGTATTTACCTTTATCAGCACTCGGTCCAGCGGCAATGCTGCCAGATTACGAGTGCTGGCAGGGCGGTGTAAATCCCCATTCATGGAGTCCTATAGGACTCCATGAGGGGATTTGCCGTCATTACCAGCACCGGCAATGTTGGTGGCGGCAATTAGGGCTTTCTTTGCTGGTAGGGCACCTGGCTTACATACAGCATTTAGTTGCAGGCAACAGAGGTGCCTCACCAGCAAACCCATAGTCAGGCGGTTTGGTGAAGTGCCGGTATCCACGAATACCAGAACTTTTTTACCGGACTGCCGACTTGGAATGAGGCCAAATGTTCTTACACAATCAGGCTCTCTAGCCCACCCCCAACTCCCACAATGCACGTGGTCCTTTTCCCCCTCCCCACCTATCAAAATATTACTATTTGACAGAAATATTGAGATCAACTAATTTGATATTGAGGTCCTAAGGACTTGTTCAATTAACTATTTGAAAACTATCTTTGATTAAGGAACATTGATTTATGCATCATCTCTGAAAATGTGAAAGATTGAACATATGAAAAACCATTGGATTAAAACAGGTTTTTTGATAGCTAAAACAAGAACAAAATTAAAAGACCCTGAGTGCATCCATATGAAACCTTTTAATGTATAATTGTTACCATTAATATTTAGGGGCCGATTCATGGAACAAACGTGCGCCGAAAATCTACGCGCAAGCAGGCGCAAGCAGGCGCAAGCGGAAAAAAAGAGGCGCATGCGCACGCGTGCGATTCATGGAAGTCCCTGCGCGTGTCTTCCTCGGGATGTGCGCCAAACCCGTGCATGGCGCACACGTCACTGCAACATCCCGAAAGACGTGCGCGACGCGCACAGTGAAAGCGCACAACCTCTGCGCATACACTAGAAAGTGGGCGGAACACGGGGCGTAACGCGCGGAATGGGGAACAACTTGCGAAAACAAGGGCGTAACTGGGGATGTACTGCAGGGAAGCAGAGGGAACGCCCACACGCACCCGAACCACACGTATTCATGGAACCGAATAGGGCAAAGCCACGCACAGCGAAAGACACGCACAAGCCGATACACGTCCGCCACACGAAGGCAGGCGGTAGCGTCCCTGCGCATTACAAAAGTGGCAACATACAGCAATAGTGCCTGTGCGAGCGGGGCACGTGTATTTCGGGGTTGCGCGGGAAGTTACACACGCGATTGAGCGGGGTACGTGTATTTCAGGGGTTCGCGTTCTCACGTGATCCGGCCTGGGGGAGCGGGCTACGTGTATTTCTGGGGTTCGCGTGAAGTTTCTCACGCGATCGGGCCTGGGGGAGCGGGCTACGTGTATTTCAGGGGTTCGCGTGAAGTTTCTCACGCGATCGGGCCTGGGGGAGCGGGCTACGTGTACTTCAGGGGTTCGCGTGAAGTTTTACACGCGAATAGCCTGGGCGCGTGTACACGCGAATAGCCTGGGCGCGTGTATTTCAGGGGTGCGCGTGAAGTTTTACACGGGAATAGCCTGGGCGCGTGTACACGCGAATAGCCTGGGCGCGTGTATTTCAGGGGTGCGCGTGAAGTTTTACACGCGAATAGCCTGGGCGCATGTATTTCAGGGGTGCGCGGGAAGTTTTACACGCGAATAGCCTGGGCGCGTGTGTTTCAGGGGTGCGCGGGAAGTTTTACACGCGAATAGCCTGGGCGCGTGTATTTCAGGGGTACGCGTGAAGTTTTACACGCGAATAGCCTGGGCGCGTGTATTTCAGGGGTACGCGGGAAGTTTTACACGCGAATAGCCTGGGCGCGTGTATTTCAGGGGTGCGCGGGAAGTTTCTCACGCGATCGGGCCTGGGAGAGCGGGGTACCACTCACCGTCTGCCTTGCGTGTAGTAGAACGCGTAGCCAACACCCGCTGTGAAGTAATAGCGTGTGAACCCCAACGGATGGAAAACACACGCACCGCACGAAAAGCACGTACAGAACATAAAGGCACGCGGGATCTCCAAGCCCTGCCAGGGCAACGCCCGTGCGCGAAACGTCACAGACGCGCTTACGCTGTAAGGGCCTTTGGTCCAATGAAATCGCGTACGCGTGCTGACGCGCTTACGCGCTAAGGGCCTTTCCTCGAATTACACGCTGACGTGCAGATTTTTCACGTGCCAAATCACTCCGTATCAAGCTGGCCACGCGAAAACACACGGAAGACCACGCTCCTGCCCAGAAGGCCGAATCACTGCCCCCCAGTGCCCCTAGCAGCCTCCCACGTGCCATCTGCTGCTGCCTGCCTGCCTGCCTGCCTGCTGCCACCGTGCCCTGCCATTTGGTGCCTGCACATCAGCCATCTGCAGGGGTCCAGTTGCTGTGTCCACCCCTGCTGGTACAGAAGACTCCCGACTCGAATAACATCGCTCCACAGCCCAGCCCCAGGACCCAGTTGCCCACCCACTCCTGCCCCTGGGGTTGCCATGTCGGGCACATCCACATCTGACCCCAGTGGCAACCCCCGGCCAGAGGGGCAGAGGGGCACCAGCTTCACTGCCACCGAAGTTGGTGTCCTGGTGGAGCAAGTCCTGGGGCAGTATGATGCCCTCTTCGGATCATCCCGCGCCAACAGGGAAGGACGGGATAGGATCTGGGCCGACTGTGTGGTTGCCATCAACGCGGAGGGGGTGGCAACCCGCACCATCCAGAAGGTCAAGAAGCGCTGGGAGGACTTGAGGATCAGGACCCTCATGAAGGCCCGGCGCCTCGTGGAGGGGGGCCGGGGCCGCATGAGTTCCATCCAGTTGAGGGTCCTGGAACGCGCACACCCAGCGCTCCACGCCCAGGTCCTTGAGAGGGAGACCCGTCTGGAGTTGAGCGGTAAGTGGCCAAGCATTGCTGTGTGAGACAGGGCATGTTGCAGTGTGCTGGTTGTCTGATACTTGCCTGCATGTGTGACATAGGCCATGTACGCATGTATGTGTGCAGGGACATCATGGGAATGCATGTGCGACCTGTAATGTGTGAACCGCACGGTTGTTGCATGTGTTTGAATGCGACATGGGGAGCCCTGTGCAGATTGCACACATGAGAGCATGGCAGTCTCTGTTCCTGGACATGGGTGGGGGCGAGGGATGGGTGCTGATGCCAGATACATATGTGGTATCCATGTCTGTGTGCCTGACCTGCGTGTCTGTGACTTGTGAGTGCCATGGATGCATGACACATGTCTGTGACAATGTACAGATTCACTGATGCAGCCTAGTCATCCTTGTATGCACTGTGATTGGGGTGTACGGGGCCAGATGGATGTGACTGAGGTGAAGTGTGTGCATGTGATAGGCATGACCCATGATGCATGTGAGTCCCATTACATTGTATGATTCGAGAGTCCATTGGACATGCATTGAAATGTCCATGGCACGCACCATGACTGTCACTGTGTGTGTTTTGCCTGGACTGACACATGTGTTGTGGTGTGACATGATGGAAGTGTACTTTGACAGTGGCACTCATCTGCTATTGCTTCCTGTCTAGGGGACCATTGTACAGTACCCTGATGCTTGTGTTCTATGTCTCCCTCTACGCAGCGGCTAGTGAAGGAGAGGGCGGAGACGGCGCTGTGGAGCAAGGCGGCGGGGATGCCCCCACGGCTGCAGCGGAAGGGGTGGGTGAGCCCCCACAGGGGCCTGCTACGGCAGTAGACGGCGAGGAGCCATCCAGGTTGGTGGTTTCCACAGAGGAGGAGGAGGCCGCCACTGAGGCGCACATGGGGCCTGGTGGGGGCATCCCTGCTGGTGCAAGTGGTGCAGTCCAGGGGCAGGGGCAGGAGACAGCACAGGTCACCATGGAGGGGCCTGTGCATGTCGCTGTCCCTGAACCTGTGGGTGCACCACCTTGCACCAGCAGGGATGCCCCGTCCCAGGCCCGTCCGCAGGTAGAGGGGATGTCCATGTCATCTGACTCCCCTCCACCTGCGGACGAGGGGACCCCTGGCCGTGTGGAGAAGGTCCTGATTGGGGTCGCGATGCGCACGGCTGTGATTCGTGATGCCGTGCGTGCTTTCCAGGAGGAGCACGCACGTCATCACGAAGAGCACCGTGCCGACGTGGCCCAATTGGGATCGGCCCTGTTCGGGGGTTTCCTGCATGTGTCGGCCAATCTGGCGGCCCTCTCCTCCTCTGTGGAGACTATACGCCAGTCGTTCTCCTTGCCGTCTTCCGGCCCAGATGCCACCAGGGCCCCCTGTGGACCTGCCCTGACCAATGCAGCCAGCTCGGTGGGGATCCCATCCCTGCCACAGTCGGGAGTCAGAGGTCCAGCAGGGGTGGACAACACAGCAACTGGACCCCAGCAGATGGAGGATGTGACGGCATCATCGGGCAGGGCACGTGCACGACGGCGTCGGTGGTTTCCATCATCCTGGATGCCGTCGTGCTGGCAGAGGCAGTGGCGTCGGAGGCAGCAGCAGGCTCGACGTGGGAGGCATCATGGCTCGGGGCCATCAAGATCAGAGGGGCAGGCATCGGCCGGAGGGCAGGAGAACCCTGGGATGGTAGTGTCTTCCGTGTGGGAGCAGTTGGTCCAGCGGATAGGTGCGGAGCGGCAGCGGGCGGAAGAGGAGCGGCTCACCATGGTCAGGGCGGAGTTCTCCATGCGTCGGGCGTTGAGGCGGGCTGAGTGCCTCGAGGAAGCTCGCAGGGAGTTTGAGCTGGACATGGGGTTATCCCTGCGAGACCTCGGGGCCAGGACAGAGTCCCGCCTCCAGGACATCGACGTGGAGTTCGATGATGCCCTGGCCGGCAACATCACAGAGTGAGCCGCAGGACTTGCCCGCTGCCATTGTATATAGTTATATAGTTAGTGGTAGGTTTCCTTTGAATTGTTTATTTTTTTTATTTGGTTGCGATTGGACAATGCGCCACTTTTTTGTATATAGTTCAGTTTTTAGTTAGTTGACATAGTTAGGTTTCATTTGGTTGGACTCATGGACCCGGGATTGTCTTGTATATAGTTCTTCTATGGATTTTTGGATTTATTGGATTTTTTTCATGGACATTCAACTTCTTTTTGTTGTTTTGCTTTGTGGTTTTTCTTATTTCATTTTCATTCTTGTTGATTTTCAATACATTTTTATTTTCATCCTTCAATGTGTCGTATCATCTCATTACTTTCATGCATGTCATGTTGGGTGTTTTAACATTCACTTGCAGCCATTGTGTGTGACAGACATGTGTTCATTTGCATTATTTACATTGGGTGTGTAACATGTAATTGCCTTTGATATGTGGGTGGATGTGATAGTTGGTTGGGCCTTTTGGCAGGGGAGGATGGCCATTACGGACATGATTGGGGATTGTTGGGACCCAGGTGCAGGGGGGCATGGATGGGACATGGGTGGGGGCCTGCTGGCAGGTGCCCCACAGTGCTGGGGGGTGGGGGACATGAGTTGGACATGGGTGGGGGCCTGCTGGCAGGTGCCCCACAGTGCTGGGGGGTGGGGGTGGTGGGGGACATGAGTTGGACATGGGTGGGGGCCTGCTGGCAGGTGCCCCACAGTGCTGGGGGGTGGGGGTGGTGGGGGACATGAGTTGGACATGGGTGGGGGCCTGCTGGCAGGTGCCCCACAGTGCTGGGGGGTGGGGGTGGTGGGGGACATGAGTTGGACATGGGTGGGGGCCTGCTGGCAGGTGCCCCACAGTGCTGGGGGGTGGGGGTGGTGGGGGACATGGGTGGGGGCCTGGTGGAGGCTGCCCCTGGTGACTGAGGGGGTGGGGGTGCTGGGAGACATGGGTGGGGGCCTGGTGGTGGGTGCCCCTGCACTGCTGGGGGGTGGGGGTGGTGGGGGACATGGGTGGGGGCCTGGTGGAGGCTGCCCCTGGTGACTGGGGGGGTGGGGGTGCTGGGAGACATGGGTGGGGGCCTGGTGGAGGCTGCCCCTGGTGACTGGGGGGGTGGGGGTGCTGGGAGACATGGGTGGGGGCCTGCTGGCAGGTGCCCCGCAATGCTGGGGGTGGGGGTGCAAGGGGACATGAGTTGGTGATCATTGGTGCAAGGCGACATGTGCCTTTGCTGGGGGGCATGCCCATGTTGGGTGGGCTGCCTGCGGGACATGACCAGGGATGCAGGGTAGTCCCCTGTGGTGTGGGCTGCCTGCAGGGGCCGTGGAGGGTGTACAGGGAACACCTGGGAGGACCCACACTGGCAAATCACATGTAGGACTCCCCGGCACCCCTGAAATACACGTACCCTGCTGAAATCGCGTGTAAAACTTCGTGCGCACCCCTGTAATACCCGCACGCAGCCCAATCGCGTGTGAAACTTTGCGCGCACCCCTAATACCCGCACGCAGCCCAATCGCGTGTGGAACTTCCCGCGCACCCCTGAAATACACGCGCCCAGGCCAATCGCGTGTGGAACTTCCCACGCACCCCTGAAATACACACGGCCAGGACAATCGCGTGTGGAACTTCCCGCGCACCCCTGAAATACACGCGCCCAGGACAATCGCGTGTGGAACTTCCCACGCACCCCTGAAATACATGCGGCCAGGACAATCGCGTGTGGAACTTCCCGCGCACCCCTGAAATACACGCGCCCAGGACAATCGCGTGTGGAACTTCCCGCGCACCCCTGAAATACACGCGCCCAGGACAATCGCATGTGGAACTTCCCACGCAACCCGGAAATACACGCGGCCAGGCCAATCGCGTGTGGAACTTCTCACGCACCCCTGAAATACACGTAGCCCGCTCCCCCAGGCCCGATCGCGTGAGAAACTTCACGCGAACCCCTGAAATACACGTAGCCCGCTCCCCCAGGCCCGATCGCGTGAGAAGGTTCACGCGAACCCCTGTAAAACACGTAGCCCGCTCCCCCAGGCCCGATCGCGTGAGAAACTTCACGCGAACCCAGCCCGCTCCCCCAGGCCCGATCGCGTGAGGAACTTCACGCGAACCCCTGAAATACACGTAGCACGCTCCCCCAGGCCCGATCGCGTGAAAAAGTTCACGCGAACCCCTGAAATACACATAGCCCGCTCCCCCAGGCCCGATCGCGTGAGGAACTTCACGCGAACCCCTGAAATACACGTAGCCCGCTTGCCGTGCTGGTACAGGGTTAGCGCAGCCCTTTGCGCTGGATTGGGGATTTTGATGGCTTTTCCCTGCGCGGAAGGCGTTCTTGGGGGCGTAACTGGCGCTGCTGCAAGGTCGCTGCGCCACTGTGCGCCACGGCTGGTTTTGGTGGCTGGAATCCATGAATACGTTGTGCGCGGAAATGGGTTTTGGCGCACGCGGCTGGCGCAGGGATTCGCACGCGCAGACTGTGCGCCAGCCGCGTGCGCCACTTGTGCGCTGAATTCTATGAATTACCCCCTTAATCACTAGAAAATATTCTAGAGAAATACATTTCACTCTTTCCCTTATGTTGTTCCTGTTTTTGAGCAATCAAAGAATACATTATGAATGAATTGAGCATACGTTTCCATACAACCTGACATTTCAAAAACGACTTTACAGGTTTACTCCTTGGCACCAAAAGGCACCTCTGTGACGCTTTGTACCCAAGTTGTGTCATACTTGGTGAAGAACACAGTACGCCAATCTAGTGTTCACTCCTCTCTCTATCTCTCTGTCACAGTCTACGTTCTATGTCTCTGCCTTTGTCAATGAGAGTCGCATTCTCATGTGCATTATTGTTGAGCCTCCTCAGCCTTTGCTGACAGCAACACGGTATGAGAAAATATGCAGACATCTTAAGGGTAGGGGTTGCTTTGTTTTTTATAGTTAGAAGTGGTATGAGAGCAGCAATAGCAGTGGCAATCCCCAAGGTAGGGAGTGGCCTGGTGTTTGGAGACATAAATCACTGTTGTATGTGTTGTATGTGTTCTGCAGGAATGTCACCCTCACACTGATGGCACATTCTTTAAATGGATGAGGTAAGGGGGCAGCACACTGGATATGCTGGGAGTGCTAGATTTCTGAACGACCTTCTTAGGGACCAGAGGACAAGGCTACAGGGTCTACAACTCCTTTAGTGTTTGTGCATGCTGGAATAAATACAAAATTCACAGTTTAGCAAGCCAATCAGTGTCCCCCATGCAAATGAAAAAATGCCTTGATGCTCATGGAAGAAGCAGATCAATGGTTTTAATCTGAGTGTGACCCTTTCAAGGATATGTTGACATAATTGTATTAACATTGTACACTGGCTCTATTTACAATTTTACAATGTTTATTTCTAGCGATAAGTTCAATATACATTTTAGTTATAATAAGAATATTATGTATACCTGTCCTACGGAGCACAGCACATTATCAAAAACCTAGAATTCTCATATAAATTATTTTCTGATAGATGGTTTATTTTTTCTTTATTTTCTTTATGCATTTGTAAAGCGCCTTAAGCCCGAATGTGAAAGGCTTATCAATCTAAGATATACAGTTTGGTACATTGCTTTTGTAATCATCTGAAACGTCCCTGTAAGGAAGAGGAAGGGGACAAATATTTCCAATCAGGGTTCCTGGATGTTTTGCATAAAATGAAATAGTGTTTTGGGAGCATACAAATGGGTCCAGATCCTTATGCATTTCACAAATAGCTCTGTGATAAAAGGGTTATATGCTTGAATCACTTAGTCCATAATTAAAACTGTACTTGATGCTCATTTCTTTTTTAAGCAACAATCACCCTAAAATTAAAATGCTTATAATCATGAACCAGATATACTAATATAAATAGGCTCAGAATGTGCATGTGAGTATACAATTGTACACACATCCCTCCATTGGGGTTTGAGGGCCATTGCGCTGATCATTTACAAAGATTATGTTCACTGTCCCCAAAAACTGGCAGCTTCACAGAATGTTGAGAAGAGGAGTGTGTGCGTGTGTGTGTATATATATATATAAGTAGAATAATTCATTTGAGCCAAGTGACACTTGCCTCCGCGGTTTCCTGTGTTTTCTTCGCTGCTATTTTTGCCATTGGCATTTTAGCTGTGGTGTTTTCAATGCAGCAGTTTTCGACGTATTTTTCTTTTTTTTTAATGGGGAACCCACAAGCCCTCCTTTAGCCCACCCCCAGCACCTCACCCTGCCACCCACCATCCCTAATCTCCTAACCCAAATACTCAACACATTTATTTGACCTTTTTTTACGTGGTGAAAACGGATGTGGTGAAAACACCAAGTCAAAAATGGCAATTACAGAAATAGTCATGAGGCAAACATGGTAAGCGACCACAGCGCCACCTAGTAACCATCGCTGGTAGGCCACCTCTAGTCCTGAGCCACATCAGCAAGACATTACGGGTGGCTTGGCTCAAATGGAATATTCTACTTTCACATTTAAGGTGCAAGGTCTTTATTAAATCCATTTTATACACGTCATAGGTTTCTTGGTGTTTTGAGGGAGAGTTAAGGTAAATACGTCCAGTGCAAAAAAACCTTGAAATTCAGGGAACATTCTTTAGTTGAAGAACCATTAAGGTTAAACAACCCTTGAAATTCAGTGTAAAAAGCTCTTGTTGAAATGACTTTAAGGGGCTCATTTAATGCCACTATGGTGGAAAAAATAACCACTTACGATTGTGGTTGATTGGTGAAAAATGTATTAGTAATAAGCAACAACAGAACCAAACAAACCAACTGCAGTATAAAACTTTGGTGCAAGTGAGAATCCCTTCCCTCTGTGCACCGTTCTCTTATACCCAAAGGAACACATGCATTTCAATGGAAGGGGTTGTCCAGACAAGGCAAACAATCATACTGAAA
Organism: Ambystoma mexicanum; assembly: GCF_040938575.1. Classification (NCBI taxonomy): domain Eukaryota; kingdom Metazoa; phylum Chordata; class Amphibia; order Caudata; family Ambystomatidae; genus Ambystoma; species Ambystoma mexicanum. The sequence goes on from NC_090935.1 coordinate 742,694,550, forward strand.
CAAGGTTGCCAGCATGGCACAAAGCCCCACTATCCAAGCCTTTGATGCCAGCTGTGCTCTTTCATTTTAGTCATTATTACCAGGAAGGTCAGCATATTGTGATACAATTAGTGAAGGTGAATATACTTTTCAAATATTCACACACGCTCTGAGGCAGGTGAGAACACTTGTAATATAATGACTTCTGTCTGCTAATGCCACTTTTCCTAGGAAAGCAGGAACCCAAAACACGCTTACATATGTCAAAAGGGAAACACGTCAGAGACAAGAGAGGTGAAGTCAAGCATTCCTACCCGCTAGGCGAAGAGCCACCATTTGCAAAGACATGCGCAGTAAAGTCTAATGCCATGCCTTGCACAAGCAAGAAACAGTTGTTTAAACATGTCAGTTTGCAGTATCTGCTCAATATTACAATGGAGTAATGTGCAAGGGGACTACATAACATTTCCAATTCCCAAAAATTGCCCCACACCACAAAACTCCAGAAATTTGACAGGTGTTGGAAGATACTCCACCTTAACTATGAGGCCCCCATTACGCAGCCCCTAAGCACAGTGATTACATCACAAATGCCATCCCTGATGCTATCACATATGACATCACTTAGGTCATTTCAGATGCCATCAGTGATTAAATCATATGAGAAATCAGGTAGGACACCAGCTATGGCCTTGCTGTTAAGTACCAGCCATTGGGAAACATTTCAGATTGTACTTGAAGATATAGCACAGATGCAATATACCCAGTGTTTTATTAAGGTCCAAACGATATGTCAAGCATTGTAAAAAGTGGTTGGGGAACTACAGAAAGTTGGTCTTGCACATAGCAATCTACAATTTCAGATTCAATACAGTGGGAGTCTGCAAGATTTGGATCGCCAGAGGTTTTACATTACAACTTCCACTAGTCCTACCCAGCATAGGCAATGGTGAGGCATCATGGGAGTCATAGTCCAAAACATATAATGGAATACTGGCTTCAAAACCCGGTACTAAAACGATTACAACTTTCGTCTGTCCAGTGCATTAGCTACGTTAGTCCTGATAACCATGTGTCCTTACAACATCAAAGAGTTTTTTTTAACATTGTTGGCCCTTGCAGGCCATCTGCCTAAATCTTTACCATTTGACATGTTGAAGGCCTACCTTTTGATCAGTTAGTGACAGTAAGCAGTCTGATATATGAAGTTACGATGATTTTAGAAACTTTTCCTTCTCATGTATGGTGTATTCTTTGGTGGTCTGGTGCAAAGTCATAATTGTACTACCCAAATGTCTTCTTTGCATAAGGGAATTATTTTAGAACAGAGTGCTAAAGGCACTAGAGTATCTCATTATGGTAAATGCTCCTTCAATACAGAGTAACTCTGGTGTGTAAGAATACATGGTTGTAAATGGACAGTATTTTTAAATGCAAACTCCAATGAAGCTTACACTTGATTGCACTCTTACATGCAGAAACACACATTTTCATTGTTGCATCTCTGTTACTTGCATGCATGATCTTCTGTAGCAATGATATCATTGATAATGACTTAATGTCATGTGTGAAGTCATCATTGATGTCATTTGTAATGTCATGAGTATGCTTATGGATTGTGCAATGGAGGCCTTTTAGTTAATGAGCCGTAGCTGCCATCACCTGCCAAATCTTAACGGTTTTGTGTCATTAAATTGGCTGTTTAAAGTCACTACAACTAAAGTTTTTCTCAGAATTTCAAACATTTCATTGCATCTGGTTGTTTCACCTAAATTGTGCTTCAACTAAAGCTTTTTCACTGAATTTTAAGGGTTTTCTTGCACTGAATGTTTTTTTATTAATTTCAAGGGTTTTGTGCACTGAACTGATTCACCTTAACTAAACATTTTTCACTGAATTTCAAGTGTTTTGTTATGCTATACCTCCCACCGCCTCTAATTCTGCCTTTTTTTCTGATAACATAGCTGATGTCACATCATTTGTTATCAGAGTCTGTTCTTTAGCTACGCAACATCAATTTTATCGAGTATTTCATCTTTTTGTGTGCCCACTTGATAAGAAAGGATTAATAATGGTGTACTGTGACAAGGGAGCATGAGGTGGGTTTAGTGGGGGGCTGCGAAGAGGAAGAGTGAGTTGGTGGTAGTGGGGACTGTGAAGAGGAAGAGTGAGTTGGTGGTAGTGGGTTACTGTAACAAGGAAGATGAGGTGGTGGTAGTGGGGAACTGTCAACGCAGAGTCAGGTGATGGTAGTGGGGTACTGTGATGAGGAAGAGTGATATGGTGATGGGGGACTGTGAAGAAGAAGATTGAGTTCGTGGTAGTGGGATACTATGATGAGGAAGAGTGACATGGTGGTGGTGGGGGACTGTGATGAAGGGTGATGTAGAAGCAGTGTACTGTGATGAGGAAGAGTGAGTTGGTGGTAGTGAGGTACTGTGACGAGGAAGAGTGGAATGGTGCTAATGGGGACTGAGATGAGGACACCTTACATAGTGGTAGTGAGGTATTGTGACCAGGAAGAGTGAAGCGATGGTCATGGGAGCCGTGAAGAGCAAGAGTGAGTTGGTGGTAGTGGGGTACTGTGATGAGGAGCGTGGTGTGGTGGTACTGGGGTACTGTGATGAGGAACAGTGAGGTGGTGGTAGTGGGGGATCGTGATGAGGAAGAGTGAGGTAGTGGTAGTGTGGACCTGTGATGAGGAAGAGTGACATGGTGGTAGTGGGGGACTGTGATGAGGAATAGAGAGTTGGAAGTAGTGGGGACTGTGACAAGGACGAGTGAGATGGTATTAGTGGTGGACTGTGAAAACTAATAGAGACATGGTGGTAGTGGGGTACAGTGATGAGGAAGAGTGATGTGGTAGTAGTGGGAGGCTGTGAAGAGGAAGAGTGAGTTGGTGGTAGTGTGGTATTGTGACAAGGTAGAGTGACAGGGTGGCAGTGGGGGACAGTGATGAGAAAGAGTGAGGTGGTGATAGTGGGGTATTGTGAAGAGGAAAAATAAGTTAGTGGTAGTGAGGTACTGTGACGAGGAAGAGTGACTTGGTGGTAGGGGGGTTGTGATGAGGAAGAGTGACATGGTGGTAGTGGGGGCGGTGATGAGGAAGAGTGAGGTGTTGATAGTGGGGGACAGTGATACGGAAGAGTGAGGTAGTGATAGTGGGGTATTGTAACGAGGAAGAATAAGTTGGTATTAGTGAGGTACTGTGACAAGGAAGAGTGGCGTGGTGGTGAGGAATTTGTGATTAAAAAGATTGACGTGGTAGGAGTGGGGGCGGTGATGAGGAAGAGTGATGTGATAGTGGGGGGCTGTGGAAAGGAATCGTGAGTTGGTGGTAGGGTGAAACTGTGATGAGGAAGAGTCATGTGGTGGTAGAAGGTACTGTAACGAGAATGATTGATGTGGTGGTAGTGTGGATCTGTGAATTGGAAGAATGTGTGGGTGGTAGTGGGGGGCTGTGACGAGGAAGAGTGAGAGGGTGGTGGTGGGTACTGTAATGAGGAAGAGTGATTATGTAGTAGCGGCCTGGGGACTATGAACAGCCTCCCGATCTACATGCAAGAGGAACTGAGCCCTGGCAATCCCCTGCACCAACAACGTAAGACTCAGCCATAGGACACATTTCAACTGTCTTTATTGCAAATTCAAAGGACAGGGATTGCAACATGAACAAGGTAACATTCTCCACGCTTCCTCTCAGTGTCTAGGCAATTGTTAGCAAGTTTTGTTAGCGCATGACATGACAAAATGGGATTACATCCCAAACTCCTAACAGGGGAAGGGATTGGTTAGTGAGGTGAACTACATATATTTTCTAAAAGGGATAAGTAAACTTATTGGGTAAACCAATCTGGTGGCTCCTCCTGAGACCACCTCCAAAAGTATCAAATGTGAATATGGATTGGACAGAAAGGGTCTTCTCAGCATTGGAGCCTTGAACAGACACCAGGGCAAGTGCAACAACTCAAGATGCTGCACGTTCCCAATAAGGTACCTTCTCCGATCTCCTAGGCCGCACGACAGAACATTTGCCTTTGAACCTGTGTTACATTTGTATCCCCCTACCTTCAGTTTGATGGGAACAGCCATCTCTATTTGGATCGAATGAATAGGCACTGTCAGACAGGTGCAAGTCACATGTGTAGGGACCACAAAATGGATCTCTCTTGCCTGTAATAATGAGGATTTTTAGTATGGGTATCTTGCAGGTACCCTGTCTCTTGCGCTTATCTGGGAACTACCCTTTTCTCCGTGTCATTGGCTATCTGGCATGGTAACTGCACCGGGAGCCTGTCCTGCCAGCTACGACTGGATTAGCCTGTTGGCATTCTCTGTCTCTCAAACTCTTGAAGCTTCTCCCATCTACCCCAGTCTACCTGTGGCATCCATCGTTATTCGCATGGCTGCCCCTGTTAGTTGTGTTAAGCGTAAGCAAGACGTTCATATGTATTCTTATGAGTCTTACAGCTTTGTGCTCAGCATAATGGTATGCGTGTGTCAGTCCTCTAGCTATGTGAGCCATAAGCATATCCTTTGTGTCTATCAGCAATAAACTAAAATATCTGTGTAGCTTCATGCAGGGATGTGTATGTACTTTGTGTCTAACGTATCTATGTCATGATGTTAGTCGTGACATCATCTGCTCTCTAGCTGCAGTCAGGCGACTTGCTCTATTGCTTGCAGGCTCGTCTCTTCTGTGACATAATCTGGGTATGGTCTGAATGGCTGAGTAACGTTTCTCACACCTGTGATACATCAACAATGAAGGAGAGGAGGGCATCACGAGTGATGTACATCTCTCATTTCTCTGTCGATGGGCTGAGAGCAGGATGGATGCAACAAAGGCTATGTTTAGGTCTCTCTCTTCAGTCCCCCCTCTGGTTGACAAGTCGACCACACTCCCCAAATTGTTCAGTCTGTTCAAGTATGGCTTTGGAATCCATACCTTTGCCACTCCTCCTAAGTATCCAGCACGCCTTACTTGTTTGTCTTAGCTCCAGGTCAAGCAATCTCCACCTGGTTTGCGCCACACCCATTTTACCCAATAGTTGTGTGGATCTGGGGTAAAGGAGAACTGTGTAGCTGGCGGGAACAGAGGACACTGCTTCAAGTGTGATTGCAATACGCCAAAGGTCTGTGTTTCTCATCCGCCTTCGTCTCTACATCCAATAAGATTTTCATCCCTATTGTCTTTTCAGTTGCCCTTTTGCATTGTGCTTTTGCTACTCTGATAACATGGAAGGTGAATAAAACTAATACTAGAGATGCTATCAGCACTTTCAGTCCACTTGCCATCCATGATGGTATCCAGGAAAAGATATATGACAGCCTGTCTCCATCTTCATCTATCGGGTTTGTCACTGCTTCCATCTTCGCATGTAGGTCTGATAATTGCAAGATCACTTCAGCAAGTATTCCGTTCTCTCCATTGTGGAAAGGCACGTACGTGCAACAGGAAGGCACAATCTTGGTGCAAACACCTCCTTCCATTGCTGCGCGAAGGTCCCGAACATATCTGTTCTGTGAGGTCATCAACCAAACAGTTCTCAACTCTTCTTTGATAGCATTGAACCCCTTGATGGTTGAGTTTATTGTCTGCAACAATTCCCATCTGATGATCTGGAGCCATTTGGCATTCAAGCTGGCCTGAATTCCTGGGATAACTGATGCAAAGAACATCTTGGTTCTGCTGAACAGCCTGTGTTCTGCTGGTATCACATCCAACGCTTCTTCCATCTTAATCGAGATGTCGTTTCCTCTCTTCACTCTCGTCAAATCTGAACACCTTTTCTTCCACTGGTGTGCTTTCATTTTAGGGAATCCCTCTATTTATATGTCTTTTCGAGGCACTACTAATGCTGGTGTGTTCAGTTGTACTAGAGAGCATATACCTCCCCAGTTTGGCGGTAGTTGAATGTATGCTTTGCTTCCACAGGCCCAATACTGTTCCATTATACTGCAGTACCAATCTTCATGCCTGGTATCTTTGATATTCACTTGCATCCTTTGTTCTCTCCAACCTTCACTGGACCATCATTCTGGAAACTTAACGAAGCACTCTTGAGTGGTATGATTGGCATAGGACCTGCTTCATTCTCCACCCTGTTGAGCAGTTTTGCCATTTCTGTTCATTTTTTTAGGCAATCTTCATTTGCCTTCTGTAGCACTTCAACTGGAATGGTCAGGAGTGCATGTGCGTTGCTCCCTGCCATTCCCTCTCTCCATCCTTCTCCTGTGAATATTTGTCCATATACTAACAGTTGACATCCCTCCCAGCATCCTGATATCCCTCATATCTCCCCTTGTCCTATATTTGGGCTTTGTAACTCCTTTTGTGTCACTATTCTAGCTTCCTCCTTGTTTGGTCCATCAGCAATGTATTCTATTGTCTTGTCAGTGCTGCAATAGGCGTCTATCATTTCTTGAGTCTTGATGTAGCTGTCTTCATATGGGAATGTCTTCTGCGACATCCATTGTAGTGTGGCCCATCTTCCTTGAAATTAGCCTCTTGTGGTGCAGAGAGCAAAGTGCATAAAGCATTGTGCTCTGACTGCTGGAATGTCTGTGGCTATGAATGTTCTGGAGGCACTCATGGCATAGGGGATGAGGGAGCAGACTTAGCAGCTCTCTTTCATTGTCTCTCTCCCCACCGTGGTCATGTGCTGACACCACATATTGTTAGATACATGGGGCCTCATTATGACCCGGGCGGTAAGGGAATACCGGTACCGGTAAGGGCAGTGGTGCTGGTAATCCCGTACCGCCCTATTTTGAGGTCCCTTTGCGGGTCCTCCTTTAACGCCTGGTTTTACCAGGCGTTAAGGACAGGACCCGCAAAGGGACTTTGGAGCTAATAACAGTACCGCAATTAGCGGTACCGTTATTAGCGCCTTCCCCATTCCCATTGAGCCCTATGGGGGCTCAAATGAGAATGGGGAAGGGCCATGGTGAATGGGGAATTACCTCCCCCGCCAACCTTGGAATGGGGCAGTAATTGCTCCATTCACCATGGCGGAATCAGTAAGGTTTTGGAGGCAACCATGGCGCAAATAGCGCCATGGTTTCCGCCTGGGTCGTAATATGGCCCATGGACTGAATCAGCAAGGTAAGTGTTTACGTATTCAAAATCTTTATCTGCACTTCGACTGAGTCTTTTTACTTCTCTGGTAACGCTACTCTTTTGACCAGATTTGGTTTCCATAAGAGCAGGGATAGGGGATTGTGTTTGCAGGTATCAAAGCATATGCATTTGATAACGCAATCTTTTGTAGTGCAGTGAAGGAAAAGAGGTGGAGACAGCAGAAGGAATACAATATCAGCACAATAAACCTTACAGTAGCTTCCGTTTTGTACTGCTGGACCTCTTTAATATTGTCCATATAGTCCATGAAACCATTTGAAAAGGTTTTTGACATACATTATTATTGCTGTGTTATGTTAATCAAGCTCTTCTGCGGTAGTACTGAGCCAATGCTGCAAAAAACAATAGTTCCCAAGTACACTATTAAGTAGCACAATGACACCTTAGGCGGTATCATGGTTCAATTGTTGTACCAAGTTTGGAAAGTGCATCTTCAAATGTGTGCAGGTGTAAAGGTATTTGCCATAAATCAGTGCAAGCGTTCATGATGAATACCTATTGTAAGAAGATGACATTGTATCTTTCCTAACTTTTCATGGCGCTCTTGCCTAACGCTAGTCTGTGACCTCGTTTGTATATGTTGTGGTGTTTCTTCCTCTTGCTGTTCGTCTTGCATCCGATCATCTACAAGTTGGGCCAAGGAGGCCTCGCCTCTGCAGAGCTTGATGTCTCCAATATAGTTCCAGGCTTTTTTTTACCAGCAAGCTTTGTCAGTTACCTGTTCTACTGAGAAGGGACCCTCCAATCTGGGCTTATACCTGGAGCGGATGAAGTTCTGTATGTAGGCCTGGTCCCTTTGATAGAGAGGTGGTTGCTTAGCAGTTCAGAGTCTGTTACTGTTGCATTATCTGTCTCATCCTTCGACCCCCCCCGCACTAGCCATCATTGAAGCAACAGAGTCATGCATTTCATCACCTGAGACAGTGGATGTACCTTGGGCATCTGTCTGCGCTCTAGTTGGAGGAGCAAGCGGTAGTCGCATGCATCCTCCTGTCACCACCTCTTGAGGGGTTTAATGGTGGTCGGATCCAGGTTGATTGCGCAATGCAAACAAAGCTTAGGGCAGGCAATGGAGCAATCCCTTCTTCAATGTTGCTTTTATTTTGGCTATTTTCTCCTTGAGCATGCCATTGAGATGTTCACAAACCTGTTCGATTGTGGGTGATAAGCGCAGGAAAACTTGTGTGTAACCCCCAGCAGGGCTGTGAATTGCACAAAGTTTTGTTTACAAAGTGAGGTCCATTGTCTGAATGCAGGTCCTCACACACTCTCCATCGTGGGAACACCTGTCTGATGAGGAATGGCACCGCACTCAAGGCATCGGTGTGTGAGCATGGACCGGCTTGGATCCAGTGAGAAAAAGGGCATATGACAACGATCATGTAGCAGTACCCTCGGCAGACTTGGATCATGTCCAAATAATCTATGTGGAGATGTTCGAAGGGCCCAATAGGGTGCAGTATTTCTCCCCGCACTACGCACAGTGTGTGACCCTCATTATACTTTGGACACACTATGCAAGAAACCATAAAAGTGGTGACAAGTTCTGCCAGGTTCGGACAGAACCAGTATTCCCCAATATGTGCAGCAAGAAAATCCCTGCTAAAATGAGTGGGGTAGTGCAGCTGCATGTGCACAATCTACAACAATGACACAGGAAGCACTGGCTTTCGTGTGCTAGCCTGTCTCCACAGTGCATTTGTATGGGATATTGAACACCTGTTCTTCACCCACAATTCCTTCTCTTCTATTGGTGCTTGTCCTTAGAACTCTACTATTTGTGTAACGGCCAATGAACAATATTCTTCTTTCAATACTAACTTACGCATGCACATTCATGTGTTGATGGGGTGTCAAATTCCGTTATTTTTGTGAAATCTGCTGCTCGTTTTGCTTCTATGTCTGCAGCTTTGTTGCTGTAGGAGATCGGGTCCTCCCCCCTTCTGCGTGCCTGGCACTTCTCGACTGCTCTGGCTGATGGGAGTATGAGTCTGGCCTATAGGGGCGCATGCTGAACTGGTGTGCCGTCAGCACATTGATAGCCCCTCCTCTTCCAACATGACAGTCCTGGGTGTACTGTTGACATCACGTAGGCAGAGTTGGAGCACACAGTGAACTCCTCGTCCTTATGCGCTTTTAATGCCATGATGAGAGCCACTAGTTCTGCTGCTTGCATTGAAAAATGTGATGGCAAGCTCGTGCTCGCTACTACTTTGACTGTTCCACTTGATTTTACTTTTACCAGTGCCGTCCCAGTATGTCTTTCCCCTTTGTCTGGTCGATGGTTGATGACCCGTCAATAAAAAGTACCTCTCCTCCCTTTAGTGTGTTGTCTCCTACCCTAGGGTTGTTGTCATAGGATACCATATACGTAGCACAGTCGTGTACATAATCTCCCTCCTCTACTGGTTCTGCTATAAATGTCGCTGGATTTACGATTCTGCACCTCACTATCTTTATCACTGGATTTGAGATAATCACCTCATATCCTAATGCTCTCTGTGGGGTCAGTGAGCTCTTGGGTGTTTTCCCAGAATAGCGAAAAGGGCATGCTCCATGTAAAGCATGGTACTACAGCCCATTGAGACTTCTCTACTGCAAATGAGGCAGCAGCCAATGCTTGTTCACACGGATAGTGTCCTCTCATTACTGGCTATAATAGCCCAATGTAGTAAGTTATTGGTTTGTGCCCTAAGGTTGTTTTCTGTGTGAGCACTGCTGTCATCACTGCTCCATAGTAGTATGAGAACCAATAGAACTCTGTGCGATAATCGGGAATGCCTAACACTGGGGCGGTACATATTGCCCTTTTTAGTTCCTCAAATTCTTCAGTCATCTCTTGTGTCCATGTCAGGTTGCCATCCCCCCTCTGAGCTTCCTGGAGCCTGCTTAAAAGGGGTCTTGCATATGTACTATAGTCGAACACCCAGGCTTTGCAGTAATTACAGAGGCCCAAGAATCGCTGAATTTTCCTTACATTCCGCAACAGTTTTGTTCTAAAGATCACCTCCACTCTTTCTTGCGTAACCTTCCTCCTTTACTGTGATATCAAATTTCCAATGTCCAAAATCTTGCTGTTGCAATATCTCAGCTTCACCTTGTCCACCTTGTAAACCTTTTCTGCTAGCACAGTCAGTAATTGTATGGAGTCCTCGCTGCACTACTCTTCGGACTTCCTGTGAATCAAGATGTCGTCTACATACTGAATAATCATGCTGCCCAAATGTATATTCCCTAGGTCCATTTAGAGTAACCTGTTAAATATGGAGGGTGATTTGCAGTACGCTTGAGGGAGTCTCATGTGTTTCCACTTGATGTTTCTATATAGAAACAATGTCAGGTCCTGGGACTCCTCATGAAGTGGGCTAGAAAAGTAAGCGTTCTTCACATCTATAATCAAGAAGTGGGTAGCTTCCAGAGGAAAGCTACACAGTATTGTCACTGGGTTGGGAACTAGCATGAGTTCTGCCTCGACAATATGGTTCAAGGAATGCAGATAATGAATAAAATGCCATGATCCCCCTGTTGCCTTCTTCACTGGGCACACCACTGTGTTACAGAGTGATTCTGATGGTACCAAAATGTCTTGCTGCACTAACGCGGAATTTGTCTCAAAAATGCCTTTGTCGGCCTCCCTGGACAAAGGATATTGCTTTGCCCTTGGTAGGATTGTCCTGGGCTTGAGCTTGATTTTAACAGCTCCCACCATCTTCAACAGGCCCACATCATACGGGTTGTTGTCCATAAAACACTCAGCACTAACTCTAAATCTTCCTCATGAAATGGTCCTGGCGCCTTTTTCAATAGCGCCATTCTCTGTGGTACCACCCTATAATGAAGTCTCACCCAGTAGGTAATTCTCATATGGAACACTATCTCGAGGTCTGAATAGTCGTCTCAGAATATTTATTAATCTGTAAAGTTAGTCAGTCAGTGCCCTTCTCCTACCCCAATTACTGTTCTCCATACCCCTCCTTAGTCATCAGTCCCATGTAGCACTCTTCTCTTGTCTCTCACTATAGCTGTCTCTAGTTCTATTGAGAACACTTGTCTCTCTTTTTCAGCTAAGGGGATCTCTGGTCTGAATAGAAACTCATTAGGTATGCAAAAGCAATTTACGTTGTATCCCTGGAAGCCATGCTAATAGTACTTCCACTCCACATTGAAGTAACTCTGGGTTCACCGGCACCCCCCTTCTGTACAGTCTGACCGCAAAAGGCCTGAATGAATTCACGTGCATTCATATAGTGAATTTCTGGGGTTGATCACACTATCCCCTGCTCAGTGAAGGAAATGGTCATGTGGATTCGTCTCATCATGACCCTACGCATTATGTTAACTGGTTTCTGCCAGGAATACAATAGTGGCATTGTAAGGTCATGTTCTCCTATACAAATTGAAAGCTTGTCGGTGAAAGGAACCAAATCTGTAGCCCTAGAAAATCCCTGCTCATTCATGGCGATGCCTGACATTGGGTGTCCCCCCCTCCCTAATACAGGATCAAGTCACTCCTGTATAAATGAGAAAAGAAAACATTTTGTCACCTATGGTCACACCTACACATGGTTCCTCATTCAGGTCAGGTGTAACCAATAGGACTGAACACATCAGGTCAGTCTGTGGGCTATCCTATTGTGGGTTGCCCCCTATCACAGTCATTCCCCCTAGTTTCCTTACAGTAGTCTGTAGTGTAGAGTCTATGTGTCTTGTGGCTATGGCATTCTGCTGCACTGGTGCCTGTGGGGTTATCTGTGGTGGCTGTGTGTACCCCTGTGGCTGTGATATGGATCCCATGGGCTGTTGTGACTGTCTGTTTGTCTGCTGCACTGGTGCCATTTGTGGTGCGTATGTCTGCGTCTGTGTGAGATCCTAGGCATATTAGTCAGGCAGTTCAGTCTGGTATGTCGATTGGTATGTCATTCCCCCCCAATTGGTTGCATTCCGCCTCCAGTTCTGCACTCTCTTTGCACATGACCTGCTCTACCGCATGTCCAACAATGTTGTGAACCCCCTTAGTTCTCAGCTGTCCCCCACTAAACCTGTCTCCACCCTGCTGCATTGGATATCTGAACCCTCTTCCTTGGGGCAGCCCTCTTCCCCATGGCCACTGGCTAGTATCTCTCTCTTCCCGCAAAACATCCCCCTGCCATCTGTCATCAGTTCTGTGTGTTTTGAGTAAGTACTCCCACTCCACTCGCCAGCATAGGCCCTTCTAGTGTATACTTTGACAGTTTCTTCTGTGCTAAGTTTGCCTCTTCTTTTTTCCTTTCCTTGCATTTCTTTTTTGCGTTTCTTGCATTAATCAGCAATAATGTACTATAGTCAACTGTTTTTCTGACCATGGTTTCCCTTCAATCCCCACTAGTTCCGTCAATTGCTTCTGTACCTGCTCTGGTAGCCCTTGGCTCAATATGTGATAAATAATCCGGCAGTTTTATCCCATGGTTCTCTTGTTTTAAGACAGCAACGCTTTTGTATCTCCTACATGTACTGAAGTGGGTCTTCATCCTCACGCATTTTGCATGCCATAATCGTGCTTATGTCAGATGTGCCTGGATACTGTACTGTCAGAGCCTGGCAAATGGCTGGTCTGCAGTTGTTAAACTGTACACCCTTTTGTGCCATATGCTGTGCTGTCACCCCGGGATATCCTGCCCATTTCCACACATCGTCAGCTACCTCCCCAAGGATGGCTTAGAGTAAGCTCTTCATGTCGCCCACTGCTAGTGGCGTCTCTGCCATCAGCCTTTCCAACGCATATCCATTTCCCCACTCCTGTGGTCAATGAGGGCAGCTTGCACCTCAAATTATCCTTGCCCATCTGTTGCCAAGGTATATACTGTGGTCATCCTCTACCCTTTTCTAGCAACAGAAACTGTGTCAATTCTACTCCCTGTCATACTTCTCTACATCTTTGGTGGTAGCGAATGCTCTCGTCATACTCGCTCTTTTCCATCCGGATAATGCTCTTAGCCTCTGTGTATATTGAGTGAATTAATCTGCACCATGCAATCTACCTTTGGGACGAGCAACGGCGCCTGTCAGATCCTAGATTACTCTTCCCGATATTTTCCTCTCCACCCCATGATATCTCCAACTCAGGGCTTACTTCCCTGGCAGGCTGGGACTGGCCTTCTCCCTTCGTCATCGTTACTTTCCTCTGTGTCTTCATCCAAACCCATAGTTCCCCCACTATCATTGCTGTCCTCTTCTCCCACATCTTTGAAATTAAGTCTCCTTAACAGGTTTTTCTCCTGGTGTTATTCTGTCCAGTGAATTTCTCTCCCCCCTCAATGGGGACCCTGCTATGCTTCTACTTGGCTTTGGGGCAGAGATGCTATCCCTCCTTCTCCTGCACAGTATCCCTATTCTCCTCTGTATTCCCTCTCCCTCATCATCATTTAGCCGTGTTGGTCCTATTATAATATCTGCTACCTCCTAGAGGTGTCTTTATCTGCTTCTCTCCCGTTACTATCTTCTGTTCCTTTCTTCTTCTTCTCTAAACTGAGTCTCTCAATCTCTATAACTTTCTTTTCTCCCTCTTTACCTGTGACTGCCTCTCCTTTTCTTCTTCTGCCTTTTTCTCTCTCTCTTCCCTTTCCTTCTGCTTTCTCCTTTTCTCTTCTCAGTTTCTCTTGTTCCTCCTTCTTTTCCCTCTCTCTTCTCTCTACTTCCTCCATTATCCATGCACATTCCTTATCTTCTTCCTGCTTTTTCTTGTGTCTCTGAGCTTCCTTGTGTGTGCTTGTATGCTCATCTGTATTTCTCTTTTCTAGTTTGAGCAATATTTGTCCCCATCTACTCATTCATTGACACTGTTACTTTGCCATCCCCGCTGTGTTATGATGCCCTTTATCGTTCTTCGTCAATTTCGCTTGTAGTTTACTGCACTCTTTGCATTCACCTGTAGCTCCTATCATCCTGCGTGCTTGCTTCCCGACACTAAGCGTGTCCTCGCTGCTATACGCATGCATAAACGGGATTGGTATGCCCTGCAGCTGCTTTTAGTTCCTTCAAGGGGTAAAATCCCTGACTTTGGGTTGTGGGGTCTATGGTTTGAGGAGGAGGAGCCATGGGTGCTTCACCCCCTGCATCATCCTGGCTCAGCATCCACTTATTCTTGGGTGGGTCCTCTTCCTTGTCCTAAACATTTTAGAAAGCTCCAATATAGCTAACCACTTACTCAATGGCAGCATGTAAATACATGGACATATGTTTCAGCACACATTTGGAAAGACTGCACTCCCGGGGCCATTGCTTTGCATTTTGCCCTCTGTATTGCGAGTCCATTCCATACTATACTTGCCTATTGTGTCTTGATACCATGGAAAAGACTTGCACAAATGCTTAAAGGGTGGCACGTCACTTTCTGACTGCCGATACTTGACCTCGCATCACAATTTCTGACACGTTTTAACACATTATCAATCTGTGTATTCCTCAATTACCATTAATTTTCACTTGGTTTTCTCAAAATCATGATGCCACCCCCAAAAATCTTTTCAACAGTATCTCTGGCTTACCACCACTAGCAAGAGCGTGCTCAACGCATCGCCCACACTGTGCTCTCTGCCCTCAAAGGCCAACCTCCAATTCTCTCAGGTGCTCATCGAGCCTCGCCCGAAAGCGTACAACTCTCTATAATGATTCAATCACCATCTTGCCATGTTAAAAACCATCACTTTCTTGTTTCTCAACTTTATTACCGCCACGTCTGTGCCCCACTACGGGTCTTCACTTCCACCACAACTCTCTGTGTTCGATTTACCAACCCTAAATGTGACATCACAAAGCGCTGGGGAAGGTCTTAATACTTCAAATGCACCCTTACAAGTCTCATAATACCCCAGAACACAACAGTATGAACAACATAACATATATACGGCCATCTTCCTTACTTTCAATCACAGGAATTTCCAACAAATACGTGGTTCTTCTTCTATACTGTCGCATAGGATAACGGGCCTCATTACACGGACGGCGGTAAGGGTTAACGGTCACGGTTAATGGCAACGGTGACCGTTAACCCTTACCGCCGTACTACGAGGTCCCTTTGCGGGTTGGAGGATTTAACGCCTGCTTTTTGCAGGCGTTAAAATCCAACCCGCTAAGGGACCTCGGAGCTAATTACGGCAACCGTAATTTACGGTGCCGTAATTAGCGCCTTCCCCATCCCCATTATGCCCTATGGGGCAAAAATGGGAATGGGGAAGGGCAATGGCGGAAAGGGGATTTACCGCCCCTCCAACCTTGGAATGGGGCGGTAAATCCCCTTTCCGCCAAGGCGGTGCCGGTATTTTACCGGCATGAGCCATGGCGCTAATAGCGCCATGGCTCACCGCCTACCGTGTAATGAGGCCCAACATCTCTGTGAGATAAACTAAGAAACCACCTTCTGCAACCTAAGCGAGCTACGCTAATGCCTAGACACAGGATTTCCATGCACAAATCATCTGTAACAAAGCTCTCTGCCTAGAACGGGTATTCTTATTTATGTTAGCCCCTGCAGCGGCATGATCATCATGGGCTTTGTGCACGCATTGTGGTCTAGGGTGGCCTAGGGTGTGGAACGTCCCGTGCTTTGTTGAGGAGCTTGAGTGGGGGGCCTCAGCATAGCTTGCAGAGTGCCCCCCAAATTCTGTGTTACATCACTGCTTCCATCCCTTTTAGGTGTTTGGGGTAGGGGGTTTCTTTCCATGCAAACATTCTTGTAACAATGAGTTAAATGGTGCATTATGCAGCTCACTTTCTATGAAAGATTTGGTAAAAAACAAGCATTTTGCATTTGGTTTTGCAGGGTAACTTTTCATGTAGGCTGTGCCCATACATTTCAATGTTGGCTGCATCAATATATGCTATAATGCCAGTAATTATACTATAAGAAAACATGTCCAAGTTGGCACTGCCCTTATATACCAATACACTCACATAAGAACATGCAACTGTTCGCTTTGCCATTAAAAATACCATGCCACATTAAGAAAACATACCCAAATGTGCTCCAATGTAGACCAGTCTAGTAAGAAATGCTTAGACTGGCTGCACCAAAATGCCAGACTAGTCGTGTAATAACACTTGTCATCCTGGCTTGCTTTATCATGGATGCCCACCAGTACAAGATTTCAAGACACAATGGGGGTCATTACGAGGTAGGTTGTAAGGGATCACCGGCACTAGTAAGGGCACCAGTGCCGGTAATCCCTTACCACCCTATTCCGAGGTCCCTTAGCGGGTCCCTTCCATAACGCCTGGTTTTACCAGGCGTTATGGAAGGGACCCGTTAAGGGACTTCAGAGCTAATAACGGGCCTGCTAATAGCGGGCCCGTTATTAGCTCCATTCCCATTCCCATTGAGCCCTATGGGGGCTCAAATGGGAATGGGGAATGGTTCCCGGAATGGGGCCTTACTGGGTCCTCCAAGGTCGGAATGACCCGGTAAGTCCCTATTCCGGGAACACGGACCCGGAATGCGGTAAGGGGGTAGCCATGGCACTAATAGTGCCATGGCTACCTCCAACTTCGTAATGACCCCCATTGAAATGGCTATACTGGCTGCAGTCTAGCCACGTAAAAACATTAATCAAGTTGTCTTTGCCCAAAAATGCCAATAGAACACGCCATGTTACTTTAAGGAAATTTCAACAATACTCCAGTGCTCCATGCACCCCAGCACAGCACATGCACATATAATCACCTTCATACCCATTCACCCACCAGTCACTCACTCATACACCTTATCTCACATTCACTCACATTCACACCCAGAACATTCACACTACATTTGTCACATGTATCCCACCCAGTACATTCACACTCAATCACTTTCAGATCCATTCACACACAAGTCACTCATCCATACACATGCTCCCACATTCACACTGCATTCTCCACACGTGCACCCACCAAGAACATTTACACACACACTGCATTCCCATTCACACGAAAACAAGTCCACTCACATCCACACATACATACATACATACATACACATCATTAACAGGCATGCATGCATATATACATACATACACATCTGGCACGCATGCACACACCATACACACATACAATATTACACCTTCATTGGGTCTGCTTTGATGCACCGTCTCAGGTCTCTAGCGAGCACCCTCCATGCACACAGGAACAGGAGGTTCTCCAGAGATTCCTGTTCCTGTTCCCGTCTGCGTGGAGATCGATGCTAGCAACATGGAGACGGGGCCAGTCCACCTTTGACTCCCCTGTGCATGGGAGCTGCAGGCAGAACAGCCCCTTCCCTTGCCAAAAAACAGCCGCAGTCGGCCCCAGCATACCCCTCTGGCTAGGGTGCAGTCCCAAGGGCTCCCTCTGGACATTGGGCGGTGAGGCCGCCGCACTATGGGGGCTGAGGGAGTCTGCACTATGCCACTGGATGGAACCTGGGGAGGGTGAGAACCCAAAATTTTGATTAGCAGGGAAGAAACTAAGTCATAACAGGATGAAGGAATTCAAGGGTGGAGAAAAGGAATAAGTGAAAAAGGAAGTCATAGATGGCAAAGAAGGTTTGCAATAGTACAAGGACTTGAAGGGAAATAAAGAGTGCTCATAGAACAGAAGGAACATTAGGTATCATAGATTACATGTAAGGAGGAGATCAGAGCATAAAAGGAAAAAGAAGGTGTGAGGCAGCAAAATGGAAGGAAAGGACTTATGAGAGTAGAGAAGAGTCGGGAACAAAGAAAACACTTTAAATTAGAAGGGAGGACTAGAAGAGAAAAACAATGTTTTATGGCAAATATGAAAGGTTAGACAAGCAGGAGAAATAGGTAGAGGAATTTAAAGGACCAGAGTTCAGAGAGGAGAAGGTATAAGAAAAAATATGAAAGCTATCAAAAGAGAGAAATAAAATCGGGGAAAGGAAGTATGAAATTAGAGAACGAGAAACTAAATTAAGACAGGTAAAACAAGTGAGATAAAAGAATTGTGGAAAGACGAAAAGAACTACAATAACACAAAGGGAGTATGGGAGTGTTGATAAAATATTTGACGGGGTGAAAATAAGAAGATATGGGCAGCAAATGTGGAAATATGAGGATAAGGCCCAGACAAATATGGGGATGCATGAGAGGAGTGATGAAGGCAAAAGGTTCCATGAAGTTGTTACACAGTGTCAAAATTACTAGAACAAAGAACCAATGAAAAGAGGAAGAAATTCAATGAAATTGGGAGGCATAAGAGGAGAGAGGAATACATAGAATTGAAAGGGGAAGTTACGATGGGGGAGAGGAAACACCAGAAGGGAATGAGAAAATAATAAAAGGGATAGACACTTACTATGAAAGGGAAGAGGGAAAACTATCACGAAAAGAAAATGGAAGATGTATACAGCAAAAGTAAAATGGAAGAGAACGTTTGAGAGGAGAAAGAATGGAGCATAAAGTATTAGAGGAGATATAGAAAATAGAGGATATGTGTTCCATGTAGTGGGTAAGAAGCAGAATTCTAGATAATATATATCGAAGACATGAAAGGGAAAATAAAGATTGTATGGTAAAGAGAAAGAATCATCAGGCACTGTGATATCGGAGCCAAGAAGAAATAATGTAGAGGAGCAAGAAGGTAATAGAGAAGGAAGTCATTGAAGAAAATGGTGTGAGACAAGAGAAAATGAACTAGCAATAGTCGAATAAAATACAAGTAATGGAAATAGGAAAGATTGAAAGGGAATATGAAGGAATCAGAGAAGCAAATTACTATATTAATGATTGTATGAGTGAAGAAAGGACGAGAAAAGTGGCGATGAGATAGGAAGGATCATAATCAAAACAAAGGTAAGATGAAGGAAGGAAAGGAACACATTAGGTTTCTGTAACACTACGGGGTTGGGAACTATTTGCTAAAATGGCTGATAAATATGGCGTGCAGTGATATCGCTTCTTGCGACTTTGTTGCATATTGCATATGCAAATTACTGACCTACGCCATTTTCGAACTTTTGCGTTGCCTGCTGAGTTTTAAAAAAGTATTTAATGCAGTGCTTTAGCGGGCAGTGCATTAGCCAATAACACGCCATGAATAAATGGGTGGGCAGTGCAAACAAGAAAGAAGATCACTGGCAAAATCAACTTCAATCCATTGATCTCCAAGCTCTAGCAGGCTAGACAAAGCTGCTCCACAGAGGAACGCTCTGCGCTGGTTCTCTATGAAATGGACGAAAAATGAGGCTTCCTTCATTAAAAATCCATAGACGTCCTGCTCGGAGCCCTTGGCTGGCACGCTTTAGCGTCTATGGCTTGAATGACAGCAAACCATGTGTTTAGAAGCTGTGACATTAGTTTAAGGGAGGGCTATTTCAGGGTTGAAACTCCCATGGGCATGTGGGCTATATTCCTAAAAGAGTGGAGGGTGCACTGCAATGGGAGCCAACAGAGAAACCTGAGAATGGGAGTCTCTCAGCCTCCCTCACAGTAATAGGTATACCAAGAGACCATTGCTCACTGTGCTTCAACCACCACACAGCCTGTCAGTGGACTTAATCCTCATGAAAGATAACATAGTCCATGCAGTGCCATTGCTTCCTTTTGCCGAGAGGCGCGTAGGCGATGGCAATAGGAAGGGAAGAGGTGCAAAAGGACAGGAAAGAAGACAAAGGGCATATCGTGTGAATCCCAGCATCCGTATTTAATGACACCTGGCAAGGTGGTCCTTTGACTCACCTAAGCTCTGGCTGCTCCTGTCCTTTGTGTCTGCCCCTCCATTTACTGTCCCCCTCCAGCTGGGCTGTGTGTTCAATCATCAGCATGCTGTCTACTAAACGGGGTTTGGTGAAAGAACACAAGTGGACGGGCTCTCCCTAGTACACATGATTCTCCATGAACTATGCCTCTCAAACTCTTTCCTGGACAATAAAGAGAAAGGCATATGCTTGTGTTTCTTAATTGTGATGAATGATACTAGGTGCTACAGTCCTGTCTTTTAATGTTCCACATTCGGCATATGTGTAGAGGACTCGGCACGTTGTATTTGGGTTGCAGTTTTGTCATTGCACGCCTACAAGGTACTCTGTTGTGAGTAAAAACACTGCAATTTTCTCTGAATTGCGACCCCATACACCAAAGCTGCTTTTAGCTAACAATGTCATCTTCATCGGAAGCAAAAAAAACAGGACTCAGAAACCTGCATTATTCCAATATCAATTGCTTCCTCCTTCTCTGATAATAACCTTGCTCATTACTTTTCTTCTGACATCTCTAAAATCTGTGAAACTCTGACATCACTTCCTTTGATGTCAACCTCCGACTGCAACAATTCATTGCTACCACTATCTCTGCCGCTCGTATTATTCTCTTCAGGTTTAGGAAAATGTGTCTGTTTTTTTATGCACTACTCTACAAAAACTCTAATTTCCAACCCTGTGCTCAGCAAACTTGACTACTACTCATGTCTTTGCATTCCTTTCTGCTCCTTCCTCTCCCCAGATAAAGCCCTCAACTTCACTAACTGCACTCTCTACAACCTACCCTGATCTTCCCCACTTCTATCTACTGACTACATGCTGGTTGGTTCTCCATACACAACCCTTTTCATGCCCCTTCTCCTCTTCTACGCAGTTATCAATGGTTTTGCTCCTGAGTACCTGCCTGACTGCCTCTCTGTCTGCTCAACATCTCATTCCCTCCTCCTCTGCACTCAACCCCATTGCACCATGCTTCCATGCCTCCTCTCACTTCTGCTCCTTTGCCCTGCTCGGACAGCTCCATTAGATTCTGTTTACCATAACGATCAAAGCAAGCCTGACTGTGGATCTCTTCAAAGCTCTGCTTATACTTCATTCACTTGTTGTCTCCCCCCTCTCCATCCTGTGCGTAATAATTATAATGATCTATTTTTGTATATTTTTTGCAGTACTCCACTTGAATTTGAAGAAGTTGCCCCCCTAGGTTAATATTATCACAGTAAGATGCTGCCGCTTGTATTTGCATTGCTTGTTTGGTTTTGTCCCTGAACGTGTCCCCTTATTTCACATCCTCATAAACTGGCTTGCCACTTGTTTTCTCTCTTTGTCTTATTGTACAAGCACCATTTCTGGGAATGCCTCCACTATTTGTAAATTAGTTATTGTAAGGCATTTCTGATTGAAATTGACATCCCTGTTCTTCAAAGAAATACAAATATACATGCAAAATACAGAGGTTTGTGAAATTGACAAACACCCGAATGAGGAAGCACTGAGGTTGTAAGTAATAGCTGGTTGTAAATCCTTTTTGTTGCAACCCAAATCACTCCAGAATCCATGCCACATTGAGGGGGTTCTAGCCATGGCCAGAGCAGCGCTTGCGACATACAAGCTGACGTCATGGACAAAGAAAAGTCGATCCAAGTCAATGTGAAAACCCTGTGCAGAGTGAACGACTATGCGCTGTCCAAGAACGTAGGTAAAAAATAGAATATTACAGATATGGGTAGGCACCCTCACGAAGGGGAATGCCCAGCAATTAGGCGCACATGTCACAGATGTGGCCATGAAAATAATGTCCTAGCAGTGTGCAGATGTTGGAAGGAAGACAAGCATTCCACACCAGCTCAAGACAAGCAGTAAGTAAAGGATAGACATGCCTGGTTTCTACGCAAGAGAGACAGTGCCAACAGCAGACAGAAAAAATCTGACATGTGGATGACACTCACAAACAACAAGCTACAGTTGAATCATCAGCCGTGATCCCTGAAGCTCAGAGTATAAATAAATAGACCCATTATCACTTCCATAACAGACACGTGGCTCACAGTCGATGTAATGATGGAGGAAGAACACAGGAACACGCCCGTACTCCTCCACTGTTGACACCGGCAAACACATTGATGTATTTGTACGGGTTGGACAAGTTCCTGCCTATGGTTTCGGTGTATGTCTCTTGTAAACGGAACATTTGACATGCACATCATCAGCGATGAAGCACACTTCAGAAGTCTACTGATCCTTAAGTGGGCAATTTAGATGAAATTCATCCAAAGGCTATATTTAAGCAATATGACCCTCGCTGCGGGAGCATTACCGACTCAGGTAATGCCCTCGGGCTCATAGTTATAGGCCCGAGCGAAGCGAGGGCCTTAACGAAGGCCCCGGGGCATTACCTGAGGCGGTAATGCCCCCGCCGCGAGGGTCATATTGCTTAATTAGTACCCCAGTCCGCATTATATGTGTGACCGGGGCACTAAAAGCATTTTTTTCTGTCCCAAAAAGCCACAGCGTTTTGGGACAGAAAAAAAAAAAGACCAAGAAAATGGCCGCTGGGAAAGGGAAAATAGGAGTCCGTTTTCTCTTTCAATGGCGGCCTTCGGGAGCGGACGTGTTCCCAGCGCAAGAAACAGAAGGTAAGTGGGGTTGGGAGGGCGGGAGGGAGGGGGAGAGAGAGAGAGAGAGAGAGACATTTTTTTTTTTTTTAAACGTACCTTCGTCCCTGCCAGGGGACGATGGAAACCTCCAGCTGTGTGGAGGCGCAGAGTCTCAGCACTGCTGGAGGCTGCCATCGTCCCCCACCAGGGACGCAGGAGCAAGAAGGTAAGTAGGGTGGGGTAAGAAGGAGGGAGGGAAGGAAAAACAAAAAAAGAAAAGAAAAAGCTTACCCGAGTCCCCAGCGGGAGGCGGAGGTAGCCTCTCAGCCATGGGGAGGCTCGGAGCGGGGATGGTACCGCTTCCAGCCTCCTCATTGGCTAAGGGGCTGCCACGCCCCCTGCCGAGGACAAGGCGGCTGGAATCCCGGCCGAGAATCGAAGGATTCTCGGCCGGGTAAGGACCCGGCGAGAGCCAATCAGAATGCGTGTTGCATTCTGCTTGACTCTCGCCGGGTACTAATCGTTATTAACACCTTCACTGCTGACTGCAGCATACAACCATTATTTCTGACAGTATTTTAGGGCCAGGAAAAATTGTACAGACAGATCTCCCTGCTTATGATGAGTCGATCAAACTAGCGTCACAGAGTATTTCCACCAGCTGTAAATCCTCCAAAAATCCTGTGGAGTCTAGTGCACTCCAAGAATGGAGAACTACCACCAGTTGTAATCCAATGGTAACTCTACGGGATCAAGTGGCAATGACGATGATTGAATTCAGCAGTAGTTTGGCAGATGTACCGCCGAAATACCGCCTAACTCGTAATGACGCCCTTAGTTTGGGAGTATACTCAGTTGCAGAGGTTTTTCAAAATTAAACCTGTAAATAATAAGGCATATAGCAAACTGAATACAGTGATGACATACAGGTCTTTGGCTTGTGACAATCTGATCCTGACAATACACTGTTGAAAGTGTACACAGCTTTGAAATGTTGACATCTGAGAGTGAATCGGGAGAAATGGCAATTTGATAAGCACACGATAACATTCTTTTGGCACATCTTCTTTGACAAGGACCTGGCAAGGTAACAGTTTAGATGATGACCACTTCCCAGACAACCTGTCCTTTCTCAAGTTGATCCTATGATCAGCCAGCTATTGTGCAAGATATATACGAGTTTGGCAGTAATTCGATGGTGAATCTGCTGAATTACCTCCAAACTCTTTTACCGTTATTGTCACTTGGTTCAGTGGGCTCAACAAGGGATTGCGAGGGGTGGCGGGGGAGTGTAATTCCCCATTTCTGTATTCCATATGGATTTTGACGGATTTACTACCATACGCTGCAGTAAAACTGCCAATTTTGGGAGAAAAAGTGAAGGATTTGCTTACAAAATTTTGCTGGTGGTGAATCCTCAATTTTTCCTCCAAACTCGGAATTCGGCGGTGCAGTAAACATATTGATAATTCCGTTACTGCCCAAAAAATTGGCGATTATGGAAGTACCACCACGTTTTTACCACTCTACCAAACACGTAATGTGGCCCAGCGCTCCCCTAATTTCCCTCATGAAACAGGGCTAAGCGTTTCTGTGTACTGATGAATTCCAGCATGCACTAGGCGCTATAAAATTCTGTAGTCCCAGCGCAGATCATATGTCATATGTTTATCCATTACTACAGTACAAACTGAAATGACAGTGGATGCCACCCCGGTGTGCTTGGGTGCTTTCATAGTTAGTTTGACATGAAAAAGACAGTGATTCATTAAGAACAGTCATAGCATCCGCTAATCACAGGCATCACGGAAACAGAATAATATACTTACTGAGTGAATGAAAAATATTTGCCGTACTATGTGATAAATGGTACATTCTTGATTAGATCCTCACTACACTGCACCCATCGCCTTATTAGACATAAACCCTGTACCCTGGTAGGATCACTCCATGATAGAGTTTAACATCCCTTTCTCTCATCCAGTGATCTCCACGTCACACCCCACTATGCCTATATTGATGCGCAACACCCACAATCTTACCGAAACGAAATCTGGGCGCACCCTACTGACACTAATCACTCCTCTGGTCCCTGGCAGTAAAGACCCCAAAGCCTCACTGACCTCTAGCACCAGAGCCTATGTACTACCATGGATCTGCATGGCCCCCTCAAACCCAAAACAATGTAACTACGCAAACAGGCCAACTCCTGGTCTACGGGTGAGCTTGTTACGCTGCACAGACTTAAAAGAGCAGTAGAACACCTCTGGAAGAAACCCTACCCCTAACTATAACAACTTCTCCAACAATGCCAAACTTACAAACACTCCATCATCACAGTCAAAGCCAATTCTAACAAATCTCGCATTTCAAACGCCAACTCCAATGCCAAAGAACTCTTCGCCCTCCTTAAAGAGATTGAAAGCCCTGTCCCAACCTGCTCACAGTCGCAGTCAGACAAAGAATGGTGTTCCAGCATCCAATATGCTCTTGCCAACAAAACTCTCACCATAAGAGACAAAATGACTGGGAGAAAATACCACTTCTGGACAAACCTCCCTTAGATGCCTCAGTACTTCCACCTCGTCTGATTAACCCACCTATCCCTACCTCAACCCTTCAGTTTCATCCAAGTCTTCCAAGAAAATGTACTTAAAACTATTCTGACTCTCATAACCCACTAATTGCAAGGGTGACACATGCCCTGCCCATATCGTCAAACTCTGTGGCTCCACACTGAGCCCTGTCATTACCGAATTTATCAACGCCCCATCTAGCCTTAAAGCTGCCTGGGTTATCCCTATTCTAAATAAACCATTGCTTGACCCCACTCTGCCCACCAACTACTGCCCCATTGCCACTGTACCCTTCATCCTCAAAATCTTGGACTGCATGGCTCACTACAAGGTCCAACCCTACCTTGAACAATACCACCTTCTAGGTGCTAGGCAATCAGGCTTCTGCCCCAAACATAGCTCTGAAACAGCTCTTCTAGATCTGAAAATCCAATTATACACCATCTGTGATTCAGGTAACCTGGCCGTTCTCCTCCTGCTAGACCTCTCCACAGCATTTGACCTAGTGCATCATAACCTGTAGAGGAGATCCCAAATAAAACCTGCACTCCAAACGTCCATTTTGAAGTTCCACACTGATATATGTGAAGTATGATGAGCAAATAAAGCAGCAGAGAGCCACAGTGGGGCTCTGCCCATTGCCTATCAGAAGAGCAACGCCTATTGAAGTACCGATACCCAGAAAACCATGGACAGTAAGGTATCAATTGAGGAAACCCTACCAGCAAATGAGACGAAATGAAGATTGCCTAAGTACTGTCCCGGAAGAAACCAAAAGGGCCTTAATGGAAGATGAATGGTGACGTCACGAGGGCCGGACTGACATGCAGCTAGAAGAAATGACAACCAGAGAATGACACACAGAGACGAAACGCCATGAATAAGGATATCGTGAACCTAAAGTGAAAGGACAATGTCGAAATGCAAAGAAGTTTAAAGCTGTAAGCAAGATGAAGATATTCGACCAGTTTACCCCTGTAAATATGCTTGGAACCGCAAGAAAGCTAAGAAAATAGTGTGGCTTGCTATGCCTAGTAGAAGAGTAGTGCGGCAAGTGCCATTATACATAATCTACCTCAAACAAAGCACATTAATATAAGTATATTGCTACTTTGCACAAAAAGCAGAATTAATCCAGGTTACGAGAGGCCAAACAAGAAAAGATTAATATTCTAGCAGGACGAGAAGGGACGGCTGAAACGAAACTACTCGTGCCAGGAGAGCCAAGGTCATACCAATAGAAGAGGTGAACAGGAGCTGCATCTAATTGAAACTAAGAACAGAATATCGTGCCTCTGAAAGGTCAAGATAAGAAGGCGAAGGCAGGTGGCGGGTGCACAAATTGAGGGAAAAGAAGCAAATTCACGGTGTCTGAATCACGTGACCAGCCGAGCAAGAAGAAGCAAGGGTTCACACCTACGCTTGGCACCAGAGCAAGCAGGGATATCAGAACCCTTTCCAGACAGAAGATGCAGTTTCGAGGCCAACCGCAGAGAACTAATTGACACATGGCTAATAAAGTTATAATTGATTGTAACACGGACTGGATGAATGCCGGGTAACTAAGGGGCACCCCGCACCTGGCCGACTATTCTGCATGCTGCTAAGCGAAGTGAAAAGTATGCATGGGGTTGGTGCCAACCCAATCACAATGGACCAAATAATCTAGGGTCCTATAGTTAGTAGAACCAATGGGACTTTGTACTTTTAGCAACATCCACAGTAGTCATTTTGAAGGAATGGCTTAGACGCCCACCTGACAGTGTTTATCCAATCCCCTCACTCTGTTACCAAATACAGATACAGTACCTATAATAAAGTTACCTTTTCCTAACCAATAGAATTGCATGTTACCTTTTGAGTGTTACACGTCAATTATGACGGGTTTTCAGTATAAATGTTACAACTTGTATGAAGTTTGTTGGAGTTGAAGCGAGAAGGACGATCACATCACTGCTGATATCCATGACTCCACATTTTCTGTACTTGTCATTAAACATACTCCCTTTGCCAAACCATTGAGTTGTCCTTATTGATTGGTGTTGGAGTAATAAATCTGCACCCCCATTCATCTCAAGGGTGCAGCTATCTCGTCTTAAAGTACTTCTGAGCAAACCTTGGCTCTATCGGCCGGCTAGGGTTCTCGGAGTACACTTGATAGCAGAGGATGGTTATCGATTATCGATTAGAATAAGACACCCAGTGACCATCGACATGTAGTAACTCTAGGTCTTCTCGCAATATCACAAGTCCTTTGCCATTCGGCCGAGTAGACTGTGAAGCTCCCCGTAGACAGTGGTAGTGTAAGAGAACGAAACCTGCAGGAAAAGGTCTGAAGGAACCTGTGTTTCCCCACGCAACTCCTTCCCATTTCTACGGGCAGCTGAGTGGGAGAAAAGCCGAAGAAGGCGGTAACAAAGGCAGTGATCCAGAGGGTCCAGAGAGGAAAAATGAGAACGGTGAGTGAAAAAGACTGAGTGTTTTGGCAAAAGTGCATGCTTTAGAACAAGTAAAGGGAAAAGGTAACGGAGGGAAGAGGGAAAAACAAAATATAGTTAGAAGTAGAGAAAAATGTATATATCTAAGGGGAAGGGAATAATGACTCGATAATAATTGAGCAATACCGGGGAGGACAACCAAGAAGAGAGAGATTTCCGGGGAGGACACCCGAGAAGTGAGAGGATTTGTCTTATTCCTACGCTTTTAATACAAGCAGCTAGAAGAAACGTGTATCCATAGTCCCAACTAAAGGGGAACAAATAGACTAACACAGCGATTAAAGACACAGTGAAAGGGATATGTTTAAACTCCATGAAGGGGTAATGATTAGAGGCAGAGATACCTGTGACCAGCTGGTGTTCGTCTAGTCTGTTAAACGTCTGTCTTACATGTTATTTGTTGTCACATCATAAATTGAAAACTTTCCTTAGGAAAACTGTTTTAAATTTTACGCGCTTGAACAGCTGAGATAATATTGCATGCGAATTGATGTTTTTGAGTAAAATAGAAGATATAAAATTTTGTGAAAAAATTGGGATTGGAGCTTGCAGTGTTTGGTGCTCGCTCAATTTGTTGGAAATGCCACGTGAAGCTTTGACAAGCGTTATATAAAGGGAAAGAGAACAGATTTAAGCATGGAGGACATAACTCCATTGGCACACCTATGCAAGCAATTGCTGAAACATGCACCTAAGCTGAAGAAATACAGTACAGAGTGGGTTAAAGGGAACGCCCACAAAATGTTTATGCCATGGCCACAAGGCGGGTCCTTATCTAAAGCTGTCTTGCAACACATGACGAAATATGTACACGCCACATACACGAGCAAAAAGTTAGACAAACGCCTAGCTATTCTAAAACTTTGGAAGATGTA
Source organism: Ambystoma mexicanum (assembly GCF_040938575.1). NCBI lineage: Eukaryota > Metazoa > Chordata > Amphibia > Caudata > Ambystomatidae > Ambystoma > Ambystoma mexicanum. Next base: position 742,722,925 of record NC_090935.1, read on the forward strand.
TGAACAGGGAAAGGAAGAGGAGCCGCCAGTAGATTGGATACTTAATGTATGCGCAGAGGGGAGTGAGATGCCTACCGTGCCACCCACCCCAGCCAAAATGAGGATTGAAGAAAATAACGACGAGGGGTATACCCGCTGAGAGAACTTAAAGCAGCTACAGGTTATAGAAACCCGGCATATGAGTCACCTACGCAAAGTAGTGATGAAAATCAAGGTAAAGAAAAAGACAAGGATATCACGTCCACAGTCCCAAGGGACAGGGAGAGATGTGATGATGAAAGAAGGGACCAGACACATACAAGTGCATCTCTTGACAAGGAGAGAGAAGGAAAAAGATGGAAGGGAAACGAAGATAGAACTGATGAGATAACATTCACAAAAAAACAAATGGATGGGAGGGCAAATTCTATTGGAACTCGATGGCAAAGGCATAGATGATGTGAAACAAAAGGAAAGGCTAGATGATGTACAAAGAAAGGAGAAAGAGAAAGAATTAAGAGACGAAAGAATAAGAAAGAAAGACAGACAAAGGCGAGAACAGCTAAATCGCAAAGAGCAAGAATGACAACTCAATCGCAAACAGAGAGCAGCCAACAATCAAGACAGACAGAAACAGCAAAGGTCAGAGGAAGAGCAAAGAATACAAGAGAAAAGAATAAAGAGACAAAAGGACGAGGAAATTCGAAGGGCAGATGAATGTAGAAATGAAAAGAAAAAGGAAGAATATAGGGTCAGAGAAGAGGCGAGGATGCACAGAGAATTTGATGACGATGTAGAACCCAAGCGAAGACAGAGAGCACGTGATCTTGAATATCTGGAGAGCGAGGTTAAAAAATCCGCTCCAGTGGTAGATTGGCAAGACAGCGAAGAATTCTTCCATGCGTATGATTCAGTACCAGGTATGTCTAGGATGAATATCGAGGTTGCCTTCGACACCAGAAGCATCGGAGAAATGATAGATTCAATATACGATGAAATGGGGCTAGAACAAACACCCCAAGGGGAGGGGGAAGATGAGCGCCTGGAGAGCACTCAGCTTTACGACACTGAGGATGTCACCTGAAGTAGTGGGAATAGAGAACTTTCCCTGGATAGACTAGAAATAAGCAGGAACAAAGACGACACAAGAAGTGGCACTAGTTGGGTACAGACAATGTCCGACTCAGAAAGGGAAGAGCGCGAAGAAAAAGAGGAAGAGAGAAGGCACGAAAGATGACTCCCAAGGGAAAAGGGGATAAGGTGGTCAGACACTAGTGAGTCTACACCGAGGGCATCAGAGTCTGCCACACAGTCAGACCGACATGAAGAAGTATCTCACTGTCAGAGGGGGGTGTCATCACCACCCTATGTGGACAGGCTAAGGGCATTGCTAGGCAGGCGGAAATGCAGGAATATTATCCCTGCAATAGACAGGAGAACAATGAGAGAAGAGAGAGAACTATTAATCCCAATTTCTGTTACTCGAGAAAGGGGGAGTGAGACCACAATATATTCCATGGCCACACATGGATCGAGAAAACTTGAAAAACAAGCTTACAATGCTGACATCGGGAGCTGGAAAATGGATACACAAGTTAGAAAAGATGACAGGAGGGAACACGTTAGCTATAGGGAATATTAAGGGTTTCCTATTCGCCATACTTGGTGAGAGAGCAGACGATGTGTGGACACGGGGAGGCTACCCAGGTGTGACCACAATTAACACTGCACATGATGGAGCTCCATTTAACAATTGCAGAGCCGCGGTATGGAAAACGCTACGAGTGCTTTACCCAGACACTTCCGATTTGGGAGCTATAATGGCACGTAAGATGAAGGAGCATGAGGATCCGTTGATTTACATACAGAATGTTCAAGACGCATGGGTGCCCGAGACTCATGAATCTTGGATGATACCTGTGTAATACCATATATTGTGCCAAGGGCTGCAAGAAATTGGTAAGAATTGAGGTTGAACCTTGGGCAGAAATACAACTGACCATTGCACACTATTGCAGGCTATTACAAGAGAAGAATCGCAAAAAGGAAGCTACACGAAAGGGTGAAGAAGCCAAATTCGTGCAGAAGAAATTGTCAACATATGCTCTTGAGGGAGCCATGAAACTAGCACAGTGGAATCGAGCATGCAGCAGGTCAATAATCTGCAGCAAAATAATCAGGGCAGTACTGGGTTTTACCCCAGGGTTAGAGGATTTAGAGGAAGAGGATGGCAGAACAATCAGGGAGGTTTCCAGAATAATCAAGGAGGTTTCCAAAACATGCAAAATGGCAATCAAGATATATCAAATGGACAAATGATCCGACCACCGCCAGTATGTTGGTTGTGTGGGATGACAGGACATTTAGCGCGCAAATGCAGAAACCAAGGCATGATGCAGAACAGCCAAGGGACAGGGACAGGAGCAGGCACGGTGAATCCACCTGCATTTTTACAGCAGGGAGTTGCACAGAATCACGCAGTGCAACAACAAGCGGCAGGAGTGCAACAAGGCTTGCAACCTCAGAATATAGTGAGTTTTCCACAAGGGCAGTCCCAAAAGTCACCGCTGCAATTGTCACAAACGATGAGCTCAAGACAGACCTCGAATGGTAAGTAACAATGGGAATGGGAGAAATCCGCCAGTACATGGTGGGCCAAATTGTATAGGGACTAGGAAAGCTCACTGGGAACCCTGATGTGTTCTATCCTATCAGTGACACCAGACACTCACCGGGAACCTAGGGTGGATGTCATTATAGGGGATAAAGAATATTCCTCCTTAGTTGACATGGGTTCAACACGCTCGTGCATACGTGAAGGCAAGTTTTCCTTGTCCGGCAAAGCCATTGATACTCAGATTTTCACAGGAGCTACAAGTCGTGTTCCCTTCACAAATGCACTTCCAGTCTCTATAGGAGAATGTGAAATGAGTGTGCCTTTATTATAATCATGACAGACCTCAGTAAACATTTTGAGTTGAGATTTAAAGACGAAGTTAAATATGAGGATCTCATTCACGGAGGAGGGCATAGTATGTTCATCTCCAGGAATGCACTATTCAAACGTATGCAAAATGATTAGACCATACGCAGGACACACAGCCATGAGGGCTATACCATTAGAGTCTGAAATATTCGCGTATGGCATGCGCATACTAATGGTGGTGTTTCCAGGCCTTGCAGACAGAAGCATGAGAACCCCAGATGAATTTCTATTTAGACCAAGAATACCGATGCACGAGCAGAAGGGACAGGTATTTCCCTTGATGATACACACAGCTGCAGTACGCGGGAGGATGTCCTTGATTGATGGTTATGACGACGAAGGCTGACAATGGTGCGCAATAATCGCCATTGAAGAAGGATATCGATTGACTGACGTCACCGATGACGATCTGTTTGATGGGCAAGCAGATATGTGAGAGACAATGGTGGAAGTGAGTCTCACTTTTTGGGTGAGAATGATCAAAAGAGAAGGTCCTCAGAGAATGATGTTGGCACGGAACCGTCCAGAGTATTTTGATGACGACATGGCCCAGGTGCCTGTCTCAGTGTGAACCACAGGACCTTATGACGTAGGCCTATTGAAAGGGGTTGGAGAGGTGAGAATTAAGCTAAAACCAGGAGCAATTTTATCCAAAGCACGACAATATCCCATGTCCAGAGAGGCAGATGAAGGGATTTTTAAGACAATTTCGGCTATGACGGAGCAAGTCATCTAAGTGACATCAGAGTCATCATGCAATACCGTAGTTTATCCGATCAAAAAATCCAAGAGAGGGTCTTGGAGGCTAATTCAGGATTTACGCCGAATAAATGACATTGTTGAGGCCGAGTTCCCTTTAGTCTTCAACCCGGCTACAAATCTATGTAATATACCTGTTGAGGCAAAATATTTCATGGTGATTGACTTGAAAAATGCATTTTTCTCAATCCCGTTGCAGCGTGACTCGCAAGATCTGACGTCATTCACATTCAGACAAATGCGTCTGAAAAGCACAGGGCTACCCCAGTGTTACTGTGAGTCTTCTATTTTTAACAGAGTCCTGCAGATGGACCTGAGCAATATTGCCTTGGAAAGTGTTGTCCTGCAATATTTGGGTGACATCTTAATTTGCAGCACGACAGAGAAGCAATGCAGGCACGATTCTGTTCACCTATTGACTATACTAGCTGAGAAGTGATATAAAGTTGACAAGGAAAAGTTACTATATTGTCAACAAGAAGTGCTGTACATAGGCCAGCTGATCTCACATGAGGGAAAAAGAGTGACCCCAGAAAGGGCTGAAGCCATATTGAACACGGCTAAGCCACCCACGATAAAACAGATGCAGAGCTTTTTAGGCCTGTGCAACTATGTCAGGGCATGGGTGTTTCACTATTGCTCTTACACTAAGTCTTTACTTCAGGCCCTAAAGAACGCTCAAGTAACGAAAGGAAAGATTGAATAGTCTGAGACCATGAAGGAAGGATTTGCCGAACTCAAGAAAGCTATTTGTACAGCACCAGTTCTAGGGATTCCCAATTACGCAGAGGAATTTTACCTGTTTTCACACACGAATGGCAGCGTTATGACGGCAGTGCTCACACAAAGAACCACATTGGGATACAAGCCCCTGGCATACTATAGTGGAAATTTAGACTCAGTAATGAGAGGTCTTTTCCCATGCGAACAAAGTTTAGCTGCTGCAGCGTTCGCAATAGAGAAGGCTACAACCATTGTAATGGGTTGCTCAATGACGTTGTACGTCGAGCACTAACTTTTTGCCATTCTAGAGAAACCGAGGTGCACATTGACATCTCAGGGAGCTTCTGCTTATGAAGTGATCATATCAAATCTATCGATTAAGGTAGTCCGATGTAAGATAGTGAACCCAGCTACGTTTATAGCAGAGCCAGTCACTGAAGGAGAGCCAATACATGAGTGTGCAAACTATGAAGAATTCTGTGATGAAATTCCCAGGGTGAAAGAAAATGCCTTGGCAGAAGGAGAGAGTGTCTTTATTGACAGTTCTTCGAGAATCGATCAAAATGATGGGCAAAGTTATGCAGGCGTTGCTCTGATGAAGCACACAGCAAATGGAGAATTCCGAGTACTTATTAGTGCGCGAATACCATCTCATTATTCAGCACAGGCTGCAGAATTATTGCCGTTGATACTCGCTATTGAGAACCACGCAGACCAGGAAGTAATGGTGTAAAGTGACGCTGCATATGTGACACCGACAGTGCACGCAGGCCTAGTGCGCTGGAAAAGTAGGGGCTACCTCCGAGCAGACGGCACGCCAGTGCAGCACGCAGCCTTATTGGACAGGCTGATAAAGGCACTACAGCTCCCAGTGGGCATAGCAGTCATGAAATGCGCCGCCCACACGAAATGGACAGATTTTATCTCACGCGGAAATCAAGCAGCAGAAATGGAACCCAAGCGTATGGCATCCAAAAGTTAGAGGCTATAACAATCTTGGGCAAACACAGTTGATGGAACTCCAAGGGGAGGACCACAGGAAGAGAAGACTCTTTGGAGATGACGAGGGTGTTCTTTAAACCCCTCTGACAGCTTGTGGCGACAAGACAGTGCTGGTAAACCAGTGATGCCTGTAACCCTATTAAAATTAGCACTGGAGCAGCTACATTATCCGGCACACATGACAAAAGAGAATTTATCAGCAACGCTCGCAGAAGACTGGTTCATACCGAATTTAACCGAGCATGTTGCATTTTTTTATAGTGAACTGTGTAATCTGCCAACAGTTCACAGCTGGGCACACATTAAAAGTAATGAGGAGTCATCCCCAGGCCAAATGGGCCTTTTCAGCACTTGCATGTCGATTACGTCCTTATGATTCAAGTATGTAACGGGTACAGATACTTAATTGTTGTGGTGTGTCCATTCTCTAGATGGATTGAGGGAGGTCCCTGTACACACCCAGGCTCTACCTGTGCGGCCACATTTTTAGTGAGCGAAGTGTTCTCCAGGTGGGGGGTGTGCAAAGTCATGAGATCAGATAACGGTGCTCACTTTGTAAACGAGACATTCAAACAGATTAGCTTGTTGCTTGGTATAAAGCACAAGTTCTCGTCGGCGTTTCTTCCGCAAGGTAACGGTATCTGCGAGAAGCTCAGCGGCTTATTAAAGGAAAGGATAGCCAAGTTGAAGCTTACTCTAAGAAAGGGATGGTTGCACTGCCTTCCTTTGGCACTGTATGCACTTAGGAACCAACCCATTTCCGACCATCATCTTAGAAGGAAGAGAATGCGTACTCCTCTGACACCCCGAGAAAGAGCTAAATGTGATGCCCAGTCAACAGGAGAAGTTTTAGGGTCTGAAATGCAAAATTACCTGAATTGCATGACATCTTGCCTTACTGTAATTTCAGACCAGCTGCAGCGATGACGAAAGGGGTACAGGGCAGTACGGAACACAGAAGAAGATACTACTACCGACACAGCTCAAGGACTTTGTGTACCATATGTTTTCCTGGGAGACACCGTCCTTGTAAGGAGCCATACGAGGAAATCGTGGAATGAGCCAAGATTTAACGGTCCCTTCCCAATGGAGGACTGCATTCCATCCGCAGTAAAACTACAAGGCAGGAGAGCTTGGAATTTTCTGGGCGATATCAAACCCTACATCGGAGAAAGCCTCCTGCCTGCACCCCAACAAGAGGAGTCTACGAGTGATGGGGAAGAACCACAGCACGTGCAGACGAGATCCATGACGAAGAAGAAGGACGCATGACCAGCCAGACAAAGACAGGGGACTTTTTACAAATTGTGGCTTAAATTGGACACTTCTTCTAAGCAAAAAAGGGGATAAGGACATAAAAATGGACACTCCTAGTTGCAGGGTGAAGAAGGAAATTGCACGTATAAGCCACACATAGTCTATTGAACTTGAACTTTGGTTCGAGACACATTAGAACTGTGACGAGGAAACAACATGCCAGATTTTGATCGATGACACATAAATTGGAAGAAAATACAGTATCCAGACTCATTCCACACCGAGACCCTATTCAGAATCACTTATGGTGTTCCACAGTAGTGACATCACCAAATATGTGGTAACCTATTTTAATTTAGTGCTAAGACCATACCCGTCATTGGTCGGAAGGCTCACCAGTGTCACTGACTTTCTTCAAGACCCTGAAAACAAAAAGATAATAAAAATAGTGCTTACTGTAATTGCCAAACAATTCCTCTTACTTCCTGAGAACAGTGAGGAGAAACCATATGTCCCAAGCAGAGAAGGAAGTGAATGAGCTTGTCAATACATTGGTCTTTAGAATAATTGAAGACTGTCCAAATCTTGTCGGAAGAACAACAGACACACTCATGTTTCATCGAGACCCAGCAAATACAGAACATCTAAGCTAACTCCTAAATAAAATTATGATCTTAGTGGCACTCCACGCAAACGGACAGTGCAGACATTGTTTACATTAAAAAGAAAGCATACAATCCTGAAACTCAGCAAGACAGGGTGGATGTCCCTGTCGCCAGAAGACAGCAGGTTGGCCCACAACGTCCTTTTTTTCGTCTAGTCACTGACATTCCAGAGCTAGTGGGGAGACAGAGTGATGTTGACGTCCTCACATTCACCAGAGTTCCAGCTAATGTTGCACAGATGGGCATGCTATTGCAGGGAATCATACTGCAAGTAGAACTCTCTAACCATCAACAGAACTATCTGAGGAGATTCTAAAACCTTTCCGCTGAGGGACTGATCGAGGAAGCAGTGTCAAGGGTTTCACATTATTCCATTTGTTTTTATTTTGTCTCCATTCTTCATACTGACCAGGATACCACATGTCTCCGAGACTGAAGCAAATCCGAGGCGTGCACTTGAACTGACCTACTTTGAACATGCACAGTAAAAGGACTTGCCGAAGTGTTATTTGATTTGATTTTTCCCATAGTTTAGCAAAGGAACTGTATACTGAGATAAAAGACAATTCACCGCCCACAAGAGGGGGGACAATTGTGTAACACCTGAAACTCACAACAGAGAATCCGAAAGACAATATTGTTTAAAGGAGTATAGTAGAAGTTAACATTTTGGTGAATGATCGAGATGGGGATCCAGAGCAGCAACCTTGTCCTCCCACAGGAACAAAGAAGGCCATGTTTCTCTGGAAGTAAATGCTGCCGCCTGACCTACATGGGCATAATGTATTTGTGTATTATATTCATCATTGTTTTACTGTAATTAACGATAAGAACTGCATTTTTTATTGGTGCACAAAGCATCCCAATTCCAGTGCACACGCCTAATGATGCATGCACAAAACCTACAAAGGCATTCAGACCTTACATAGTCATTCCCGTCCCTAGAAGATCTGATGGTGGAATGAATGAACTTGAAATGGATGTGATTAGCAATGACACACACACACTTGTGGCAACAGATGAATTGAAAAGCCGGAGACTGGTTTGGCAAAGCATGAATGTGACAAGATTTCAGACAACCAATCTGAATGCAAACACTGAATGCACACGCAACAGGCCTAGTGTCAATGACTGCAGAACCACAATCCGAAGCATGGCTGAAGAAGAGACTACCTACTATGAAAAGTTCCACTACAAGTGAGGTGAAAGGCCATCGGAAACAGCTAAACTCCTGAAGAGACAAGAGCAATTGGAAAGAAAGCCAACAGAGACAGCTGTATTGGTAACCCTTAATCCAATACCAGGAAAGGCAGAAGCAGACTCGGAGAAGATCTCTGCACAGGCACAACTGATAATAGATTCAATATGGCCATTCATAGCCAGAGAGAGGAAAAGATTGGAGGAGCTGACGAAGAAACCCACAGAGACAACATTGCCTAACATATATGTTCCAACGAAAGGGACAAGTACAAGTTCCACAGTACGACCATACACTGGACCAATGTCAATATGGATACGAACATTCCTAGCCAGAAAGAAAAGGTTGTATGAGGACCAGGAAAGAACTGCCAGAATTTGGTCTACTCAAATGGCTCAAATGAGGAAGCCTGCACCATGGATCAGGATACATAAGAACTCTCCAGTAAGAAGGAGCCAATCGGATGCATTCAGGGATGTAGTTATAGCAAACTACAGGAAAACATTAAGAATCAAGAGAAGCATGCATGGAGATGACAGTGAATTAAACTATTACTTGGACAGCACAGCACATTTGGGAAACAACATTTGAACCAGCACATGAAAGAAGTTGGAAGACGAAATTCAGAGGGAGAATGCTTTGTGCACTCCTACCATACAGCATGGGGAAGTCTGAAATTGATGTCCAGACAGCAGACTGTCTTTCACACGTAGCCATGTGCAAGACCAGAGGCCAGTTCATAGGTAGTGATGCCTCACTGATATGGGCCACTGAAACAGTCTATCCCGATGAAGATAATTATGTTCAAGACATAAAGACAAGAAACAGAGCTCATACTAGGAACCATGTGATCCGTTATGAGAAGCCTGGAGTTAAAGGAGCAGAAATCAGATGGGAAGTGAACCTAAAGCTAAATGTCCAAGGAAAAACTCCAGAAGAGGCTCAAAGTTGGAAGAACAGAGGCCAAATGCAGATTTGGAAACATTGCTTTCACCAGATGGATGGGAAAAAGGAGTAGTGATTTTCAGAGCATGGATGGTCCTCGGAGCCTGCAAAGATGCAATTGGAAAGTCACAAAGGCTATGCAAGCCACTATGGCCAAAGCTCTCAAAACTACTGACATGGGTCTAAGACAGAGGAGGACCTTTGCAGATAGTGCCACTAGAAAGCTCAAAATTGTGCTTCAGGAACAATGGCACAAAAACGATGGGAGAGAATCAGAATTGTGGACGAATCTTTGACACCTCAGGTATGGAGCACGGAACTGCAGTAATTATGGATCACTATGGGGCATGTGGATCCAAAGCATACATCAGACAGCCGAGAAACTGGGGAGGGATATGCACCATAGTGAATGTCCATGTCCCAGCTTTGGTAATCCCGAAAGTCGATTTGAATATTGACAGTTTTCCGCAAGCAGATGCTCACCTGAGGAAAATGAGATCTGTGGAACTGATGAATCGATTGAAAAGGGAAAATTACTTCTCTTCCAAATCTGAAGAAGCCTTTCATGCAATCCCATATGAACACAGACTGTTTAGCCTCACCATCAGTGTTCGCGACAATCCTCATGCCAAGATTCCAAGTTGGAGCAAATACTAAATGGTTACAGATAACCAGATGGGAGTTACTGCAGACCATCAACACGAAATTAAAAGGATTCAATGCAATCAAGGAAGAGTTAAGGGCCATCCGACTGATGACTCTCTAGACCAGATATGTCCTTGATATGATCACAGCTATGGATGGAGGAGTTTGTGCAAAAATCGGAGAATCATGTTGCACATGTATACCTTCTCACGATGAGGAAAATGGAAATTTAACAGAAGCCATAGGTATGCTGACAAAACCACAGGACCAGATGCTCGATGAAACTGACGAAGTTCATGATGACAGCTGGTTTGGATCACTGTTTTCATGGGTCCCACAGTGGATGGCAGACGCATTCAAGTTCTTGGGAGCCCTGCTAGTGATGATATTACTAGGATTTTGTGTTATCAAGATAATAATCTCTCAATGCCAAAAGACTTCAAAAAAAGCCATAGGGATGAAGCTCATGATTGATGTCAAACCAGGATGGAAGCCCAAAAACCTGACTGATGAAGAAATAAGAGACTTTGTGAAGGCCAGCATTCACGCACCAGAGGGAACAAAGTTTCTCTATCCCAGGAAACACAGAAATTATGTGGGAATATGGGTTTACTGCAGCCCAAATGGACAATGTCAATTGATGACATGGAATAAAGACGAACATATAAGGACAGCAGGAAGCCTGAAAGGAGTAGTAAAAATCTGGACTCCAAAGAGACACTTCTTCAAACCATCATGTACAGATCTGGAGGACGAAGAAGGAATGAACCCCGACTATAGTGTGAATATTGATACAGAAGAACAAAGTAAGATGAATCCAAAGACGGAGGTGAAAGTGGTCGATGAATCGCCCAGAGGGGGGAGTGTAGAGGAGGTCCCAAATAAAACCTGCACTCCAATCATCCATTTTGAAGTTCCAGGAACGTTCACACTGAGATTTGTGACGTATGATGAGCAAATAAAGCAGCAGAGAGCCGCAGTGGGGCTCTGCCCAGTGCCTATCAGAAGAGCAATGCCTATTGAAATACCGATACCCAGAAAACCATGGACAGTAAGGTATCAATTGAGGAAACCCTACCAGCAAATGAGAGGAAATGAAGATTGCCTAAGTACTGTCCCGGAAGAAACCAAAAAGGCCTTAATGGAAGACGAATGGTGATGTCACGAGGGCCCGGACTGACGTGAAGATAGAAGAAATGACAACCAGAGAATGACACACAGAGACGAAATGCCATGAATAAGGGTATCGTGAACCTAAAGTGAAAGGACAATGTTGAAATGCAAAGAAGTTTAAAGCTGTAAGCAAGATGAAGATATTCGACCATTTTACACCTGTAAATATGCTTGGAACCGCAAGAAAGCTAAGAAAACAGTGCGGCTTGCTATTCTTAGTAGAAGAGTAGTGCGGCAAGCGCCATTATACATAATCTACCTCAAACGAAGCACATTATTATAAGTATATTTCTAATTTGCACAAAAAGCAGAATCAATCCAGGTTACTAGAGGCCAAACAAGAAAAGATTCATATTCTAGCAGAACAAGAAGGGACGGCTGAAACGAAACTCAGCAGAGGCAACTCGTGCCAGGAGAGCCAACGTCATACCAATAGAATAGGCGAACAGTAGCTGCATCTTCCTGAAACTAAGAACAGAATATCCTGCCTCTGAAAGGTCGAGATAAGAAGGCGAAGGCAGGTGGCGGGTGAAACGAAAATCAAATACACAAATTGAGGGAAAATAAGCAAATTCACAGTGTCTGAATCACGTGACCAGCCGAGCAAGAAGAAGCAAGGGTTCACACCTATGCTTGGCACCGAACCAAGCAGAGATATCAGAACCTTTTCCAGACAGAAGATGCAGTTTCGAGGCCAATTGCAGAGAACTAATTGATACATGGCTAATAAAGTTATGATTGATTGTAAAAAGGCTGGGTAACTAAGGGGTACCCCGCACCTCGCCAACCATTCTGTGTGCTGCTAAGCGAATTGGAAAAGTATGCATGTGGTTGGTGCTAACCCACTCACAATGGACCAAATAATCTAGGGTGCTATAGTTAGTAGAGCCAATGGGACGTCGTACTTTTAGTGATGTCTACAGTAGTCATTTTGAAGGAAGGGCTTAGACGCCCACCTGACAGTGTTTAGCCAATCCCCTCACTCCGTTGCCATATACAGATATAGTACCTATAGTAAAGTAACCTTTTCCTAACCAAAAGAATTGCATGTTAACTTTTGAGTGTTACACGTCAATTATGACGGGTTTTGAGTATAAATGTTACAACTTGTATGAAGTTCATTAGAGTTTGAAGCGAGAAGGACGATCACATCACTGCTGATATCCATGACTCCCCATTTTCTGTACTTGTCATTAAACGGACTCCCTTTGCCCAACCATTGAGTTGTCCTTATTGATTGGTATTGGAGTAATAAATCTGCACCCCCATCCATCTCAAGGATGCAGCTATCTCGTCTTAAAGTACTTCTGAGCAAATCTCAGCTTTATGGGCCAGCCTGGGGTCTCGGAGTGCAAACCTGCTCTACCAACACCTCTGCTCTAACTTCCAATTCGCCACAGAAGCTACCGCGTGGGTCAAATCCTTCCTCAGTGAACGCTCCACTAGGGTCTTCATTTGCGATTCAGCAGCAGACCCTATTGATGCCCCCCTCTGGGTACCTCAAGGTCCCAGCCTCTCGCCAACACTGTACAATACCTACACGAAGCTATTAATTGACCTGCTCACTTTCTTGGTTTCAGATAGACCAACTATGCAAACAACACCCAAATCTTTATCTCTATATCAGGCAAACATAATGGTGATGCTGTCACTATAAATAAGATCTACAGCATCATCCAACATTGGATGGCCACCCATAACCCGTGTCTTAACGATGGCAAATCTAACTGCTAATTATGGGCTCCCCATACCTCCTCAAATGCCTATATCCTGCCTCCTCTTCCTTCCTTATCAATGGTACCAGCATACCAGTCTCAAAACATGTCAAAACACTAGGAATCCACCCAGATGCGGAACTCTCCATGACCAATTACATCAATGTCATGGCCTCATCCACAGCCTAAACTACCCAGATTATCTCTTTGAGCAGACAATTCCTCTCTCCAGAGACCTGCCTCACAATGAATTTAGCCATCATAAAACAGCAAACTGGACCACTGCAATGTTCTCCTCATGGGCACCTCTAAGACAAAATCTCACCAAATTACTTCTCAAAAACAAAGCCCTTTGCGCTGCATTGGGCCTACAACGTACAGACCACATCTCAGCTACCAGACGTGATGTCCGCTGGCTTCCCATCAAAGCCTGCATCGAATTCAAGACTCTGACCATTGCACAGAGATGCATCTACAATGAGGCCCCACTCTACCTTAACAATACAATATGCCAGAAACACCACCTGCATCCTCTACGATCCTCCGGCAGCCTCACTCTCTTCACCCCTAGATTCAACAGTAAAAGAGCAGGAGGTATGAGCTTCTGTATCAGAACACCCTCCCTCTGGAAATCCCATCCTCTAAGCATCAGAAACTAGCGCTCTTACCTGACTTACAGAAAACTTGTGAAGATCTGGTTATTTAACCAATATGACTAACTGTTACAGCTACTATCGTCTTGCCTCTCCCCAATTCTTTACCTGTCTTCTTTGCCAACTCTGTTAAACCTCTGGGTCTGGGCGTTACATAAATGCAATCTTCTATGTTTTATTTATTGAACATTTGTATGGCGCCTATGCAGCGGAAAGTGTTTCCCGGGCCCACAAGACTAACAAGGAAGGTAGAACAGAGGAGGAGAAAACACAAATAAATGGTCCTACTAGGCCTTGTGACATTCGGATTGTGCAAGTGCACCAAACAGGAAGTGCAGGGGGGTGGAGGGGCAGGTCAGGTTGAGGGGAAGGTAAGGGGAGGGTAAAGGGTGGAGCAGGAGGGATGCAGGAGCGAAGAGGCCCTAGGAGCTGGGGAAGTGCTAGGGGGGCCTGGAGGGCAAGTGCTAGGTGGGGCCTGAAGGGCAAGTGGGCTGGGGGATGGGATATGGGTCAAGTAGTGCGAGGAGGGGGGTGGACCAGTCTCAGTAGTCTGATCAGGAAAGGGTGTCTGACGGCAAGTGCTGGTTGGAATGGTGCTGAGGCAGACTGGTCGAGGGAGGGCCTAGGCCTTGTATGACTCAGGCGGGACTAGACAGCCAGTCGTATCAGCAGGGGCATTAGCAAGGAAGCGTGAGAGGGAAGAAGGAGGAGAAAAGGAAGATCTTGAGAAGCTTCTGGAACTTAAGGAGTTCTGAGAGGGGCAGGGAGGCCGTTCCAGCGGGAGTCTCATGCTGAAGAAAGAGATCTACTCCCACTCTCTGCTTGGAGAAACGTCAGACCTGCAGAGTGTTACAGCTAGAGGACCAAAAGGACTTTAGCAGGGCAGTATTTAGTGAGAGAAAGTTGAATGTAGCACAGTCCCAGGCCCCAGAAAGCTTGTGAATGATGCAGAGGGTCTTGAATTTGATCCTTGCATTCACTGAGAGCCAGGGGAGAGCTTCTAGGGCTGGAGAGGGGTGGTCCCTGGGCTTGAGGCCAAGGATAAATCTTGCCGTCTTATTCTGAATTAGTTGAAGAGGGCAAAGGGAGGGAAGAGGCAGATATAAAGAAGAGGCTGTTACAGTAGTCCAGCCTGGAGAGAACCAGAGCTCTAGAAACATTGAGTTTCTGGGGGAAGGTGAGCAAAGGGTAAATGCCTCTGAGGATGTGAAGCTGAAAGTGGTCTTCTTGACAAGGTCAGTAATATGATGTGAGAAAGAGAGAGAGGATTCGAAGATGACCCCCAGGTTGTTTGCATCACAAGAGGGTGAGGTGGGCCAATGAGGGTGACCAGAGAATAGGGGGGGCATAAGGGGTGACTATCAATGAGAAGGATCTCAGTCTTACTGGCATTACAACAGAGATCGTTGGCAGTGCAGCATGCCTAAATACCTGACAGGTATACCTTGCCATGAGCAAGACTAGTGCAGCAGTGCTACTACAGTCTGTTTCACTCAACTGTATGGGAAGGAGTTGCTATTGAATGGTTTCAATCTCCATCAACACGTTTCTTCAGTCTTGGCAGCAACAGTGGTCCTAGCATTGGATGTTCTCAGCCTGTGGGATTCCATGAGTGGTCAAGACAGAGAATGTCCCCCTTTCAATGGGTCAGAAATGAAGTCATTCTCTGAATATATTGGTTTCCATACCCATATAAAAGCCCCACTGTCCGCTCATCTGCAAACCAGAATGAAACTGCTCTTGAGTCAAGCATCGGCGGTAATAGGATGTTTGGACGTTTCTTGCTAACGCCGGTATTGAAGTACTACAAGGCCAAAGTTGTACCAACTATAACATATGGGGCTGAAGCTCTGGTCAACCTTCCGGACCATCTCTGGAACTGCCCCGAAGGGGGGTTCTAGAAAAAAGTCCTGAGTCTTCCACCCTCTACACAAATGGCCTTGATCCGGAGAGAGTTGGGTCTCAACTCCCTGAAATACACAGTGAGCTGGAACAGTCTGGCTCTGTTCAGAAAGTGTCACGAGCAGTCTCGTCCTGCAGTCGTGGATTTAGTCTATGGAGAGATCCGGATGGGCTTAAATCGAACATTGGTGAAATGGTCTGTGGCATCCTTGTCTTTGCTGGATGAAATTGGTAGCTCTTTGGATCAACTCTTGGCCGATCCTGAGAGAGTAAAGAGGAAAGTCCAGGAGCATGGCTGGCTTAAAACTTTGGATCAGGCCACAGGGTACAAACTAGTGGCAGATTTTCCTTCTGAAATCTACACGCGAAATATGCTCTGTGCTTTCTTTAACCTCTTACCGGATGAAAGGGCCAGTGACTTTTTTCTGCGAACAAGATTGAATCTACATCCAACAAATGAAATTAGAGCAATCAGAGGGCAAGTGGATGACAATTTGTGTCATTACTGCCAGGGCCCTGGGACTGCTGAGTCTCTCTTTCATTTGATGGCTCAATGCCCCGTCTTGAAAGACCAGCGCTCTAAACATTTTCGCTCTTTTTTCTCAGACTTTATTCTGATGGAGTATAAAGCGTGGTGGACTTGCTTAATGTCAGGACAAGAAATACCCACGTTTTTAGCAGTGATGACATTTTTGCTGGAGGTCCTGCCGGAGAGCGCTCTGTCTAGAAAATGGTAATCTTAATTTTAATTTTAACTGGAATTGTATCATTTACTTACTTGGTTCTGTTTTCTTTTTTGCTTTCTAAGTTAGTTTTGCTAAAAAAAATTGTTTATGCAATTTTTATGCAAAAAAAAAATTGGTTTCCAGCTCTGGAAATTATGGCATTGTGGCCTCAAGCAAATGGCCTAGCAGAATGTATGATGGCCACTGTCGAAAAGGCCAGTAAGTGGCGAATGTGATAAAATCGATAAAACAAAGCCTGTGGCAGGTACTTAATGACTGTGGAAAAATGGTTCGATGAACTAACACACCAAAAGACCCGTGTGTCTCAGAGAGAAAAAAGCCCACAACAAATTTCAATACAAGTACTAGATGTTCTGTAAATATAAGTGATATCTTTATGTACAATTTGATTTACTGCAAGAATAAATTAGTCAAAAATAAATCAGGATAAATCATACAAGTTCTCAAACTGGTTTTAACAGATCTAAACAAATATGACAATAATTAGGTAATGTATTCTTTTAGGCTTCATGACAATGGATGAGCACCTTGTTGGGAAGAACTCCCAGGTATACCAGAGGGACACTGGAAGTCTGCAGACTCTTGGAAGGCCCGGCACCCTCCCCAGGATAAATGGAGGACTCAGTCATTGGCAAGTTCAAACTGCGGTTTATTACAACAAAACCAACAGGGATCAGCACAGGAACAGGAGAAATCCATGCACGTCTCGTTCGTTCTCGGCTCGCAGGCCGGTTTTACTCTAGTGAGGTGTCACGGCCGTGTCACAACTTGGGCCCTTCTCCAGAAAACCTATCAGCCCTTCTAATTGGGTACTGAGTACCTTACCACCTATATTGGACACTATGGGCCTCATTACACGGTAGGAGGTAACCATGCCGCCATTAGCGGCATGGCTACTCCCTTAACGCATACCGGGTCCGGGTAGGCGGTATGGGGATTTACCGAGTCATTCCGACCCTGGAGGACCCGGTAAATGCCCATTCCAAATACCATTCCCCATTCCCATTTGAGCCCCCATAGGGCTCAATGGGAATGGGGAAGGAGCTAATAATGGTACTGCAATTTGCGGTACCGTTATTAGCTCTGAAGTCCCTCAGCGGGTCCTGTCCTTAATGCCTGGTCAGACCAGACGTTAAGGACGGGACCCGCTGAGGGACCTCGTAGTAGGGCGCTAAAGGATTACCGGCACCGGTGACCTTACCGGTGCCGGTAATCCATTAGCGCCTACAGTGTAATGAGGCCCTATATATGTTATTCCACTGGCCCTCGCATGTCAGGTGTCTGGCATGGTTCATCTCCAAGTCACTATCTATAACAATGTTGCAGTGTGGTGGACTTACCATTTGTGCTTGCCTGTTGCTACCCACCCCTTGGATACTAAACTGTCGTTGGCTAGAGCTGATGCCCCCAGGCCTGGGATCTGCAAAGATTCTCAGCTCTCGGTGTACCTCTTCAACGTAATAAGAATGACAATGTGTCTGCATTGTAACTTGTGTGTACCACCTTAGTCTATGGGAGTGCTCTTTTGCTTGGTGCAACGCTTGTCTCATACTATAGCATATTTAATGCAGTCTTCTGTCTGGTAGCTGAGATTGGCTCTCTTTCCAAGCGCTGGTCGCTGTCCATTGTCTGCTTCAGCTGAGTCACTTGTTCAGAGACCATGAATTTGTGCAGCTCTGAATTATGAGGAATTATTTGTATTTACTGCAGCTGTTGCCTTTGTTGTCTAGGGAGTGGCCTTGGCTGCGGGTCATGTCTCACATGTCTTGCTCTCTGTCCAACCTGAATTCAGCTCAGGTCGGCTCTTGCTAAAATGTCTGTGGCCTGCTGTAATTTTCCTAATCCCTTATAATGCGGTTTCTTCAGGGTCCAGGCTTATTCATAGGTTAGTCACACTTGGTTCTGTCAGGTCCCATTCGTGCTCCTGCAGTTCTATAGGGTTATTCTCATGTAAACATCTGCAAGCTTTGCTCAGGATCTCTAGCTTCTTGCGGTTTTTGCATTGCTGCATTTGATTAGTGAAGAAATTATAAAAGCGATGATGGTATGTGCATGGGTCTGTCCTTTACCTATAGAACTGTACGATTGTGTTCTTTATGTATTCGAGTGCGTGTTTGTGTTCCGGATCGAATGTGTGCTTCATGTCTAATGCAGCTATGCCGTTGTGTCTCTAACGATGTCGGCAACATGCCTTCTTGGTTCTTTTAATCTAGACTGTCAATTGAGGTGTCTTTGGTTATAGCCTGGGGCTCCTCGTCCACGCTGGGGTAAATTCTTACTGCACCTGGTCTGTAGGGCTGGTTGAGGTCGTATGGCTGGCTGAGGGTGTATCTCTCGACATACTTGTCAATCATTGGCCCACTGGTAATCAGTCCGAAATTGAATGGGTGATTGTGGTTTTTCCTGGCCTTCTTCCGCATCATGAATTTCGTAGGAGGGGGAGGAGGGGAAGGAGGGGGAGCAAGGGGGACGAGGGAGTAGGCTTCCCCATCACTCTTCAGTCCCCCCTCTGGTCGACCTGTCGACCAGATCCTTATATGATAGTCCTTTGGCTCTGGGCTGCCATATCTTTGTTATTCCTCTGAGGTGCCCATAGTAGTTTGTGTGGTCGTTGAACGACCAATGCATGTAATAGCACACTCCTTTGGGGTTGCACCAAACCCAATTCCCTTCATAGTACTTTGGATCGCACGGATTGTCCAGCACCATGGATTCAGTTGACACTGTGCAATTTTCTCTCTGAGCTTGTCCTTTTCTGCAATAATCTCGTCTTTTGTTCCTCATATGTTTCCATCCATCAGGATCTTTATCCTGATAGTCTCTTCTGCTGTTTTCTTGCATCTTGTCATGCAGATTTTGATACCACACATTGATGTAGTTGCCAGTACCAGTGCTCCCATAATCACCTTTAGTCCATCTGATAACCATGAGGGCATCCAGGATCATATGTACGCTATCCATCTTTGATCCGTCCCTGTTTTCCTCGCCTCATCTTCCATTTTGGCATACATCTGTGCCAGTGGTGCCACTGCATGCAATAGAGTCCTGTTATCTTCGTTGTTGGCAGGTATGAATGTGCAACAGAAACTCCTTATCTTTGCATGAACTCCTCCTTCCATAGCCGTGAAGACATCCAGAACATATCTATTCTGGTGCTCCACCAACCTTATTGCTCCGAGCTCTTCCTTTATTGCGTTGAATCCATTCACAGTTGAGTTTATCATTACCATTAGCTCCTGTCGAGTGATCCTTAACCACTTTGTCGTTTGTGTAAATCTGTCCCAAAGGTATTATTGAAGCAAAGAACATTTGGGTCCTGCTGAACAGCCTGTGTCCTGCTGGGATCTCATTTAGTGATGTTTCGGATACTTCTGATAAATAATTCCCTCACCTCTTCACTCTGCTCAATCATGCTGGCTTCTCTGCTTTCTATGCCTTGGCTGTTGCTGCCACTATCGATCGATCTCTTCTTTCTTTTGTTGTTGTTCATTCTCGTGACCTCATCAAGCTTTACGTCCTTCCTTGGCATGACCAGTGAAGGCATATTGATGTGTACCAACAAATAAACTCCTCCCAATCAGGTGGCAGCTTTCCTTATGCTTTTGATCCGCAAGCCCAATAGTGATCCATCAACACTGCTGTTCCCGCTCTCATAGCTGCGTGTTGTTCAATTGTTTCGTACCCAATGTTCTCGACAACTTCAACTTTGCCATTGTTCTGATAGTGAAGAGCTGGTGTCTTCAGAGGGATTATCGGCATCAGACCCGCTTCATTTTCCACCCATGTCAGTAACTTTGCACTTGCGTCCCATTCCTTCATGCCCTTGTAATTTTCTTCCTGAACTTTGTTCACTGACGACTTGCCTAGCATCAGTGCTTTGCTTCCCACCACTCCATCTTACCATCCATCGTTTGTGTACACTCGTCCATATTCTAGTATCTGCAGTCTTTCCCAGCAGCCAGGCTCTCCTCCTATGTCCCTCACTCTTGTCCAGGGACATGGCAGTTCCTTCAATTTGATAGTCTTTGTTTCTCCCTTCTCAGGTCCATCAGTTATGTAGTGTATAACTTTGTCTAGCTACCAATAGTTGTTCATTATGTCTAATCTTCGTAAGAGAATGTTCCTTTGGACATCCTTCTCAACATTGCTGACTTCCCTTGACATCTCCCTCGTGTTTGCACCATTGCGAAATACATCAAGAATTGTACTCTTTCTGCTTGTATTTCAGTTGCTATGAACTTCCTAGAGGCACTCATTGCATAGGGAATTAACAAGCAGACATAACAGCTCTCCCGAGTGGTTTCCTTACCTACTTTTGTCATGTGTTTGAACCACATGTTGTTAGACACTCGAACAGCTTCAGTGAGATACATATCTACTCCTTTCATGTCTGTGTCAACAATGTGCTTACCTCTCCTTACCTTATCCGCAGTGTTCTCTCGTCCAACTGACATGGTCGTTCCAACTGCTTGGGTTGGGGGAATGTTAGTAGAGGGTACAGCGGTAGTGCTAACAGCAACATATAATCTAGATTCAGGGTATCTTGTGCACACCCCCATCTGTATACTGTGATAGTTGTTATTATGACTAATGTTTACTTGATGACTTGCCAATTTCTTGCTATGAATGTTTTGCTTTATTATCTGTACAGCACTCACTTGCTCTGAGCTAGGTTTGCGCTATAAAATATATAACGACAATACTAAATAATGTGGTAATTCTACGGTGTGTTTGAAAAAAAACAAGGCCTACCTCTTTACATTTACTAATGGATGTTATTGGCAGATTTCTATTGTTGGCCCATTCTAGCCCTGTAAACGGTTTCCAGCACCACAGAGTGAGATGCGGCCACCTTACAGTGTGCTATGGCGTCTGCTGTCTGAGCAATGCTAGTGCTGGCTTTTCACAACACGTCTATAATTTGTTCATTTGGCCGCATCCCTGCAAAGACATGAACTTTGCATGAAATCGTATTAAGGAGTATTGACCATTCAGGCTTGATCTTTTAACCATCCCCTTGATGCCACTCCTTCAGAGTTGATACTTTCATTGGCAGTGAACGTCTTCTTTTTGTGAGCATAACTGTCTACAAGGCAATTTTGCTCTATGGCCATCCTTCCTTTCCTCCTTCAGAGCAGGTGCATACGGAAACCCTTGCAGAACACAGGGTGTGCTGCTAAGCGGCCTCTCACCCCAACACACACCCTTTGGACTAGGACAGCATGGAGACAATCTAAACCCAGCAAGTCAGCTGGGAGAGGCGGGACCTAGGGGATTCTTTTTCCCAGAAATCCTGTAACTAGCATTAATCTAGCAGTCCACGTGGTGTCCTGTTTGCATTACAACCGTGTACGGCGATTGCTCCAGTGCTCTGCCGTCTGCCTTTGCTAACAATTGGATACGCCGCTTGAAAGCAAGTACAGTGTTGCTCTGTTCTAAGTGAGAAGAAAGCAGAGAAAGAAAGATTCACACACACACACACACACACACACACAGTGGGGAAGCTGCCGGAGCCGGACGGAGCCAGTTTGAACCAGCGTGCTCAGAGAGCAGACAGGAAGAATGGAAGTGGGAAGCTGGAAGGAGATGGGGGAAGGGGCTATAGAGATAGAAAATGCATCTCATTCATGCTGAATAGCCCCTCCCCAACCCAGCTGCCGAAAACACACAGTCCAAATGTCACATTATAATCGGCATACGTTGTTGACGTCAGTGTATATTGGTCTATGATCTCCTGTTCTGTACAAAGAATACACAGTTGTCTGACTGTGAGGCTGCAAGTCCTATGCATGCCTTCCCATTTCTTTTCATTTGATTCCTACATTATACAGCCTTCAGGCTGGGCCAGGCCATGCTATTGTCATGATGCTATTATCTGAATCCTGGCCATCGACTGCTTTTGGATGAAGGCGTTTAGATCACTTTTTGGTCCGTGCCCTTACCTGAGTATGCTCCTTTCTCTAGCTTCTGTGTTGCACTTACATTTCAGTACAGTTTGATCTAATACCTCAGGGAAAACATTTCATGTTATAATTGTATTTGAATGTTTGTTATTGCGAGAAAGCATTTGCTAATCCTGCTTGATGTCAATGTCCGACTTTGATGCCATATTGAAATGTTACTATCCGCGCCTTGCTTGTCTTTGGATGCTCTGCATCTGTATTTGTAGACTTTCTGCTTGTGACAAACACTTTATAATCTTTCCCGCAGGGGCAGGCGGCTCATCAATAATGGGTAACTGGGCATCAACGACCCATTTCGATGAGCTGCCAATCCAGCCCAGTGTTAACAATAAGCGATTCCTGTGCTGCAACAAGCAGTTGAGGGAGCGTCCCTAGGCTGGCTTGAATTGTCAAAGGGAATCATGGTTTCTCTTTGACATTTTATAACCCAGCGTGCATGCCCAATGGGCCATGCAAGGCCAGGGGAATCTTGCTTCTCAAGCCTTGCCTGCCCTATTGGGCTGAAGGCTGGGATACTGCAGCTCTGAATGTTCATAGGGGATACTCCTGTGTTACCCTGAATGTTCAGAGTTGCTGGGGCGTACTCCAGAGGATGAGCCGGCTCCTGTGCGCATGTGCGGAAACCAGGAAGCGCTCCCTGATTCACGATTCCTCTTCATGTTGCACGGGAGCTAGATATCCATTGCAGGATGTCTATGTGTATATAACTGCATGTGTAGGAATCAATGTATGTTAGGATGTGTGCATGAATAAAATAGAATGTTGTGTGGGTGCACATGTAAATGAGTGTGTGCTTTGGGTGCATGTATGAAAGAGGTATGGCAGAGTTATGTGCTGTGAATGGGCATGGTTGCACAAGTGAAAGTGTATGAATGCATGTCTGAAAATGCACTCCCTGCCCCTGCACTGCCATATCAGAGGCCCGTTTACCAGTATGGTGTGCAGACCTCCGATTTGAGGGTGCAGGCGGAGTGATTGTGTTTTTACTGGGCATCAATGTTAAAGCAAACATGGTTTCATGTTTGCTTTAATCATGATGTCCAGTGAAAAAATGCCATGTCAGAGGCATAAAGCGTAACCACACTGGCTAGAGCAATGCAGTCCAGTCTAACCACATAACAACATTTATCATGTTTGCATTGTAAGTCTGGTTACGTGGCTAGGCTGACCTACATTGCTGCACCCAGTCTGGTTACGTTTTCTGACTCAGGCATGGCATTTTCTTTATTGGGCATCAAGATTAAAGCAGACATGATAAGAATTGTTTGTGAGAACTGCGTGGGAATCATGGTTAAAGCAAACATAATTTGAATTATGTGGCTAGTCAGGACACTTTGCTGCAGCCAGTCTGGTTTTGTTTTCTTCCTATGGCATGGCTATTTTACTGGGAATCAAGGAAAAACTAAACATAATGAGTATTATTACGTGGCTAGACTGGCCTACATTGGTGCAGCTAGTCTGAACATATTTTCTAACTATGTTGTGGCATGTTTCACTGGCATGTATTGGTGTAACCATGAAATATGTGTGCGCAGCCAGAATGAAAATGTTTTATACTAGCATATACTGTGGGTAAAGTCATCATGAAAATTAGGTGGACAATTCTCTGTGCGCTGTTGGTGACTTTCCTCTATTGATTTTTTCATGTATTATCCTATTACCAAATATAAACTGCATTTTCCAGTTTTTCACAGAAAGTATGCTGCAAAATGCACTATTTTAACCCAATATATATATTTGTTTAAATAGGGGGACAGCCCCCCTCAACCCACCTGGTTGGTCTGGGCTCACTCAATACGCTTGGTCACTTACACACTTTTCTGGTAAACATTTACGCCTCTCCAATTAAAAACTTCACCAGCCACCACTGTCTGGTAAAATGCTTTAAAAGAATGCAAAATATGATTTTAAATAGAATAGGCCCAGCACCTTTGAAATTCCCCTGATTGCAAAACATAATTAATGCACTGAGAGTATTGTATACTTTGTTTTGTAATTATTACTGCCAGGGACATCATTTAGTGGCAACTAGGGGTAGCAGATGCTACCGCTTGTTACTCCTCTGGTACCCACTTCCACTGGCTCTTATGTACTGATTGACTTGCCCATGCAGCTTGAGGCTCTGTAAGAATACAATCCCAGGCCCACCTTTCACCTGAGACCCCAAATGCTCAGAAGTGAAATATCATAGCAGGGATTTCAAGTTTCTGAAGTGTAAATAATAAATCACACTATTCATTTCTGCTTCATCAGAAGACCCATTTGTGCTGGCCAGGCCTGCCAGTATCTGTTGTGACTCAAGTTGCTGGGTTCTTAAAATCCTATTCTTGCCCCACTACTGCTGCTTTTATATGTGCCAGGGAACATTTAGAGGTTTATTTTTCCCCTTGATTGTATTGTGTCAGAGACCAGCTGAAGATTGCTGTTGAGCTTCTCCGTTCCTTTTGGAATCAAAGCAGTTCACAACAGCCAGCAACAAACACTATGCATGGCATGAACTGTAAAGTGAAGTTTGAATTCCCTGATGATCTATGCATATTAGAATACCAGCAAAATAATTACACAGGATGTGCTATTTACTAACATATTAGTAGGGCGGATTCGAAGCTGCACTTGGCATATTATGGTAACAACTGGATGTGCGGGGCTGCATCTTATTTCTTGTCCGTCCAAAACATCATATTTTCAGGGTAGAAAGCACAATGAGTTAAGCTCTCTCCTCTACCATGTGACCAGACTGCAGTTCACACGTTCAAAACTCAGTAGTTCTGACTCAGCCTTCATGATTCTGGGATTCATGCATTCAGTAGAGTTATATTTATATATGCACACAGATAGTATGACTAAATAGAAACTGGTGTGAAACACTATATGCAATCCTGCTGTTATAATGAGGTATTATCTAGCATTGATCATCGTTACAGGGACAATTGAGGCTGCAATGGGCATAAGATAGTAGCAACTAGACACGTGAGTCTGTTCCTTGCATATGAGCATGCCAGACCTTAAACCTCATTAGATGGTAGTTGACAATGTAATTGGATCGCCTGTACATGGTAGTAAAAGGTTTTCCTTAGTGTAAAATAGAACTGCTGGGGCGTATGCATGTGAGGCTGCACCTTACATATTATGACCCTACCAGGGATATGAGACACTAAGTGGCATTGGATGGCTTTAAGAGGTATTGAAGACTGCACTTGGCATATGTGGCAGCACATGGATATGGCAGGCTGTACCTATATTATGACCAGACTGGCATGTGAGGGTATACCGGCATTAGATGGCAGTATTAGTATACAGTAGGCTACTCTTGACTTATTATGGTACCACCTGGAAATGTTGGGCTGTATTAACCCTATAATGAATACCGCTCAAAGGTGAGGCTAGGCCTACCATACGATGGCAGTAACTAAGCACTCTGGCTGTATGAGAATCTGTAGGAAGTGCCCTTTCCCTGTGATGGTTCTGCTGGGATTTACGCCTCTCATATCGTAAACCCACCCATGCCATATTAGGGCAGCAACTTTCAATTTTAATTGTATATACATCGTTTTATTGTACATTTCGTCAGCATAAACAAAGATAGTAGAACTTGATCTCAGCAACCTTGTAATAATATGGTCAGTAATTACATTAGTCTTTTCCTGCTTTACAAATTATTATTTTATCAATTGTAAGCATATCTAAGTTGTTATATATGCAACATCACACCCAACCCCCCCCCCCCCCGCCCCAACCCTCATATGAAGAAAGACAGAGAAATGCAGAATGTTATGATGCAAGCGCTCTGGATACTTAGCAGGGAGGAAACAGCAATACATCATTTCGATATTACTAACAAGGATATGCCTTTTGGAAACAGGTGTCGAAGGGCGTATAACCATTTAACCATTCTCTTGGGTCCCAACAAATGGACTGGGGGGTTTCGGCCTCCCAAAAGTACCTTAATTAGTTCTTGAAACTGGGCTTTTCAAAGTTTTGTCAAACCAGTTTCGGATGCAGTGACTCGCAGTGATCCAGACAGGGAGCAGGTGTCGAGTCAAGGGTTTGAGATTAAGTTCCCTGTGGTACAAAGCAGCGTTTGCAGCCCCTCGGTCATTACATTGTATGATCCGGGGTTGTTGACGAGATGCTGGTGGTTTCAGAGGAGCTTATAGACGTGTCAATTCGAAGGCTTCTGAGGCGGCACGGTTCTTGTTCAGGTCAGGGCAATTAACGTGCTCAGCTGGAATGGTGCAGAAGCCAACTGGTTGGAGAAGCAGTATCAGTGGTTTGAAGAGTAGAGTTTCAAAGAAGTGGCAAAGGCAGTACCACACGTTCTGTTGGTTAAAATGAGCTTGAACACAGTCGACAATGGTTCGGCAGTGGTCTGAAATGGTAGAATGCAGGAAAGCAGCTGCTTTGCTTCATTGGTTGCTGTGAGCCCCAACCAGGGGCTCAAGGAAAAGATGAGTCATTGTTCCTGTTCTCCCAACGCGTGAGTGGCTGGCTAATACCTGCAGGGTTACTTTACCGCCAATGAGGTTGTGGGTACCAGTGTAGCTGGCAGAGAGGCTGCTCTTGCTCCAGCAGCAGTTCAGCCCCAATGTGCCCTAGGAGTGGGAAGGGAGAAGAGTTTGCCTCAGCATCAGAGCACTCCTTCTCCACCTCGATGGCTAAGGGCATTGGAAAGGCCAACTCTCCCAAAGAAGGTCCAAATGAATTCTTTTTGCAGTCCATTAATGTATCAGGAAATGAGGGGGAGGCCCCTTCCTTGGAATGGCAGCAAAGGCCAACTCTCCCAAAGAAGGTCCAAATGAATTCTTTTTGCAGTCCATTAATGTATCAGGAAATGAGGGGGAGGCCCCTTCCTTGGAATGGCAGCAAGCTATCAGGGATGGGTTAGAAGTAGACCTCCATTAAGGGGCACAATCCTTGTTAAGCTACCAAGTGACTTGTGCCTTATGGCATCATATGCAAAGTTCTCTGCTGTGCAGGAAGTGTGGAAGACAGGAAAGAAAGGCCCACAGAAAACCAAGATGGAATCCTTCCTCCCTTTGGTGCTGCTCTTTATATCTGTCAAAACGTGCCTCATTCTTTAGCTCTGCACTTCAAAGGCAGGCCATTGTTATGGATTTGCCCCTTTGATGCCAGGCTCCCTAATCCTCTCCTGCTTGGAGGTTCCAAGTCTGGCAAGAAAGGAATTACACCATCTCCCAAGATTTTATCCTTTAATCCATTGACTGGAATGCAGAAAGGCATGTCCCGGGAATCCACATTGCCTCTCATTGCTAGTCTGAGATTGCAGACATTTGCATTTATATATTTGTATAGCGGTTTACACCAAAGCGCTGAATATACTAAAAGAAAGAACGGTACATGAAAGAGATGAGTAATACATTGCAGGAACAAATTGTGAAAACATAGCAATTAATTGGGAATCTGGAATAGGAGGCAGATCTCCAGATCAGTTTGAAAGATACACAGAGAGGTAGAGCAACAAATAGAAAGAGGGAGGGAGTTTCAATCCTTAGGGGGAAGGAATACAAAGGAACAAAAACGTGTAAAGGCGCAGGCGGGTTTGGGGACAGAAAATAAGAATTGGTGCGGTGAGCATAAAGCACACGCAGGGGAGTATAGAGTGATTAATGAAGAGAGGTAGAGAGGGGCTAGACCATTGATACTCTTGAAAACAACAGAGAGCAAATGAGATTCAAAGGGAAGAAGAGACAAGGAACGTAGCAAGAAAGAAATTGAAGAATGAGTAGGAAGGGAAAAAAGAAGACAAACAGAGGAGTTATACACAGATCCAAGAGCGGTAAGGTGCGGAGCAGGGAGGCCAAGAAGAACAGAGCAGTAGTCACTTTGAGAAAAGACCAAACAGAAAAAAAAGCTTAGTAGTGTGAAAGGAAAAAGGACAGGCATGTTGGATATTGAAGAGAGTAGAGGGGCAGGAGTGAGCAATAGAAGAAATGTCAAGGGAAAACGAGAGGGATGGGTCAAAAATGACACCAAGGTTACAGGCATATGGGGAAAAAGGGAGCAGGGAGGGAGGAAAGAAAGGAGAAGGAGGATGGAGAGGGAGACTAGAGGTAGCAGAGAAGAAAAGAACCTCAGTTTTTGAGGGATTAAGATGAAGGAAATGGGACGACATCCAAGATTGGACTGAAGAAAGACAGTTAGAGGCAGTAGAGTGTAATGTACTACAGAAAAAGGAAAAGGAGAAGATGATTTGGGTGTCGTCAACAACAAGATGGAAAGAGAGATTATAAGAAGAAAGAAGGGCAGAAAGAGGGATAGTGTAGAGAGAGAAAAGTGGAGGATTTAGGACAGACCCTTGAGGAACCTCGAAGAGGAGGGGAGAAGATGGAGTGGTCTGGCCAGCCTAGGTAACATTGTAAAAACGAATAGAGAGATAGACGTGGAACCTCTTGAGAACAGATCCAGAAAAGCCAAAATAAGAGAGGGTGGAAAGAAGAAGTGAGTGATTAAACATATTAAATGCTGCAGAAATATCAAGGAGAATGAGAACATAGGAAAGCGTAGAGTGCCGACCGGAAAGAAGAGAGTTGGAAAAAAGTAGAAGGGCGGTCTCGGTGGAGTGTGAGAGACCTAAACCAGATTGAACTGGAGGAAGAAGGGAGTAACAATTAAGATATGTAGAGATCTTTGAGTATTCATCACGCTCTAGGAGTTTAGGAAGAAAAGGAAGAAGAGAACTAGGGCGGAAATTGGCCAGTAAAGAAGGATTAAGAGAGGGGTTTTTCAAAATGGGAAGAATGAGTGCTTGTTTGAAAAGGGATAAAAGCAAGAATTATCAATAGAAGAGATGATAAGGGAAGTGAGGTAAGGGATAAGAGTAGGATAGATTGGAGGAATGAGTGCAGAGGGAAGAGGGTTAGAACGGGAAGCAGTTAGATGGGCACGTACAAAAAGGGCTGAGATATCAAGGTCCGAAAGAGGGGTGAAGGAAGATAATGAGTGGGGAGGCAAAGTGGAGTGAGAAGAATGGGGAGGGATAACAGTAGTTGGGAAGGAGGAGCGAAGAGCGACCATTTTAGAAGTATAGTAGTTGGCAAAATTAGAGGATGAGAGAGATGAGAGAAGAGCAGGGTCAGAAAGTTGAGGGCATAGGATTGTGTGCAGGAGCTGGACGAGACGGTTGGGTGGTGAGAAAGGGAGAGAGTGAATTCAGAGAAGTAGTCCTTTTTAGCGATGAGCAAAGCTTGTCATAGAAGGCGTGCAGAGAGGTGAGAGCAGAAATGTTATAAAGAGACTAGGACATTTCCAACGCCTTTCAGTACTGTGGAGACTAGAGTGGAGGGAGGTGAGAGCAGCGGTAAGCCAAGGCTTGGAGGGTTGGCAGGAAGGGATAAGGGATGAGAGGAGTGACTAGAATAAAGAGTAGATGAGAGGGAAGTGTAAAGGCAGTTTGCAGCATAATCTAGACAGAGAGAGGGAAAAAACATGATTAGAGGAAAGAAAAGAACCGAGAGAAGACAAAAAAGTAGAAGAGTGGGTGAACCTAGCATTCCAAGGACTGAAAGTAGGGGTAGGAAACAAAGAGGGGGCGGAGAAGGGAATGAAAGAGAAAGTGAAACAATATAGTGATCAGATGAATGAATAGGATAGACAGTCATAGTTCCAGGGACGGGAGTAAAGAGAGGAGAATGTCAAGACAAGATCCAGATCGGTGAGTGGGGGGTAGGAAGAAGATTTAAATGGTAAGAATCACTAAGTGACAGAAGAGGAGACTGGGTTGAAGAAGTAAGAAGAGGAACACTGACAGACACTGATATGTTAGAAATCAGATGTGGCTTTTAATAATTATGTGAACTACCAATTATCATACCAACCAAATTTTGGTTGATATGTTCAAATCATCCTACCACAAGGTGGATAGTTTATCATAATTATGCTGGATTTGGAACAAAGGTGTAGTTTATAATGCACACTCTGTGCTGAAGTGACTTGCCTTTCACGGCAGCTGTCACACAGGGCACCTGTGACCTCTGAACCTGCTCAGTGCCATGGTAGAGCGGGGACTGCAAATCAGGATACTGATGCAGCAGGGCACAGGTGAACATTGTGCTTTTGGCATGGAAATTAATGAGTGCTGTCTGTTTTGCAGACCACACCTTCTGAGGTGGATCACTCCATCATTTCTAGTATAAATACAATTTAAAACGCTAGGGCTGGGCACTCCTTGCCAGATGCTAATTCTTCACAATCATCAGGTGTGTGATGTCACATCCACTACCTTTGGCCTTTTGGTGAACTGACGCCCATGTTCCCTGTTCCGTGCACTTGTACTCTGTGACTGGAAGAGATGGTCTTCCACCATGCATGCCCCATCCTAACCTATTTGGAAACAGCCTTTGTCCCGTTCAGTTCCTGTACATCCCAATTAACAGGTACAAGTGTTCAATGTTCACTGGCCACAGAGTCCTTAAGGTGACCCAGTATTGTAATATAGAACTCTTAATTTAATGTATTTACCTCAGCTTTGTTGCAGTGCTACACCACTATGCTATCATGATCTAACCACAGACATTTGCCAGGACCACCTTATAGAAGCAACTGCACACCACCCAAGGGGATCAGATCTGGAAAGGATGTTTTCTGGAGGTAAGAAGAGTCTTCTCACCAGGCAGGGTATAGATGGGAGATGTGCAGATCATTTCCAGGTGGCACGGGCGTATAGCTATACTAGCTGATTAAAGGGTTAACATCGCATCTAAGCCAGTGACCTCTTTGTAATTGGGAATGGCAGTGGGATTGGGGTAACACCTTTGATTTCTTAAAAGTGCATAGTGTGGATGGAACACATTTATTTTAAGTTTTAAACCGACATGTGGTCAACTATTTGCATAAGCAACCCCCAAAGGGCCTGATGTTTTTTCACTAACTTTCTACATTTACCCTCACTATGGCTTAAAAATGTACCAAATCTGCATTTCATAGTCTGAATTACCCACTTTACACCCCCACTTGATGACATGTCTTTCTGAAGAGCGGTCAGTAAACTGCGTCCCTCCAGATTAATCCAATCCTTTTATGTTATGTTAATGGGTTTATAACATGCTCCGTTGCCATTTGCATGGTCTCCAAGCACTCATCCATCACCAAAACACATGGTGGGGGCGCGGGGAGGGGGCAGGGTTAATACTCACCACTGTGATAGAAGTATCTGATGGTGACATGCAGTAAACCACACATACACCATAAACATTGGCCTTTTGGTTATATCATCGATAGTGTTCATGTTTGGAGTCCAGGGGACCATTTGTGAAAGTGTACACAGACCTTCATTTATAAGAGTTGGGACTCTCCATGGACACTCAAGTACCTACACATGCAAATATGCTTTCAAACTTCACATTGTTGCGATCATCATGTGCATAACGAGCCTGGCAAAAAGTAGGATATACAAGACTACTTTACATTACATTACGTGCAAACATACATTGCAGGAACACCTTTAAGAAAATGCATGTTCTTTTACAGGCAACGTTGGTAAATGTGAGTTTGAGCTCAGGTTTCTGCTGGCAAAATGTTGTTTTTAATTTTGATTGGAGGCTTTTCCCCTGGTTGGATTGCTTTGAAAGTAATTCAAATAACTTTAAAGGCTATTCTTTGTCATATTGGTAACCCCCGTAGTAGCAAGCTATGTTTCCTGCACCCCAGTCTCAAAAGCAGACATGCTGCTGCATTGTGCACTCTTTGCTGTATTTGAGCAGGCATGCTGCTGCATTTTGCACTCTTTGCAGTCTTCCGAGCAGGCATGCTGCTGCATTCTGTACACTTTGCAGTCTTTCTGCACTCTTTCGAGTAGGCATGCTGCTACATTTTACACTCTCTGCAGTCTTCCGAGCAGGCATGCTGCTGCATTTTGTACACTTTGCAGTCTTTCTGCACTCTTTTGAACAGGCATGCTGCAGCATTTTGCACTATTTGCAGTCTTCAGAGCAGACTTGCTGCTGCATTTTGCACACTTTACAGTTTTCCTGCACTATGGGTCTGAGTAGGGGCCGGGTCAGTGCAGTCACATGGAGAGCATTAAAGTTAGGGAAGGATTCAACCATCTTGTTCTTCTATGTACCTTTCTTTCCTTCCTGTCTCCTACACTTTGGGTATGGGACAACCAGGCAAATACCACCTGTCACAAAGACAGGGACTGGACCCCTTAAGTCTGGCTTGCTTTCATTCAATATCATGTGACCTTTTTCCTATACAAGAGGTGATCAGCCATTGAGGTGAAGGAGTGCTCCAAGGAAGAGGCAAGCTCTGCTCCCTACCCACTCAAGGGGCTCATTGGGGGTGACTCTTCCTGAAGACCCAGACCTGCCCCTCTGTTTGAAACCTCCCTAGGCTAGGAGAGCAGAACCTAAAAGGACTCACCTTGTCCTAGAGGCCCTGAGGTGGGTCTCACAGCATCATGAGGGCCATAACAGCCAGGATCAATGCTTCTACCCCATCAAATCAATTGAACTGCATTCAAGTCATGTTCACTGTATTCCAACCAAGAGGATCCACCAGTGATGCTTTAAGTACTTTATTGATCTTCAAACCACTGTGCTTGCATCATTGAACTGGCTCAATACTACACCAGCCCATAAGGGCTCTGTCACCTGCCCAGTTTGAACACAAATTCCCCAATGCAGATGACTTGAAACCGCTCCATCAAACCAAACATCAAACCCCCAGGACTTTGCATTGCAGCTCAACTCAGACCACTGCACCATCATGTCACACGACAACCGGAGCTAGCGGTACTCATCATTTTGAACCACGCTCGATCATAGATCTGCTCCTGGAAATCCATTCAACTTGCATTGCTCGATTCGCCTCAAACTGCATGGAGCAACTGCTCGAATCTGACTCAATGCTGACTTGCATCACAAGCAACACCATCTGAAGCTTGGTTTGACACAGTCAAATGACCAAACATTGGAATCATATACTTCGAAGTGACACTTTCCCACTGATCCAGCTTTTGTAGACCTAGAGACTGGTTAGGTCTCTTTTGCACCCTTTTCCTACATGATATATCCCTTTTGAACTCCTTGTTACATCTCTTGACTGCTTTTATAGTTGAGTGTACAATTGATTTGTGGAATAAAAGTACATGTTTTCATACAGCCTTAGTTGGGCATTCTTTCATTTTGAAACTCCTGTAGAATTGCTGTTTGGGTTGCTACTGACTCACATTCACACCCCTTCTGGGAGTATTGCCTTCCCTCGGCCCACATTACCACAAAAGGTAAAGTATACACATCTCTTAGCTGCACATGTTTTACTTTTATGATTGGGATCACTGTTAGTTTGTACAAATTGTATAAATATTGGTTTAAATCTTTCTTGGGCCCAAAAATGGCCACGGTGGTAAAAGTTCCATTATAGTTCGCTGAAAACATTGCTCACATGCGGCATCCCGCAAGGTTCGTGCTTGTCACCTCTACTCTTTAACATCTTCTCCAAACTTTTATGTGACATGCTTAAAACTATGGGAGTCCAGTTTACAAATTACACTGATGACACCCAATTGGTCTTTGAACTGACAGGGTCATACAAAAGGGATGTGATGAAGCGCGTGTCAGTTGAGGCTTTCGCTGCTACCTTCTCGCCCCCTCCTCCCCCCTCGGCTGACTCCCACCCTGACACAGCCCTCTCCATCCTCTATTCCTCTATATCTGATACTCTCGATATCCTTGCCCCCGTCATGAGAATCCGCCTGAAGCCCAAAGCCAAATGTAACTCCTGGTATGACTCGGATCTCGTCACCCTAAAACGCAAGTGCAGGGTGGCAGAGAGGAAATGGCGTGCTTCATGCTCATCCTCTGACAAACTGGCCTGCCGCCTGCTCCAAAGGCAATACCGGCTCTCCGTTCTCACCAAGAAGAGAGCCCTTATCCAAGCCCGCATCTCTGAGGCATCTAACAACTCGGCCGAACTCTTTAAAATCTGCAAGGAGCTGGCCAACCCTGCTGCAGTCTCTACCTCTCCTGTCCCCTCCCAGGCCCTCTGCACCGCACTGGCCTCGCACTTCATCTCAAAAACTCAGGACATCCTGTCCTCGCTCTCCTCCTCTCTCCTCCCTCCCTCTCTTCCCGGCCCTTCCTCTTGCTCTCTTGCAGCCTCCCCTCCGCCCTCCTTCTCTGCTTTTCCACCTTTTTCTGCTGATGAGGTTTCCAGACAAGTCCGATCTATGAAAGCCTCGTCTAAACAGGTTCACCCCTGTTCCTCCAAAACCATCAAGGACCACATCGACTCCCTGGCTCCTGCCTTGGCTGCCTTTTGCAACCACTCATTCGCCTCTGGAGTCTTCCCATCCCCCCTCAAGCACTCCCTTGTGCACCCCCTCCTCAAGAAACCCTCCTCCGACCCCTCCTGCCCGGCCAACTATCGCCCAATCTCCATCACTCCCTTCCTGGGCAAGCTCCTGGAGAAACTGGCCATCTCCCAGCTTAACCTCCATGCTGAATCTGTTGGTAATCTTCATGACCATCAATCCGGCTTCAGAGCGGCCCGAAGCACGGAAACTGCTCTCCTGAACATCCGTGAGGACCTGCTCCTGAACCTCGATTCCAACACTCCCTGTGTTCTCATTCTGCTCGATCTCTCCTCTGCCTTTGACACTGTCAACCATGCCATCCTGCTCAACCGTCTCCGTGATAACCTGGGTATCACTGGTCAGGCTCTGGCATGGCTGACCTCTTTCCTTTCCGGTCGACCCTCCCAGGTCCAAATGGGCTCCTTCCTCTCTGACATCTTTTTCTCCACCTGTGGTGTCCCCCAGGGATCCAACCTCTCTCCCTGGCTTTTCAACCAGTATCTGGCACTCCTTGCCCACCGCATCGCCGCTCTCTGCCCCTACTTCCAGTGCTATGCGGACGATACCCAGCTCATTTTCAGGCTACCCTCGGCCTCCTCCTCTCCTTCCCTCATCTCCGACTGTCTGTCTGCTATCCAGGAATGGTGTGCCGCCAATGACCTCTGCCTTAACGCCAGTAAGACTGAGATTCTACTCATCGGCACACCCACTCCCTCCTTCCCTGCAGCTCTCTGGCCGGCCTCCCTTGGCCCCCTTCCTGCCCCTACCTGCAAGGCTAAAAACCTTGGGGTCATCTTCGACTCCACACTCTCCTTCTCTCCTCATATATCTGACGTCTCTAAGAAGTCACACTACCAGCTGCACCTCCTCAGAGGTATTCTTCCCTTCCTCTCCTTCCCCCAGAAGCTCACTGTCTCCCGAGCCCTGGTTCTCTCAAGGCTGGACTACTGTAACAGCCTCTATCTTAATCTGCCTGCCTCCACTCTCCGCCCTCTGCAACTTATCCAGAACAGAACTGCGAGACTTGTCCTTGGCCTCAAGCCCAGGGACCGTATCTCTCCAGGACTGAAATCTCTTCACTGGCTCCCAGTGGCTGCGAGGATTAAGTTCAAAACCCTCTGCATTGTCCACAAGGCCTTCTGGGGCCTGGGGCCTAAATACCTTCAACTCTCTCTTCCTAAATATCTTCCTTCACGAGCCCTTCGCTCATCCTTCTCCAACTCCCTCATGGTCAGCCGCTTCTCGAAGCAACGAGCTGGGGGTAGATCTCTCTCCGCAGCAGGGGCCTCCCTCTGGAACAGCCTTCCTGCCTCCCTGAAACTTGAGGAGAACCATCTCCGGTTCCGGAAGCACCTCAAAACCTTCCTCTTCGCTTCTGCCTTCTCTCTCCCTCTCCCCTGCTAAACCTGCTTAACTCCCCACTGAATTCTGCACTAAACCTGCATCTGAGCCACTCTCAGCGACCTCGGTCCAGGTCCCAGCCACTCTCCACTTGCACTGCCTCCCTGGCTCCCCCTGCACTGTGGGACTGTCACTGCATCCCTACAGCCCCCTTCCCAGCACTTGCTCTGCACTTACCTCGCACTTTGCCACCAGCTGGCCCTTTTATTTATTATTTATTATTTATTTATTTTTACGCTACTTACCTTGTACCGCACTTCCCCCCCACCTCCTCCCCCTGCACTTTCTCCTTTTCCCCTTACCTCTGCACTTGCGCGATCTGAATGACACCTGGCCTAGTAGGATCGTTTGTCTGTCTTCCCCTTGTTTCCCTCCCTCCCTGCCTCGTCGCGCCTTGAAACACTTGTGTATAGGCGCGTTACAAATATCATATCATATCATATCATATCATGAGAGTTAACGAGGTGTTCAATGCCATACAAAAAAGGATGGCTAATAACTCCCTTGCCCTTAATGAGGCAAAAACTGAACTGCTCATCCTCGGCACACCTCAGAAAGTAGGTAAGTTAAACCAACAATTTAAAAAATGTCACATAAATGCAGCATCATTGAAGTATCTGAGCATGTCAAGACTTTGGGAATCTTTATGGACTCTCATCTCTCGTATAAAAGACATGTCTCTTATTTAAGTTCTTCTTGTGCATTCTACACAAATCTCATCTGGCAAATACGACCATACCTTTCTGAGAAAAATGTAGCTCTGATTGCAGGAGCAATAATTAATTCCAAGCTGGATTATTGTAACAGGCTTTTAATGGTCACGTCTAAAGGTAACATCACAAAATTACAGGCTATACAAAACGGTGCTATAAGGGCCGTATTTGGACTAAATAGATGGGAAAAAATCCCAAAAACCAGAGGAAAACTTCACTGGCTTCCGGTACAACAGCGAATGAAATTCAAGTGCTCGGTTACAATCTACAAATGCTTGGTGGGGTCTGCCCCAAGCTATCCCACGAAGAGACTAACCAAGGCACCCGTACGTAGAAGTCTTCGATCCAACAATAAAATTATCCTACAACACCAACGGAAAATGCTGACTAAAATTGGCAGTACTAACTTTGTACACTGGGCACCCACGATTTTGAACTCCCTCCCCTCTAGCATCAAAGATAGTGTCTCTCTTACCACATTTAAAAAACTACTCAAGTCACATCTTTTCGATGAAGAGTAAACCTAATGGCATCGGCTGCTGTACGGATGCTTGAGTCTTCCGGTTTCATGTTGTCTGTCTTTGTGAGCACCTTGAGGCCCATGGGCGATGGGGCGCTATACAAAAACAAAAATAGATAGATAGATAGATAGATAGATAGATAGATAGATAGATAGATAGATAGATAGATAGATAGATAGAACTGTGGGGCCTGAGTAAGCCACTACTCACCATTTCACTCCTGAAATGCAGAAGTTATTTTGTCACAGGTGCTTAAAGAAAAGACCCTCTTACATACACAGTGTTAAGATGGATTTTAAGAATCCACCGTGGTGGTGGATTCTGAGAGGCCACCCTATGATGATGAACAGTAAAGCTACTGGTGTCTAGCCAAACCCATTACTTAATACTGCAGCCTGCCCTTATAAGGAATGAGTGCCCGAAAGTCACAGTTCTACAAGTGACACTGTTCAGGTGGATTTACTATTGGATTGTGACAATAGCTACCCCACATGCTGCATATAAGTGTTTCAAAGGAAATGAAAGTTTGGAAAGGTTTCTCACCCAGCCCACCAAACCAGAGAAGGCCCAGAGGGGAATCATTTAGCAGACCATGACTGATTTATTCAGTCAAGTGAGAGATAGGGTGAGGACTTCACACCCATGCAACACTGTGGTGGGGGGCCGAAATGGGTCTGCTAATTTACCCCCCTTGCTCTGATATTTCCAGGGATGACTTAAGGGGTTCATGGATCCACTGGGTCCACTTACCTCTGTACCATGTCTGGTCAATGGAGTTCTTGGGGACACAGGCAAAGAGGTATTCTCCAGCATGGGGTCTGGCATGGATTCACATGCTCATGAATATTCCCCGTCGTCAGGCTGGGAATCCTCGGTAAAGAAAAAACCAGTATCAGTTTCGTTTCTGATCTGTCTTTCGTAGTAATAACCAATCACTGGTCTCTGCGTCATACTGACCACAGCCAATGACTGCCCTCTACCTAAGCACCGCCTCTGGCAGCCATCTTCAGATTTTTACCGCACGTTCATGTGTTGGGATCCTCGTGCTATTGCTCTCGAGCGTTAGTGCTATTTTTTCGCGCTTTTTACAAAAAACTTCGATTCTTTCGGTCAAAAGAGCCTCAAGCTCCACCGATTCTACATCCGATCAACGGGGACCCGTGTCGGATTCATCTGTGCCCCTCAAGGGTGAAGATTTCGTCGAGCTACACTTCGGAGGACTCCAAAAGCTTCTCAGGCCCGGTCTCGGAGATGGCCCAGGAGAAGGGAAGCTCGACGCCCGGAAAGCTGTTCAGGGTCTGCCCTGGATGCCAGCTGCAGAACGTCTTCAAGGAGGACGAACACTCTTTCTGCCTTTACTGCCTTCATGAGGACAAGACGCACGTGGAGAAGGACTGTGCGTTTTGCGGCAACATGTCGGAACGGACCATGAAGGACCGCCATCAACGTCTCGCCAACTGGCTGGAGGGTAAGAGCCCGTCTGGCGAGAAGAAGAAGAAATCCGAGCGGTCTTCTAAGACCTTTGAGGGCGCCCCGGCGACGGGGGCCCAACATAAGGCCAAGCACCGCGAGTCCGCTGGCACCGGGAGCGCCGAACGGTCGGGCTCTACGGGCGCCAGGCAGGGCGCACCCTCCCCGGCACCATCAACCACGAGCCAACGCTCTGGGTCGGGTAAGAGGAAGGCCGAGCACCCGGCGAAGCTCCTGGAGAGGCCCCGGTCGAGCTCTAAGGCAGAGGAGGAGCGTGGCAGTGCCCCCTCCCTCAAGGATAAGGCGGTGAGCGCACCTAAGGTGGTGAAGGCCTTGATCCATCCGACCAAGCCCTCTATCGAAACGGTCGCGGCGGCCCTGGCTCAGCCTGTGGTGGCTGCACCAGTGGTGGCGACCTCAGGGCCCAGAATCTCCCTGCCTCCTCGGAGGGAGTCTTCCTTTGTGCCCATCGATAGGACCCCCGTGAAACCCCCCGTGGGGAAGAAGAAGGGGGGGCAGGGCGTCGTCGTAGAGTCGGCCTCAACCTCAGAAGAGGAGCTGATCGAGGTCTTAAGCCACGGCCTAGGCGTGGAAGAAGGCCAGCCCGTCGGAATGGACCCCGACGCAGGTGACGACGACGACATCGTCGAGGATACCGACGGGGCCCCTGCTCGCCCGTCGGATTCCCCTCTGCCAGCGCCGCAAGACAACTTGGCGGCCATTTTGTTGGCCATACAGTCCTTATGCTCCGAGATA
The DNA here is from genome assembly GCF_040938575.1 of Ambystoma mexicanum. Taxonomy (NCBI): domain Eukaryota; kingdom Metazoa; phylum Chordata; class Amphibia; order Caudata; family Ambystomatidae; genus Ambystoma; species Ambystoma mexicanum. The sequence goes on from NC_090935.1 coordinate 742,762,410, forward strand.
AGGACGAGGCTACCGTTACCGACGGAGGAACCTCTCCCGTCGGGGGATCCAGAACCGGGACCTTCTGGTGTTCCCCCTACCAAGAAAAGAAGGATCCATCCACCACCTCCTTTTCAACCGTCGCGCCCCTTCCAGCCCTCCTCCCCGTCCACCCGAGGGGATGATACGGGGACTGACACGGCAGCGACGGGTACGGACGACGAGGCATACGACGAAGATTTTCCGTCGTCGCCTCCCACCAGGGCCTCTCCGCCCGACGAGATCGGATCTTTCCACTCCATGATCTCCAGGGCTTCCGAGCTTTTCCAACTCTGCCCTGAGGAGAAGAAAAAGGAAGGCTTCCTTTATCAGCGGCGCGAGGCCAAGAGGAAGACGGTCCTCGCAGTGCCTCTGTTGGACGACATTTGGGATGAGGGCCTTTCCCTCCTCAAGAACCCTTCCACGACGCCAGCTAGAAGAGACGGGTACGAGAAAAAGTACCGGGTCCCGGACACGGCCCCCCTATGCCTCCGGGCGCAGCCTACCCCGGACTCCATCGTCTCCGCGGCAGCCAGGAAGAAAGCGGGGGGGGGTGCGGCCTCCACATCGACTTCCCCGCCGGACGGCGAGGGAAAGAAATTGGATACTATGGGGCGTAGAGTCATCTCGTCGGCAGCGACGACGATTAAAGCGGCCAACGCCTTGGCTATCGTGGCCCGCTACGACAGGGAGCTCTGGTACAAGATGGCTCCCCTGCTGGATTTTCTGCCGGACGACAAGAGGGCGGAGGCCCTTGAGATCCTGCAGGAAGGTGAGGTGGCCTCGGACCACGCCATCACCGTGGCGACGGACATCGCCGACACTGGGTTCCGCCAGCTGGGCAACGGCGTTTGCCTTCGACGTCGTGGATGGCTCAAAGCTACGGACTTCCGGCAGGACGTCCAGACCAGAGTCCTGGACATGCCCTTCGACGGGAACAACCTGTTTGGGAAGACAGTGGACGATTCCCTTCAGGCCATCAAGGTGGATACGGAGACGGCCCGGGCCCTTGGAGTCCTGCAACGACGGACGCCCTTTCGGAGCGGCGGAGGCAAGGGCGCCTCCAAAGGTTCCGGCGGCGGTTTCGCTTCCTACCGTCAAGCGGCCCGCTCGTCGTCGCAAGAGGCCTACAGAGGACGAGGCAAGTCTAGCGGACCCCGCCGTCGTCGCCAAGGAGGTCAAGGCGGCAAGGCCGCGTCCAAGCAGGATTGAACCGGCCGTGGGGTCGGGCCCCCACCGAAGCACCCCGGTGGGAGGCCGGCTGGCGGGCTTCGTCAGCGTGTGGGAGTCCATCTCCACCGACCGTTGGGTGCTGGACGCCCTGGCCCGGGGCCACGCGCTCGAGTCCGGAGTCTACTCGAGATACTTCCTCGTGAAGAAGAAGACGGGAGGATGGCGCCCCATCCTAGACCTGCGACGTCTGAACAAGTTCATCAAGGCGCAGAAGTTCCGGATGGTCACCCTCCAGCACGTCCTGGGTCAGCTGGAGGAAGGAGACTTCCTATCGTCGTTGGATTTGGAGGATGCCTACTTCCACATTCCCATCCTAAAGGGGCACCGCAAATTCCTCAGATTCGTGGTCCAAGGGCGTCGTTACCAGTTCAAAGCCCTTCCCTTCGGACTACGGTCGGCACCCAGGGTATTCACCAAGTGCCTTGCACCGGTGGCGGCGCAGCTGCGCCGCGAGGGGATTCACGTCTACCCCTACCTGGACGACTGGCTCATCCGCGCCAAGACGAGGGAGCTCGCCGTGGTCCACACGGCAAGGACCGTCCAACTCCTCACGGACCTGGGATTCTCCGTGAACTACGCCAAATCCCACCTGGTGCCCGCGCAAGTCGCACTGTTTCTGGGAGCGAGGCTCGACACAGTGTCCCTTCTGGCCTCCCCGTCGGAGGAGAGGACCAGGACCATCTTGGGCAAGGTGCAACGGATGTTGGTGGCCGACGCGGCCAAAGTGAGGTCCATCAAGTCCCTCCTCGGGATGATGTCTTCCTGCATCTACCTCATTCCCATGTGCAGGCTCCGGATGCGCCCGTTGCAAGAATTCCTGGATGCGCGCTGGATCCAGACGACGGGCAGCTTCGAGGAAAGGATCAAGCTCGACGAGAGTTTCCGACGAGCGATACGGTGGTGGGGCACCCGCGCGCATCTGACGGCGGGCATGGACTTCCAGACCCCAGCCCACCAGGAGACTGTGACCACGGATGCCTCCCTGGAAGGGTGGGGAGCGCACACCGAAAATCTGCACGCAAGGGGACTCTGGCTCCCGACGGAGAAGTCCCTACATATCAACGTCCTGGAGCTCCGTGCAGTGTTTTGGGCCCTCAGGTCCTTCCTTCCGTCCCTCAAGGGCAAGGTGGTGAGGATCTTCACCGACAACACCACCACCATGTTTTACATCAGGAAACAGGGCGGAACCAGGTCCCCGGCGCTGTCCAAGGAGGCGCAGGACCTGTGGCATTGGGCCGTCGCCCAAGGGATTTTTCTGGTGCCGTTTCATCTGGCAGGGATAAAAAACACCATCGCCGACTCACTCAGCAGGGAGCTGCGCTCGTGCCACGAGTGGGAGCTACGGCAGGATCTGGTGGATCGCCTCTTCCGACGGTGGGGCACACCCCAGATCGACCTGTTCGCGACGGCGACGAACACCAAGTGCCGGAGGTTCGCCAGCAGGTTTCCCCAGACGAGGAGCATGGGCGATGCTTTCTCGTTCCCCTGGGAGGGCCTGTTCCTCTACGCGTTCCCTCCCTTGCCTCTGCTAATCCGGCTCATCAACCAGCTCAAGAGGTCACGGTGCAGGATGATCCTCATCGCACCTGCGTGGCCGAGGCAGATATGGTTCCCGGACCTTCTGGACTTGTCAGCGTCCCCGCCGATCAAGCTGCCGGCGGACGCGGATCTACTCTCCAGGGAAGGAGGCGCCATCCTCCACCACGACCCGAAGTCGCAGAACTTGCAGGCCTGGCTCCTGCAGCGCTAGAGTTTGGAGGATACGACATACCGGCCGATTGCAGAGAGGTTCTTGCAAAGGCCAGGGCGTCCTCGACTCTTAAATGCTACGGACACAAATGGAAGAGGTTCTCTGTCTGGTGCCACGCACAGAAGATTAACCCTCTACGGATTACGGCTCCCCAAGTACTGCCGTACCTGCTGACGCTGGCCAAAGCTGGTCTGGCACACGCGTCCATCAAGATTCATCTTGCTGCGATCTCCCGATACACCAGAACCACGGGCCGGACGTCCTTGTGGTCTCATCGTCTGGTGAAAGAGTTCATGAAGGGACTGTTCAGATCGTTCCCGCCGGTGAAGGCTCCGGCCCCGGCGTGGGAGCTCAACGTGGTGCTGACCAAGCTCATGGGACCTCCGTTCGAGCCTCTGCACTCGGCCCCGTTGAAGTTTCTATCGTGGAAAACAGCTTTTCTTGTGGCCATCACCTCCGCACGACGAGTGGGAGAGATCCAGGCCCTTTCCTGCAAGGCCCCGTACTTGACTTTCCACGACACGAGGGTAGTGCTCAGGACGCACCCCTCCTTCATGCCCAAGGTACCGTCGGACTTCCATCTCAACGAACCCTTGGTGCTACCTGTGTTTTTCCCGTCGCCTTCGTCGCCGGCTGAGAGGACTTTGCACTCGCTGGATGTAGCTAGAGCGCTGAAGTTCTACGTGGACCGCACGAAGGGTTTTCGGAAGACGTCACAACTCTTTGTGAACTTTGGACCTGTCAATCAGGGGAAGGCTCTCTCGAAGGCTTCCATCTCCAGATGGCTCTCCGGCTGTATCATGTGCTGTCACCGGTTGGCAAACCGACCGCTGCCTGGCCGTCCGAGAGCCCATTCCACCAGAGCGATCGCAGCTACCACGGCGTTCCTATCTGGTGTGCCCCTGCTGGACATATGCAGGGCTGCTACGTGGAGGTCGACGCACACCTTCACGAAATTCTACTGCGTCGACCGGGATTCCAGGGAGGAGTCCAGGGTCGGCCAAGCAGTGCTGCGCAACCTGTTCGCCTGAGGTGAGCCTGGTGAGGAGGTAAGATGCTTAATGTTGAGTTTATGTGATGCTTAATGTTGAGCCTTTGCCACCTCCCGTGGTTGTGCATGTGTGTACTGCTATGTATTCTTTATTCATGAGCATGTGAATCCATGCCAGACCCCATGCTGGAGAAGGAACAAGTTACTTACCTGTAACTGTTGTTCTCCAGCATGGGTCTGGCATGGATTCACATGCGAACCCTCCCGCCTACCCCTCTGCGGCTATTCACTTGGTCATACTGCCACTTCACGTGCTTCCAAATCTGAAGATGGCTGCCAGAGGCGGTGCTTAGGTAGAGGGCAGTCATTGGCTGTGGTCAGTATGACGCAGAGACCAGTGATTGGTTATTACTACGAAAGACAGATCAGAAACGAAACTGATACTGGTTTTTTCTTTACCGAGGATTCCCAGCCTGACGACGGGGAATATTCATGAGCATGTGAATCCATGCCAGACCCATGCTGGAGAACAACAGTTACAGGTAAGTAACTTGTTCCTTTTTTGTCATTGGGATTGGGTCTGGCTAGTATGTGATTCAGGGTTCAGTGATGCAGTTCTGAATACTGGACAGCTGACTGCCCGTGGCATAATACGATGCAGACCTCCATGAGACAGGCAGCCTCAGGAGACCTCCAGGACACCAAGAAGGCAGGATTCGACGTGAGTCACCACGGTCAGACAGCAATCTTCATTTGATGAACAAATGAGCATGCCTTGCACAGCTTCTCTTCAGGGTGGGAAGCTGAAACTGAAGGCACATGCATCTTGTTACAGAAGCCGAAGACCCATGAAGTTCCGAAGATAACCTCAGAATGGCAACAGCTGCAGTAAGGTGTCTCAGGAACAAACTGGTCAGTCCAATAGTGGTCCAGGGAACTTCTGAAAGCTCAGCAGGCACAGATCTTTGAGCATGGATCAGGACAGGTAGTTCCCGCCAGTCTAGGGGTCAACCCATCAACGAGGGCCCTCTTGAGCTCAGGCCAGAGGAGCAGGGCTTCACTGGGACTTGGCAGGAGGAAATGCTGGTCAGCTGCAATGGTTGATCCCATGTCTTCAGCAGGCTGCACTTCTTCATAGGGATCTTGACTACACCGATGATCTCTCAAATAGCTGAAAGAGCCACCCTTTTATCCAGGATTAGGACTAACAATAAATAAAAAAAAAACAATACAATACAATACAGTTAATGTTTACTCACTTTTCTCAAAAAGAAGATAACAAGTTACACTTTTCAATAATTACTCTTAGTCAGGAATTTACTAAGTTGCTATATTTCTTATTGCAAAGGAAACAGCTGAATACATCCAACTGAGCCATTACAACTTTTGTCACACATAATCAATGGAGTTACTCGAAGACATAGTAATCATGTGTAGGTTGACGGTCACATTCTATGCAATATTTCATATTTCATTCTTCGATTTTGTAATCCCAGTACTTGAATTGTGCAAGTGAAAGTAAATTCTGTGGAGTACAATAGAATTCAGTGCAGTTCCATCATCCATTTTCTCCCAAAGCACATGGCGTTCCGTTTGGGAGAAAATATTATTAGTTACACATCCATAATAAAGGGCTGCTCTCTGTATGAATTGACTGATGCGGGCATGTTGGTCATAATGATGAGCACCGCAAAAGGGCGGCAAACAGGGGCAGCATGATCGTCCCAGAAGATCGAGATGACTGTTCCGTTCGTGATGCTCCAGTTTTGGTTGAATAACCCATCAATGGGCAAATAGTGACCATGACATATACACCTTTTTCGGACTTATCTATTTAGATGTTATAAAGAAAAAATTTATTTTAGAACCCATTGTCTAAAGAAGTAACACTATTACCTACATATAAATAAATAAAACATAACTTTGGATGTATTCTGCATATACAAATTATTCATATAAGTATCAGATATTGAATTGTTCTTTTCAGTAAATATATATGGTTCAAATCAAAGTATGGCAATCCATTATTTGAACTATTTTTAATGTTTACTGCATACCTCACATCCTTATGTTATATGGAGGTGTATTCGAGCAAGTACTCTGTTGCAATGTGCAATTATAATTTGCTAACTAAACTACAATTTCCATCATTCAATTCTAAGCCAAAACCACAATGTGCTATTCGACTGACACATGTAAGTTCTAACATTTTGAAGACATCAGTTGCCCTTACGTTGTGATTTATTCCCTATTGAAAAGTTCTTTCTACACGTTATATTCTAATAAAAAGAATTTGCTCTCTTTGCACCAATTTAAAGATAAATGTACATCGGTTCAAGTCAAGCACACAATTACTTAAATATGATATTTATTATGAAAACAAAACTTAAACGAATTGTTGCCTGCCCATTCTTGCAATGTAAAATGCAGGTCGTTGTCTTTCGGGAGTTATTCAGAATGGAAACTTGCATTTCATCCGATGGGTTTCTTTGAAGTTCATGTTATCTCATTTTATTCTGCTTTGTTACTAAATGTTGTCCGTGGAATTATTACTCTGTCCATTTCAGCGACAACTTACTATGAGCCTTTTCTTTCAGTGTTCAAAATTCCAAGGTCCCCTTGGCTTTCGGTTTCGCCTTTACTGCAGAAATGAAAAATATGATGTTCCTATTTCTATTTACACCTTGATATTAAAAAAAAGCCAATATTGGGGGGCGCTGTTGCGCGGCTCGTAAAATGGCCGCTGCCTGAGAGTGCTCCTGTAGAGGATTGAACATGTAAAAATCCTGAGTTCCTCAGAAGAGTTGCCCTGAGTACGGTGTGGCATGTTGGGTCGGAACTTCTGTGGCATCTGAAGTGCCGGTTTTGAAAGCCCTAGGCTGCGTGGGCTCACTCCCTTCTGGATTGGACTTTTGCGGCCGTAATTTGGTGAGCCGCCCTTCCCCCACGGAACGACTGCGAAGATCCTGCCCCTGACCGCGCTCGACTGCTTGGTGTAGCCTCCTTCGCTGCTGCACCGCGCTTCAACATCGGCTGGGGAATCAGAGGCGGCCCCTTTGGGAAGCGTCAGAGCCACGGACACTGCTTACCTGTTACTGCCATCCTGCAGATCCCGCGCCTCAGCTCCTGCAGTCTCCCCAGCATGAGTGGCTGTGCGGCGCTCTTCTGCGGGGAGCAATGGGGGCTTCCCTGGAGATCCCTGGGGCCGTCGGCTTGCTGGCCCACTCGTGATGCAGGGGGGCGGCTCCAGTGCTGCTCCTCCCTGGCCCGGCAGGTTCGCCGCTCCAGCTTTACATTCTTGTGGTGAGTCGGGGGGCCGGGGGTGGGGCGATTTTTTTTTAATTTTTTTTTATTTTTTCTTCTCCAATCCTAATGGCTGCTCCCTTCTTCTGGGGCCCCTCTCTCCTGACCCAGCACAGTTTCCCTTCGTGCTGCTGGGTCCTTCAGTACAAGGCTGGACCCCTTATTGGTGCTAAGGGGTGGACTAAGATCAGCATCCAGGAGTGGATTGGGTAACCGGACATATCGTGCCCAAACCTTGACCCAGGGGGGGGCGCCATTTCAGTTGGAGGTCTGACTGAGAGCTGAGCGGGGGGCTGCAACCTTCCTCCATTTACAGGACTTTCCTGCTTCATACAGTAAAGACCCTAATAAGATTAGCCTGGGCCGACCTGCCACCCGGGTGCGGTGGCCTTCCAGCACGGGGTCCGTCTAGCTATTGTCTGACACGTGCTGCCTTTCAGCGGGTTCGCCGGTTAGCTGTACCATCTGGAGCCCACTGCTCATCTGGTTCCCTCGTCTGGCCTTACGGAGTTCCTTGCAGTGTGCCCAGCTTTCCTCAGCTTACTCCATGAACGCTGCACTTCTTTAGCTTGGGCTAGCCCCCCGGACTGGCTAACCAAAAGAAACAAGCAAGGATGGAGCAGTATACTAGGGTTGACCCTCTGCAACATGAGTACGAACCTGGTCCCTCTCAACTGGATATATCGGCCCTAAACCACATGCCGTTAGCTTTGAAAAACAGTACAGACAATTTAGGGGCAAAAATGGATGCACTGATTTGTAAAGTGGATGTGTCGGCTGTCCAAAATGAAAAACTGTGGCAGGATGTCGTAGGCCGAGCACCGGATGGGAGATGGGGAAGAAAAAAAATCGCAGAGCTCCAGCGTGAAGTGGCGTCTCTTCAACGAACGGTTAATAAAATGGTCGCCAAGAATGATGACCTTGAAGGGAGATCACGCAGAAACAATATAAGGATTACTGGGGTCGCCGAGTCGACTCCCATTGACAATATGGAAGTCTTCGTGGAAAAACTGCTTAAGGAGGTTCCCTGTGTCTGAAATTTTTATGGTGGAGCGGGCCCATCGCTCACTTGCAGCAAGGCCCCCTCAGGGGGCCCCGGAGAGAGCCATCATTGTACGGATATTCAGTTACCGAGACCGGGATATTCTGCTGCGGGCTGCAAGGGAAAAAGAGTCCTTACGATGGGGTTCCGCAACAATAAGGCTCTTTCCAGACTTTAGCCAACAAGTTCAGGATTTGAGGAAACCCTTCCAAGCTGTGAAAAACATCTTAAAGAAGAAAAACATACGTTACTCTATGATGTACCCGGACAAACTTAGGGTTGTCTACGAGGGAAAAACTCTGTTCTTCACTTCACATGAAACCGCAGAGAGATTTGCTTCGGAGCTCCCAGACCTGGGGGCTTCCCCCCACTGTAGGCCAGCAGGAGAGGTGCTGGGTCCGTCCTGCCGCCAAGTTTTTTATTCTTTTGCTGGTGGGTTCCACCTGGTCAACCAGGGGACCCTAAGTGGCAATTCTTGTGGCAACACTTAATTTTGACAGCACCTAGGTAAAAATTAAATGTGGTAAACAAGCCTCTCTCCATCGGGAGGCACAGTGGCCGCCGGCACCCCCTCATGTCCAGCGGCACCGTACAGACTTAAGGTTGTTAGTTCATGTTATGTGTGTGAGGGGTGGAATAATCGGCCGGTTGGTTGGGGTTTCTGGCGTGGGTGGTGGGAGTGGAACTATGGGAGGGAGGTCTGGTTTACTATGAGGTAGTTGCATTGTGTTTAATGGGTTGGGGCACACTTTCCAAAAACCTACATCTCTGGCTGTACCAAGTACACACTGAAGTATGACTTCTCTATTTGGGGAATTGAATGGCTATATGCCTCCAGTCTACTGCGCCACTTAGACTGCCACTGCCATGACTTCGCCAGGTGGTTCTGATTTACATACCAACTTAGACATAACCGTGATGTCGTGGAATATTCGTGGCTTCACGAATTGCAAGAAAACTAGAATGATTGCAAATTATGCCAAGAATCACCACGTTAATGTCCTCTGCTTACAGGAGACCCACCTGAGAAGGGACTATAGGCTCCCCCCGCTAACAGGCTGGGGGATCCATAGATACAGTTCACCTTTCACTTCCAGCTCGCGTGGGGTAGAGATATACATACACCGTTCTTTAGAATTCAAGCTACACACTCAGAGAACGGATGAGGAGGGTAGGTTCATCCTGGTGGCTGGTGAAATTGCGGGATGGTTGGATTTATTGATCAATATATCTGGCCCTAACTATGACCATCCTGACTTCTTTCAATCGTGCTCGGAACACCAGCGTTCCTTCCCGGGGTATGAACTGGTATGGGCGGGGGATTATAACATTGTGCTCTCACTACACCTAGACAGATCCTCTTCCTCACAGACCTCCCTTTCAAAATCAGCCTGTAAATGGAAAGCAATAGCGGACGACTATGCCCTTGTTGACGCGTGCAGGCTCCTCCACCCTAATGATCATGAATTTACCTTTTTCTCAGGGGTTCATGGATGCTCTTCAAGGATAGATTATATACACCTCTCCCCAGAGCTGGCTCGGGCAACCTGTAAGGCCCAGATATTACCCCGGACCTTATTCGACCACCCTCCGGTCCGGGTTCAGTTCGCTGGCTTGGTGCCCTCTTCGAACCACCTTAGGTGGAAATTCATGGCCCGAGCGCTGGAAGACGTTGCATTTTGTGAGGACATTCGTAAAACCATCACCGAGTTTTTTCAAATAAACTCTGACTCAGTCCCAGATCCCAGAGTGGTCTGGGAGACATTTAAAGTTTATATCCGGGGCTGGTGCATCTCACAAGAGGGTGGGGTCCTGAAGTGTATTCGTAGATCCATTTCCTCCAAAGAGCTGGAACTCAAGGATCTTGAGACCCGTCAGGGAAGGCAGGACTCCAAGGCGCTCCATACGGAGTTGGTACTCAAAAAGGAAGAAATTAGTCAATTAATGGCCAGTGAGGAATGGTTCCTGGGTGATCCAGTCATCACAGCCAGATACGTGGAAGGGCACCACCCTAGGAGGACCCTAGCGTGGGCCAATGGGCGGAGCATCACTCCAAAGCCATATTGGAAATAGAGATGCCTAGTGGGGACGGTACTAGGGAGTCTGCAAAGATAAATGACACATTTCGGGAATAATATGAACTTCTTTACTCCACACAATTTAAAGCAGGACATGATGATATTGTATGCTACTTGGACAGGGTGGCCTTGGGGTGGTTGGAGCCTGAACTCAGTGCTTTATTCAATAACCCCCCCTATGATGAGGAGTTCCTCAAGGTGATTTGCTCTCTGCCTAATGGCAAAGCTCCCGGGACTGATGGTATCACAGCGGAATTATATAAAGCGTTCCCTGATCTACTAATCCCTCATCTGTGGACTATGTTCGAAGCGGCCAGTGCGACGGGTGTCCTCCCTGAATCTACTTGCATGGCTTTGGTCACTGTACTCCTCAAACCTGACAAGGATCCTTGTAAGTGCTCTTCCTACAGACCCTTGTCCCTGAAAAACACGTACAATAAGATTATTGCTAAACTATTGGTGGACAGATTGTTACCCCATATGCCTGGTTTAGTCCTCCCTGACAAAGCAGGCTTCATACCTGGCCGCTCCACCCAAAATAATCTGTGGAGGCTATTCTCTTTAATGCATAATGTAAACCAATCTGTCCCGTTGGCAGTCGCCACTTTGGATGCAGAGAAGGTGTTCGACTCGGTGGAGTGGCCATTCCTGTTTGAGTTCCTTCATTGTTCGGGGCTGGGTAACACTTTCTTGCAATGGGTATGCCTACTCTATACAGCCCCCAAAACCCTTGTTTACACTAACGGGAAACAATCCGTTCCTATTACACCTTCACAGGGAACTAGGCAGGGATGTCCATTTTTCCCTATCCTATTTGCTCTGGCTATTGAACCTGTGGCTTGCGCGCTGAGAGAATATCATGCACATAGGGGAATTACCCTTCACTCCCACACCTCCATCATCTCCCTCTATGCCGACGATATGTTGATTTATCTCAAACACCCCTGAGAAAATGTATGCCTGATCGTGGAAGAAATCACCGGCTTTGGCACCCTTTCTGGACTTCGGATAAATTGGTCTAAGTCTGAAGTCCTCCCCCTCACAGGGGACGTATCTCTGCGGGATATTGGGGACGACTTTGCGTGTGTCCTCATGGGATCTGATATCTGGGCAAGAAGGATCAGCTGTGGGTTTCTTGAGAAGAGGATGCACAAAGGAGTGCTTCAGAGGGGAGGGGAAGGATCCCGAGGCAAAGGAGTGGTTGCAAAAATCAGCAAGAGCCGGAGCGAGGGTGTCAATGTGGTCCTTGATGGTTTTAGAGGAACAGGGATGAACCTGTTTTGATGAGGCTTTCATAGATCGGACTTGTCTAGCGACCTTGTCAGGGGTGAAAAGAGGAAAGGACGAGAAGAATGGTGTGAGGGTGGCTAAAGGAGGGTCAGCAAGCACAGATGGAGAGAGGAGAGGAGGGGTGTGGGTGGAGAGGGTGGACAGGATGTCCTGGGTTTTTTAAATGAAGTGAGAGGCAAGGGCATTGCAAAGAGCCTGGGAGGCAACAGGAGGGGTAGAGACTGCAGCAGGGTTGGCCAGCTCCTTGCAGATTTTAAAGAGTTCGGCCGAGTTGTTAGATGCCGCAGAGACACGAGCTTGAATGTGGACTCTCTTCTTGGTGTGGACAGAGAGTCGGTATTGCCTTTGTAGCAGGCGACAGGCTAGTTTGTCAGAGGATGAACAGGAAGTCCTCCATTTCCTCTCAGCTGTCCAACACTTATGTTTAAGTGTAGCTAGGTCAGAGGCATACCAGGAATTGCACTTGGCTTTGGACTTCAAACGGATCCTCATGACAGGGGCAAGAGCATCAAGTGTATCAGAAATTGAAGAGTAGAGCAGAGACAGGGCTGTGTCAGGATGTAAGACAGCCAAAGGTGGAGGGGGGGAGAGAAAGTGGTGGCAAAAGCCTCAACTGACACACGCTTTATGGGCCGGATGTCCGAGAAGGTAGATGGCAGTGTTGGCATAAGCTTGGCTTGGGGGGAAGAGAGGGAGATGAGATGAGAGGAAGGAGTGATTGCTCCAGGAGAGAGGAGTGGTCAGAGGGATGGAGAGGGGGAGGTCAGAGGAGATCAAGACATCGAGTGTGTGCCCTGCAGAGTGAGTCGGGCCAGAGGCGAGGATGGACAGGGAGAGGGAGTCGCAGAGGTCACAGAAGAGTACAGAGGAGGAGCAAGGAGAGTCTAAATGAGATTCTAAATGTATGTTTAGGTCACCGAGGAGGAGGAGTTGAGTAGTAGAGGCCAGGAGGTAGGAGGAGAGGTCTGCCCACTCAGAGAGAAATGAGGTGATTTGACCAGGAAGCCATTAGATGGTAACCACAGTAAGAGAAGCGGTAGGCGAGAGAGAAAGCCTACAGACAAGGCATTCAAAAGAGGAATCGTCGTCAAGTCTGGTGCAGGGTCACCAGGTCTTGTGGATGACTGAGAGGCCTCTGCCTGTCTTGTTCAGCCAGTCTCTGTGTTGGATGCTGTAGCCATCGGGTACAAGGACGTCTAGGATGTGGGTGGAGCTGGGTGTCAGCCAGGTCTAGGTGATGAAGATGCCATCAAGGTTGTGTCTAGTGATGAGGTCGGCGATGTCTGCTGCATGGGTGATAGCTGAGTGGACTTTGGTGAGCATCAACGTCCTTGTTGTGGATGGTGAGGGGGTGCTGATGGGCTTGAGGCTGATGTGGGCGAGGTTGCTGCATTGCAGAGTCCATGTTATTGTTATTGTTATTGTTATTTTGCATTTGTATAGCGCCTTATATACCATTGGTATGGTCTGAAGGCGCTGGTAGGTTGAACGCCCTTGGGAACTGAAGTTCGGGTCAGTGGAAGGATTTAGAGAGAGTCCAAAGGTGCGTGTGCGCACCGGTATGTGTGCAGCTGGTGCGGAATTCATGTGGTAGCTGCTTCTTAGCGGTAGGTGTGGTGGTTGAGAGATCAGGGATATGTGTTCGGTCTGGCTGGAGTTATCCAGACCGAGTGTGGCGGCGTTAGGCCTGAGGAGATACGCCTGGCTGGGGGTGTGAGACCAGCCATGTTTACTTAGAGTGATGGGGGGTGAGCGGCAGATGTTGATATGAGAACAGTTATACCGAATGGTGTCATAGTATCTCTGTGTTCTAGTTGAATGGTGGTGTAAGGAGAGAGTAAGCGTGGGGTGTGATATGCAGTATGCTCTTTCAAAGATTCCTTGCATTCCAAAACAAATAAGCACGTCGCGCAATTCTGAGCGGTTAGGTCCGTTCTATGTGTTTTGGTTCACATCCGCTCTATGCACTATTCGCCCGTCCATACCCTCATTTGTTCCATACATTCGTTCGCTCCCCGCACCCTCGTTCGCTCCCCGCACCCTCGTTCGCTCTCCGCACCCTCGTTCGCTCTCCGCACCCTCGTTCGCTCTCCGCACCCTCGGCCGTTCTCTGCACCCTCGGCCGCTCTCCATGCTCGGCTGCTTTCCACGCTCGTTCGCTCTCCACGCTCGTTCGCTCTCCACGCTCGATCGCTCTCCACGCTCGTTCGCTCTCCACGCTCTTCCGCTCTGTAACGTCCTCTGTTCTGGACGTTCTTCAGCTGCCCACGCTCCTCCCCTCTCTGCACTCAACTTCGTTCTACACTCAACCCCTCTCTACACTCATGTGCTGTCCACATTGGCCGCTCTCCATGCTCTTTCGCTCTCCACGCTCTTTCGCTCTCCACGCTCTTTCGCTCTGTACGGTCGTCTGTTCTGGACACTTCAGCTGTCCACGCTCCTCCCCTCTCTGCACTCAACTTCTTTCTACACTCAACCCTTCTCTACACTCATGTGTTTTCTACATTCATCTGTCTTCCACATTCATTTGCTCTTCATATTCGTCCGCTCTTTATTCTAAGCTAACCTCCATACTCATCCGCGCTCCACACACGTCTGCCGGCAGCGCTCCTCCTCCACGCTCATCTACACTCATCTGTATTCATTCGATCTCCTATTCAGCTCTCTCGCCCTCGACACTCACCCGCCCTCCCCACTCACCCGCCCACCATACTCACCCGTCCTCCACACTCACCCGCCCTCCACACTCATCCGCCCTCCACACTCATCCGCCCTCCACACTCATCCGCCCTCCACACTCATCCCCCCTCCACACTCATCTGCCCTCCATACTCATTTGTTCTCTACTTTCTTCCGCTTTCTGCACTCATCCGCTTTCTACACTCATCGGCACTCCACACTCATCTGTTCCCCCACTCAGTCGCTCCCCCACCACTCTGCACACTCAACCGCTCTCCCCACTCAGTCGCTCTCCCCTCTCAGTCGCTCTCCCCTCTCAGTCGCTCTCCCCACTCAGTCGCTCTCCCCACTCAGTCGCTCTCCCCACTCAGTCGCTCTCCCCACTCAGTCGCACTCCCCACTCAGTCGCACTCCCCACTCAGTCGCTCCCCCCACTCAGTCGTTCCCCCCATTCAGTAGCTCTCATGCTTCTCTGCTCTCCACGCGCCTCCGCTATCTGCGCTCCTTCACTCTGCACTCAGTGATTTTGTTGGTCAGTACAGACCACAGACTGCATTGAACGTGCCCAATGTAGAGCCCCACCTGTGGAGTTCGGAATCTGTAGTTTTAGTATGATCGCTTGAATGGTCTGCCCACCATGAGGGTCACATCCTGCCCCCACCAAATGAGGTCCTGTTGTAGATGAACAGGTATACTGACTGGGGCTCCTTCACCCGACTCATGGTCCCATGATGCGGAAAAATGAAGCTGCAGCCTACTCATTCGTTGCCTGGTTTAGGGATGGCCAGGAGGCATCCGCCCACCACCGTCATCCTTTTTCCACAGACATCCGCTGTCCACAGACATCCGCCCTCTACAGTCATCTTCCAGAGGCATCCACTTTCTACATTCATCCGCCCTGCCCAGTCGTCCGCCGTCCACAGTCATTCGCTCTCCACAGTCATCTGCACTCTACAGTCAACTTCTACAGGCATACACCCTCCATAGGCATACATCCTCCATAGTCATCAGCCCTGCCCAGTCGTACGCGCTTCCCAGTCATCCGTTCTCCACAGTCATCCGGCCTCCACAGTCGTTCGCCCTCCAGAGTCATCCGCTTTCCACAGTCATTCGCCCTCTACAGTCATCCGTCCTCTACAGTCCTCCACAGTCATCCGCACTCTACAGTTGTCTTCTACAGGCATACACCTTCCATAGGCATACATCCTCCATATTCATCCGCCCTGGCCAGTCGAACGCGCTACCCAGTCATCCGCTCTCCACAGTCATCCGGCCTCCACAGTCATTCGCCCCCCAGAGTCATCCGCTTTCCACAGTCAACCGCCTTCCACAGTCATCCGCCTTCCACAGTCATCCACGCTCTACAGTCATCTGTTTACCACATACATCGACTCTCCAAGTTCGTCTATGCTCTATTTTTCTTTTATCCAGTCGTCGATTCGTATTATTTACTTCACTGTTTAGATGTACATTACTCGTTTTAATTTTTCGCAATTTCTGATACAGGCGATTTTTGATTTGATTTTTTTTTTTTTTTTTTTTTTTTTTTTGATGATGCTAGGAGGGAACCGGTTGGTTTTTAGGGAAAGAGCCAGGTTTTCAGTAGTTTGCGGAAAGTTGATAGTTCCTCGGTTAGCCTGATGTGGGGTGGGAGTGAGTTCCACAGGGTTGGGGCTAGGGCTGAGAATGATGCTCCGCCCAACCTGACTGAGTTTGTCTTAGGAATTACAAGGAGGCCGGCTGTGCTTGATCTAAGGGTGCGAGTGGAGTGATAAGCTATTAGTTTTTCTTGAAGATATTGCGGTCCTGTTTTATGTACTGCTCGATGGGTGAGGCATAAGGTTTTGAAAGCTACCCTACGGGCTACTGGAAGCCAGTGCAGTGTCTTGAGGGCTGGGGATACATGGTCTCTTGGACCAAGCGCAAGTAACGCTTTGGCCGCCGCGTTTTGTGCTCTTTGAAGTTTGTTCATTTGGTAGGCGTGGATTCCTAGGTATAGGGGGTTGCCGTAGTCCAGCCGAGAGATGACGATTGATTGTACCGCAGAGACTCTGTTAGGAAATGATAGATAAGGAAAGATGCGCCTAAGGTTTTTGAGGTGGTAGTGGCAGGACTTTGAGACGTTGTTGACTTGGCGCGAGAGTGTTAGGTCAGAGTCTAGGGTGCATCCAAGGTTTTTCACTGTGTTGGAGGGGATCGGCGAGTTGCCCATGGCGGTTGGCCAGGGCAGTGGGTGTGGGAGAAGATCTGGGTTGCCGCACACCATGATTTCTGTTTTGGAGGGGTTTAACAGGAGGTGGTTTTGGGTCATCCAGCGTTCAATGTTAAGGAGGCAGGCTGCCAGGTCAGGTCGTGAGTTAGGATTCGTGTTCAAGAATTTTAGAATTAGTTGTGTGTCATCGGCGTAATTGTAACATAGGATGTTGTGTGCACGAATTATCGGTGGGAGGGTGATCAGGTAGAGATTGAAAAGGAGAGCAGATAGACACGCTCCTTGTGGGACTCCTGTGTCGACTGGTCGGGCTTGGGAGGTAAAGTTGGAGAGTGTCGTTATTTGGTGCCTTAGAGGAGGGGCAATGTTGTTGATGTTGGCGTTGCTTGGTGATGGTGGGGATGGCCTGTTGGGAAGGAGTGAGAAAACACATGTTGGCGCGTGTGAACCTGTTGTCTGAGCAAGGGTTCAGGCCCTGGTCCTCCCAGTCGGAACAGATTCAAACAGGAATTGCCCTTTTCTTCATCTGCCCTTCATTTTGAATGCCTGGGCGAGAGATGGCCTTGGTCTAAGAGTTAAGAGCAGAAAGTTAGATGCAGGGCTAAGAAGATGGGTGGGGCTTAGGCTACGTGACCTAGATTCATTTACACCTGCTCACAAGCTGCAAAGGATTAGAGGCTGGAGGGCTGCTTAATTGGGGAAAAAGGATAGCAAAACAGGAAGGCACCAACAGTTTAGCAGTGATTGAAAGGTGGACGGGTATTAGGTAACATGGCCTTGATCCACTTGCACATGCTCACCAACTGCAAACGAAAAGAGACTGGAGGGCTGCTTAAGTAGGGAAAAATGGCAGCAAAAACAGGAAAGCACCAACAGTTTATCAGTGATTGACAGATGGGGGCTTAGGCCATGTGACCTAGATCCACTTGCATCTTCTCTCCAACTGCATAGGGAAAGAGGCTGCAGGGCTTCTTAAGTAGGGGAAAATGGTGGCAAAACAGGAAGGCACCAACAGTTTAGCAGTGATTGGCAGGTGGGTGGGGCTTAGGCCACGTGACCTAGATCCACCTGTACCTGCTCATCAACTCCCTTTTCTATGAATGCCGATTCCAGTAGATCTTGTTTCTGTTTTATTTATATGACTTGCGGCTTAAACGTAAAACCATACAGGTGCAGTTTGTTCTCTGCCGGCAGTCAAGTCTCCAGCTAACACTTGTATTCTGAGTCAGTGTTGTGTCTGGTGTGCGACTGTACATGCCTAACGCTATAGTTATATACCAATTCTTATTTCTCTACAGACCCAAATATGAAATAAGTAGAGACACTGTCAATCTAAATAAACATTTTCCTTCTGGCTATCTGTGATGTGGGTGAGGGAGAATAAAAAAGACCCCCGTGGCCATAGGGCTGGACTTTAGCTAGTTTACATCCCAGCCTGCCATTTACCAAGAGAACACTTTTGGATGAGCAAAAGAGAGGGCAATGCACAGCTGTTCCCTGCCAATTCAGGGAAAGATGAGTGTACGCTGTGGGAGGAGCCAGAATAAACAATATTTAGAACGGTTGCTTTTGGTTTGGGACATCCATTTTAAAGGGCCTTAGGTTAAAAACGAATTCCCTTAAAGCAACACGTGTCACGGCAGAGGATGTGATGATCCAGGAAACATGTTTGCCAGTGGCGGAGGAAGAGGCTCGGGACACACCTTAGGCCAGAAGGGAGCATTTAGCGTCATGGTATATGCAATAAATGCAGTGGTAGATCCTGAAGGGGCTTGCCACTAGGAATATCCGGCGGCCATGATCTCTGTAGCAAAACCTTTATTTGGGGATTAGTTCACTGCTCCCTAAACTGTTATGGTTAACATTGCACCAATTGGCCGATTCAAAACATGAGTCTAGTGTTTTGAAGCACTGTAATAACAATCCCCAGTGAAGCATGTCTTGGAGCATGCATGGTCGTTTTTTATGTTGAGAAAAAACTGTGTATCTTAGGTGACGTGCTCTTTAAACAAGGTCTTCGCTGCTTGTACAAAGATCTGGAATTTTCTGATCCGGAAATGTGTATTTGTGAACTTAACTCCATCTACATGCATCTACAACCCTGGGTACCTTTGGTTTCTAAAGCTCTGCATACTCCTCGATCAGCTCTTTGCTTGGTTTTTCTGTTGCTCTTTTGTGCGTTCAAGCCGTCATGTACCTCCCATCTCCTGTTGAATGCTGCCCATATGGTTCATGTTTACTTTAAAACGAGATTTAACAGGTGTATTTTCATGCAAATATCTTTTGATGTTTTATATGCGCAAGAGAAAATGTTCTAAATGCAGCCTCCGTGGAATTCTTTATGTTCTTATGTATGGTGTAGGACTTCGTATTCTGTACATCAGTAGACCATCCAATACAGCACGTGGCTTTCTTTATGGAAAACAGTATTGGCAGACTTTCAAAGAATCCTAAAAATGAGAAAAGATCAGACCAGCTAAGTGTTTGTATTGTGTCCATTTTAAGACAAACCATTGAAGCTTAGTACATACTTGCCAACATTCTGTGGCCAAAAAGATGTAGGATGTTTCAAGTTTCAAAAATAATACTTTGCATAATAATTACATCACAGGACATACAAAACATACATTGTTGGCACCACTAGAGCATTCTAAAATACACAACCCATCAAACAGCAGGGTAGTACATATGTATTCCTGCAGTGCAAGAGGAATAACTGAGCAACATGGAGACTGATACCCTCGTCAGTCCGTTATGCAGCTGCTGTGTGATGGTGTTACGCTCTGCCACTTGCCTTCACTGGTGATTCACCTAAGGCCTGTCCCAGCCAGAGTGCAGGGCAGAGTCATGTATCTATCAGGTCACTGGATTGGTCTGAGCCCATCACTCAAAGTAATCACTTACCCGCCTGCCGCACAGACAGACTAACTAATCTGTTGCATGCTTTGTCCTGGGCCGGTCTCAAGCAGCCTGCCTTAGAGTCACATAAATTACCTGCCCCTGTAAAAAGCAGTAGGATCCGTCACCCAAATCTGTAGGCGGTAGGACTGCTTCAAAAGCAGTAGCCTACTGCCTAAATCATTAGGGTTGGCAAGTATGTTACTACACGTGTTTAAGTGGGCAGTTGTATAGACTGTAAACGAGTGCTGAACCGTGGTGAGGATGGCCTGTCGTGCGGGGCTGGCCAGTAGGCCCATTGTCTGTGCGCTGCTCAGAGTGGCAATAATTACAAAGAAGCTGCTTTAGACTCCAACTGCCGAGCGGAAGCCCGCTCAGCACCTTTATTGGTGCTGGAGCATGCTCCTGCTTGTGACCCTAAACATGTGACTAGGCACAGGCCCTGTGGTTCGTTGCCCGTGGCACAACATCCCATGCCAAGGGTAAAACAAATAATTCACACAGTATCAATACTATCAAACAACAGGCGTGACAGTGACCGCTACAACTCACTCTGCTCTCTGGGTCATTTTGGAATATTACGTTACACATTCTTATTTAGGCACACTACTGATAACACTATAGACGTTGGGCGGTTCAGTTTATTATCTCGTGAGTGATGATGGTAACTACTTTTCCCCCTTGCAGTTCTGGCCAACACTGATGACAAGTTGCTATACAGGGCCTACTTTAAACATCTCACGATTGCAGTATCACTGCATTTTAAACACGCCTCTTCGTTCTAGTACATGTTTACACACATATATGTACATTAGCGTGGACCACACCTTTGGAGTTCTACCACTGCAAGCTTTATTAGTTCAACAAAAGAGTAGGGAGCTTCCCACTAGCTGGCAAAGCTGCACCAGGGCCACATTGGCAGGATAGTCATGGGGCAGCCCCTTATGCTCGGTCCACAAGAGAGTGGGGATCGCCCCACTGGCTGGAAAAGCTGCACCAGTGATACGGGGTCCACACCAGCAGATGGTCACAGGGCAGTCCCTTTTTGTCTGCTCACCCAAGTTGGAGTGACTTCCACTAGTTGGCGAAGCCGCGCCAGGGAATGCCGGGGGCCACATCGACTGTTGTCTCACCAGCAAGTCTCTGCACCGCCTCCCTCTCTCGATGCTGCAGAATGGTACTTCCAGCAGGACCTGGGTAGTCCTTCTTCCTTGAGGCAGGCAGTAACCTGAAGTCTTTTGGGCCCTCTCTCCCCCATGAGGATAGGGGCAAGGTGAGGACACTCTCTTTGAGTCCCCCACCAGGTGAGGACCAGCTGACGGCAGCAGGGAGGGCTGGGCCCGGGGATCCCCCCAACCCCATGTAGGAGTCCATTCACGCTACTGTGGTGGTGGCAACCCCACCGAGTTGAAGCTCCCTGCTACAGGATTTGGCACGTGCAGCACTCAGATCACTCAGAGCACGCAGAGCCGTGCAGTGCCCACATTCCACTCAGGCTGGGGATCCTCTCCGAGCATTACAGCGGTAGTCAGAGCCTGCCAAATCCTCATCCATTTTGGCAGACCCAATGTATGCTGATATTGCGGCAGCAACAGCCATGCAGTGGCCAGGCTCCTCCAGGCAGGAGTTCTTTCTGGCTGACCTCTTGCCTGGCCACACAAGCCCTCTGTCAGGGGAGAGCTGTGGCCGGGCCAAGGATGTTGCATCCTTGTTGCCTCCTCCAGGTGGGAGGTCGCTGTAGTAGGCTCTGCATTATGGCAGTGGCGGATCCTGCTGCCCCACTCTTCTCCAGTTGATGGTGTTGGGGACATACCCTGCTGAGTGACCTGCTCCTGGCCTTCTGGTCACAAGGATAGGCAGGGTCACAGTTTGTTGGTTCTGCAAAACCACTGCAGCGTTCTCCCCTCCAGGCCTATCCCCTAGGCAGAAGTGTTCTTTGGGCAGCACTCCTCTCCCCTAGTCAGGAGTGCCGCTGCCCACATCTCCCCCAGCTGTGAGTCTTCTTTGGCAGGTGTCCAGACAGCAGGCTGCTCCTCTGTTTCCTCCACCAGTCAGGAGCGTCACCCTCCCCCCCAGGCAGAAGTGTTCATCACCTTTAGCGGCATGGTCCGCTCGTCTCCCCCAGGCAGGAGCTCAACACATTAGTGGTGGCATGGGCCACCAATCTCACCAGGTTGGAGCATAACATATCTGTGGTGGAGTGGGCCACCAATCTCCACCCTGCTGGAGCTTATTTGGGCAGCGCACCTCTCCCCCAGTCAAGAGTGCCTTTCTGTGAGGCAGTGCACCTCTCCCCCAGCCGGAGTGTCCTTTCTTAAGTGTCCAAAGGGGCATAATATTTGGCCCTCTGCCCACCACTCCATTGGTCAGCACATATTCCTATTGGTCAGCACATATTTCTGTGGTTTCCCCAATGGACAGCACCTCGTGGTGACCACTGATGAACACAACCTGCGGTGGTGGCAGGGTACCATTGAGGCAGGCTGCTCCTCTGTCTTCTGCCCCTGGCAGGGGTCTTTCCTTCAATGACAGCGGCAGTGGTCCTTGCCACACTGCTTTTGTCCACTTAAGTAGCAGCGTGCCACTTTTCCCAACCTGCGGCAGTGGCAGGGTCTGCATCGCTCACTCTCCGACCAGGCAGGAGCACTCAAACTTACTGTAGCAGCATGATCCGCGCCTCTCCCCCCAAGGCAGGAGCACATTATGAATGGAGCTTGTAACTTAGTCACAATGGGCTGCAATGGTTCTCATTACTCCAGGCCTGAATAGCATTGCTGCAGATGAGCAGTGGTTTGAAATGTGGTGAGTGTTTCTATATTTACGTAGAAACCGGTACAGACCCAGTTCTTGACCATCCTTTTGATGTACAGGGGATTCGAGGATCATCTTGAGAGTCCAAAAGAACGATACAACTTTGACACTCTCTTTGGGCTTGTGAGGGGTAACTTTGCTGTTCTTGAGCCCTAGTTTTGCCACTATGTAGCAAGACATAGAGGCCCATTGTCTGTCTTGCTTTCCCTGTGGAGTGCACGAGCCACCAGCATTTTGTATAATTGTGTTGATGGTATTATTTTAAACTCTGGTTATCAGGAGTGTTTATCAATGGTCACCAGGAGGTGCTGCCCATTGGAGAAACCACAGAAATATGTGCTGACAAATGGAGTGGCGGGAATAGGGCCAAATATTATTGGTGTAGGCTGCTCACCACTTCCAGTGATATGACACAGCATGCACTTGGCCTCTTCAGGTTCCACTTAACTGCCCTGGTCAGGAAACCATGTCTTTTCCCTTCTGCATGCTTTTGCCATGACGGTTTCCTGATGCCCTACATGAATCAGCCACATGGTTCATTGCCTCAGACCCAATGGAGGCATGCTTTGAGTATCATGGAAGTAAATCATCGTCGGAGAGGGACAGTTTGTGTCTTACATTCAGAAGTGCCTGAATGGCTGCACTGGCGTCTTCATTTCGGTGACAATTCCCAACCAAAACATTTTTCCAATGTCCTGTTTGTGAGCATGTATTGCAACTTGGGTTATTCTTCACTTTGGATGTCTCTCCCAATCTCATCCCACGAAAGAGCAATCGGTCTTGCACACACCAAAAACAATTGTACATGCTCTTCGGTGTTCTTTACCTGGGTGGTCTCGTGAGTGGCTGCCAGAATGGGGTGTCTGAAGAGGTAACCCTCCAGAATTTTTGGTAACAGGAAAATATTTGACTTTGTATTATTATTCTTGCAGTTGCAATTCCCACATGTTGCATCCGTGGGGGCGAATGTGGATGAGAACTTTGGAATAGCGTCACCAGAAATGTGTGATCAATAACCACTGTAAAATCATGTCCATACAGGTAGAGGTGGAAATGCCAAAGTGCCCATAGAATAGCTATTCCATCTTTCTTGATTTGAGAATATCGCTGTACAGTGTGAGTGAGGGCTCTACAGTAATAGGCAATTGGGCGCACTACCTCATCCACATCCTCTTAGGATAAGACAACACCTACTATGCACTGTGTAAAGGTCAGGATTCAGTTAGGCCATGGCCGTTTCACTGGACAGTGCTTGCTTAATCTGGTGAAAAGCTGGTTGTTGGCTCTCTTCCCTCTGACATTCAAAATGATCCTGGAGCAGTTCCTGTAGTAGTTTCCTGGCAGTGGCCAGGTTGGAGATGAATCGCCTGTAGAAGGTCACCATTCTGAAGAAGTTCCATATCTGGGGCACTGACTAGTAAGGATTCTGATGCCCGATCCCCGAGTACCTTTTTCGACTCTGCTGATACTCCAAGAAGACGTGTCCAAAAACCTCCACTTGATTGTTATGGAACGAGCCTCAGTTCCAGTGAATGGGGAGTCCACTCTCGCGCAGATGGCTCAGCACTGCCATCAGCAACATGTGATGTTGTCTTTCATCCTTTGCATACATTATTATATCATCAATTATGCCTTGAATGCTGGGAAGGTCAAATATGAGTGTGTGTATGACATTCTAAAATTCCTGGCCCAAAGAGGATATTCAGAAGATTAGCCTCTTGTATCTGTGCAGTAGTAGGTTCAGCGATGAAGGTTGTGATGCATCTTCAGTCATGGTGTAGCTGTACCTGTGGTTGCCCACCTTTTAAGGTCCAATTTTGGAAAACATTTGCACTGCTCAGGTCTACCACAATTTCGTCCATGCTTGGTAATTTTCCTGCCTTTGTGAATGGTCCGGTTCAGCAGCCTCATATCCACAGGGATGTGCACCACATCCAGCTGTTGACCTTTTATTCACTACCACTGGCTAAACCCAGACGTGGGCCTGTTCACCTTCTCAATCATTCCTCCATTCTCCTTCTCACGTAGTCCACTTTATTTCTGATATGCAAAGATGGCGTAGAGCCATAGGCTGCACTGCGTTGTCAATATCAATGTAACCATTTCCCTTTTAGGCATCCCACTGTTTCAACCTGCGTGGCATACTCATTGAGTAGATCATCCAGCTTGCATGTGCTGATGCTTTGTGCACAGTTAACGAGTTGCAGCTTAGCAGGGTTCCAGTACCTCTATCGACAACAAATAGCTTCTCCACATCTCATTTTTGTCCAAGTTTGACTTTGACATCAAACAAGCCACTCAGCGGCAGTAGTGCCAGGCTGCCATATGTATATATCGTTCTCTCAGTTGGAGAAATCAATTTCAAACAGTGTGATGCCAGCGGCTATTGTGCTACCCTTAATAGGGTACGAAATGGTTTCTCAATTTTAGTGCATAGGTCCGTAAATCGGCAATGATGTAGTATGAATGGGCCAAATCCCCGCGTAATATATCAAAGCACGTTTACACACGTGTCGGCAGTCCAATCCTTGAATAAACTTAAGCCCTTTTTGTTCACAAGAGAACGTAGGCATTTGTGAATATTTCCATTTTTTGAGACAATTTTGGTTACTCATTCACTAATTGTATAAACGTGAGCGCGTGATCCCCACTCACCATCCAATAATCTGCCTGTTTCTTTTCTCCAGCTCCTGGTGGATGAGCTGGAGGGTTTAGAGATCACGCTGCCTGTTAGAATTTATCAATAACTTACTTATACTTGAGGAGTGGTCAAGAGTGCACAGCACACTCTGTTCGAATCCACAACACTTTTATCCCTCTACTTCCAAGGTAGCGCTGCTAATAGCGCTACTGCCGGCAAATCCAGCGCTATTAGCATCAGCGCTAATAGTGCCGGCGGAAATTGCGTCATCGCCGGAACAGAAAGCATTGCGATGGCCATTTTGAAAAACACAGTCCATTGAATATCTCCACAACCTGCAGCCTTGCGGTCCTGTAAAGCTGCAAATATGTCACAGGGGAGGCTACGAGGCAAGGGAGCTGCCCATCAGCTGAAAAACTTTGTGAGGGGGAGCCAGATAAGGTGGTGGCCCACTGTGAGGAGCTGTACGGAAGCAGGCAAAGGAAGAATGGTGGCTAGCGGTGGACAGCAATCTGGAATACTATCTTCCAGAAGGTGTCATCAGTTGCCAGTGTACCCCGTGATGGTGAGGACTGCCACAAGAGGTGAAACGACCAGAGGGTAAGGGTGTAGAGACTGCTGTTCTAACATCGCTGTGAGTCCTGGTGACAGGAGGAGGCAATATCGAGCCACTGGCCCTCACCACCTGGGAGGAGAAATGCAGCACAGTGCTGATCTCGTGAGGATAGAGGGAATCAGCAGTTCAGAGGTGGGAGCCAGGAGGCAGGAGTTGAGTGACCCCCCACAACCAATGCATGCACAAATGGCAACCCAGCATAAGAAGCACAAGTGGACAGTGACACATGTCAGCAGAACCCGGAGCTGTGCATGCCGACAGGGCACAGTGACAGGGTGACACATCAGCCACCCTCCACAGCAGCCATGTGGCATGGGAACCAGGGCACCCCTGAGGATCACAGCAGTGGGAAGGACAGGCAAGTGAACCAAACAAATTCCATGCATACCATACGCCTGCTGGCGCACTCTGTGCCAGTGGGATTGATGTGCATCATCGACCATGACACTATGCAGCAGTCACCCCACCAAGAAGCTGCCCCAGTAGGGCTGCCCCATGAGGGCATGGCAGACAAGCCACAGGGAAGTACATATCCCACACACAGACATGTGCCCAGCCTGCCAATCACTGTGTACCACATTACAGCCCTGCTGGCAGCACAGCATTGCCCCATAGAGCCATGACAGTGTCATGTAACAAGCTACCCCCTCCAAACCCACCATGTGAGTACCACCGGGGGAGGGGATGTGGGGCCATGAAGGTCCACAAGCATGCAGGTCAAACAAAAGCTGGCCCAGCATGGACACCCTGCCCTACACAAACACAGGCCAATGACCAACGGGCCATGGGTCAAGCAACCCCATGACGGTGCATCCTCCCATGGACAACCATGCCCATTTGCCCATATGTGTGGGGTCACACTCTGTACCATTGCAACTGTGTCTTGCATGCCTACACACATGGGTGAACCATACCTGATGACATTTCCTATGCCCCTATAGGCACTCACGCATTGCCAGAGGCCTTGGAGGAGAAGGTTGCAGGCCCATCGGGGAGTGGATCTATAAGGCCCTCAAGGTCTGCCACCACCACCCCACGAAGGCGCACATGATCCTCGCCTAGGCGCATGGACTGCCAGGCACCGCCTGCAGCCAGCAAGGTCAAGCCTGCCGGTGGTATTGCAGGCCCTGTGCCAACACCAGCAGCCACCAGGAGCATTGCAGGCCAGGCTGCACCCACACCTGCAGCCGGATGCACTGACACAGAGCCAACACCTGCTGTCGGTGCCACTGAGAAGCCACAGGGGTACACCAGCCCGGAGTCTACACCTGCCCAAGGCATACACTCCCAAGGAAGCCCTCCAAGTCTCCAGTGCAAAGCGATACCAGAGCCGGATGAGGACACTCCATCCTATGGCTCAGCCGCATACACCCAGGCCCAGTTAAAGAGGCCCCGTCCAGACAGCGTAGTCTGTCTCGCAATGTGGTGTTGCAAAGGCTAGATGACATGAAGCGCAGGCATGTTAGATGGAGACAACTGGGCAAACTCACTCCGCACACCTGTAGGCCAGCAGGGGAAGTATCCAGGGGGCCACCCACAGGGTTGTGCAGCAAATGGTGTGGAACAGGGCCAAGATGAGTGGCAACTCCTCTGCATTGACACCATATCACCATATGCACAACTTGTCAGAGAGATGACGGAGGGTGTCTCTGCCCTAGCGGAAGCCATATGGAAGGGCAATGAGATGCAGGAGCAGCAGAACATGGTGACAGGCTTCGTTCCGTCCACCTCCACAACACCCATGGAGGGGTCACAGCAGGGCATGCTGCAACAACAGTCCCAACGCCTTCTTCATGCAAAGTCACAAGGGGCAGGCAGGGGGGGAGGCCCCACCTGTGAATAACTCGGGGAGACTGGTCGCCATGAGTGTGGGGGAGTTAGTGGGAACAGGGGGGATTGTTGGGGCACTTAATTCCATAAAAAAACATTACATTTTTCAATGCGAGGACATTCATGATTGTGTCTTTGCCTTGTTTATTGATTGGATGGTGTCACACAGTGGTGCATGGCTTATGCCATGTGTAAGTGTCAAAAGAAATTGACTATCAGTCCCTGGCGTGCCATTCTCCCATTCCTCATGTCATCTCTGGCAATGTGTGCATTTGCCTCAGCCACAGGCACTGCATTCTCATCCTCTGTGAGTGGTATGTCCACGTCAGGGGGTAGCGGAACATTTCTCTTCAGGCAGATATTGCGCAACATTGCACGCACAAGCACCATTTTGATGACTTTCTGTGGAGCGTACATT
The DNA here is from genome assembly GCF_040938575.1 of Ambystoma mexicanum. Taxonomy (NCBI): domain Eukaryota; kingdom Metazoa; phylum Chordata; class Amphibia; order Caudata; family Ambystomatidae; genus Ambystoma; species Ambystoma mexicanum. The sequence goes on from NC_090935.1 coordinate 742,790,220, forward strand.
AAGACTCTACCAGTATGGTCCAGGCAGCGGAAACGTGCCTTAAAGAGGCCAACGCTACGCTCAAGGCACACACGGGTCCGGCTGTGAGCGTGGTTGTAGGCATTCTATTCAGGTGTTTTTGGATCATGCACAGGGGTCATTAACCAGGGCAGCTGTGGGTATGCAGAATCACCTGCATGGGTGGAGGCACAGGCATTAGTCACGGTGTAAGTTATGGGGGTGGACTTACCCAACATGAGGTCAATGGACTACCTTTGCATACAGATTGGCCTTCATTTCATGGCATGTGTCTATTTTATGTCTGTGCATGCAGTGTCACTCGTACCATGCATTGTTTGTGCTTCACATGCACCCTGTTCCTTGCAGCATATGTTACGTACAGTGTCTGTCGGTGACATGTGCTGTGGGCATGGTCTCTGTCATGTGGCTGTGTCTCTAGCCATGCATGTGGCATGCTGGGTTCCCCATGGACCCTCCCTGGGCGTCTGGTGGCTATGGGTGTACATTGTGGGCTGGCTGAACATGGGTGCATGGCAGTGGCACTGGCAGGGACATAGTTCTGTATGGTAATTTGCCCATTTGTCTTCATTGCTTTAGTGGGTCCATGTTGCATTGTGGTACCTGTAGTCATGTAGGTGTTTTTGATTGATACTGTATGGGTACTACTGCTTCTACATGCAGGTGAGTCCGACATTTGCATGCTCCCAGGTCTGTACTATGACATTGGTGAGGGAGGTGGTAAAGTGCAAATTTCACATTTGCTTGTCATGCCATCCTTGGTGTGGTCATTTGCACCACTCCCCCCTCAGGGCATATGACCCGCAGCACATGTGTGCGAGCTTTCCTACTCACCCACTATCCAGATCTGTTATCCTCTGTGCCTCTCCATTTATCCTGGCAGTGTGCTGTTCCGTTGGACCATGGCATTGTGGGTGGAAGCAGTGTAGCAGGCACTGCAGTGGGTGATGATGAGGTTGGAGTCACAGGACACCTGCACATTCAGGGAGTGGAAGTGCTTGTGGTTTCGGGAACACTGATTCGTGGGCCTGGAGGGCCACCAGAGCAACATGTGTACAGTCCAAAGCAGCAATCAAATTTGGCATTTGTGCAATGGCATAGAACTGTTCCTTCATGGCATCGACCTGTGCTGTGGTGGTGGGCAGTGGCATGTGGCTTTATACCTGACGCAGGAGTGCTTCACGCACCTGAGCCACCATTGCACAGAATGTGGGCTGTGCCATGCCATGCATCATGGCCATGGAGTGCTGGAAGGTGCCAGTTCCAAGGGATTGTAGGATGGACACTAGTTTCAGCAGTGGGGGCACAGATGTCCAGATGTTGATCCTGCTCCCTATATTGTCCTGTTTTGTGTTGAGCAGCTCTATTATGGTCTCCCTGTTGAGGCGGTATGGGGTGACCAACTGGCTGTCGGTGAGGGACAAAGGTGAGAGCCTGACCCTGGGGATTGGGGCACACCTTGCTTGGGCCTGTACTCCCTGTACCCTGTCCTGGTTGTCCAGCCTCTCTACTTCCAATTGCAGCATGTGCAGCTGCCTGTCCCTGCTCACAGTGGCTAGTGGCAGCATGGTGTTGGAAACAGTGTTTGCGGTAGCGGTATGCCTTTTGTAGCCCTCGGGGATGTATTGGGATCACCTGTGGCTTCATTGCAGGCACCTGGAAGCTGGAGGTCTTGGACTGTGTGTTCAACGGCATTAGTGCCGGTTTTTGGCACTAATAGCACCGGAAATTGACTTGTGATGCAGCTGTGTTAGTGCCTCATGTGGCCGGCTGTAATAGCGCCAGCTGTAATAGCGCCAACTGTAATTGTGCTGGCTGTAATAGTGCCAGCTGATTTTACAGTCAGTGGTATTTGCGCTGGCTCATGATCCGGCAGACCAGTATTGTCGGCGCTAATTCCGTTACTGCTGCTTTTAAGAGTTACCGCCAGACTTGTGATGAGGCCCATAGTTATCTTGCATACATAGCACCTCCATGCATAGTGACTTGACAGATGCGTTCCTGAGAGTTGAGCATCCATTGGATATCTGTCCCAATGATACGAGGAGGGCTGGAAACCATCCCGAAAGATTGTGGTATCAGAGAGCACTTATGCAATGCCAAACCATTACAGGTCCACCAACTCTAAAACAGTTTTTTATTTCCACCTCTGTTTAGGAGGCATATGTGTGAAAAGGCAATAGAAACACTCATGGTAACACATGTGTGTATGTGGGGCTCTGAATGCCAAACCATTACAGTGTCTTTGCAGACCCCTGCCTGCATTGTGCTTTGCGCCATGCCTGTTTTCCAACATGGGACACCATTAGCAGGGAGCAGAGAGACATATCTCGTGCAAGCATTCCTTTTTAAATCAGGGGTGGGCATTGATAGCAAACTATGGTTTATACCCCTCTGTGACACTGGAGAAGTGGGGGATGCCTCGGGCACACTCCTATAAACACACCAGTGCAGTTTATGTTTACATTATGACATATCTGGCATTTCAGGCATTGTGCTTAAGGCATTGTGCTTAATTGTGCTTAATTGTGCTGGCTGTAGTAGTGCCGGCTTATTTTACAGTCAGTGGTATTTGCGCTGGCTCATGATCCGGCAGACCAGTATTGTCTTTGCCTCCCTCGAATGTATTGTGAACATAGAGCTCCTGTCTTGTGGAGGTCACATATATCTTCCATTATGGTGCACTCATTATTCCATGTGTTCTTATCAATCCACAGTGGTCCGAAAAGATCCACCCTACAGACTAGAGGATATTAAGGTCCCGATTCATGGAATTATAATCGAGGATTTGCGTGCCATTCTGCTCGTAAATCCTCGTAAATCCCTGTTCGTCGACTCATGGAATCGACTGTGCAGGACATTTCCTCGACTTGCATGGATTTTGCTTTGGCCCGGCTGCTCGAGTGCCTTGTGCGAGACAGCATGCAAGTCCTGGGCATGGCATGCGCATAGTGCTAGAAAGGGGGCAGAACTCAGGAAATGGATAAGAACTTGCAAAAATGTGGGCGTTACGAAGGACGGCTTGCAGGCATTCCATTGCACGCCCACATTTGTGCAGAAAGACACATATTCATGGACCCAACCGCACAACCTCTCGACACGGAAAAAAGGCCAAGCAAAGAGCTCATAACCTCTGCCACCCGAAGGCTGGCGTACAGGCACTTGCGCATGGCCTTCGCCACGAGATGGTAAGATCGCAAGTCGGATTTTGGGGTGCGTGCACACAATCGGGGTTCCGATCGGGGGGTGCGTAAGCAGCGTATCGGGGTGCAGGAGCCTTTTGTGAGGGTTCACACGCATATTTACCGGCAAATGTCATCTTTTATGTTAGGTGCTCTCAGTGCTCTAGATAAGATTTTGAGGTGGGAGTATTTTACTCCCTATTTTTAAACTTTGAGAGTAAATGTGATTTTAAGAGAGTAAAAATGACTTTTCCCCTTTGCAAGAGAGTAAAATGTATGTGACATCCAGCCGACGTGTGTAAAAACTGTATGGAAATCATTACTTTGCGGCAGCTTTCTGCATTGTAACAGAATACACCTTTCGTTATTTCTCTAATATCTGGCCATTTGATCTCTCCTGTATATATGTTAATGTTTAAAACACAAAAACCTAGCCAATTACATAGTAAGGCAAGCATGAATTGTATTGCGTGTTTTGAGGTTCGATAGCAGAATTGTCTTTTTATGTTTAATGAAAGTCCTCGTTTCCTGGAGCTATACTGGTATGCCAATGTTATGATACAACAGCTCAACGAAGCAAGGACTCCATGCTAAATTCTATATCTAATCTCATGGTTAAATGGTTATTTACATAGCGCTTTTGGCAAAGAGCTGTACATAGAACATATTTATCACAATTATCACCAAACTGAAGTCGGTACTCCTTTATCGAACTTGAAAGGATGAAAGGCTGAGTTGGCCTTGCCGGGATTCGAATTGCAATCTACAGATCACGCACAGATCACAGCAATGAGTGCTCAAGTGGCTGAGCTACCTTATTGGCTAGCATCCTTCAGAAGGTATCGACTGAGGTATAATAATCACATTGCTTAGATGTTGGACGAACTATCTATGAAGCACTACATAAAGTTAAATACCTATCTGGATTATCACGGGGACCGGTTTTGCTGAGTTTCTATTTCAAAAACAAGTTTAACTTTCATTTTGAACAGCGCTTGCACTTCTTGCATAGTCAGGCTTTGGATGTTTTAATTGTCTTGAAGATTTGAGAGGCTAGAACACCTGTGATTGTTGTAATGACAATCACCCTTGAACAAAGACACCGCTACCACTGACCATTTATAGTAATGTACCCCATTGATTGCAAGGTTGAATGGATGTAAACTAGAAGGTGCATAGTTATCATTTTATACACTGTTTTTATAATTAGAGAGTACAATTAAATTGTAAGTGTAAAAATAATCTGCCTCCGCATGATTATGCACACAGCACAGGAACTCTGAAAAATACAAATTGTGCAATACTGGTTTGCTTTCACTGGAAAAAAAGCATAATTTGTTAAAAATATTAATTCTCAATTGCAACTTATTTTTCCATCTTATTAATTTTACAATCCTAAAATGCTAGGAAAATAAAGAAAAATAAATATGCAAAGTGATTGTTTGCCCCATGAGCACCACACAACCCCACCAGCAGAGCCGGAGCCAGCAGCGTGCTGCAGGAGCAGCACCACCTGCTTTATACAGCAGGTAAGATATGAGGATCTGCACCCTATCTGCCCTTCATTGTATGCTGCATGCGATCACCTTCATCGTCGGAGAGGAAATCAACAGATGCTCGTAAGCATCATTAGAAGCATCGCTGTCCCCTTTGCTACAGACGAAAGTAGCGACCGCAGGAGATCACCTGCCTTGACCCACCGCCACCATTAAGACCCACAAGTGGCTCACCCCTGCAAAGATGGCCGCCAGCATAACCTTACCTTGAAATCGGCCTCCGGCAGTCCTTCAGCCCGCCCCTGCACCCGATTGGCCCGCATCGGCTCAAGTAGCCAATCATTATCCGCCGGAAGGCGAAGCCGGCCCGTACACAAGGCACGGACGAAAGGCACTACACCTGTCCCATCCTGTCCAGCTCTTCCAGTCGCCGTCGCCTTAAACCCCTGCCCGGAAACCTACACATCTGATCTCCCCCACCTATAATCCATGTAAGAACCCAGCCCCCTCGGCATGGCATATCTACGAGCTACAACCGGCGAACCTGGAACCCTACTAATGGGCTGCTGACCCCTGCAGGAGCAACAGATGTTCCGGTCCTACCAAGATCACCTGGTAAGCGGCTTGTGCGAATGAGAACTGCGCCCATGCGACTGCGCCTCTGTCCAAAAGCACACCTCTAGCTGCAAGAAAATGACAATTATACCTTCTTGCTGATCTCAGACATATTGCGTCCAGCACCCCCAGCATGTCTGTCCGCTCTCTGTTATCACGCACCACTGCTACTTTCTAGTCTGTGATTGCAATGTACCTGATGTCTACACAATGCTCTCTATGCCGACCCTCCTACGAGATGATAAACATGTCAGTGCTCTCGTTGTGTTGTATCCACTGATTCACTGCTTAACTGCTAACCTGGACCTCCACACTATTGAACTAATAATTGCCATTACCCTCGCTGTATAATTAACCCTCACAGGTGACCACAGCAATCACATGCACTCACAGTCTAACTGTGTCTGTCATACTTAGACGCACCTCCATGGTTTTAAATAAACACATGCTTCTCTATATACTACTGCTACTTGGTTAAACTAGCCTAGAAGTGCCTCTGCCTACAATTAGACCTAGCCCATCTGTGTTTTTGCATTAACTAGCCTGAAGTGCCCTGCGCTGATAATTGCATCTAGTCTGTCTGTGTTTTTGCATTAACTAGCCTGAAGTGCCCGGCGCTGATAACTTCATCTAGCCTATCTGTGTTTTTCCATTAACTAGCCTGAAGTGCCCTGTGTTGATAACTTCATCTAGCCTATCTGTGTTTTTGCATTAACTAGCCTAAAGTGCCCTGCGCTGATAACTGCATCTAGCCTATCTGTGTTTTTGCATTAACTAGCCTGAAGTGCCCTGCGCTTATAATTACATATGTGCCCTTCCATTGGATGCCTCAGTTAGCCCATATGTGCCCTGCCATTGAATGCCCCAACTAGCCCATATGTGCCTTGCCATTGATGGCCTCGAACCTACCTGTGCCAACAAACCAACTTCCTATGACCTACTACTGTACCTATCAACTTTACAACACTACCTAGTCCTATCCTATTACCATCAGTCTCAGGCACCTACGTGCACATATCTTGACTCGCTGGAACATGTTGCATCCATCATTGCATTATAGCATAATAGCTGCTACCCTACTCTCTATCACCATGACCCAGGAATACCACACTGTGTCTTCCTCCTTGGCGTCAGGCCCTATCCCACACACGCTGCCTAACATAGTGACTAACAACCCTACCACCCCTCTACCAAATAACATTAGCGCCATAGGTGAAATCATCACCTCTCGCCCACGCACTTCACTTGACAGAAATCTTAAACTTCGCGCAAGACTCACAAAACTACATGAACCACCGAGAAGAACCATACCACCAACAAACCTAAAAACAAACTACCTACAAAAGTCCCACCAGACTGTAATAACAAATGCCACTAAAATTAAAAGACAAAAGTATAAGCTTACAGACACCAACTTAACCACCCCCAACCAAGTCAACACGTCTAAAGAGACACTAGTACTCAGAGGAGCACTTCTCAATGTGAGATCCCTCGTCGCACATGCCCTCGACATAGCTGACCTTATTACAGAAAATAATCTGGATTTCCTGGAAGTAACCTAGACTTGGCTACACAATGCAGCTGGCCCATCGCTAATGCTAGCCATTCCAGAAGGCTACACCATAACAAGACAAGTTAGGGACGGCTCACGAGGTGGGGGAATCGCCATCATCTCTAAATTGAGCCTCTCTCTCAGAACATCTCCTCCTCAAATCCTACAATCCTGTGAAAATATTTCAGTTAAATTCCAGATAAACAACACACAAACTCTCACTATCCACCTAATAAATAAACCCCCAGGTCCTCTCGGCACCTTTGAGGAGGACCTGTATAGTTTAATCACCAACAACCTTAAACCAACCTCCCAGCTTCTATTACTAGGAGATTTTAACCTAGGTTTTAACGATCCTATGGACAAACAAGCCCTAGATATAGCTAATATCATTAACGCCTCAGGCCTGTCTCAGAAATTCAACAAACCCACTCACTCTAAAGGGAGAACACTGGACTGGATAGCGGACTACAACTGCACAGTCTCCATCACCTCTATTTCTCCTCAATCATGGACAGATCACTCAACCGTGGCTTTCAACTTATCTACAGCCAGGCCCTCTCCTGCGGTCTCACTGCTAGCACCTCCATGCCTAACTAGAAATAAAAAAAGTATTACAGTGGAAAAAGTCATCCGTGCTATCCTACCCACGCTAAACGCTCTACCTGACAACACAGACCCTAGTACCCTAGTCCAAGAATATAACAAGATTATGCTCAACACATTGGACAAAATTGCACCGCTCAAACTAAGAAATAGTAAACCCAAAGCGCACCTTAACAAATGGTTCACGCCCCAACTAAGAGACTTAGGACTCTTAAAAAGAAAAAGTGAAAACTCCTGGAGACTATGCCCTTCAATCGAAAATAAAGCTAAACTAACCTCCATTTCCTCACATTTCAAAAAAGAAGTGCACCTTGCCAAAAAGAATTCCTATGATGAACGGATCACTAACTCTAACTCCAGCATGAGAGAACTGTTCTCCATACTGAAAGAACTAGAGTCACCAATAGCTACACCAGATCTAGTTACCAAGGATAAGACTTGGTGCGCAGACATCCAAAATGCGCTAGCAAACAAAATTAATACACTCCAAACCAAAATACAGCAAACAAAAGATATGCTCAATTTACAGTATTCCCCTAATATTTCACCATACAGCGACTCTCTCGAGACAAACAATAAATTTCACTTCTCCAAAACTTCTCCACTAGAAGTAGAAAAAATCATCCTCTCACTCAAACCGTCCAATTGTAAGGGTGACATCTGCCCAGCACAGTTAATAAAAGATGCTGCCAGAGATCTCTCACCATTTAGCCAATTTAAAACACTCCTGGGTGCTCCCACTTCTCAAAAAACAGACCTTAGACCCACTCATCCCGACCAACTATCACCCCATTACTACAGTGCCATTCCTCCTTAAAATATTGGATAAAGCCGCCTATATCCAGATACAAAAACACCTTGACTTGCATAAGCTCCTAGGAGCTAGACAATCTGGCTTCCGCCCATTACATGGAACAGAAACCGCCCTAATCGATCTAAAGATGCAAATCGAGGAGCTGAGAGATGGAGGGGGAACAGCACTCCTGCTCTTACTCGATCTTTCAGCCGCATTCGACCTGGTCGATCATAAGGTCCTTTGCAGGCACCTGGACTCTGCTGCCCACTTCTCTCCTGAGGCCATTAAGTGGTTAGAATCTTTCCTTAGCGAAAGAACAATGAGAGTACTTTCCCCATCGGCCGCAGCGGACCCCACTCCCATATTGTATGGTGTTCCCCAAGGCTCCTGTGTCTCGCCAACCCTATACAATATCTTCACCAAACCCTTGTTCGATGATTTGGACCTTCTAGGTATCTCCTACACAAACTATGCAGATGATACACAGATTCTCCTCCCACTTTCTGGGGATCATGGGAAGGACTCAGAGTTGGTGAACAGGGTATATCTAGTCATTCAAGCATGGATGGCCATCCATGGCTTGTGCTTGAACGACGACAAGACGGAGTTGATAATTTTGGGATCACACATAAACATCAAAAAACTAGGCCAGGAATTCTCTGCCTTCAATATTGATGGAAATACTATTAGGGTCTCTAAGGAAGTAAAAACTCTTGGTTTCTACCTGTATTCCACACTTCATTTGATAAACAGCTTAAATCCCTGGCCTCCACCACCGCCTATACCTGCAAACTGATAAGAGCAGGTAAACCTTTCCTTTCTAACAATAGCTGCATGATCCTGGCCAGAGAACTTATTCTCTCCAGGATTGACTACTGCAATGCCCTTTACAGTGGTGCTAATAAATCAACGATCCTGAAACTACAAACGCTCCAAAACAACGCATTGCGAGCAGCGCTAGGCATAAATAAAAGAGCACACATTTCCGCCATCAGGCGCCAACACAACTGGCTATCCACAAACAACAAAATACAATTAGAAATAATCTCTTTGACACATAAAGCTCTCGACAATGCCGCTCCTAGCTACCCCATGAACAAAATACACAAAAAAACCTCTATCAGACAAACCAGAGTTACCAACATGAACTGCCTAGTAGTACCTAGATTTAAACTAACCACGATTGGTGGCAATAGCTTCCCTGTGAAGGCTGCTAAAACTTGGAATCTACTACCAAACAATTTGAGAGCAGATCGACCTTACCCACTTTTTAGAAGGAATGCCATCCAACACTTTATCTCTAACGACCACTAGTCACCTACCCACTATATTCCTAGGCACGACATCTGACACTGGTCCCTTTTCTTCTCTTGAATTTTACATGTTACCTGCACCTTTTTTATGCAATTCACTGACTTGTACGACTCCTGTCTTGTATAACTTGTATATTATCACTGTATCTTGTACAATTTGTATAATAGTACTGCATCTTGTATAATTTGTATAATAGTACTGTATCTTGTATAATTTGTAACTTTGTAAGCCTCGCATTATCCTACCTGTTGCGCCCTTCTACCCACGGGTCTGGAGCGCATTAGAAATAAAATAAACAAACAAACAAACAAACAAACATAGCAGAAGCTGAATGGAAAAAAAACATTCCTCTGGAACAACGTACATCCACGTATTGCGCTGGGTACTCTGCAGCGCTCCATTTGGGAGGGAGGAATAGGGCTCCCCCGCCTACAGTCCTTCCTTATCACAGTGTGCGGTTTCTTTTTTGAAAGGCTTCAGAGAAATACTTTCTGTTTCAGAGGCATTTTATTTGTGGCTTGCACTTACATGCATGTTGATAAAAATAAAAAGAAGTGTTCTGTTTTCTGTCAAGTAACCTGACCTTTGCACTACCCTCTGCTCTAAACTGGTGTGTAAATGTACACAGGAAAATAATAAAGCTGTCGTATTTACAAGATTTTCATGCGTAAAAAGGACTAGTACGAACCTTATCTGGAGGTCTGGGTGCTCTGCATGTTGATGGGGCACTGTGTGCGATTTCCAGGGAACCACACACACCCCTGCCTGGGCGCTTGCTTGTTTGTTGGGGGTCACAGGCAGTCTTGTCAGGGTGCATTGATTTTGCGTCAGAGGTGTGCGCAAAGGTCCATCTCCATGGCTGGTATGGCGTTGCGTGTGAGTGTGTTGTGGCCGTTTATTTCGCAGCCTGCACATTTCCATGAATACACAGTGCACGCAGATTTTCTTCTGCTAGGCGGGCCGCCCATAGTCATTTTCGACGCGCAGCATTTGCGGGATCAATGCCTGCTTTTCCATGAATCGGCACTATTTGTGTAGTCGTTAAGAAAAATACCGCCAGACTATATGGAATCGACTTCATCTGCCCATGTAGGAGAATAGGGACTGCCTTGCAGAAGGGGCCACATGACATCTGCAGAGTAATAATGGCTGGAGCATGGGTCGAGGCGGGATGGCTGGCCAGAGTACCTGATTCATTTTGTGGCCCATCCGCCCCAACATGCTTGAAAACATGGTGAATGGATTGTTAATTAGAACGAGGAAGCGTATATACAATCGCGCAAAACTGCACTGCTCCGTGACCGGCGCCCCATTGAGTGTGATAAATAAAGCCGACTATGGTCCTCCTTGTCCCACTTTTTGCTGATGTAACAACTTCTTCTGTATGACAAAAGCGGAAATCACACTTGTGCTCACATATCCTTCTTAAAACCTTGACCAGATATTATCTATTACCTCTTGTCAATTGTGCTGAAAATGCTTTATTTAAACAACAGATTATCAAGTGGAGACATAAAGGCGTAAAACGCCATTTGATTGCCTCGCGTCACTGAAATGGGCCACATTGTGTATTCATAGTACAATGGGCAGTATCCTTTACCAAATCTGCGTGGGTTGCTAAATTGTTGCCTATTCTATGATTGATATTGTCATTATAATGATGCCCATCATAAGAGACGGTGACTCAGCACTTTTCAATTAGACACACTTTATTTTCCCAGGGTCATTAATCTCTCATTTTATTACGTTGTATAGCAATAGTCATGTTTATAAGCAGTGCGTCATAGATGTATTCAGTATGATTGGAGAGTTCCTGTCTCACGGTTGTTTACACTCTTTGTGCAATTGGCATTTTCCACACATAAGGTCAGCACAATGCCTGGGGCTTGCGCGCGCTATGCAAATGCAAAATAAAATAAATACATGCATTTGGGAGAGGGTGGAATTAGCAGAAAGAGTAGATCTGTTTGCTGTAAATGAAAATATGGCACCAAATTCTGACTTTTTGAATCATTGTGCTCAAATTCATACTTCAGTTTGTATGGGTTTCCGGCCTTGGATAGTATTTTAGCTGCCAGTATTGAAAGCTTGTGTCGGTAGTCTTACTCTTTTGAGCTACAAAGAAATATCCCTCTTGAAGCAACCGGAATGTTGTGTTGAAATGATGTCATCAAATAAACAAGCTATTTAACAGGCCAGCCTGAACAACAAACAGTGCAAGAGAAGCAAGACAGTCGCTCTATGCAAAGGGCGGCCATTGTGCTTCCGCGCCATTGGCTGAGGCTGCTGACAGCATATTAGAGTGTGCATGTCTTTGAAATGCAGGAGAAAGAAGAAAATACATTCTCAATCTGAAAACAAACGTTATTGTCAGATAAAAAACAATATCCCATTCCCACCAAGTTATTGTAAGCAACGATTTCTGTTTTCCTGCAGAAAATACTTTATTCATGAGCCCCATAGCAATTGAAATAACACACATAGCTTAACATTATCCAGATTACAATGAAAGAGTGCATTTTGTTCTCTATGGCTACGCTTAAACATTTTATTTCCGTAGAAAAAAGGCAACATGAGGTATACACATCAAGAGAGATGTGATGCTCAAGACAGTGCAAAGTGAGGTGAGGTGAGAAGTGGTGCCACACCTTGGACAGCACCCAATCTCTAGCAGGCATGGAGACAAAGGGCCTCATTACACGGATGGGGGTAAGGATTTACGGGTACCGGTAAAATACCGGTACCGGTAAATCCTTACCGCCTTACTACGAGGTCCTTTTGCGGGTTGGGGGATTTAACGCCTGCTTTTTGCAGGCGTTAAAAACCAACCCGCAAAGGGACCCAGGGTGCTAATTACTGTACCGCAATTTGCGGTACCGTAATTAGCGCCTTCCCCATTCCCATTGAGCCCTATGGGGCAAAAATGGGAATGGGGAAGGGCAATGGTGGAAGGGGGAATTACCGCCCCTCCAACCTTGGAATGGGGCGGTAATTCCCCTTTCCGCCAAGGCGGTGCCGGTATTTTACCGGCATGAACCATGGCGCTAATAGCGCCATGGTTCTCTGCCATCCATGTAATGAGGCCCAAAGTCATAGTTCCCGCCTCCAAAGTAGACTGGACCGCTACCACCTGTGATGGGTATAATTGCCCGGGACTCCCGTGAGAAGGCCTTGCCCCTAGTACCTGAAATGAAGGACACAGACATAGCACTCCTCGTCTCAGGCTCCCGGTGCGCACATCCTGTGTCGCAGGACCGCCCCCTTTATTGTAATGCATGCGCGGCGGCAGACGTTGCCGTCGTGCCACGTGACAGTATCACACCACCATCCCCTCCCTTGGCTGAGGGCGTATTATCTGGAAAGCACTGGGGAGTAGAAAGTGGGACGATTGACGAATGATGTGTCGATTTGTACGGCTGAGTTGGTGGCGATTGCATTAGCGATTGATAGGGTGTGCGAGTTGGGGTTAGAGAAGGTGGTGATGTTTTCAGATTCATTGAGTGGGTTGCAGGCGATTGTGGCAGGGGATGGTGATAGGAAGGATGTGATTATGGACATCAGGAGGAAGATTGATCGGTGTGTGCATGGGGGAATGGATTTGGAGTTTTTTTTGTGGTGGTGAGACGGGTCTTGGAAGAGTGGCAGGAGAGGTGGGTGAGTGGGGTGAAGGACAGGTGGATGTTTGGTGTTTGTGGGAAAGTGTCAGTGAAGGTGGATGCAGGGAGCCTGGAATGGAGGAGGGGGGAGGAAGTGATGCTGAATCGGTTGAGGATAGGACATGTGGGGCTGAATGACTGTCTGTTTCGAGTAGGGAAGCGTGAGTCGAGGGATTGTGCGGTGTGTGGGGTGCCTGAGACTGTGGGACATTTTCTGCTTAGGTGTGAGAGACATGTTGAGGAGATAGAATTTATGAGGGTTCGGTTGTCTGTGCTGGGTGTGGCTGAGCTGAGTGGGAAGGCTTTGCTGGGAGGTGACGGGGAGAGAGGCAGGAGGAGGAACAGTTTGATGTTGGATTTTGTGAGGCAGACTGGGCGGTGGGAGGAGTTGTGAGTTTATGGGAGCTAAATATTGATTGGTGGGTCTGGTGCACATCATCCTTCAGGATGGGGAAGCGCCTGCGTGGGTCCGTCACGCATCTGATAATTAAGAAGAAGAAGGAGGGACTGGTCCTGCAAATTTCTCTCCGCCTTACAGGGCATAACAGACACTGAGATGCAGGAGCTCCCTTGCACAGATTAGCCCCAAAACCTGCACTCGTCTCTTGGCTAACGAAATATTAGGGGCATCTGACCACATTTTGCAGCGACCACGCTACATTTTGCAGACGCTCTCCCTCAAACACCAGATGAAACACCCACCTGAGCACCTTTATTCACGGCCTACTTTGTAATATAGTGCTATTAGCCAGATAAGAATGTTAGCCGTCTCTCCAAGCTTGCAGATTGCTCGCTTGTTTTAAAGCCAGTGTCCCCATGTTACTATGGCAGTGGAAAGTAAAAGGGCACTGTAACCCGCTGGAGCCCAGCTGAAGCTGTGATTCATGCAGGCTATTAAAGGGACATAACCTTGTGACCCAGCCTGCTCTGTTCCAGTCATTTAATTCAAACCTGAAGAAATACTGCCTTGCGCCCTGGATTACGTTGTTTCATTCCCCTGAGCCACTTCGCTTGCTTAGGTAGAGGTGCGCATTTCGTCATAAAAAACATGCATAACTACGCCTTTGCTGCTGCTCTTCCATAAGTAATTGTAAAGGCGGGAAAGGCACAGGAACGAACGCGCATTGCCTTGTGTTAAAGATTTCCGAGAGTAGACTGTAAGTATTGCAATACCCAGAAACCCGGAGCTATTTAGCTCCTGCTTCAAGCTTAGAGCAGGCTGGGTATTTGAAGAGAAGCTGCACGCATGAGGCACTTTCAGTGATCCACTTTAGCATTAGGAAGCATGTTAATGTGGCACCGACTTTCATTATACCTGCGCTGGCAGCTTGGCAATTCTAATGAATACAATATGCATGCACATTTGCATACTGTATACGACGTTTGGATTGAACACCCTCAAACCTTATAAAGGCTTTATGCGCTAAAGAGCAATTTGGAGGGCGCCTGCACTGGAGTCAGCTTCTATCTGCTATATCTCTACTGAGGCAAATGGCCGGCACTTGATTCGGCCTTCTGTCTGCTCTATCTCTTCTGAGGCGAGCCGCTGCACTGTAGTCAGCCTTCTGTCTGCTGCATCTCTCCTGGGGCGAGACGCCTGAGCCTGAGTGAGCCTTCTGTCTGCTCTATCTCTCCAGAGGAGAGCCGCCTGCACTGGAGTCAGCCTTCTGTCTGCTGTATCTCCCCCGAGGCGAGCCACCTGCATTGGAGTCAGCCTTCTGTCTGCTGTATCTCTCCTGGGGCGAGACGCCTGAGTGAGCCTTCTGTCTGCTCTATCTCCCCTGAGGTGAACCGCTGCATTGGAGTCAGCCTTCTGCCTGCTCTATTGAGGCGAGCTTCCTTCACTGGAGGCAGTCTCCTGTCTACTCTATCTCTTCTGAGGCGAGCGGCTGCACTGTAGTCAGCCTTATGTCTGCTCTAGCTCCCCCGAGGCGAGCCACCTGCATTGGAGTCAGCCTTCTGTCTGCTCTATCTCCCCTGAGGCGTCCGCCTGCATTGGAGTCTGCCTTGTGCCTGCTCAATCTCTCTTGAAGCGAGCTTCCTTCACTTGTGGCAGCCTATTGTCTGCTCTATCTCTTCTGTGGTGAGCTGCTTGCACTGGAGTGGGCCTTATGTCTACTCTATCGCTTCTAAGGCGAGCAGCTTGCACTGGAATCAGCCTTCTGTCTGCAATATCTCTCCTGAGGCGAGCTGCCTGCACTGGAGTCAACCTTCTCTCTGTTCTATCTCTCCTGTGACATGCCACCTGCAATGGAGTCTGCCTTGTGTCTGCTCTATCTCTCTTGAGGCAAGCTTCCTTCACTTGTGGCAGCCGTATGTCTACTTTGTCGCTTCAAAGGCGAGCAGCTTGCACTGGAATCAGCCTTCTGTCTGCAATATCTCACCTGAGGGGAGCTGCCTGCACTGGAGTCAACCTTCTCTCTGTTCTATCTCTCCTGTGACGTGCCACCTGCAATGGAGTCAGCCTTCTGTCTGCTCTATCTCTACTGAGGCTAGCCGCCTGCACTGGAGTTGGCCTTCTCTCTGCTCTATCTCTCCTGGGGCGAGCTGCCTGAGTGAGCCTTCTGTCTGCTCTATCTCTCCTGAGGAGAGCCACCTGCGGTGGAGTCAGCCTTCTGTCTGCTCTATCTCTCCTGAGGCGAGCCGCCTGCGCTGGAGTCAGCCTTCTGTCTGCTCTATCTCTCTTGGGGCGAGCCGCCTGAGTGAGCATTCTGTCTGCTCTATCTCTCCTGAGGAGAGCCACCTGCGCTGGAGTCAGCCTTCTGTCTGCTCTATCTCTCCTGAGGCGAGCCGCCTGCGCTGGAGTCAGCCTTCTGTCTGCTCTATCTCTCCTGAGGCGAGCCGCCTGTGCTGGAGTCAGCCTTCTGTCTGCTCTATCCCTGCTAAAGTTGGCTATTACCCAGAGGGTAAGGCTAGCAGAGCGGAGACGTGTATTGTGTCTACATTGGTAGAGCTGCTCTAAGATGAACATCAAGCAAAGGCCCCTTTTGGTCCAATGGACAATGCATGATGACTTCAAGGGGGCCAGTTTCTCCACCGTTATTCAATGCAGACTTCTCCTGGCAGAGATTCACTCTCCTGTTCAGGCCCATCGCTTTACTGGCAGCTGCTTAGCTTCTTAGCTGTCACTTAGGAAAACACAGATAAATCCCGCCCAGTAGTCAAGTCTGAAAGAAACAAAAGCCAGACTAATATGCGGCGGGAAAGGGAAACGATTCAGGATCCACCTCGGCAGAGTAGCCAGCAACAATATTGCCGCAATAAACGGTATTGTACAAAATTACCTACTCCCAAAAGTTTGACCCCCAAACGTTCGACCCGCAATTTTCTGCATATATATATATGTGGGGGGGAGTGAATAAAAACTGTATAGGGGTAAGGTGGGGGGCTGTGGGGGTCTATATAATTGTGGGGGGAAAACTGCCTTTTGGGAGTCGAACTTTTCGGTTCAGTAAAATCACGTAGATCCCAATAAACACCATTCTCGAAATGATATTCATGCCTAAACACCCCTGACCCCCACCCAGGACTTTAAGCAAATATTCTGGAGTTAATTAGTAAACATACCCAGTCCTGGGATGTGCTTTTTGGAATCAGGAAATTCATATTTTTTCAAGAACGCTATTTATTCCAGCGATTTGATCACATAGAACCCATGAGCAGACATAGATGAAAGAAACTGGTCTATCGGTTTTAGCAACTACACCAATCTGATGATTCATGATCAGTTATTTGTCAACCAGAATCCCTAGGTATTGTAGTCTTCCTGACACTGGTTCAGGGCAAGGCCTTAGGGAGGCAGACCAAAACCTGTAATTCCAGGTGGTTCTATTTGTTCTAAACAAAAGGACTTTCACGGCGAGTGCCACGAGAGTGCTGTTTGGCTGCCTGCTATCCAAGGCTGCGAGACAATTGTTTGGTTATTTTGCTCTATCAAAATGGGCATTTTGCATAACTTTCCAGAAAGTAGGGTAAGTCGATTTTTTTTGGCTGATATAGCTAAAATGTCGTATCCATATACGCTCATCTCGAAAATGCTGAGACTGTTGACCCAGGAGGGAGGCAGGTTAAATGAGGTAACCCCCCCTCCCCAGTGGACATCTAAGGGCCTAGTGAAGAAAATTAGGAGTGGAAGCTGCCATGAACAATCCTTGTGTTTGTCGTCAAATATTCAGTGCTACCTAAAGCCGGCGCCTCTGGGGGTAACAATACAAGAGATTTTAGTTGTCTCCACTTATCTTGAGTAGTTCCTTGCAAAAACAGGGGATATACAATCCATCGGAGCCCCTTATCTCTTTTGATGACATCCCAGATTTAGCGTTGCTGGCCGGTGGGATGTGGGTCGAGCCTGGGATGGCTGACTCGGCTCAGCAAATGGACCCTTTAATTAACTTGGAAGACCCTATCCTACGACAGGGCTGCCACAAGCTGAGTGAAGACCAGAGGGAGGCCCGTTTTATCGTGCCATGACTACCAGCCTTTACAGTGGCACAAGTGCATTTTCGGCAAGTTAAGGACACATCACCTTCCCTCCCCAAGAAGGCAGTGCTAATGGTGCTACCTGATAACGGGCTTACGTCTCGCTGGCAATTCATCTTGAAAGAGCTTTGGTGGAGAATAATGTACGTTTGCACTCAGCCCCGCCAACGTCTAGGGAGAGAAATGGCGTGGTACTGGCTCGGGATTCACAGGGGCCGACCAGGCTGCTTTCAGAAGAGATGACCCTCTCTGGTTCACTGACTTTTTATGCAGAATCTGTCAATTCCTCCACAAATTCCTCAATCTCTTTCATCCACCTAACTCCAAGAAGATCATTTGGCCTGGCAACGGGGGTGACCCCTATGTTGGCATTAACATTATCAGCCATGAACAATAGTATGTTGGTGATGTCCAGATTGTACGAGACTTTGGATGCAAAGTTTGCTGAGCAAATAGGTTTGTTGACTACTTTGAATCTAAAAGTTTTCCACATCGATGAGTATATAGCATCAAGAGGTTTGGAAGCCCCTACGCAATTAGCGAGGAACCTGAAACCATCAAACACATTAGTGAATGATCCCTCAACCAACCACTATTGATTTGATCCAAGTGATGCATCCTGGACCCCTTGGTACTATTCAGTTATCAATGCCTTGGGCGAGACAGAAAATAACTTGTAGAGTTCACAGGTAGATGCCGGGGGCTGATGTACTTCTACCTGTGGTTGGTGACACATCGGAAGCTTCTCAGAGAGTATTTACAATTTTCTCAAAGAACAAGGATGGGTGCAAAACACTTCAAAGAAGGAACAAACATAAAAAGCAAAGGGCGCAAGGTAGACCATCAACCTCAGGGTCTAGAAATGTTTTGCAAGCACTGACTGCTCCCACGCGTCCCCAGACAGTTTCTATGCGCAAAAGAAAAGGTCAAAAGGGGAAACAAAAGATTGGCAATATCAAACAAGTTAAGATTGCGGGTTTGGAGTTAAGTCAGCAGAGGTTGGGCAACCAAAGTGAAACAGAACACATTCCCATATCGCCTGTGGACATTGAACATTTAACAACTTACTCTATTATTGAAACTGTAAGTTATGGGGGTTCTCCCCGGAACACGTAAAACATAGTCTGAATCAAATCAACATTGGTTTAATCGGCCGCTTGTAAATCATGAAATCAGCAAGCCACCACAGAGGATCGTGTATCAAGACAAATACATTGTTCAGCCATTCCCATGTATTCCATACACTGGAGCAGAGAAGACTTTTAACCAATAAATCAAAGTCTTTTCCACCAGGTTATGAGGTCGATGATAATCAAGCATTTCGTGATAAATTATTCACCAGGAACCAGCCTGACCTACCGCCCCACAATTTAAGAGGGGCGAGGGGTCCCATAATCCTGAATCCAACAAGAGGAAGGTTATGTTCTTTTTACAGGCATCCTACACTGTTGGTTAATCCAAGACTCAAATAGGTTTTTGCTCCAGTTCACTGTCTCCTCCTCACTAAATAGATCTAACACTCTGAGACATGTGGCTAATATCCCAGGTGTGAGGGCTATTCCATCGAGTGATAAAGCCCAAATTGAATTTATTATTGGCTATGATCTTGACAGAGATTTTTTGCACATTCCATCACAGTTGGTTAGGGATCTTCTTTTATCATCAGAAAACCAATTCTGTTCCTGGGGGTATGAAATAGGTGAGGTGGATAAGAACCAGATCCTACCAAAGAGTGGATTACCTAAAATACCCCACTCAGAGAATAAGAGGTCGCCACCCTTTTTACTGTTGAGAGTTAATTGTTCCCAGATGAACTTGAAGGGGGTCGGGAAATTGTGTTTATTAAATCGTTCCCCCAGAAGGGTGAGGGTGAGGATTGGGCCTGATTACCAGGGGCGTTGATCCAGGGAGCTCACACCCATTAGCTGTCTGCACTGCATGCCCCACCACTATTGAATATGGGGTTGTGCAGCACCAGAGGTTTTAAACATTTACTAACAAAAAAGGATAACCTTCTGACTACTGTAAGGAACTCAGGGTGGCAACAGTATAGACAGACACAAGTGATCACAGTTCAAGATTGTTTATTAAACTGTACATGAGGATTGGAAAAACGCCTTATCTAAACCTAAATCTAAGATGGGAGCAAGCTCCAACCATCAAATAATAATATGGCAGTCATAGAAAGAAGAACTATTGCCAATCCGCTAAATACAAACAATGAGTGTGGGACAAGGGTCACAGGAAAGAAAGAAGTGTTTGCAAATGATAAGTCAGGATGCAGTAGTCGCGCTCTCCCTTCCCCACGTTTTGAGCACAGGATAGGACTCCGGAGCACAGCACATGCTCGAGCTTTCCCCGCTCTGAGGTATCAGGACCTTTGGTGATTAAGTCTCTTTTCTACAAAAAGTCTCTTGCCTCTGAAGATCTGATGTGTTAAAAAAGGAATAAACAAAAGTTCCTTCCTGCTTTCACGTTGGGTGATGCCTTTTCACCCCTCGATCCTCCGCTTCCGGGCACAGATCCCTAGAAAGTTCATTTCGATATTGGGACCTTTGGTTTTCAATCTCTTGTTTCCGAGAGACTGATATTCAAAACAGCAAAAACAAAAGTTATTTTCTTTATCTTTAGAGTGATGGTTCTTCACCCTTGGGTCCCCCTCTTCTGGGCTCAGACTCCTCTTGAATGTCAGCCTCCCTCCGTCGGGTTCACTATGGCTTTTGACACAATCTCATTCGTGCCACTCATGAATCTTAATGTCTTTTTAAACAGTTCACTGTGGACATCCCTCTGCCAGGTTCACTCTTGTCAACACACTTTATATTGGGACTTCAGACTTTGCCCCTTGTTCATCGGATTGCCTCTGTCAGATTCATTCTTGCCAACGTTTGCAATTCACAAAATGTGTGATTCACTTCCCTTAACCTCACCTTCACTTTTCGATCAAAGACGTTTGACTGTACAGAGGATTTTGCAATACTGCCGTATGACCACTTCGACCCAAGTCTATTGCGCCGTTCCCAAGGCCTTCTGGTAACGGTAGTTTCAAGCATAGGGTATTCGTCCAGAGTTTCTCAAGCAAGTACCTGCGTAGTGCCTGACTCCGCTGTAGTTGGCTTTCCCCTCTTGTATGTAAATAACAGTTCTTTGTACTTTTCTTCAATTAGCTGCTTGCTACTTTTTTTCAAACACAGTTCAGTTTCTTATCGGCTCTACCCTCGACTGGCTGTGATGAACTGCTCAGCTTTTCTTGTCTCTGGAGTGAAGGCCGTACCACGGTGGCAAGTGTCTCCCCTCGGCTTCGTTATCAGCGGAGGAGGGCCCTGTGTACCATTTATATCTGCTTCAACACACTCTAGCTATTGTTCACGGTCTTAAGATTCCTTCTGTGGAATTTTCACGGGCCTGGCTTGGAAAGGGCAAGGTCGCTTCTCTCCTTGTCACCCTCTCGGTTTGCGCGGTCTTTCTCCTCCTGTTAAACTGCTGTGCTGTGTTAGCTCTCTCATCGTGCGGTCTGCCTTGCTGGTACTGTGCTCTCGTGCTGCACCTTTTATTCCTGTGGGGAAGGGAAAGGGCCGTCAAGTGTGTGTGATTCTGGTCAATTGCCTGATTTTGCCTGACACTTGGGTTGTGACATGCCAGGTAAACAGTTTTATTATTCTGTTGTCTTTCGTGGGGTAAGACAGTGTTTGTGTCGGAAAGCGGAAAGGTTTGCGTGACTGATTGTCCTACGTGGTAGGTTGGGGAAAAGGTGCTATATGGAATTACAACCCTTGTACCAGGGGGTTTGATAAACTTAGAAGGGTGAGATTGATAGGGTTTGTGAGATAGACGGGAATGACCGGTATTGTTATGGTGAAAGGAACAAGAGGATTGTGGGAATGGTAGTGTTTAGTCCAAGTAGACTGGGTGTTCGGGAAAGAATAACCAGAGGGATGTGGAAAATAATGTCCGGCAGTGTTCGGGCAAGACGCAGAAAAACAAGGATTCTGGGATACATAATCTTTGGGTGCAACCGGGTTTGAAATCTTAGGGGATTGGTTCTGGACGGAGGGGTCATTGGATCTAGGCAGGGGAGATTTAATGAGAGGAAGTGAGGCAGATGTATGATAGCCTACAAAGGCCTCAGTGATATCGTCTGCCTCTCCTTTTCCCTCTGCATAGTACTGCACCTCCCCCGTTCATCTACCCCTAGGGTTGGACTTTGAGGGAGCCGGTTCTTCCTTGGTCACCTGAATAAGGGATTCCCGGGATCTACTTGGGTGAATACCCTCACGTCTCTCACACTACCTGGATATTGTTCTACTCCAACTTGGCTTTTGCACCCCCCCCCCCGACCCGGGAATGATATTCACTCAGTTTATTAGAGGCTGCTAGGGTAGACCCTCATTTGGTTTGTTGTCGGCTTTCATAAATGTATTGGGGTATACTTTGTAGGCTTGGGAAACTCCTATCTTATTTTCCAATTAACAAAATTGCACTGGTCCAACAAGCAAGGGTTGATTCAAGGGTTGAACATCTACCTTGCCCTTCTGGACCTTCATGGAGGGGCTTTTAAGTATGTTGAACATCTATCTTGCCCGCCTGAACCTTTCTGGAGGGGGTTTTGTGTATGTTGAACATCTAGCTTGCCCATCTCGCCCACTTGATCTCCACCTTCTCTCCTCACTTCCAGTGTTATGCAGACGACACACAGCTCTCCTTCAAGCTTTCCTCCACTGCCTCCTCTTTCTTCCCCCTTATTACTGACTGTCTTACTTCTATTCAGGCATATGTGCTGCTAACAATCTCTGCCCTAATGCCAGTAAGACTGAGATCCTTCTCATTGGGACCCCTGCTTCCTCCTTCCCTCCTACACTCTGGCTGCCCTCCTTGGGTGCCCACCCCTAACCCTCTTGTGAGGCTAAAAACCTGGGCGTCATCTTCGACTCCTCTCTCTTCTCACATTGCAGACCTTTCCAAGACAGCCCACATTCAGCTTCACCTCCTCAAAGGCATTCTCCCTTCCCTCACCTTCCCCCAGAAACTCAATGTCACCAGAGCTCCAGTCCTCTCTAGGCTGGACTACTGCAACAGCCTTTTTCTCAATTTGGCCTTATACTGCCTTCGCCCCTTTCACCTAATCCAGGATAGGACTGCAAGACGGGTTCTTGGCTTCAAACCCAGGGACTGCATTTTTCCAGCCCTAAAATCTCTCCACTGTCTCCCAGTGGCTGCGAGAATGAGGTTCAAAGCCCTCTGCATCATCTACAAGGCTTTCTGGGGCCTGGGAACCGGCTACATCCAAGTCTCTCTCCCTAAATACCTCCCTGCTAGAGCCCTTCGGTTTTCTAGCTCCAACTCTCTGCAGATCATACGCTTTGCCAAGCAAATATTGTGGGGTAGATCTCTTTCTTCAGCAGAAGCCTTCCTCTGGAATAGCCTCCTACCCCTCTCAGGCTTGAGCTGGATCTACTTAAGTTCTGGAAGCTTTTCAAAACCCTCCTTTTCTCTTCTTCTTCCTTCCCTCTCTCCCTCCCTTCGCTAATGCCCTCTCTGTCGCTTTGATTGGCTTCCTGGTCCCTTCTGATTCCTAAAGGGCATCAGGCTCTCCTCGACCAGTCTGTCCCAGCACCCACCCTAACCTGCACTGACTAGCATGGTGTGGTGTGCCTCCCTACCGAGTCTGTCCCACCCCCGTCCTTACACTTTAGCATGTGTTCCCCACCCCTCGCATCCCCTAGCACTTGCCCACCTGGCCTCCCCTTAGCACTTGCCCAGCCCCTGGGCCCTCCTCTTCCTCTCCTCCTTCCCACCCTCTGCCCTACACGTTCCTCCCATCCTAGCATTATCCCTTCTGCCCTGACCTGCACTTCCCTATCCCCGCTCCCCACTCCTCTTCCTCTTGCATTTCTTGTTACTGCACTTGCACAATCCGAATGTCACAAGGCCTAGTAGGATCATTATTGTTGTTTTTCTCCCCTGACCCCCTTTTTTTTGTCTTGTGGCACCTTGAAAACATTTCCTGTGTTGGCGCTTTATAAATACTCAATAAATAAAATAAAATTAAATTGGCAGGGCATCTAAACATCTCATGTCTCCAGAGCACGGAACGCAGAATCGATCAGAAATCAAAGAAGTTGATGGCTCCATTGGAGGAGAGGAGCCTCTGCATGCTGAATGGGGTGTTAAAGGGAGATATTCCTCCCCATCCAACATGGAAAAGGGATAGCCAGGTAGCAATAATGGATAATTATTTTGTATCTAGGGATTTACTCATGTGGATGAAAGAGATAGAGTGTGTGCCGCAAATTAGAAGTGATCATGATATATTACTAGTTCAATGGAGGTTCTCTTTACATAATTGTAAGTGAGAATGTTTTCACCCTACTGTGGAAGTGACTGGGGGTGGAAATAGATTTAAATGGAATGACCGGATTTTAGAGTCCTTCCACTCTCATTTAATCGAGTGACAGCTTTTGACTTCTTTGGATCCCGCTAAGGGTGGGGTTGATTATGTCGTTGTATTAAACTTGTTTGTTCAAAGGATCACTCCCCTTTCCTGAGGGTCCTTTAGGAACAAGCACGTTTACGACTAAATGGTCCAAATCAAGAAAAATCAATTAATACAGGAAATACGAGCACTGAGATCTGTAGATCGAGTGTTACGATCAACCCACGTGAAGTCCCTACAGCTAAGATATAGGAATTGGCTCAGAGGCCATAGATGCTTCTTGGCTAAATGGGATGCAGAAAAAATGTTGAGGGTGTTGGCTCCACAAATAGTGCTGAAGTGTGGTCCACATTAAAGATCCATAACAGCGATCAACAGTTGGCCCTCCAGGTTAACCCTAAACAAGAGGAAGCCTGGCTGATTTATTTTTCATATTTATTTGCTTTGCCACCAAACGCCAAGAGTATAGTTAGAGATTAAGACAATTGCGAGTGGAACCTGTCCTTTGACCTAGACGATAGTCGGACACTTATTTCAAAGTTGAGTTCCTCACAAGGCCCTGATGGTCTAACAAACTGGACATTTAAATCCCACACAGAGGCCTGGGCTAAGATTTTGGTGAATATATTTAAGCACATTTTGGAAAGAAAATGAATACCAGAGTCTTGGAAGCAGTTGTGGTTATACCATTGTTTACTAAATAAATGGGACACAGAAGTGCCACAGAAATACTAACCAATAGCTCTTTTAGAAACCGCAGTCAATATTTGGTGGTTTAATTTCGAGGGATTTAAACCTATGGGTCAAGGAGACTGATTGTCTTGACATCTGCCAATCAGGGTCTGTGCCGGGGTTAGGCACCGCAGTTAATTTACTGGCATTGAGCTTAGTAAAGAAAAAAGTTGTATATACAGGCCAACCAGTCTGTGTGGCTTTTATAGATTTTAAATTAGCCTTCGATTGTGTCGACAGTGAGAGGCACTTTCGAAAAGTTGAAGAATTGGGGGTATCCATGACACATTAGGGTTATGATCCAAGAATTGTATTCTCAAACCTCTATGCAAGTAAAGCTTGACCAGCAGGGACTATTAACTAAAACAATCCTAACAGAAAGAGGGTTAAAGTAGGGGTGCATTTTGGCCTCTGCTTTGTTAAACCTTTTTATAGCCAACCTCAGGAGTCATCTGGCTAGGGTGGCCTCGTACCCGCCAGAATTAGGTAAACTCCCAATTTCATGGCTACTGTATGTGGATGATCTGGTCCTGTTGGACCAGAAGCCAGTGGGCCTACAGAGACAATTAACAATGTTAGAAGTTTATGTGAATGAGGACGCACTAAAATCAACTTTAATACATCTAATGTTTTGATTTTGACATCTAAATTAGTGAAAAAGTGCTTGTCTCTTAATTGGTACCTGTATAAAGCCCCTTTAACATTGGGGAAGGAATACAGGTACCTGGGGGTTTGTATGAATAATAACAACTCAGAGTCCCCATATAGAGCTGAAAAAAGGTATGGAAGGTTTTCATGTGCCCCACTGGTTACTTACAATAAACAAAAGGTAGTTCCCATATTGATTTACGGGGCTGAAACAAAATTGCAACCCCGACTGGAACAGAATAAAGGGTATTTTTCGGAAAAGGATCTTGACCCTCCCACTAAATTTGCCAATTTAAATAATCCAATACGAATTGGTATTGTTATCATTGGAAATAATCGTCAAGTGGAGAGTTTTGGCACTCCTTAGGAAGTGTATCATAGGCCAACCCAACTCCATCCACCCTCTTATCGGTAAGCTATTGGAAGTTCAAATTGACAGAACTTTAATAAAATGGAAGGCAGATTGTTTAGAAACGTCTCAGGGCAGCTGATATCTCTTTAGATACATTGTTGTGGACCCCTAACAAAGCCAAACAGAAACTGTGGTGGTATGATTGGATGATGACAAGGGAGCAGTGTAATCATTATAACGTTTTGAAAAATGTCCAGTACCAATCAAAAGCAATTAATTTCTGGCCAATGTACTTGCAGAAATGTCCATGTTATAAATATCGCTCCTGGTTTTTAAGGTTTCGTTTGAATTTATCGCCAACAAAGGAAGTCATAGGTACAAGACTGAAATGGCCACTAAAGCAGAGTGGCTTCCACTTCTGTGCTAACCAGGAGAAGCTGGAAATTGAGGCATATGATAGTGGTTTGCCCGAAATTAGTAGACAAAAGGATTTTATATATGTCCAAGTATGTTGAGAATGATGGCCTTTTAACAGAGCACAAAGCATGGGCTTTGATTTAGCGGGCAGCATATTTCCTTAATGTTAGCAACTATTAGATGTTTGTTAGCAATAAAGATTTTATCAGTGGATGAATTAGTTGGTAGATAGTATGAATTAGAGATATAGTCAGGATTAAAGCAGGAGAATTGGTGTATGTTCTCCCATGAGCATTCATTGTCATGAACGGCAATGCGATTGTATTATATTGCTTTATATTGATAATGTTTGGATTTATGTGACAAATGTTTATAATATTAATTATAAGTTGATTTTGTATAATTGTATTGAAAGGTTAACATTTTCAGCCATAACAATTAACACATGTTTTTAAAAAAGTACTTTCAACTTTTTTTGGTTACATTTGAGCCTATTTCAATCCATTCATGTGCACCCATGCATTTTAATACTGCTTCGTTAGCATCCCCTTAGATAGCTAAGTCAGTTAATCCCACTCTCCTCTGCTCTGTGCTCAAACTACACGCACAGATTGGAATCACAGTAATAACCGATCAGCCTTTCATCCTTTTCAAGGTTTATAAACTGAGCAACAGTCAAATTGGTAAAATGACAGCATCATCTGCTATTCACGGTACATTGAAACTGCAAGACGGTTGTTGCCAATAGTTACATATTCTGCTACTGTAGCTTCTGAGTGCCTGAAGTTCAAAAAGGCTAGGGTAGCGTAGGCCACAAAATTGTCTCAGGCATCAAGGAAAGAGCGGCCCACAGTCACAAAAGGCAATTCATTCCTAGTACCCAAGGATGGAGTTTTGGGGTAAAATCTGTTGCAAATCGTCTGTTTAAATATTAGCTGCACAGTGAAGTAACTCATCAAAATGGCTGACTTTTGTCAGAAAATGTGCCCACTTTGACCAAAACAACTGGTCCATAATAGCATTTTGGGACGGGCATTGTCCTTTAGGCTAGTCAGGGCCAGTAAAAGGATTAAGAACAAAAGTACTGAAGGTCAAAATCAAAGACCCACTTACTGTATTCTAAGCAAAAAGCTTTCCAAAAAAGCCACAGCTGTTGATCATTAATGAACCCAAAATCTGTTGGCAGTTATTTTCTTAGAAAAGTCTCCTGAAACAAAGGTATTGAAGATAATGGTCTGAAGAGTAAACAGGAGACGCTGAGGCGGAGGTAGTGGATAAGACCGAGGAAAAGTTAAGATTAAGTTAGGAGCCATAGATTTGAGAAGGGGAGTAGCAATAGGGGAACGATGGTAGGAATCAAGACTAGGAAGCAGAGGAAGAGAAATATGAGTTGCGGAGAGCTGAAGGCTAAAGTAACCCAAGACAATTAGGGGATTAGGGAACAGAAAGAGTGATGAGAGAAGGGCATCAAGGTCATCACAAAAAGAGCTGACAGGGGCAGAAGGACGCGAGATTACACGGAAAGCTAAAGAGTGGGGCTTCAGAAAGGAGGTATATTGATATTTGAATGAAGAAAAGAGGGGAAGAGAAGGTAGAGCAAGAGCTAAAGTGAAGGAAGAATAAAGAGTATACCAACCCCTCGACCACAGCGAGATTCTCCCGCCTATGTTCGGGATGATGTAGCAGCCCCTGTAAGCAGCTGTTGAACATATCCCAACATTTGCTCTGCCGTTGTCTCAAACGTTAAGCATTTTCCCTACAGTTTCCTTACCTCAATACTCTCTTCCTAGTTCATTCGCCCCTTTGGTATGCATTTTCATGAGCTAGGCTCAATCATTCTAGGTCTTACCATTGTAGGTAGTAGTGCAGTGTGGATTTCCTACATCTAAGAGCTTATAACAACAGGATCCCAACTAAATCACACTGTGGGGAGATCTCAGAATGGTGGGCATGGGTTGCCATTTAAGTCTATCTTTTCCCTGAAAGATATGAAGACACTGGCGCATGATAGTTTAACATCCAGCATAGCCTCTTTTTTGGCTCTTGCCGATGTGGGTAAGATTTTACTGGGTTATGACATGCCTAATTGTTCGACTCAAATGTGAGGGAAAACTTATATTGTCCCAGTAGAACTGAATGTGGGCAGGGAAGATATAGGAAGAGAACAAACACTTGATCCTAGTACGGTTAAAGAAGTGTCTGGTGAGTCTGAGTAAATGGATCTGGTTGCCTTTTCTCCTGAGCCTGTGTTGAATATTCCAACTTTTGATCCATATGGCCCTTTGATCAACTTAGACAGGCCAAGTGTAGTGGGTCTGCTTGGAGTAAAGGAAGTAAATCTTATCACTGGACGAGAGGATAGGGTAGTAGATATACCAGCAGGAAACCATAAATGTGAAAGGGGGAGCGATGTTCTTTGCTCAAAGTGGATCAGAATTTAGGGAACTTAAGGAGGAATTGAATTTGAAGATAGGCCAGAGGGAATCTTTCTCTAATGGTAGTAAGAGTAGAACAATCCTAAGTGGAGAACTTATCTCAAAGCACATGGGGGGAGCAGTGGAAAAAATATTGAAGGAAATCCATCAGAGTTTGAGAATAGAAATCCCTCTAGGAATACAGCTGCCAACTGCTCCAACTGGGAAAAAGTGACAAGATCATTAAAAGTCTTCTTCCTAAAATTTGCAATAAAAGGCCCTACTTGGTGTACCAAAGCTGCTTAAAAATCAACATGAGTCAAGGGACAGCTTATTTAATAAGGTCACTCACTTGATGAGAGAGAAAAGAAACTATTTTCAGAAGTGATATTATAACCTGCAATCGGTCATCATATTCCCTTTGAAGGGATTATATAGGAGTGTTTCTGACCTCAGATTTGCTATTGTATAGCCTCGTGGTCATGCAGCAGCAGTCCCTTCCTCCTAAAGAGTTACCTCACCCATTTAAAAACAAAATCTCTGTGGGCATTGTGTGGGGAGCATCCCAAGTGCCAGGCCCTATTGGGAACTTGTTAACATATGGAAGCATAGCACACGCCCCATGTCAAGCTGTTTTTCCTGCACTGAGTTTGACAGCGACTAATCAACAGTTTCCCCACTGTGGTGGGGTTCTCTTTGCAGCGCAAACATTAGGTCCATGCGCACCAACTCCTATTGTGAGCCATGTCACAGCTCCTGTTTTTAGTACAACCGCTGTACCACAATGAGGGTCTTCAATTATACCTCAAATGCTCCTGCTTCCGTCCCCTGTACTAGCGAGCACTGTATTTTCACCCATTATAGTTGATTCTGTTTTGCCTGTCCCCAGTACTTTATCTAAGAACACAGATGATTCGGTTCTGGGGGAGATCAATTGAGGGTGCCCTCACCCCACTAATGCAGAATCCCTCCCCTAATCCCTGTGATAATCACTGCACAAGCCATTAGAAATTAAGGCTAACATCTTGGATGACGAAGATAGAATTTGGGGTGTAGTAAGGGGAGCTAGTTGCCCCCCCTTCCCAGAGAAAATATACAAATGCTGTGGAAGTGGCAAGTCTATTAATGTTAACTGGTTTGAGGACCTGTAATGGCGGCTTTCAGGGTGACTATTCAGCTAATAAAACCTCCCACGCAGCTAATAGCTCCAGTGTAATTGATTACATTTTAGTTAATTCAGTGATCTGGTCGCTTACTAAGGACTTTGTAGTCCAAATCCACCCTGAGAGTGACCACTACCCAATAGTTATTATGGCAGATCCTGTGCTGGTACTATCCTCGTATGAGTACTTGGCTAGACCGGTGGTCAGTCTGTCTATTGGTGGTCATTCCAGACAAGTAGTACAATGGAACCGTCTGGAGCATGGTACTGCGATCCCAAAAATGTATTAGTCCATCCTGTCCAGTCTTGAATGTTTTTTTAACCTGAATGAGGTGAAGACTGATGACATTCTGAGTGGTCAATCTGACATTATGGTCAATTTTGGACTTTTTTTATTAAATCAAAGAAGGCTCTTAAGGCCCCACCCTCTTGCGAAACACTGTGGTATGACAGGCATTATCATTGTGCAAAGAGCCTTGCAATAAGGCAAGCTAAGCAGGTGGCTAGACATGGAATTATGGCTTTGCCATCAGCAAGGAGCAGCTGTGCTATTTTTAAAGCCAAACATCAGAGTACTTGGAGAACCTATGGGCGTCCCCCCTCCAAGCAATAAATGACAAGAATATGACATGGTTCTGGGAAATCATGGGGAAGGGTTGGGCATCTGAGAGCAGCCATTTACAGGGGGGCTTTCCAAGGCGATATGGGTTAATCACTTTGAGAATTTGTATAAAGAGACAAGACAAATCGGTCTCGGGGACACTGGTATGGTCTGACTGGTGGGTGCGTCCGCCCCCCTGATTTTATCTGAAGGGGATATTAGATTGCCGCTTTTGAGTCTGATGCAGTCCCAGTTAATTTCTACATCGATGAACCGACAATATGGGTTCCATATTTGACAAAGTTGTTTAATGTTGCTCTGCGATCAGGAAAGGCCCTGCACTCTTGGATGCAGGCAATTATTGAACCCCATTTCAAGAAGTGGGAGAGGGGTCTCCCAATCAATTATAAATCCATCTCCCTTCTTGATGCTGGGGGAAGATTTTTGCTAAGGCCATCCTGATGCAGCTTGAGAATTGGACTCTCGAGGGTGGGGCATTGAGTCCTCTACAGGCTGGCTTTCAAAGGGGAATTAGTACTGTGAATGAGTGTCTGAGCCTTCGTTTGGTCTATGAGAAATACCTAATACTGAAGATAATGTTGGTCTATGCCATTGTCAGAGACCTCAAAATGACGTTCGACACAGTTCCAAGGGCAAGACTGTGATCTATTTTGGAGGAGTTGGGTATTCCCCTGGAGTTAATTAGTGCGATTAAGCCCCTGTACACAAACAATGGTGTTGTCATTAGATGGGGACTTGATGGAGCCACTTATCCCAAGGTGGGAATAGAGATGGTTGTGTGCCAGGGCTGCATCCTGGCCCCCTTTCTCTTCTGTATATTCATCAAGTGAGTGATCAGTAAGCTGAAGAAAGTTCCAACAGATCTGCCTACCTTGGCTGCTGATAAATTGCCCATTTTAATGTTTGCAGACTTTCTTTGACACCAAACGGGCTGCAGCACCAGCTGGAGATATTTGCCAATGTTTGTCATGAGAGTGGCTTGACTATAAACACTCAAAAAACGAAGTCAATGGTCTTCAGAGGGAGTAGAGTAAAAAAGTTACAGAGAATTAAACTGTCTCCCTGATGGTCCCATTGACCAGGTTGCTAGCTATGATTATCGGGGGTTAGAGTTAAAGATGATGGCACTTGGGGCGAGCAGCATGACAAATCCAGGTTTGTGTTAGCTAGGTACAGTGGTGCGCTCAGCAGGTTCCCTAGAGAGCATGGAGGTGGCCTTGTGAGGATAGCCCTTGAGGCCTATAAATCTCAGGCCAGACAGGCAGAGCCCTATGCTATAGAGTTATGGGAGTGACTGAATATCCCAGGCCTGTCAGTCACAGAAAATACATTTTTGAAAAATCTTTTAGATTTACCTTTTGCTGCACTCAACCTTCCTGTCAGCCTTGAACTTGATCTGCAGCCCACAGCTAACCTTTGTAAAGCTAAAACAATGTACTAATTGGTCAGGCTGTGGTCTAGCGATAATCTCCTTCCTTAAATGTATTCAAGCAGTGAAGGATATGCTTTCCCAGAGCAGAGCCCTGAAACTGACCTGGTTTAATTTCCAAAAGAGTGAATTACAATCCCTGAGGCTTAATGATATTTTGATTGACCCAGATTCACTTGGTAATGGGACTAAAGCTTGTATTGTATGTGCCATCAATGCAAAGAGAGAGATGAAATGCACACAAAGGTGACCCTCTCTACCCAATTTGCAGGCTATTGGCAACTTAAACAGTTACTGAATTTTGAAGGCTACTTAGATAGTATGTGTCAAGACCGGAGGGGGGGTCTGCACTTCCGCTCTCGATATGGTAGAGGGGAGCGCAGAGACCCCTGCCAAGATTCTTTATTACGGTAGCAATGGACGAGCAATCAAGGCCTTGCTTCTCAGAAGGTGATGCAAGCTGGTTCTTAAGTACAGTGTAGTCCCCATGCACCCACATAGGAATGTCCACACACTGTATCGGTTACAACACAGTCTTAATATAATTAATATTCAAGGTCATATACACGATCACGATAACTCATTTTATACTCCGAAAATCAACAATGGCAAATATGTACAATTCTAAAGTGGTACCGCTAATGTTATTAGATCTCATTAAAGTGCATACGGTCAGAATGACACACAGATAAAAATAAAGAGGAAACCAGCAGTAGAGAGAGGAAGGAAAGCAAGATGGTTGAGCAATAGGTAGAATACTGGCCCTGTTACCTAGACACAGTTCTGTGTGGAGATCCCCCACCTGGGCAACCTGTAGAAGAAAGATACAAGCCCAGTTCATATATTGTTCACACTACACTTTTCAATAGTTCTGCAACCCCAAAGTACCTTGGCATTGTAGCGTTCCGCGTCAGGGAATCAACGGCCCTTCTTGAGTGTACTCCCTTTCAGGCAGGAGTCACGGGTCGTCGAACATTCGACAGAGAACAGGTCGAGCTACAATGGTGAAGTGGCCGCGTCGTTCCTAGCAGTGCTCGTTGACGGGGAAGCGTAAACGTCCTGCCAGGAAGAGGCGTGCTGGGCACCTCGGTGTCGATAGTTCTGGACCGCAAAGAGTTGAAAAACTGTGGCCCAGCAAGGGTGTCGAGTCGTCGGCATCTCTGTGGTCTTTGGTGGCGGGAAACCCACCGGTGGATGCTCCTCGGCGTGTCGACGGTCAGGCCTTCTCCAGCAGGATACAGCAGCGACGATGCGGACGAGAGCGTCCTTGGATCAATAAAGTTCTTAGGCAACGGGAGCACGGCGGCTCCAGGCCGCGACGGCAGTCGTCGACAGTGGCGGACAACAGTTTGGGCGCTTCTCTTTGGAGTTCCGCAGCAGTCTCCGTATCGGGTCGGCAGCCTGTCGAAGGTCTGTCTACCAGGGAGCTTTGGAAAAGATCAGCTGTGCACGATGGTCCCTCGTAGCTCGGGAAGAGGGCGCCTTACCAGGTCCTCTCTGGATCAGTTCTTGAAGCACAGCCGCTTTCAGATTGTGAAGGAGAGCAACAGCAATTCTTCTCGTCCAGCAGGGCTTCAGGATCGAGCTTCAGTTACTCCAGTTACTCGACGTAGTGGACTTCAGCTTCTGAACACCATTCCTAGCAGAGAGGTCCCCAGATATACTGTTGCTCTCCCATTCATTCCGCTGGGTCACACTCAAGCATCCAATCACAACTACGGGCATTCATGCAGGCTGGCAGCCAATCAGGCACACGAGGCATTCAGGCCATTCACTTCTCTCTAGACACTCACAACATGTTATGTGTATTGGGACAAGTACCGAGCCATTCAACACTCCAAGCTGCATTAATACCGGTTTCGGGCAGAGCTGTCTCAACCATTGTGTCAACCACCAGATACTAGACAGCCACAACATAGAATGTATATTCGTCACACACTCCATTCACCCAGGTCCGACCCACAGGCGTACCCACAACATACGGTCGTTGAGAAGGCTCCAGCCAGTCTGGTCAGCACTTCCACACACTACCATATACGGAACTTCCACCCAACAGCCAGTCAGGGGGAAGGGACAGAGGCAGGGCTTCACGGGACTTCAGGAAGATCAAGGTAACAGGTGATGTAAGGCAAGAGGCCATGGGGGGCATTTTGTCTCCATCCGGAATCTACTGATTCCAATGACAGGGCCTGGGCATCCCAAAATGGAGGATGCTCAGGGCACCAGTAATTTCAGCACGGAGCTGCCACCAGATCATACACTGCTCTGTGGGTCACACAAAGGTGCACAAAAACATACACTAGGGGCACAGGGTTGCACCCCTCCCCATGGGTGCCATAAGGGTATCGCATGGGTCTGTTCACCAAAACCAAAAGAGAGAGAGCTTCACCGCCAGGAGCCCCACATGAACTCCTGTGCGGAAAACACGACAGAACACACGATAAAAAGCAGTAAAGGACAAGTATACGGAGGCCCTGTCCCTCCGATGCATTTCCAGCATCACAGTATGCACCCCAAGCAAATGAGAGCGGTGTTCTTGAAGGTCCCGGATTGGTATTCTTCCTTTGGCAGCTATTAAAAACAAATGGAACTCTAACGAGCAGCCATGTTGTCCCGTTTGCATAGAACACCATGAAGATTCACATCATTCTTTTCTACGTTGTCCTTGGTGCAACAACTTGAGATGTTTTTTGAAACCTTTAACTCCCGTGCAGTTAGAACCACGACCAAGACCATGCCATTGTGGTTTGTTGCTAAGGACTCCATGGCCATCCATTGTATAGGTAATTATTTACTTAGGCATGGAGACGAAGACTTAGAGATATTGCAAGTGCGTGATGACCATGCATGGTCCTTGGTACTTCTTGCTTTGATTATGTCATAAAGGTCGATTTACTTTGTGTTAAATAGGCCTGCGAGAATCATGGGCTCTATGCAAAAGAACATACAACTAAGGTTTTAAAAAGTTCTTAATCAGAGGTTTTACTTCTGCTTGGACTCTTGGATTGGTTGTTTTAATGACTTTATAGTTATATACAACGTCAGGTTAGCAATGGTTCGTATCAGGTCTTCTTACCTATTGTCAAATGTATTTTTAATGCGTTTATCCCCGCATTTCTTACTGTAACGGTTCTGATTTTATTGGCACACTCGGGGTTTCATTGTGTTTTAATATGTATTGTAATCCTTGCATATATGCCGCGAGTGCCGAAATAAAGTCTGAACGAACGAACAAAGAGAACTACCTTCATGGTGTCGCCACCCATCCTTGTGTTTCTCTTGGGGAGAGTGCTATTGGCCAGCTGTTCAGATTCTCGCCATCTCTGCAGGGCTGGTTCAGACGAACACACCCATCAGCAGATAGTTTACGATAGTAGAGAGTTGTAGCGCTAATTTATTTTTAATCATGTCAGAATGTATATATTCAATTTTGAGAAATTCATAAGTAACCAAATTAGTTTAGCTACAGCACCCCCTGCCCTCCCATACCGTAATTGACAGTGATGGTGGGGCTTTAAAACATCCTGTATGTGCTTCTCTGAATGATATGAATGTTTGGTTTTTATTTTACCCTGTTAGTTGGACCAGACTTCCCTATGAATTTTTCACTAATGTACAGAGAAGCAAACACTGTTATAACTGTTGCTTTAGGCTTCAAGGCATGAGAGTAAACACATAAAAGCAGTGCAGCCGCCATGAGGGAAAACTACACGCAGATTTTCCGGGCTGCAGTAACTTGAAGAGAGACCTTGCTTATTTTAAAGAATCGGAGATGAAGTGTGTGCTTTGTCGTTCTTTATTAAAACCTCAGCAGAAATGCAGTGACAAATATGGTTTAAAGGACAGACTGCAACTATCCCTAGCCTGCTGGGTGCTATGTAAACAATCGGTAGAGAAGCCTGGGGCAGCCACACAAACCGAGTCCAGAAGGCCATATAAAGTACAGTTCCCAAATGTACCCTGCATGTGTGCTGCATGTCCTATAATCATGAGAGCACAGGTGGGGGAATACACATAAGTACACCTAAAACCAAATCTCTGTACTCACACACCCTCATTCATGTCACTGTCTCTTTCCATCTTCCACTTCCTTCCTCCCTCATCATATAAAGCTTTTACCTTGGCTCCCTACCAAGGCAAGCCTTCCCTCCAAACTCCCTCTCTCCCTCTCACACGCGCACCAGCTTTATTAAGAAGGTCTTCCTGGACTTCAGCTCAATACCCCATCCCTCTGAATATCACTATCCTGCTCTCTTTCACTCCCTTGCTCTCAAACCAGGATCTTCCCATCCATTTGTCATCCTTGTTGTGGCATAAAACACTTTAACCTGCACAACCTGCCTCCAACCCATTGGTTTATTCATTGCCTTGGACTTGGCCAGATCTCTTTGCTCCCATCCATTTACGCTTTGCAGAACCTTCCACTCTATGCTCAAACTCCCTTTCATCCCCACTGTTTCTACTTTACACTTTCAGTGGATCCCTTTAACACCTACTTCCCCTGTAAGATTTATAAAACCAAAACACTCTGGCTGCCACTTTTCCATTTTTCCTTTTCCTACACCCATTCCCCATTTTCCTCACCACTTCTCTTCCATCACCACCTGCACCCACTCATATTTCCCTCTTATGACACCTGTGGATCTAGCCCACATCATCTGCCGTAACTTGCTCTGCTCCAATTGACTTTTCTTGCAATTCATACCATCAAGGAATTGGTGCCCTTAACCAGCTTGAACCTATCTTCATTCTTTAACCTATCACTTGCCTCCAGGCTCTCCCCAGCGTGCTTCTAGAGGCTACCATTTTACCCATCTCGAAAAGACCAACAGCTCACTACAACAACCCAGATAAATATTAATCCCACTCCCATTTCCTACTCAAGGCTCCGGAGAATGAAGTCTCTAGGACTATCTCCAATCAGGAATCCAAAGCAGGCATTCAACATAAATGGCACTAACACACATCCTACGGGGCCCAACATATCTACTGGCACTTTGTTCCAAATGCTAAACAGTAATTTCAGTTTTTCCACTGAGGTAGCCCTTGGCTTCACTTGCCTCTGGGATCTTCCCAGCGTGCTTCTAGGGGCTACCATCTTAACCATGTCCAAAACATAAACAGCTCACTAAAACAGCCCTGATACATATTAATCCTTCTCCCATTTACTCTACTACTCAAGGCTCCAGAAAATGAAGCCTTCAACCATATTACCACTTACCTTGACGTGACGTGAAAGAGCACTAGAGCTACCTCCAATCTGGATTCCAAAGCAGACACTCAACATAAATGGTACTAACAGACATCCTACTGAGCCCACCATATCTACTGCCACCTTGTTCCAAATGCGAAAAAGTAATTTCAGTGTCTCCACTGAGGTAGCCCCTGCTTCAGTTCTTTCTCGCTTGCCACATATAAAGTGTACGCTTGCATCAGGTGACCAACTTGGGCTGGGTTCCATATTGGGATATCAGTACTGACTCCCCAGCAAGAATTTGGTGGTTCGAAAAAAACTCATGGCCTAAGTGATTTGAACCTGCTAAACCCATTATAATGCCCAAGGGAGGGAGTATCTTTTCTCCCCAAAAACTAATGCCAGGTGCTCACACTGGACCTTCTTACATGGACACTCTTCGTTCTCCAGTAGCTTGGATGAGGGACAACCTTCTCTATGGCTCTCCAGGCCTCCTTGAGCACACAGTGTCGTTCCCCTGCATGCATCCTTGCCTACTACAAAAAGATATCTGAAGGCAAACTCATGCCATTAGCAATCATCTATGGAAAGAAAGGCCCACAATACCTAGGAACTAGGTCACCAACAAACAAGGGAAGCAATCTGCAATCCCATTCTGGAAACCTCGGCCATTCCTGATCTTAAAAGCGGGCTCTTGTAGCCTACTTGTGAGCTTAAACAGTTTGAAGGAAACCTTTTAACTACTTACCTTGGACAGTAACACCATTGTGGGCTTCTGATCCATCATTAAATCAGACACTGATCCTCAGAGGTTCTACTTACATTTCTCCACTGCCCCTATTCAGTCAGAGACACTGTCTCAATGACAGAGAAATTAAGCTCAGCTTTCTTGAGCACACAGAAGCCATATTCAGTGTTGACTTCCTGCCCCATCTCTTCTGAGTCATGTGAACCCTAGGTCATAGTATATGGCATCAATTGTAACCAAGACAGGGACTTTGGGATCACATGCGTAGAGTGTGGGTGCTGACAAAATCTGCCAATTCATTTCCTTGAAGCTGTGCTTGTTTTCACCTGCCCTCCTAATCTTTAAGCCCTCTGTAAAGGAGTCATGAAGGTGTCGTAAATGAAGCAATGTTTGGAAAAGATTTGGAATAATGCTTGCATAACCCTATGAAGGATCATAGGACTTCAGCACCCTCAATCGCCTGCAAAAGGTTCTACTTTGGTCCCACCCCTTGGGAGAATATGTATGACCCACATTCACCTCTCCATGGAAGAATGTACATTTTTCCTTCACGAGAGTCATTTCACTTCTCTGCAGAATTTACAGCATCCAGGTCAACATCCCTTTGTATTCTCCCACAATGTTTGAATTCACCAAGATGTCATCTTTGAAGCACTAGACCCCGATGGCAGTTCCCAACAGCTTCCACGGGACCTGTAGGAAGATGGAAGCCCATGATCCAGACTACAGCACATGTGACAGAACCTGTATAAATCCCCTGGGGGTACAAAGCTGCTGTGCTCCCTCAACTCAGCACCAAGGGGTATTTGGTGGTAGGCCAAACCGAGGTCTAAGATCGACTACAAACTGGTCCACCCACCAGACTCAACAACTCAGAAATGTTGGGAAGGGGATGTCCATGAACAATTATATTGAAGTTGAGGACGCAAAGATCCACAGGCATGTGCACATTCCTTTCTTCTTTCTGTTGCAGATAAATGGGAGAGACCCTTTCCAAAGATTCTATTTCTTCTACAACCCAACAATCACATTGGTTCTTGAGTATAATTCCAAGGCACCCCAACTTCTTAGAGGAAAACTAAGGGAATGTCTCTTCACATATATGGAATTTCTCCCTTGCCTGTTTTCCATCACTTGGAGAATTTTCCCTTCATCAGCAGGATCTAGTTTGTAATGGAGAGAGGCCTGGTGCTGCCAGCCGAGTAGGCATGCACCCTCCCTGGCTACATATCTTTGATGCATATACTGTACCCTAAATAACTTCTGGTTGATACCTGTAATTCATCAACTAGGTGCTTGAGAAGTAGTCTTTTTAACTCTTCCTCGACAATGGCTAAGGGAGAGTCCAGGGCTTTGACTCTCAAGTCAGCTATTTAGATGTGCTCTTCTGGAGTGGGGAAGTGTACTTCAATGCAATTGGTTATCATGACCAACCCTTCCTCATCCTGCACATCGTGTTCTTCCCCTACTGAAACCCTGTTCTTTCCTTGATCATCCTTCTTCTTTTCCCTTTTTCTCCAACACACTTTAGTGAAGTGTCCTCTCTTGTCACAAGTTGTTCATGTTCTGCCAGACACATGGCAGGATTTTGATTGTGCAAAATGGTCGAAGTGGGCGGCACCTTACGCTGAGTTTCCTCTCAGTAAAGACACTGTATTTGGGTGCTACTGCTGCACACATATGACCCACGCAACATGGTGCATATTGCTGCGAGTAGAGCGGTTGCTGTCCTTTTGCATGTCCCCTGCCCAGATCATAGTCTATTCTGTCATCTTGGCCAGTGTGATATTTTCCCAGAATTTTCCAGAATTTATTCTAGTGGAGGAAGACCTATATTTGGCCTCCCGTCACCTTGGTGAGAAAGGGGTTGAATTTTCATGTTATGGTAATAGCATACAAAACTATTGATTGTATGGAAGGTGGATGTCCCCCGTTCACTGAGCCTTGTTGGGCCAAGGATGTTATTCCAGCATCTGTTGCGACTGTTACACCAGATATTCCTCTAAGAAACCGTTTTGGCCCCCTAACTGAGTTGGACGGTTTTGAGCTTAGACCGAACATCAAGGCTTTGGAGTGCCCACAATCGGTCCGACCGCAGGGACTGCTCTCGGCTGCCGGCCTAATGCCCTGCAAAAATGATGATCAACACCAGAATACACTAGGTAGCAGTTGCGAGAGCGGCAAGCCGAACCTGAGTGACATTGTGCGGGAGACTGTTGTTATGTTGCTAGGCAAACTTCTCAAGGTTGTTCAGCAACTGGTGGACGTAGCTCGATAATCGCCACAAGAGCACCGCCCTATGCAACGCACAGTTGCGTGCACAATGTGCCGAGCCTCCCACTATGGTATCAAAGAGGATTTCTGTTGTGTGTGCCCAGAAAGCTCCTGTAGCAGAGATGAAGGACAAGAGGAAGGACAGAGGGGTCTTTGTGCCAGAACCATTTTAGGAAACAGGTTTGTAGGGCATAGCAACGGATATCGCCTGAATAACCCCAGCCTGTTCAAAACCAAAGTACCAGATTTCCCCAGGGTGACTTTGGGTCTTCATCAGAATCCATCGGAAGGTTCTCTTGCATGTACCCACTGATGAGGTACTGGGGACCTGCAAAACACAATGGTTATGGTGAGTATGCTGGGCCTGATCCTGGCCCCTCTTGGCCCGTCTCCTTCTACAACAGGGGAGGCTATAGCAAAGGGCAGATGCCTGGGTTTGGGCTTGGTTCTTCGAACAGTGTTTATATGATCAATGTACTAAGCTCCCCCCTGGACACTTTGAAAATAAGGAAGCCTTAATTAAGAACACTATTCATTGGATTTGGCATGTTAGGGAATGCTGTTCGATAATTCGAGAAGACATCCTGGGTTGTGAGAGAGTCAAAATGCCAACAGGTATTGATGACGCTATTTGCCTCTTTCTGGCCACTCGTTGGTTGGTGGACGGGTTGCTGTCTATAGAATCCCACACTTACCCCCTGGAGGGCTCAAGGATCTCCCTGCGTATGCATTTTGTGGTGCCAGGCCCACCTCAGGTTTGGAATGGCACCGGCAGAAAGGCAGTGTTGAGCTCAGCTAAAATTGGTCAAGATCAGGTGGGAGAAGAGGGCCTTTATGGAGTGGACTGACCGCTATTTGTTCAACCAGTGGATATATTGCCTCCCGCGCCCACTCCATTTTCTACTCCACTGCCCTCATTGGATAATGCACTCACCCCAAAATGCAAGTTGCTATCCTAGAGCATGGCCAGCCTTTTAAGCCACATTGCTGACCAATACTGGATATAATTTATTCATGACTTTGATTTGGTATGTATCCAGGAAACATGGGTGATG